>NC_135892.1:53670764-54270764 GCF_964194155.1 Cetorhinus maximus
TCAATTAGAATTCACTGATTTGATGTGAACTTCCACGTTTACGTCATTATTCTGACGGCGAACCGCAAGCAAAAGTTATGCCTTTGTTGAATGAGCTGTAACACAGATTTGTAATAGTGTACAAACATCCTGTCTGGCACTGAAAAACTCATTTTATATTTGTGGAATGTCAAATGTTTCCATTCCATAATAAAAATTCCATACATTTTTAAAATATTTTTTAATGTTTGTTTATGTTTGCTTATTAACTTAATCCCATGTGTAAATCCCTATCTTTATTTTGCTTCTTGTAAAATTATTTAAAGAATGAATGACAAAACCTGCTTGTTACTTCTTGAAATAAAAACAGAAAATGCTAGAAAAACTCAGCAGGCCTGGCAGCATCAATGGAGAGAGAAACAGAAGCCAGAATTTTCCGGCACCGTTGGTGGTGGGCCATCGCGGGTGGGGTGGGGGGACAATATGACAAGAAGGTCAAAAATCCATTTTACACCGTTGTGAAATCAGTTTGCGATCGTCAGCTCCACCCGTCAATGGCGGACCGTGTTTCCCACCGCCGCACGTCGGGAACATCATTTTAATACATTTGCATCTAATTATAAGCCCTGCGCACCGGAATCAGCCCCCCACGTCAAATTTATTGCCCACGTTGATGTGACTTCAGAATGGCGTGCTTCATGACTGTTTTTAAAAGGCATGCACCTGGCAACCTGAACTTTGAGCGGAACTCGGAGCACTTGCACAGCACTTGCGAGCATTGCCCGTAGGGTGTCAAGGAAGATGCACCACTCATTCACAGGGAACACAGGCAAGTCGCTTTTTCCTGCCTGGCTTTCAGTACGTGCCGGGGCAAGGGCACCAGTGTGGGGCAGGGTGGGGGTGGGCGTGGGGGGGGCAAGGAAGCTCAGACTGAAGGAGATAATCAAGCACATGCCAAGGGGCGGTGGGAGGCAAGGCAGCACATACTGAAGAAGGTACTCAAGCACATGCCGGGAGTGTGGAACGGAAGGCGGGGGTGGAGTGGTGGGGGGCAAGGCAGCACAGACTGAAGGAAATATACAAGCACAGGTCGGGGGGTGAGGGGAGGGAGGGCGAGGGAAGTAGCCACGCACTTGGAAAGCTTGTCAAAAGTGAGCATCCTCACCTGCTGAGAGCGTTCAGCTGCAGCTCCATTGACATACTTAGAATCAGGCCTCTGAAGCTTTTTTGCCCATTCAAACAATGCAAAAGCATGAAAGTGCCAGCAAATGCTCCAGAACCTTTCAACCCTTGTGCACAGACTGCAAATTAATGAGTGTTTTCGGGAGCAGCAGAGCAATTGGCCAACTGGGCAAGTTATACAATCCCCTTGCGAAAGCTGGCCATGGCGCAGTCACTGGTGGAGGCGCTCACAGCCCCTTGCAACATCTTTATTAAGGTTTGGACCAGTGTCCATAATGGTTCAAGCTAACAGTGCAGCCTTGCAGTGCGGGTTAGGAGAATGCCTGCGCCTGAGCTGAGAGCACAGCATGCAGCCCAGTGGCCAAAGCTGCCGCCAATCGGTCAAGTGGAGTGGGTGGAGGTGGGTGGGGCTTTGGACAGACAATGAGTGCACTACACACTGGCCATCCAAATGGTGGCCAGCACTCTCCTGCATGCATGAAGGGGTTTTCAAACTTAACCAAGGGAGGTTCTTAGTACACCTATGCTGACCCATGCATCTCTCTCTTTGATCCTGCGGGAGGAGAACATCAGGATCATGGAGCCTGGTGATTCAGTGGTACGCTTTATGGCTTACAGAGACCAGAGAAGAAGAAGGAGAGAGCGGCAGAGGCGCCTGGCTCAGCAAAAGGAGCAGCACATTCCTCAAGATGAAGGGGAGGTAGGGCCTGCTGCGCACGCAGTGGAACATCCACAGTGAGCTGTCGCTCATAGGAGCCTTTCTAGACCCAGGATGTATAGACGGAGCCTGTCATTCCTACAGATGACCGAGAATCACTGTGGCTGAAGACTGCACATGTTTAGGAAACTGGTCACACATGCCATCTGCTGCAGGATTTGGCACCGCAGGGACATGGAGGGCATCACTGCCAGTGGCCGAGAAAGTGACCATGGTGCTCAATGTTTACGCCAGTGGCTCCTTCCAGGGCTCCACAGGTAACCTATATGGGATCTCACAAGCCCCTATGCACAAGTGTATCCAGGAAGTCACAGATGCCATCTTTGTGAAGGCACAGAACTTTGCCCATTTTGCCTGGGATCAGGCAAGCAAGGAAGCAACAGCGCTGGGATTTGCACAGAGCTCAGGTTTTCCACAGGTGCAGGGTGCGATCAACTGCACTCACGTGGTGCTTAGATCTCTGTCATGTTACGATTCCAGCTGAGATTGCCCCTGGACAAGCCTGATCCCAAGGTTGAAATGAGCTTGATAGATCCTAACTTTTATTTGTTTGTTTAGATACATGGAGAGTAGCTACTGAACAGAGTCACAGGAATCAGCTGATGAACTTTTAAAAAAAGAATAAAACATTTATTCAACAAGAAAAGATGCACTATATTACAATACTTCTTCACCCACAACTATACGTTTACAGATATATACAGATTTGTAAGGATAACACAAGTTACCAAAGCTATCTAACACTCTAATGTACATAGCAAGTACACAGTCCATGTACCAATGGGCACCCTGTGGTCAGATATACCACATTCTGAAACCAAGTGACAGATGCAAACTCAATCAGAAGCTATAGATCTCTCTTCAACGCCCCCCAGACACTTGTCACACAGTGAAACAACCAGTCAGGCTGAACTCCGTCTTTCACACGAGGGTTTCCAATCTCCATTCTCCAAGAACTCACTTTGGTCTCTTCTCCCAAACCGATGCTTTCTCTTAGACACCTTCCACAAGGCTTTACCTCCAGGGTTTTGAACTCTCCTTCTGACGTTCCTCTCCCCTGGGTCACCACATGCATTCAAGCTGTCTTCCACACACTCTCTCTCACCCACTCAGCAATCAACAGTGCACCACTGTTTCACATGCCCATAGCAAAGAGTTACAGACTTCCAGTTGTCTCTTTGGGCCTTCTTGCCACTTGCAAGCTATTCTTGCTTTAAATCTGCTTTCTGCAGCTTTTGTCTCTTTAAACCTGAAGCTTGGAGCCTCTCTCTCTTCCCCTCACTCAACTTCATTTAACAGGACCTTTCTCATGTTCCTGTCCTTCCTTTGGCTAGATCTTCTTTGGACTTTCCCCTCTTCCACTCCCCTGAATTTTGGGGTTTTCCTTAGCTTGAGACTGACTATCTTCCAGGTTGCTTCTGTTTGGCAGCTGTCTTCCAAACTAGCTGAACTCCAACAGCTTCCAAATCAAACTGTTGTCTTTCTTCTTCTGTGTGTCTGTAGGAGGGACCTGCCTCTCTGGTCACCCAACAGTCCAATTCTTCTACCCATGTATGTTTACTTTCTTTCTAGGAGTCGTAAAAATCCTTAGAAATGCAGGCACTTTTTAAAGTAAAACTAAATCTCAATTCGACCTTTCTCAAGACACAGATACAGAAATACAAATTAAACTTAAACTTTAAAGCTCAAACTCATTCCTAACACCTACAAATACCAATACAACTTCCTTAAACTGTTTCTATTTCCTAACAGTGGCAACAAGCAGTCAACTACGTCAACCGCAAGGGCTTCACTCGTTGAATGTTCAAATTGTGTGCAACCACCACAAATGAATCCTACAGGTCTGAGCGCAATTCCCAGGGAGTGTCATTGACTCCTACATCCTTAGCAGGTCTCAGATCCCTGACATCTTCCACTGTCCAGAGAGGCTGCAGGGTTGGCTCCTTGGAGATAAGGCGTACCCACAGAGGACGTGGCTAATAATGCCCATGTGGTGACCTCAGGCTACAGCAGAGCAACAGTATAACACTGCTCATGCTGCAACTCAGACTTTAGTGGAGCAAACGATAGGCATATTGAAAATGAAGTTCTGGTTCCTCAACAGGTCTGGTGGAAGACTGCAATAAAGTCCCCAGAAGGTGTCGCACATCATCATAGCTTGCTGCACGCTCCACAACCTGGCGCTACTATGGGGGTGGGACCTGGCTGAGGAGGAGATGGAGGAGCTGCACCTTTCCTCCAATGAGGAGGACGTTGAAGGGGATAACGATGATGGGGCCTTCGAAGGTGAGGATGCCAGCAGTGAGGCCATTGCACCAACCACCCAAAGCAGGCACACTCGGGAGGCCCTCATTGCCACAAGATTCATGGAGGATGATGAGGAGATGCAGTGAGTCCTGACATCCTCACCTTACGTATGTGAACGTTTGACCCCTGTGTAGTTGATGGCAGCACAAATACCCTCAGTGCTCAGGCTCATGTCATGAAGACACAGCAGAGGCCCTAACAGCTGCTTGATTCCAGGAGGATGATGACATGTAGTGAGGGCACTCCATGGATCTTCAACAACATGGATCTTCACATTTCCTCTGTGAATGTCTGACTCCTGTCTGGCTGACGGCAGCTCGATTGCGCTCTGTGATCAGTGTCATACCATAGAGGTGCAGTTGTGAAACTTTAAATGCACTTGATTCTTTGTCCGCCTTCAGCATCTGACCCCTTCGGGTCAACAGTCACAGGTGCTGAAGAGATGGGGGCCAGCCCCACCTCAAAGGTGCTGAGAGCACACAGAGAGAATGACAGAAATCTGTGATGCCTGCCCACGGCATTCTGGCAGCAATGATAAGCACTATCGAGGTGCAGGCATCAGTAATGTGTCCAGTCAGTGTGAGGCCTGACCATCACTTTGGTCTGAAGACTGCACAAGGCACATGGAAGAGGCTCTGGACTCAGACACCTGCCTTTATCTTGTGCACGAAACAAGGTTTTGCATCTGAGTGACATAAGCACTGTTCATCATAACAAGGAGCCATAGGCAAGGAGGCATTCTTGAGAGTTCATTTACAATAGTGAACATTAAGTACAAGTGATTAACGTCTGCTCCCAGGCTGTGCTACTTCATCTTTTCAACTTTCCTAATCCAACTGCTACATCTCGGTGCTCCTCCAACATCCACAGCAGAGGTGAAGGCAGCTTGCTGACTGCTATGCCCTGTCTGTGATGAGCTTGGTGAGCTCCACTGGAGGGTTGAGACCTGGAAGGCCCCAGCCTGCTTTTGGGATCCCTCTGTGCGGCAGTGGCTCCCTCCTCAGTCTGTGGAGCTGAAGCTGCTGGGGTCACAGGAAGAGGAGATTCGGATGGGCTGGACATTCCTTGAGTCACCTGTGTGGATATTCCCAGGGTGTGCACCTGCTGATCCTCCTCCCTATGGGTGACGGAGGGCCCCTGACTGACTCCTTTTTTTCACTCATTCAGAGGATATGGGCTTAGCTGGCTGGGCCAGCATTTATTGCCCATCCCCAGTTGCTCTTAAGAAGGTGGTAGTGAGCTACCTTCTTGAATCGCTGCAGTCCATGTGGTGTAGGTACACCCACAGTTAGGAAGGGAGTTCCACGATTTTGACCCAGTGACAGTGAAGGAATGGCGATATATTTCCAAGTCAGGATTGTTAGTGACTAGGAGAGGAACTTCCAGGTGGTGGTGTTCCCACCTATCTGCCCTTGTCCTTCTAGATGGTAATGGGCATGGGTTTGGAAGGTGCTGTCGAAGGACCCTTGGTGAATTCCTGCAGTGCATCTTGTAGATGATACACACTGTTGCTACAGTGCGTTGGTGATGGAGAGAGTGAATGTTTGTGAATGTGGTGCCAATCAAGCGGGCTGCTTTGTCCTGGTGTCAATCTTCTTGAGTGTTGTGGGAGCTGCACTCATCTGGGCAAATGGGGAGTATTCCATCATACTCCCGTCTTGTGCCTTGTAGATGGTGGACAGGCTTTTTGGAGTCAGGAGGTGAGTTACTCGTCGCAGGATTCCTAGCCTCTGACCTGCTCTTGTAACCACAGTATTTATATGGTTAGTCCAGTTCAGATTCTGGTTAATGGTAACCCGTAGGATGCTAATAGTGGGGGATTCAGTGATGGTAATGCCGTTGAACGTCAAGGGGCAATGGTTAGATTCTCTCTTGTTGGAGATGGTCATTGCCTGACACTAGTGTGGCACGAATGTTACTTGCCACTTGTCAGCCCAAGTCTGAGTATTCTCCATGTCTTGCTGCATTTGGGCATGGACTGCTTCAGTATCTAAGGAATCGCGAATGGTGCTGAACATGGTGCAATCATCAATGAACATCCCCACTTCTGACCTTATGATGGAAGTAAGGTCATTGATGAGGCAGCTGAAGATGGTTGGGCCTAGGACATTACCCTGAGGAGCACCTGCAGTGATGTCCTGGAGCTGAGATGATTGACCTCCAACAACCACAACTATCTTCCTTTGTGCTAGGTATGACTCCAACCAGCAGACAGTTTTCCCCCTGATTCTCATTGACTCCAGTTTTGCTAGGGCTCCTTGATGCCACACTCAGTCAAATGCAGCATTGATGTCAAGGGCAGTCACTCTCACCTCACCTTGGGAGTTCAATTCTTTTGTCCATGTTTGAGCCAAGGCTGTAATGAGGTGAGAAGCTAAGTTCCCGGCGGAACCCAAACTGGGCGTCAGAGAGCAGGTTATTGCTAAGCAAGTGCTGCTTGGTAGCACTGTTGATGACCATTCCATTACTTTACTGATGATCGAGAGTAGACTGATGGGGTGGTAATTGGGTTGGATTTGTCCTGCTTTTTGTGTACAGGACACACCTGGGCAATTTTCCACATTACCGGGTAGATGCCAGTGTTGTAGCTGTACTGGAATAGCTTGGTTAGGGGCGCGGCAAATTCTGGAGCACAGGTCTTCAGTACTATTGCCGGAATATTGTTAGGGCCCATAGACTTTGCAGTATCCAGTGCCTTCAACCATTTCTTGATATCATGTGGAGTGAGTTGAATTGGCTGCAGACTGGCATCTATGATTCTGGGGACCTCCGGAAGAGGCCAAGGTGGATCATCCACTTGGCACTTCTGGCTGAAGATTGTAGTAAGTGCTTTAGGCTTATCTTTTGCACTGCTGTGCTGGGTTCCCCCATCATTGAAGATGGGATATTTGTGGACCCTCCTCCTCCTGAGTTGTTTAATTGTCCACCACCATTCACGACTGGATGTGGCAGGGCAGCAGAGCTTAGACCTGATCTGTTAGTTGTGGGATCACTTAGCTCTTATGCTGCTTATGCTGTTTGGCACACAAGTCGTCCTGTGTCATAGCTCGCCAGGCTGACACCTCATTTGTAGGTATGTCTGGTGCCGCGCCTGGCATGCCCTCCTGCACTTTTCATTGAACCAGAGTTGATCCCCTGGCTTGATTGTAATGGTAGAGTGGGGGATATGCTGGTCCATGAGGTTATAAATTGTGTTCAAGTACAGTTCTATTGCTGCTGATAATCCACGGCGCCTCATGGATGCCCAGTCTTGAGCTGCTAGATCTGTTTGAAATTTGTCCCATTTAGCACGGTGGTATTGCCACACAACATGATGGAGGATATCCTCAATGTGAAGACGGGACTTCGTCTCCACAGCTACTGTGCAATGGTCACTCCTACTGATATTGTCATGGACAGATGCATCTGTGGCATCTCCTCCTTGAGGAGAAGGGGAAGTTGGAGTGAGATTGAGCTGTCCCACACCCCTCTTGCATTGACACTGTTGGAGGCTAACTTTGGCATCGGCAATGGAGTTCAGCCCATGCAGGAATACAGGACCGATGTCCTGGGCCAAGATCTCCATGGCAGCCACCATCCAACAGTGTTGACCTCAGTGCATTGGCATGTCGGCGCTACTGAAGGTGGACAAACTCTTCCATCGTGCCTTGCAATCTGAGGAGTGCAGCGGACATCCCTTCCTCATGTTCCCGAGCTTGCCTTTGCAGCTCCAGCAACTGAGGTATGACCAAGTCCAGAGGCACATCATCTGTCTCGAACTCAGCAAATTTCTGGTCTCCAGCAGTTCTCCAAGTGCTAGAAACCTAGGAAGTCCTTGCTGCCACCTGCTGTGGATCAGACAGTGTAATTATCTCAACAGATTGTTACCCCCAAGGCTAGTCTTGAACTAAGGCCAACCAAGATATGAGTCTCTGTGCTGGTGGAGGGCGTGGGTGAGCACTGTGATGGGTCTTCAATTAGGGTGTCATTAGCTTCTTCTCCCAAGATGTCTTCAGGGCTTGATTTGAGGGCCTGGCAAGTGGACCCCCAAGGCTGCTTCCCAGATGAATCTGTGAAAGCAAGGAGAGATAATTAGCGCATGGCAGGGGACAGCAGAACAGGGGAACTCACTCACAGCATTGTTGTCTGATGGATGCTACACTGCTGGATCCTCACTTGGTAGAGCACTGCCAACATCACCATCAGCACAGGAACAGTCCAGATTGTTGCTGGCCAGCCTGATGACTCTATTTTCAAAGTCTGTGAGGGCCTTGATGTCGGGCATTCCTCCACCAGTCTGTGACCTCTCCCTTTTGTTGTGTGCCAGCTCGCCCTGCATGAAGACAGATGAAGAGAGTGTAAGCAGGATGCCTGCCAGGCCAGATGAGAAGGATACCTGGCATGTGTGGGTGGTGAATGGTGCCATGGACAGGATGAGGACATGATCCACAGGGCAAATGAAAGTGTGTGTGACAGAGTGAATGGTGGTGTCCCTTGAACTGGCAGTGAGTGAGATCCTTGTGGACATGTGGATTTATGAGTGTGTGAGTTGAGAGTGGTGAGAAGAGTGACTTACCCTGGTGGAACGGTGGAGATCATTCATCCTCTTTCGGCAGTGGGTAGCTGTCCTCTTTTGCAGGGTGTTGACGCTGACCACCATGGCCACTGCCCCCAATGCTGGATTGGTGACTTTACTTGCTGGTCTTTGCCCAGATTGGAGGTAGAGGGCTTCACAGCAGAGCTCCAATGCACCTAATAGGTGCCCGAGGGAAGCGTCGATAAATTTGGGGACAGCATGTTGCCTCCCTTTGACAGCCATGACTTTGCAGCCGTTTCCAATCCCTTAGAGAGTGCTAATTCTGTTCTGGGGCACACTTTAAACGTGGCGTCCGGATTACTGAAGGCCCGAGTTGATGTCGGGGCGGGTGAATCAGAGGCCACCCCAACAGCGATCCAGTGTGTTTCCTGGGAATGCATTATTAATGAGGCAGAATGCACTGGGGATGGGGCAATGCTACGTGAAAACCCGCCATTGCGGCCAGCAGATAAAACATACTTGTTCCGCCACCCCCCCCCCACCCCCCGCCCCCACTGCCACACCTTGTGTAGATCTGGAACGATTCCACCCAGAGTTATCATTTTGAGTCCATATGACTCTTCTTGTTTTTCGGATTGGAGGAAGGTATGCAGTGGGGTTTTCCAGGGCTCGGTGTGAGAATCACCACTTTTATTGATATATATGAAAGACCACAAATAATAATCCACAGATTCTGCCAGGCCTGCTGAGTTTTTCCAGCATTTTCTGTTATTGTTTCAGATTTAGCATCCACAGTATTTTGCTTTTATTTTGTTACTTCCTGGTTTGCTGTCTGTAAGAATGCATCAGAGTGATTGGCTGATTTGCTTACTTGATGTCCTCACTGCTACTGGACAAGCTGGCAACAACAATATTAAGCAGGAAAGGTGAAATCAATAGCACAGCGCTCACTAGATCTTTATGAACAGCTTTCTTTGAATTCAGCTACAAATGCTGTCACTTCACTGCTGACTAAGTTCTGGGCCATTTTTATTCATTCATGGGATGTAGGCATCGCTGGCGAGACCAGCATTTGTTGCCCATCCCTAAATTCTGGGCCATTGCTTTTATGAAGTGCTTCTCAAGTGGCTTCAGCCAGAGTGATAGATGTCTGCTAAAGCTCAGCTGAGAGGCCTTGATTTGGTTTTATTGGCTATATCTAGCAGCACAGGGCTGTGGAGTTGAGCCTGAGGACTGCAATATCTCAGTTTGTGCCAGGGCAGCCTGGCTCAGCTGATTTCCATGCACTACATTAAGTGAGTGGCATGAGAGAAGATGTACTGTCATCCTGAGAGAGGGCAGCAGATGCTATTTCCATGGGCCTGAAGGACCTCGTTCATAGTGATGAGAGAAAGCAGACCACCCCAGGAGACTAGGCTAGAGCATTGCAAATGATACACCCTGTTCAAAAAAGGATGTAAGGATAAGCCCAGCAACTTCAGGCCAATCAGTTTAACCTTGGCAATGGGAAAGCTTTTAGAAATGATAATCCAGGATGAGATTAACAGTCACAAGGACAAATGTGGATGAATTAAAGGATGGAAATTTAATCCATTATTTAAAGCATGGATTTATTGAAGGCAAATCGTGGTTAACTAATCTGATTGAGTTTTTTGATGAAGTAACAGGGATGGTTGATGAGGGTAATGCAGTTGATCTGGTGTACATAGATTTTCAAAAGGCATTAGATAAAGCATGACATAATAAGCTTCTCAGAAAAATTGAAGGTCATGGAATAAAAGTAATAATGTCAGCATGGATGCAATGCTGGCTGACTGACAGGAAGCAGAGAACAGTGGTGAACTGTTGTTTTTCGGATTGGAGGATGGTATGTAGTAGGGTTCCCCAGGGGTCGGCATTGGTCGACAATTCCAGAGGGTGGGACTTCCTCCCCAATGAGGGGCGGAAGTCCCACTCCAACCTCATTAGTCCACCCTGCAGCACTTTATAGCTACGGGGCGTGTCGGCTCCACGCCCTGACGTGTTTTCTAGGGGGGGCATGCCATCCACCCCACTATGTTTTTCCACCCAACATGTTTTGGAAGTTACTAGATTTTCTAGTTACAAATTGACTACTAATCACAATTTTGGTGGAAGAGATTAAAGAACAATGGCTACCTGACCTCTCAGCCCATGAAGTTGGGATATTAAGTAAAGCCTTTCATTAAGCTAATCATACCTGGAATGTAGATGGAATGTCAATCATTCCCTCCTTTTTGTATCAATTGCATCAGCTTCAATTCATTAAATGGACAATGGAATACCTCAATATTGCCATCACATGACTTAAACTGGCTAGAGAGGGATTCAATACTTTATTCATCCACAAAGGATCCAGCAGGGCAGGCAACACCTCAGAGGGAGAGATCATATCCAGATAAAGGCAAGGAGTTTGCCACAAAAAGATAGTCATCTCAGCCAGTGAAAAGAGGCTAATTTATTTACCTATAAGCTTATATTTCTTCTCTAGAGGAACTCAGCCACAATTTCATCTGAAAAAAACAGAAACTTCCAACTTCCATTTCTCTTCAAAGAACCAAGAGAGAGAATCTTCAGATCTGCAACACTTTTCAACTTTCACCTTAAAGGACTAGTTAAAAATAAGCAGTGTTTCTTGTTATTCTGTTAGTAATCTAAGTGTATGTTACATTGCTATAAATTATCTTTTCTTGTATGTATGCATGTCTGCCTGTTTGGGCAGCAGGTGTTTTCTGCACTTACGTTTCAGGTGTTGTGAAAGTAAACGTTTATCCTTTCTTTTGATTTAAGCTTATAAGAAAGCCTGTTCATGTCTGTTCTTTAACGTCAAAGCACTTAAAAGAGTTAAAACACTCCTTCTCAAAAAATATATTTTGTTGCGGTCAGCTGGGAGGTGAAGGAAAAGGGGAAAGTTATCCCACCACCTCTCCTCATCCGTAATGAAGGACAGAGAGAGGCTGATGTGGACACATATTGGGTAAAATTTAATGCAGAGATGTGTGAAGTGATACATTTTTGTGGGAAGGATGAAGGGAAGCAAAACAAAGTAAACCACACAATCCTGAAAGGGGTTACAGGAGCAGAGGGACCTGGGTGTCTGTGCACAAAATATTGAAGGTGGCAAGGCAGGATGAGATAATGGTTATTAAGTTAATCCAGGAATTTTAAAGGATTGTGATCTGTATAAACAATGGTTTCTGAAGAACTGCTTACAACATAAACCTCGAAAAGCTGCAATGCTAACACCAGACCGATGGTTGAGTATGTTTTCTGATGTACATTCAGCTTCCGTGAAAAATATCCTACCGGTTTTTCAATTCCTGTTTCATCTACTTGTAACAACATAGCACCAATACCTATATCACTTGCATCAATCGGCAACTTAAACTGCTTGGCATAATTAGGTGCTGCCAAAGTGGATGTAGTAGTCAACACAGTTTTTAAACTGTCAAATGCATTCTGACATTCCTGTTTCCATTGAAATTTATTGTTCTTTTTTAGTCGTTCAGTCAATGGAGCAACCACACTGCTAGGTTTTGGTACAACTTCCAATAAAATCCACTCATACCTAAAAATCTCAAAACTTCTTGTTTTGTGGTAAGCACTGGGAAATTCACAATGGCTTTTACTTTTCCATCTCGTGGGGCCACCTGGCCATGTCCAACAGTGTGGCCTAAATATGTAACGTGCACTTTTGCAAATTCACTCTTTGTCAAACTTACAACCAAATTAGCTTCTTGCAGTCAATCAAACAGTTCTATCAGATGTTGTAAATGCTCCTCCAATGTTTGCCTAAAAACTACCAAGTCGTCAACATAAGCAGAACAATTGCTCAGTCCTGCAATTACTTTGTTTGTCTGTCTTTGAAATGATGCATTCTTCATATTAAATGGCATAGCCCATCTGGCATTACAAATGCTGATGTCTCTTTCGCTCTTTCCAATGAGGATACTTGCCAATATCCTCACAGCAAGTCAATCTTTGTGATAAACTCTGATTGTCCCATTTTCTCAAGGCAATCTTCCAACCATGGTATGAGATATGAATCTGCTTTTGTCACTGCATTCACTTTTCAATAGTCCACACAGAGGCCTGAATTTTACCCTTGGCGGGCTGGCACAATCGGTGGGCCCGCAACTGGTCGGGAAACGGGCCGCTGCCCACGATTGGTCCTCGACTGCGATTTCATGCTGGCTGGCCAATTAAAGCCTGCTCAGCATGAAACACATCTTCCCAATGGTTGGGTGGGGGCCTGTCTGCTGCAGGGTCCAATGACGACCCGGTGGCTGGATTGAAAATAGCTCAGAAGGGCCATCCCTGATGCCAAGGGACCACCAGGCTTCACATGTGCCTGTGTCACACCCGCTCTCTGGACCAGGCACCAGTGCAGATACCAACACCTTCGTGAGCATTAGAGCCTCGGCTAGAATGTTGGAGTATAGTGATAAGCACCCTTCACACTCTCTTGAGGAGTAGGCGGAGGCAGAGAGTGCCTGGGGCGCCAGCAGTCGGAGGACTGCTGGAGACCAGGACGATGCTCAGTCAAAGGCAGATGATGAGCCTCTGCAATCATCCATAAGGCGGCAGATGCTGGATGTCCAGCGGGATGTGCAGGAGGATCTGGCAGAGATCCATGGGGGAATGCGTGCCATGGTCTCTTATGAAGGAGTCCATGTGGAGCATGAGCACTGAGTTGACCCTCGTGGCTGAGCGCACGTGTGGCTGGATTAAAAATGGCACAGGCAGTTCCTTAAAGGATGCCAGGGAAGAGCATATCTTCTGTGCTGTGAACACTGAAGTTATGGCATCAAGTGCGCTGGAGACGACAGACGGGAGGGCAGGTCGGGTAGGCACTCGGCTCCCCGGATGTTGGATGAGTGCCTCACAGTCCTCCTGGAGGAGGTGGCTGCCAGGAGGGACACACTTGTCCCCAGAGATGGAAGGAGGAGGCCACCGCACTGAACAAAGAGAGCTTGAGAGGAGGTCACAGCGCAGGTCAGCAGCCACGACGTTGTGCAGTGCACATGGGTGCAATCTGCAAAATGCTTAACAACCTGCTGCGCTCGGGAAAGGTGAATACTGTGTTGGCGTGGATCAATGTGGAGAAGTGTTAAGGGCTAGCCACAACCCTCCCTCCCACTGCCCCCCGCCGACCCACCGTGGAGCTCAGGGGTGCTAGAGTCTGAATGCCAGCTGTCAATGACACTGGAGCTGGCCAAGGGGGTGAACCCTGGCTGCTTGGGCCAAGTGGCTGGTTGCTGGAGGGCCATGACTCAGATGTGCCTGCAAGGTGTTCCTCAGGTGGAGTTGGCCCGGCTGTAATGGTGCTGCAGATAGAAAGTGGTCTAATCCATGCTCCTCTGTCCTTTCAGAGGAAGATGACCATAACAACATTGAAAGGTTGTGGACTTGCGGTGGTCCCCCATACCTCCTAATCCTATCCAGATTTGAGCAGGATGCCTTGGAGCTGGAGATGTGCCATGCACCTTGGTGAGCTGGCCATGGAGAGACTGGGGTGTCAGACAAAGGTAAGAATGCAGTGCACAGAGGTGAGAGTTTTGGTTGGTTCAAACATTCTTTTGTATTCTTATCATTATTGGGAGCCTCAAAACTGGATTCTCCATTGATCATTGAAAGACGATGGTACCATGATGCAGATCTCAATTCTCTCACCAGGGTACCTGGCATGCACAGTGAAAGTGTGATGACTTAAACTGATGACATGTTGTTCTCCCTTAGATTCACCAGCACGCACTCAATTGCAGGGCCCAGAAGGGCCATCCCTGATGCCAAGGGACCACCAGGCTTCACATGTGCCTGTGTCACACCCTCTCTCTGAATCAGGCACTAGTGCAGATACCAACACCTTGGTGGGTATTACAGCCTCGGCTAGAATGTTGGAGTACAGCGGTGAGCACCCTTCACACTCGCTTGAGGAGCAGGCAGAGGCAGAGAGTGCCTGGGGCGCCAGCAGTCGGAGGACTGCTGGAGACCAGGACGATGCTCAGTCAAAGGCAGATGATGAGCCTCTGCAATCATCCATTAGGCGGCAGATGCTGGATGTCCAGCGGGATATGCAGGAGGATCTGGCAAAGGTCCATGGGGGAATGCGTGCCATGGTCTCTTGTGAAGGAGTCCATGCGGAGCATGAGCACTGAGTTGACTCTTGTGGCTGAGCGCACTGCCTCATCCATTGAAAGAGTGGTGACTCTCATGGAGATGCATCTCCAGGAACAGAATCAGGGGTTCCTGGGGTTATGTTTGGACCTGCAATCTCTCACATAAGCAATCAACTCAGGTGGTCAGTGCCAGTGTGGTAAATGGATGAGGCATCCAGTATCCCAGCTAGGTGCCTGTCTATCAATGGCGAGCAGAGAGGCCCAAAGCAACCTCACATTGATGCACAAGCTGCTTGTTGTCTCTGCAGGCTCCTCTCAGGGCACCCTGGAAGATAGCAGCAGATCCTCCATCCCTCTGGCAGTGACCGTGGTATCTTATGAGGCTGCGACAACTGGGGAAATGCCAGTCATGGCATTGGACGCTCCCTCCCAGGCAGGGCCAGCACAGGCTCCACTGGCCACAGGACAACCGCCAAGGTCATCAAGGCCAACAAGACACCAGAGTCAGCAGGCTGCCTCCAATGCCGCTGCCAGCGAGGGGGGTGGGCAACAAGACGTAGCACTCGCAAACGTAAGTTTAAGGCATTATGAGCACAAGAGGGGCTGGTCATGGGTGATCTTCTGTTGTGTAATGTTTTGTCTATGTTTTCTGATTTGGGAATTAAGACCAGAGAAGGTGATGTTAATTTTTTTGAATTGTCAAAATGAGAATAATTTTATTTTTGTCCTAATGGCTTGTGTATGCTTCATCTTCGCATTTTTGTGGTGCAGGGTGCACCATTATGTAATGCTTTTTTAAAAATTCATTCACAGGATGTGGTCTTTGCAGGCCAGGCCAGCATTTATTGCCCATCCCTAGTTGCCCTTGAGAATGTGGTGGTGAGCTGCCTTCTTGAACCACTGCAGTCTATGTAGTGTAGGTGCACTCACAGAGATGTTAGGAAGGGAGTTCCAGGATTTTGACCCAGTGACAGTGAAGGAATGGCGATATATTTCCAAGTCAGGATGGTGGGTTACTTGGAGGGGAACCTCCAGGTGGTGGTGTTCCCATCTATCTGCTGCCCTTGTCCTTCTAGGTGGTAGTGCTCGTAGGTTTGGAAGGTGCGTCAAAGGAGCCTTGGTGAATTCCTGCAGTGCAACTTCTAGATGGTACACACTGCTGCCACTGTGCGTTGGTGGTGGAGGAAGTGAATGTTTGTGGATGTGGCGCCAATCAAGTGGGCTGCTTTGTCCTGAACAGTGTCCAGCTTCTTGAGTGTTGTGGGAGCTGCACTCATCCAGGCAAGTGGGGAGTATTCAATCACACTCCTGACTTGTACCTTGTAGATGGTGGACAGGCTTTAGGGAGTCAGGAGGTGAATTACTCATCACACGATTCCTAGCCTCTGATCTGCTCTTGTAGCCACAGTTTTTATATGGCTAGTCCAGTTCAGTTTCTGGTCAATGGTAACCCCCAGGATGTTGATAGTGGGGGATTCAGTGATAGTAATGCCATTGAACATCAAGGCGTGATGGTTGGATTCTCTCTTGTTGGAGATGGTCATTGCCTGGCACTTGGGTGGCACGAATGTTACTTGCCACTTGTCAGCCCAAGCCTGGATTTTGTCCAGGTCTTGCTGCATTTGGACATGGACTGCTTCAGTATCTGAAGAGTCGCAAATGGTGCTGAGCATTGTGCAATCATCAGCGAACATCCCCACTTCTGACCTTATGATGGAGGGAAGGTCATTGATGAGGCAGCTGAAGATGGTTGGGGCAGGACACCAGCCTGTGGAATTCCTAAAGTTATGTCCTGGGGCTGAGATGACTGACCTCCAACAACCACAACCATCTTCCTTTGTGCTAGATATGACTCCAACTGGTGGAGAGTTTTCCCCCTGATTTCCATTGACTTTTGATAGGGCTCCTTGATGCCACACTCGGTCAAATGCTGTCTTGATGTCAAGGGCAGTCACTCTCACCTCACCTCCGGTGTTCAGCTCTTCTGTCCATGTTTGAACCAAGGCTGTAATGAGGTCAGGAGCTGAGTGGCACTGGCTGAACCCAAACTCGGCATCAGTGAGCAGGTTATTGCTAAACAAGTGCCGCTTGATAGCACTGTTGATGACCCCCTCCATTACTTTACTGATGATGGAGAGTAGACTGATGGGGTGGTAATTGGCGGGGTTGGATTTGTCTTGCCTTTTGTGTCCAGGGCATACCTGAGCAATTTTGCAAATTGCCGGGTAGATGTCAGTGTTGTAGCTATACTGGAACAGCTTGGCTAGGGACGTGGCAAGTTCTGGAGCACAAGTCTTCAGTACTATTGCCAGAATATTGTCATGGCCCATAACTTTTGCAGTATCCAATGCCTTCAGCACTGAGTGAATCGAATTGGCTGAAGACTGGCATCTATGATGCTGGGAACCTCCGGAGAAGGCCGAGATGGATCATCCACTCGGCACTTCTGGCTGAAGATTTTTGTGAATGCTTCAGCCTTATCTTTTGCACTGCTGTGCTGGGCTCCTCCATCATTGAGGATGGGGATATTTGTGGAGTCTCCTCCTCCAGTGAGTTGTTTAATTGTCCACCACCATTCGTGACTGGATGTGACAGGACTGCAGAGCTTAGATCTTTTTTTGGTTGTGGGATCACTTAGCTCTATCACTTGCTGTTTATGCTGTTTGGCATGCAAGTAGCCCTGTGTTATAGCTTCACAAGGTTGACACCTCATTTTTAGGTATGCCTGGTACTGCTCCTGACATGCCCTCCTGCACTCTTCACTGAACCAAGGTTAATCCCCTGGCTTGATGGTAATGGTGGAGTGAGGGATATGCCGGGCCATGAGGTTACAGATTGTGTTTGAGTACAATTGTGCAGCTGCTAATGACCCGCTGCACCTCATGGATGCCCAGTCTTGAGTTGTTGGATGTGAGTGGCTCGAAGCTTTATTGCACAGGCACTGAGTGGACTTTGGGTTCAAATGAAAAGGTCATTTCAGACATCCAGGATGGAGGTGGAAACCCTGGAATGAGGTGGGAGTAGATCTTTGGCAGCCTAGCTGAAGGAGCGTTGGATCAAGGCGCCCCTGGTGTCCCTGCCTCCCTGAAAGATACAGAGGTCTGCCTGTACACCCTCAGAGTTCTCCTCACCATGCTCCTCTTCTGACTCATTACTGGGTTCATCCTTTATATCCTGTGAAGCTGCCTCAAGATCCTCTTCTTTACCAGTGCTAGACTGTAGAGAGTGCAGCATGCAACCACTATTAGTGACACCCACTCTAGAGAGTGTTGTAGTGCTCCCCCCGAATGGTTCAGGCAGCAGGAGCGCATCTTCAGAAAAGACCATGGTCCTCTCTATTGCCGCCCTCGTGGAAGCATAACTCCTATTGTAACACTGCTCTGCCTCTGTTGTTGGGTGGTGGAGAGGCTTTATAAGCCACCTTTTCAACGGATAGCCCTTGTCACCCAGCAGCCATCCATCCACTCGGGCTTGAGCGCTGAATAGCCTCGGCACCTGGGAGTGTCTGAGAATATAAGCGTAATGGGAGCTGCCAGGGTACCGTGCACAGACTTGCAGAATCTGCATCCCGTGGTCACACTATCTGGACGTTCATCGAGTGTAGCCTGATGAAGGTGCCCGGCTGACCCGCTGGCGCCTTGATGGCCACATGTGTGCACTCGATTACACCCTGGGTGAGGGGGGAACCCAGCAATTGCTGTAAAGCCTCTGGCTCGCTCAGCCTGGCTGGCCTCATCAGTATGGAAATGAATAAATGTCATTACCCGCCTGAACAGAGCTTCTGTCACCAGCTTGACACGACCGTGGGCAGCTGATTGGGACACTCCAAAAAGATCCCCCACTGACCCCTGCAAAGATCCAGAGGCATAGAAGTGGAGGGCCACTGTGACCTTCAAAGCCACTGGCATGGAGTTTCCACGCACAGAGTCAGAGCTGATCTCGGGTCCAATCATCTGACAAATGGAGGTCACGGTCACCCTGGAGAGGCGGAGCCTCCTTCGGTATTGCCAGCATATTGAGGTAGCTGCATCGCTGCTGTAAACCCTGGCAACAGGTAGTAACGTCTTCTGCGGCCCCTTCCCCCTTGGACTGGCAGCTGGCCCTGCGCCCCTTGTGCCTGCGCCTCTCAACATGTTGCTCCCCTGGAAGCTGCTTAGGGACACCTGGCCTCCTCTTCCTTCTGCCTCTCTCTTCCTCTCAGGCTGCTACCTCCTCCCATGACCTCTTTGTGAGGTATGGTGGCCTCCTCCCCCCATCTCTGGGGACAAGGGTGTCCCTCCTGGCAGCCACCTCCTCCAGGAGGATGGCAAGGCACTTATCCAAAAAACAGGGGGCCAAGGTGCCCAGCCAACCTTATCTCCCACCTGTCATCGACATCTTGCAGCAACTTCAATGCACTATTTTTGAACTGGCCACCAGGTTGCCATTGGACCCGGTAGCCGACAGGCCCCCGCCTGCCCCTTCTCAAACATTCTGCAGCAGTGTTCACGCTCGGTGGGCCTTAATTGGCCTGCCAGCGTGAAATCGCGGTCGCGGGCGGCAGTCCATATCGTGGTCGCTCCTGTTTGCCCCTGCTGAGCTCACCCGATGAGTACAAAATTCTGCCTTTTGTGTTCCATCCGGTTTCAGCTCCATCACAATAGATGAACTCCAGCTACTGCAAGTAGATGCTATGATGTCTTTCTGGAGCATGAATTCAATTTCTTTTTGCACTTGGGCTAATTTTACTGCATTTAATCTATAAGGATGTTGCCTTATTGAAACTGATCTCCCACATCTACATCATATATAGCTAAATTTGTATTCCCCAGCTTATTACCACAAATGGCTTTGCGTGACTGCAATAGCTTTTCCAAATCACTTTGACACTTGACTAGAAGGTAACTCAGTAATCACATTTAAATTTTTAAGCACTCCTTCATATTAAATAATGTACTTCACTCAATCTCTTTTCAATCCTGTAATGTCCACTAAACATTGCCTTTAATGGTTCACCTAACACTGGCAACAAGACTAACAAGTTTTCTCCAGCAATAAAACTATGAGCTTTTGCCCTCTTATCTGCACTTGTTTTCGTCACTTGCTGTAATATTTTAAATGTTCCTTAGCCTACTCATATGGCCTGTTCAATCTTTCTCTGAATTTTGTCACATAATAATTCAAAAGGACTAAACCCTGTTGATTCATTAGGGGCATTCCTAATAGCAAATAACAAGAATGGAATCCCTCAAAGCAGTCCTGTGGGTAGACTTGACTATATGCCTTCATGATAGTTTTTAAAGTTAGAATCCATCTCTCTAAAGCACCTTGTGATTCAGGATGATAAACTGATGACCTAAACTGCTTTATTTTTAGGCTGGTCATTACTTCCTTAAACAGCTGTGACATGAAATTCGAAACCCGATCCAACTGTATTTCTTTTGGTAACCCATATCTTGTAAAGAATTTGGTCAACACCTCTACAATTCTCTTTGCTGTAATATTTCATAAAAGTATCGCTTCTGGAAATCTGGTGGGCACATCCATGATTGTCAACAAGTACTGATTTCCACTTTTGGTCTTAGGGAGGGGCCCTACACAATCAATCAGGACCCTGGTAAAAGGTTCCTCAAATGCCGGAATTGAAATTAAAGGTTCAGGTTTAATCATTGCTTGACGTTTTTCTGTCACCTGACATGTGTGACATCTTCTACAGGTTTTGGCTACATCTTTATGCAGTCCAGGCCAATAAAAACGTTTTTGTATTTTAGCCTGAGTTTTCCTAATTTCTAAATGTCCAACTATTGGAATTTCATGAGCCACTCTTACTATTCCATTTCTGTATCCAGATTATATTAATATTTGATGTAGTGCTGCAAACTTTTCATCTGCTGAAATATAAGACAGTATCCATTTCCTTATTAACACATTATTTTTAAGGTATTAACACTCAGGAATACATTCTGCTTCTGTTTCAGAATAAGCTGTCTGGTATAACTGCTTTATTTTTGGATCTTTCTGCCATAACTCTACTAATTTCACTGAGCTGAACACGTCAGCCTCATTCTCTCCCACCTTCTCTTCCTGAACAATCTTTTCAAAGACAGATCCAGCTAACTGGATGTCAGTATCCTCCCCCTGTCTTTTAGATTCTTCCTCTTCCTGTTTCAACCTGTGAGTCTGTGATCTTGTTATCACACAATCTGGAAACAATCCAGGGTGCTCTTTCTGCAACATCTCTGTTAGTTGCGTCTCCACAGGCTGCCCAAATGTAGGCATCACCAACATTTGTGACCCAGCTAAATCATTTCCTAGGATAAATTGAACCCCTGTAATGGGCAGTTTTGCCACTATCCCAACAATCACCTCACCTCTTTTCAACCTACTTTTAAAATTTACCTTACGCAATGGAATATGTTTAGTATCTCCATGAATTCCAATTATTAATACTCTTTCCTGCAGTAGCCCCTCTGGATAACACATAGTACTATCCCATAACATTAACTTCACAGCTTTCTAAGCTAAATTTTTAATTCAACAATTTCAGATTGCAATCTCTGCCCTCATTTTATTTCCTTTTTTTAATGTTTTCTGTCTTGTTTTTCTCTTTCAATTTGCTTTCATACCACAACTGTTCCTGATTTTGTCATTCACACCTCCTCTGGACAGACCTTTTATTTCTTTACTTGTTCCTTTCCCATACC
The DNA here is from genome assembly GCF_964194155.1 of Cetorhinus maximus. NCBI lineage: Eukaryota > Metazoa > Chordata > Chondrichthyes > Lamniformes > Cetorhinidae > Cetorhinus > Cetorhinus maximus. Next base: position 53,692,287 of record NC_135892.1, read on the forward strand.
CTTTGACCTTACACTATCAGCTCTTTGTCATTTAATTTCTCTAATTTCTACTCATCCCTTACATTCACATGGTCCATTCCCAACTTTTTCCTTCTCTTCCTCGACTTTTTTATTTCTATTTTGGCGGGGGAGGGGGGGGGGGTGGCGGGGGGGGGGGGGGGGGAGCGGCGGGGGGGTGCAGACTGTCGACCATATCTAAATCCACTTACTCCCACGCCTACCTTGATGGCAGCTCCTCCCACCCTGCTTCCTGTAAGGGTTCTATTCCATTCTCCCAGTTTCTCTGACTTCATTGCTTCTGTTCTGACAATGCCAACTTCCATACCAGTGTTTCCAATATGTCTTTCTTTATTCTCAATCAAGGTTCTCCTCCACCTTGGTAGACAGAGCCCTCAACTGTATCTGCCCCATTTCTTGCACTTCTGCTCATGCCTGTTTCCCTACCATGGCAGAATCAGGATAGGGCCCCCACTGACCTCGCCTTCCATACCACCAACCTCCATATTCAAGGATACCCTTTTGTTTCTTTACTTATCTCATTACCATAATCTTGCCTTGCACCATCTTCCATTTTGTCATTTAATCTCTCCTGCCTTCCACCCTATCACAGATCTTCCCCTTTGTTCTTTCCTTTCCCCCACCCTTCTGTACTTGCTTAAAACATGGTACATCTCTAACTTTTTCCAATTATGATGAAAAGTCATCAACCTGAAATGTTAACATTGGGCAGAATCTGGTCCCCTGCTGAGTGGCAGGTCTGGCGGAGGTGGGGCATTTAAGCAGATGGGAGGATGGTGAGTGGAGACCCGCTATGTTCCTGCTTCCACTCATTGAACTGCAAGAGCTTCCACTCACTGAATGTGCAGCTGGTATGCAACCACAAGAAATGCATCCTGCAGGTATGCGCATGGTTTCCAGGGAGTGTGCACAACATCTTGAGTCACTTACAGATCCCTGCCATCTTCCAGGGTCCACAGAGGCTGCAGGGTTGGCTCTTTGGGGACAAGAGCCTGCAGAGGCTGTGGCTGATGACACCCGTGCGGTGGCCAAAGACTCCAGCAGAGCGATGCTATAATGAGGCTCATGCAGCAGCGTGCAACCTGGTGGAGCAGACCATCTGGATGCTGAAGATGCGGTTCCATGGTTGGACCGATCTGGCGGAGCCCTCCAATACAGCCCATGGAGGGAGTCACATATCATCATCATCTGCTGGCCCTGCAACGGGGAGAGGAGCTGGCTGAGGAGGAGATGGAGGAGCCACACGTCGTCACCAATGAGGAGGAGCCCAACGGTATGAGGGTGAGGCAGTCCTCGGTGGTGACAATGATGGGGATGAGACTCTCACACTGGCTAGACGAGGCAGGCATGCTCAGGAGGCCTTCATAGCTGCCAGGTTTATGGAGAATGATGACAACATGCAGTGCGGTGTCCCCATAGATCCTCACAGTGCAGTTATGAATGTTTGACTCCAGCCTGGCTTTTGGCAGTGCCAATGCCCTCTGTGAGAATGCTCCTGTCATGGAGATGCAGCGGAGGCCCTAATAGTCATTCGATCGCAGGAGGATGATGACAACATGCAGTGTGAGCACTCCATAGACCTTCACATGGCCTCTGAGAATGTTTTACTCCTGTCTGGCTGAGGGCAGCTCATTTGCACTCCATGATCAGGGCCATCTCAGAGATCCAGCCATGAAACTTTAGATGCATCTGATGCTGTGTCCACCTTCAGCACCTCAGCCTTTCAGGAGCTGGGGCACAGCATCACTGGTTGCAGATGCTGGTGTGAAGGGGGCCAGCCCCACCTTAAAGGTGCTGAGAGAACACAGAGAGTACAGGAGAACTCTGTGGCGCCTGCCCACCACATTCTGTTCTGACCAGCAACGGCAAAATGCAGGCATCAGTAATGTTTCCAGGGAGTGAGGCTGGACCATCACTGTGGTCTGAAAGTTGCACAGAGCACAGGGAAGGGGTCCTGGACCGAGACACTTGCCTTTCATCTTGTGCAGAAACATTTCACATCTGACTGATAAGAAACTGCTCATCAGAACAAGGAGCCACAGGCAGGGAGACATTCTTAGGAGTTTATTCACAATAGTAAAGAGTATATACAAGTGATCAACACCCGTGTCCAGGCTGTGTAAATACTTTTACCTATTCCGCTTAGGGAGGGCGGTCAGGCGCTGGTGTGCCTACGCACACAGCTGGCGACTTTCCGTCTTCAGACCTTGCAGCGATACCTTTACGTCAAGCCTCCTCCGAGATGGTGTGCCCTGGCGACGTATTTCTTCCGCCAGGTGCACGGCCTGAATTATGACGTGCAGCTCCTGTTTATAGAGCAGAGGGGCCTCGGTGGCTCCTTCCAGGCGTTGCCCGTCTTTTACCAGGGCCTGATCAAAGTCTGGAACGTGGTCGCCTCGCGACGCAGCCCTCCCCCATCAGGAGTAGCGGCTATCGTCAGAGAGCCGCTGCTCAGGAATCCGCCCCTCCGTCCTTTTCAGTGGCTGGCGGAGAGGAGGGCTGTGGCTGCCGGGGTGACCAGGATCGGGGACGTGCTGGGTGGCGGAGGACTGGGCTGGATGCTCCCGCAGGAGTTGGCGCGTCGAGCGTCAGTGAGTGTCCAGATCGCAGCCGATGCCATCGAAGACCTAAGGACGGTCGTGCTCGGACCCGAAGTCATTTTAGGTCTCGAGGTGCGCGGTGGTCTTCCGTCTGAACGTTCCCCTGTTCGGACGGAATTCCACATTGGCCCCAAGCCCCGAACCCTCCCTCGGGTGCCGGTGCCCCGCAATAATATGAGCCGCCTCGGGGACATGCCCTCTGTGCCATTTGGCACGGTGCGGAGGGGTTTTCTGTATGGACTGCTGCTGCACACCTTCCATTTTCTCGCCCTTGTCCGCCGCCCGGACACGCCCTGGCATGCCTTGTTGCCTTCCGGTGGCGGAGGTCCCCGATGGGAGGCCCTCTACGGAGGTGTCCTCCCGCTTTCTATCGGGGACCTGGGTTGGAGGGTGTTGCACGCAGCAGTCCCCCACAATCGGAGAATGTGTAGGTTCATGGACTCCAAGGACACCTGCCCTTTTTGTGGTCTTGTGGAGTCCGTGGACCATGCTTATATAGGGTGTGGTAGGCTGCATTCCCTTTTCAGTTATTTTAAAAAACTTTTTATTAATGTTTTGTTTGCACTTCAGCCCCATGCTCTTGATCTATGGATACCCGGTGCAGAAAGGGGTTGGGAAGGAGGAGGACCTCCTCGTGAACCTGCTCCTGGGCCTGGCCAAGTTGGCCATTAACAGGTCCAGGCAGCGGGCGATCGAGGGGGAAGTCCCGCCCGATTGTTTGTCCCTCTTCCGTGGCTACGTTCGCGGCCGGGTGTCCCTGGAGAGGGAGCACGCGGTGTCTGCCGGCACTCTCGAGGCCTTCCGTGCCCAGTGGGCACCGCGGGGACTGGGATGTTTTATTGACCCCTTCAATCACATTTTGGTTTAATGTTTTTTAAGTTTCCTTTAAACTTTTTCCTTGATTTTACAGCTGACCTAACTTAGGGGCTGTGCTTGATTTATCCCTTATTTTGTTAATTTAGTTAATTGTTTTAACTCAAAAGAGTTACTTTTACCTAACTTTCCTAATGCTGCTTCTACATCTTGGTGTTCCCCGAACATCCATAGCAGAGGTGGAGACAGTGATGCCCTGTCTGTGATGACTTTGGCGGGCGTCCTCTGGAGGGCCGATACTTGGTGGGGGCATGGCCTGTTTTCGGGGTCCTGCTGCGTGGCAGTGGCACCCTCCTCAGCCTGTGAAGCTGCAGCTGCGGAAGTCACAGGAAGAGGGGATTCAGATGGGCCGGACAATCCCAGAGTCACCTGGGTGGATGACCCCGGAGTGTGCACCTGCTGATCCTCCTCCCTATGAATGCCCGAGTGCCCTTGGCTGACTCCATGAGCTGAAGGGGTAGCTGGAGTGAGATAGAGCTGGCCAGCACCCCTCTCGCGTACACACTGTTGGAGGCCAACTATGGCATCAGCGATGGAGTTAAGCCCACGCAGCAGTAAATGAGTGATGTCCTGGTCCAAGGTCTCCATGGCGGCTGCCATCCTACCAGTGTTGACCTTAGTGCGTTGCAATGCCGGCGCTATCACCTCAGCCTGAAGATGGGCGACTCCTCCATCGTGCCTTGCAATCTGAGGAATGCAGCGTACATCCCTTCCTGTTGTTCCCAAGCTTGCCTTTGCAGTTCCAGCATCTGTGACATGACCAAGCCCAGAGGATCATCAGCTGACTGGGCCTCAGCAACATTCTGGCCTCCAGCAGCCCTCTGAGTGCCAGGTACCTGGGAAGTCCCTGCCTCCACCTGCTGTGGATCAGAAAGTGCAATGTGCTCACCAGGTTGTGATCCCGAGGCTACTGTAAAGCTAGGTCCCACTGAGGTGTGTGTCTCTGCACTGGTGGAGGGTGTGGGTGAGGAATCTGATGGGACATCAGGGAGGCTGCCTCAAGATTCCTCTTCAGAGGTTTATTCAGGGCTTCATTGGAGGCCCTGGGTCATGGACTGTGTCGGCTGTTTGGCAGGTGTGCCTGCGAAAGCAAGGGGAGGTAATTAGTGCATGGCAATGGCCTGTGAAAGAAGACACATCGCTCACGGCATGGTTGATGATGGATGTTGCGCTTCAGGATCCTCACTTGGTAGAGTCAGCACAGAGCCAGCCCCAATCATCGCCGGCCAGCTAGATGGCTCTGATTTCGAATTCTGTGAGAACTTTGATTTCCGGCATCCCTCCACATGTTTGCAACCTTTCCCTCCTGTTGTGAGCCAGCTTGTCCTGCATGGATAGAGATGTGGAGAGTGCATCAGGACACCTGCCAGGCCAGATGATAAGTATGCCTGACATGTGTGGGTGGTGAGTAGTCCCATGGACAGGGTGAGGACATTGGCAGTGTGTGTGAAAGAGTGAATGGTGATGTCCCTTGCACTGGCAGTGAGTGAGGGCTCCGTAGATGTGTGATGGATTTGTGAGTTGAGAGTGATGAAAAGAATGACTTACCCTGGCGGAATGGAGGAGATCATTCATTCTTTTGCAGCATTGCTTGATGTCCTCGTCTGCATCTGACCACCACTGCCACTGCCTCCCAAGCAGGGTTGGTGACTTTGCTGCCCAACCTGCGGCTAGAGCGGGGATAGAGCATATCCCGGCAGGCCTCCACGGTATCCAGCAGTCGTTTGAGGGACCCGTCACTGAAGCTGGGTGCTGCAGTCTTTTTTCCTTTGCTGGCCATGTCTCCCAGGCAGCGGTGATGAGCTGGGGGTGATGAGCGCTTTGCTGGTGGCTGCCTTTTAAAGATGGCGGCTGGTGTGATGCAACAGAGGGCGATGGCAAATGGGCAAATGAGAGCCCGCCCGCCATGGAAACTGTATGTTTCCTGGGAATTAATAAATAACGAGGCAAGCTTGGGATGATACGGCGTTAAAGTCCGGCATTTTCGTCGGCAGGTTGGACTCCATTTTACCCGCCCGCTACCACACTTAGTGCAATTCTGGAAAAATTACGCCCAAAGTGACAGTGGAGTCTGACCACAAGCCACTTCAAACCATTTTCCTCAAATCAATGCTATTGGCTCCAAAGTGTCTGCAAAGAATGTTACTTCATTTCCAGAGGTATCATCTGGACATGACATACAAGTAAGGCAAATGGATGAACATAGCTGTCATGCTGTTGAGAGCAGCACTCCCCATGAAGAAAGTTGATGCTGAAACAGAATGCCAATTTTGCCAGGTTCAATGTTCTGGAAGTCATTACCCCTGCTAAGACATTGATTCTGACAGGTAAGTTCCTTGCTCAAATCAAGTGAACTACCCAACAAGATGCAACTCTCCAAGTGCTGCAGGAAGTAGTGATGAAAGGATGGCCTGAGAACATCAAGGACACACCTGTGGTCACAAGAGCATATTGGCCTTAACGAGATGAATTGACAGCCCAAGATGGCACCTTGTACAAAGGAAATAGAGCCATCATCCCTAAGATGAGGGGAGAAATGCTGAAACGCATCCATGCAAGCCATCAAGGAATTGAGTCCAGTCTGAGGAAGGCAAGGGAAGTGTTCTACCGGCCAGACATAAGCAATGACCTTCTTTCCATCATAAGATCCGAAGCAGGGATGTTCGCTGATGATTGCACAATGTTCAGCACCATTCACAACTCCTCAGATACTGAAGCAGTCTATGTCAAAACGCAGCAAGAGATGGGCAATATCCAGCTTGGGCTGACAAGTGGCAAGTAACACTCATGCCACACAACTACCAGGTAATGACCACCTCCAACAAGAGAGAATCTAACTATCACCCCTTGACATTCAATGGCATTACCATCCCCCACTATCAACATCCTGGGGTAGCATTGACCAGAAACTGAACTGGTCTAGCCATATAAATACTGTGGCTACAAGGGCAGGTCAGAGGCCAGGAATCCTATGGCGAGTAACTCACCTCCCGACTCCCCAAATCCTGTCCACCATCTACAAGGCACAGGTCAAGAGTGTGATGGAATACTCTCCACTTGCCTGGATGAGTGCAGCTTCAACAACACTCAAGAAACTTGACACCATCCAGGACAAAGCAGCCCGTTTGATTAGCACCCCATCCACAAACATTCACTCCCTCCATCACCACTGCAGGAACTCACCAAGCCTCCTAAAGCAGCACCTTCCAAATCCATGACTGCTACTATCCAGAAGGACAAGGGCAGCAGACACATGGGAACACTACCACCTGGAAATTCCCCTCCACGCCACTCACCATCCTGACTTGGAAATATAGTGTCATAGGGTCACAGAGGTCTACAGTACAGAAAAAGCCGTTCGGCCCATCAAGTCTGTGCCAGTCAAACAAGTACCTAACTATTCTAATCCCATTTTCCAGCAATAGAGTCATAGAGGTCATAGAATATATTGCCATTCCTTCACTGTCGCTGGGTCAAAATCCTGAAACTTCTTCCCTAACAGCACTGTGGGTGTGCCTACACCACATGGACTGCAATAGTCCTAGAAGGCAGCACACCATCACCTTCTCAAGGGCAATGAGAGATAGGCAATAAATGCTAGCCTAGCCAGTGACGGCCATGAATGAATAAAAAAAATGAAATTAAGGGCCACATCAGCCAGTGTGCTGCTTGTAATGAGTATGTGCTAAGCAAGCTGGAAAGCCACTGATGATGCATAACATCCCAGACAGGCCATAGATGAAGCTGGGAGTAGACCTTTTCACTCTATTAGGAACTGGTTATCTTATCACTGTAGACTACTATTCTGACTACTGAGAGTTAGACCAGCTGACTTCAAAGGCAACCAGTGAGATTGTAGAATGCCTGAAAGCACACATCAGTCATTACGGCATTCCAGACATTATGATGAGTAACAATGGCCCTTTGTTCACGAGTGAATAATTCAGCCACTTCACAAAGGATTGGAAAATTCAACACTATACATCATCTCCACAACATTCCCAGTCGAATGGAAAGGCTGACTGGGCAGTGAAAATCACCAAAGGAATCATCAAGAAATCAAGAAAATCGAGCACTGGTGTATAAAAGGCAATTCTCAAATGGAAAAACACACTGACTGAAGGCATGAAAAGTAGTCCAGTTCAAATATTAATGTCACACCCACCCAAACTACTCTTCCAATAGCAAAAAAGGTACTGAAGCCAGAAGTGGAAACAGACATGAGTGAAAAAATCAAGGTGAAATGGCAGAGAGCCAAATATCATTGTGATAAAATGGCCAAACCATTAACAGAGTTTAGCATTGGAGAACCAGTCAGGGTATAAACTTTCAATGCCCTCAACAGGAATCAACCCACTTGAAAACTTGGAACATGCATACAGCAGTTGTCACCTTGATTGTACGTGGTGGGCATGAACAACCAAATACACTGGCATAACGGCAGGCATATACAAACAACTAGAGAAGCTGTCCCTTCACTTCAGGTGGCCGATCAGGAAGATGGGATCTCACCAGCTGCACAGAATGACCATCACTCTCGGAGATCCACCAGTCCACAACAAAAGTAATAGAACAACAGTTACCAAGGCAACAATAAGTGCCATGAGAATGACATTCCCCAGAGAAGGAACATCACCAGATGAACAGCCAATAACAACATGCACGCATACCATTAAGAGACCTGCACGATTTAACGACTATGTATATATGTATGACGAGAATAATGAACAATTTCTTAGTGCATGAGAACAATGGTTGTATAGTGGGTAACTTGGGTAAGTCACAGTTACACATGATAGTGCATGCAAATTTGTCTTTTGTTCATAATGAAAAGCAGGGTGTTTGGGATTGAAATGCAATCATGCACTAAAGATCCTTGCTGTGGTCATGTGACCTCTGCCAAGAGGCATAGGCTGGGGGTAGCCATGTTACATTGAGTTCTAATAAAGACATTGTACCAGAAGCAATGTACTCTTTGAGCTCATAACAGTACCATGCTTTAAAAAACTAACATAGTTAACTATCAGCTCCTAAGACAGCTCTGAATGTTCTGTTTATTTTTTAGATAGCATTGTTCATCTCAAAACTTATGAAAAGGCAAGTTAGTCTTCACTTATCATAGGTCAAATACCATATACCTACCCAACCAACATAACCATAGTTAACTTTTATTTAACAATGCAACAAAATATGCTGATTTCTTCAATAGCCCCATAGGTTTGACGTTGATCATCTTTGCAATTGCATTAAAAACGGCAAAGTTCTAGCGTGCTCTGTTACATTAAACAAATGCAACGTGCACATCTTACTATGTAAGGTATAAAAAAACCATAAGCCATCAATCACATTTTAGTAACTTGAAAGGTTATGCAAGAGAATAAATTGTTGACAGCCTAGCTCTGTATAAGTGTGTTAGATGCATCTCTATCTTGTGGTTCCAGCAGTTCAAAATAATCACAGTTTTAGAAACAAATATTGTAGCTGACAACAAATGTATTTCTCAGATCTCACCAAGTGCTGCGGAGTTACATTTTTGCTTTGGTACAATGAATAGTGCAGTAATGAGTGAAGTAGCATTTTGGATATATATGTTTACATGTGTATAACAAAATAGTTCCTAACTCTTACTGCATAATATAACAATATAACAGGTTCACTTCCAATTATCCCAATTAGATCTCCTTTAAATTGCGCAATTTAGTCCTATACTTAGACACTATAGCTTTCCTGTCCATATAAAGGTCCAATTATTTCCTGAAAAGCAATTAATCCTATGAAAAATGTCCCAAATGCCCATATCCAGAAAAGTATGTTTTAATATAATGTATCAGGTCCTACAAATTAAAAAGAATGCACCATAGATCCTCTTTCTGATTAGAGAAACCAATATCACCCTCACCATCTGGTGATATACATCACCCATTTACACATCAGCAGTTTTAAAGCAATTCCCATTTTCTTCTGCAAACATTTAAACACTCAGCCATGACTTCTGTTTTTATTGTTGTGACAGTGTGGTTGTTGTGCAGCAGTGCGTGTGCATCAATGAGGTGTGGGAATGACAAACTGCAGACTGCATGGGCATTAAGAGAACACCCCCCAGAAACTTACTACTGCATGTCATCCAGATGGATTGGCACAAGAAATATAATTTACAGAAACTCATAGTTGTGATACATGTGTAGTGTGTACAAAACATAGCTAGTATTGATTAAGCAACTGTCGAGTTTTCCCAATGTTCAGATATCAGTTGTGGAAAAATTACTAGAATCTGTCATGAGGAATAGATGACTGAGCACTTGGACAAATTTGAACTAATTAGTGAGAGCCAATGGATTTGTGAAGGGTAAGCAATGGCTGACTAATTGAGTTAAATTATTTGCCAAGGTCACTGACATGGTGGATAGGGAACTAACTATGGATGTTAGCAAAATGAAATTGGAGGCAACCTTGTAGCAAGGTTGGAAATTGGTTGGGAAATACAAAGTAGGGATAAAGAGCACATACTTTGATTGGTGGAATGAGACCAATGGGCCGGAATGTTCTGCACCCCCACTCCTGCTGAAAACCATAGAACCATAGAAAAGTTACAGTGCAGAAAGAGGCCATTCAGCCCATCATGTCTGCGCCTGCCAAAAAAAAACAGAAAGAAAATAGCCGCTTATTTTTAATTCCACTTTCCAGCACCTGGTCTGTAGCCTTGCAGGTTACAATACTTCAGGGGCAGATCCAGGTACCTTTTAAACCAGCTGAGCATTTTAGCCTCAATCACCAATTTAAACAGTGAATTCCAGTTGTCCCCACCTTCTGGGTGAACAAGTTTTTACTCATGTCCCTTCTAATCCTTCTACCAATCACCTTAAATCTATGCCCCCTGGTAATTGATCTCTCAGCTAGGGGAAACAAATATTTCCTGTCTACCCTATCTCGGCCCCTAATAATTTTGTACACCTCAATTAGGTCACCTCTCGGCCTCCTCTGTTCTAAAGAAAACAACCTTAGCCTATCCAATCATTTCTCATAGCTGCAATTTTCCAGCCCTAGCCGCGTTCTTGTAAATCTCCTCTGTCCTCTCTCCAGACCAATTATGTCCTTCCTGTAATGTGGTGACCAGAACTATGCACAAAATTCCAGCTGTGGTCTAACCAGCATTTTATACAGTTCCATCATTACATCCCTGTTTTTGTATTCAATGCCTCGTCCAAAAAAGGAAAGCATTTCATATGATTTCTTTGCCACCTCATCCACCTCTCCTGCCACCTTCAAGGACCTGTGGGCATGCACTCCAAGGTCTCTCACTTCCTCAACCCCTCTCAATATTCTCCCGTTTATTGATTATTCCTTTGCTTCGTTTGCCCTCCCCAAATGCACACTTTTCTGGATTGCATTCCATTTGCCACTTGTCCACCCACTCAACCAAACCATTAGTATCTTTCTGGAGACAACAGCAATCCTCTTCACCTTCAACTACACAGCCAATTTTTTTTGACACCTGTAAATTTCCTAATCCTGCCTCCCACATTTAAGTCCAAATTATTAACATATACAACAAACAGCAAGGGCTCCAACATTGAGCCCTGTGGAACGCCACTGGAAATCACTTTCCATTCTCAAAAATATCCATCAACCATAACCCTTTGTTTCCTGTCACTGAGCCAATTTTGGGAAAAGTCAGGGCATGCCTTCTTTTGCTTGGTCAGGTTGCCCTAAGCCTAATAGCTTTTGGGCCATTAGTTGGCTCAGGGCAAGGCTTCCACACCCATCTGGGAGGAGGTCCTGCCTCTAAAAGCTGCCAGCCAATCAAATAGCCGGTAGCTGTATAGTCCCAGAAGGTCCCGGTGAGGAGTTTTGGCAACTGGGTTCAGGAGGATGGCAGGGGAACATACAGGGGTTGGGGGGGAGGGGGAGGCGGGGAGGGGTGGTTGGGGCAGTACCATAAGGAGCTTAGCCTCCATGGACCTCTGTAGGACAGACTGTACCTGAACATGAGGGACCCCACCCCCAATCCCACTTAGCCTCACCTGCGGTGTCAACACCTCCTGCCATTGGTAAACTAACCCTTAGAGGAAGAGACCCTTATGTGGCCTCAATTGGCTCAAGGGTGACTGGACTGCCCGATGCCTCTCCCGCTGCTAGGGGAGGCCATAAAATTCCACCATGGCGTTCCAAGGAATCTGTACTTGGGCCACATCCCTTAACCATAATTATCAATGACTTGAATGAAGGAACAGAGAGCAGGATGTCAACGTTTAAAGGTGACACCAAGTTGAGAGGCATAATAAGTAGTGCAGATGGGAGCAGAATGTTGCAAAGAGAATTAGATAGTGTGGGCAAAACTGTGACAAGTTCAACACGGAGAAGTGTGAGGTTTTTGGGTTTGCATCCAAGGAAGACAAATTGGAGTGCTTTCTAAATGGTGAAAAACTAAGAACTATGCAGGACCAAAGAAATTTAGGTGTCCATGTGCACATATCATTAACAGCCATTAGACAGCTCTAATAAGCAATCAAAAAAGTGTTATGAACAATGAGCTGTAACCTCCAAGCACCCCAGTGTTGGATTTGGGAGGTACACCAAAGATACTCTGGGGAATCCCTCTTAGAAGCTTCCAGGTAAGGGTTTGTATGGCAGTTGCCCAGAAGTGCACACTTCCTCTGGACAGTTGCCCTGCACTGGGAACCATCCGAAAATGCAGCTTAAGTTGCAAACTTTGGATGGTCCCACCAGGGTTACACCAATAGTTACTCAGAATAAGTTAGAATAATTAAAGCCTCTTCTAACTATTGTAAAGATCCAGACTGACCCCATAGGGCTCCCCCCACCCCCCTGACTCCCTACCCATTCTGACTACCCTTATCCCTCAACCGCCTACATTGGACCGACCCATCCCCACCAACCCCACCCCCCCAGACCTGTGACAAACCCCACCGCCCCACACCCAACACCACCCCCTACTCCCATCTCCAACACCAACTGACGCCCCCCCCAACCCCACCCCTCTAGTCTGCCAACCGACAGCGCCCTCCCGGACCTCCAAACAACATGCTCCCCACCCACCCCACCACCAGACCTTTGACCAAACCCCCCAACTCCCTGGAACCACCCACCCACCCCCGGACCCCCAACCCCCAAATCCTATCCACTTACGTTAGACATTTACCTTCTCCCTGTCCTGTCAATTTCACTGGCCCTTTAAACTTACGTGTTTTATGGAAGCAAGTTCTGTAAAAAAAAGGGGGCTTGGCCACCTTGAATCCGCCGGAGCTACACAATGCCGGGTGCTACATGGAGTCTTCTGATGCAGGCCCCAATCAGCTCTGGCGAACGGAAGGGTCAGCGTAATTTTGAAAACCAGGTAAGCGTGCATTTATTTCTCCTAATTCCTTAAGAAAGGTAAAAAATGGTTTCACTTTCATTTCGATTCTGCTTATGAACCTTGGTGCCTGGGAGTCTGGATAGGCCTGCCACTAGGTTTCAAGTCTTTTGGATTTGTTTATATAGCTACATTTTTATGAGGTTTTACAACCCCTGGAATTAAAGAGAAGGATTAAGAGGGGTTGAAAGTTCAGTGATTCTGGAAACAAAGCACAAAGTAGAAAAGCTTTGCTGTTGTCTAGCGACAGTGATCCATGGACACACACAGTAAAGGTAGGAGTTGAGACAGGGTGGGTTCTGTGTGTGTGTGTGTGTGTCAGAGAGAGAGGACATGGATTGTAAGCTCTCTGAGAAGAAAAGCTGCAAAGCTAGTGGGACAGTAGTTAACTGAATAATCAGCTGTGGGACTCAGTGAAGTGATCAGTTTAGTGGAGGTGCTAGTGGAAGACTGAGTTTAGAGAACTCATTTGTTTGCTCTGCAGTTGAAGAAACAGTGACATTAGAGTGCAGTTTTTGGATGTCTTGGGGAAAGATTCGAGTTGGGTGACAAACATCAAGTGAATGCTTAGGAATGCACTGGAAGAAAGCCATTTGCAACTGTGCCAGTCCCAAGCGAGGAGCCTTTGTGTCAAGCTAGTGGTAACTCTTTATGGGTTTATGTATCTATAAAGATATTGCTGGGGCAAAGGAATAGTGGGAATTTGAATCATCTTCTAGTGTTTTTATTGAGATCTTTGCAACCTTTTTGTCTGGTGTAATATAGGCCAGGATTTTTAGTTCAGCATGCAGGTGCACACCCAACACTCCTGAGCGTGAAATAAAGTGCGTTGATGTAAGCTGAGTGTGCAGACGTCAACACGCACTCTTGTGATATTTCGGCAGGCGGGCATGCGATGAAGAATGAGGTGTACCTGCTATTAATTAAATGACCTGTTAAGGCCCTTGAGACACCAATTGTCTTGGACTTTACATAGCCCATGCAATTTTCAGGCTGCCGCACAGGCTAACTGGGCAGGCAGGCAGGCAATAATTTCAAAAGCCTCATCCACGGACGGGATAAGAGGGGCCAGTGGGCTTGTAAATGCGAGTAGTTTGTAGCTTAGGATATAACTTGCTGTTGGTTGCTTGTGTGAACAGGACATCTTCATTTCACTTCAGAGCTGCATTGGCAGAAATAAGAGGCTTGAGTTCAGGACTCCGTGTTGTTTTCCAGGCCCCCAGATGATTCATACTGCTTGGAGCCTTCCAGGTATCTGACAGTCTTTCCTTATCCTGGTGATGGGGATTGTGGTTTCCTCTGGAGGCACCTTCTCTGAGGAAGAGAGGGTCAGAGGGGGAGGAGGGCAGGTGTCCTATTCAGCCTCCAGGGGAGCGACCTGTGGGAGGAGAGGCACAGGCACAAGGGGCGCAGGGCCAACAGGAAGTCCAAGGCGGGAGGGGCTGTAGAAGACACCGCTATCCTGCTGCTAGGGTTCACAGGTGCCGATGCAGCTACCTCAATATATCTGAGGTGCAACGGCGAAGGAGGCTCCTCTTCTCAAGGCAGACAGTGACCTCCATCTATCCGAGGATCGGTCCTGAGATCAGCTCCAGCTGTGTGGGTGGACGCCCCATGCCAGTGGTGCTGAAGGTCACAGTGGCCCTCAATTTCTATGCCTCCGGCTCCTGCAGGGCTCAGTGGGGGATCTGCCTGGAGTCTCCCAATCAGCTGTCCACAGTTGCGTCAAACTGGTAACAGACACTCTGTTCAGGCATGCATTGACATTCATTCACTATCATATAGACGAGGCCAGCCAGGCAGAGCGAGCCAGAGGCTTTGCAGCGATTCTTGGGTGCCCCCGCATCCAGGGTACAATCGACTGCACACATGTGGCCATCAAGACACCAGCGGGTGAGCTGGGTGCTTTCATCAACAGGAAGGGATTCCACTGTATGACCGTGCAGATAGTGCATGACTACAGGATGAAAATTCTGCAAGTCTGTGCAAGGTACCCTGGCAGCTCCCATGACGTTTACATCCTGAGACACTCCCAGGTGCCGAAGCTCCTCAGTGCTCCAGCCCTACTGGATGGATGGCTGCTAGGTGACAAGGGCTATCCCCTCAAAAGGTGGCTCATGACACCTCTCCGCCACCCAAGAACGGAGGTCGAGCAGCGGTACAACAGGAGTCATGCCGCCACAGGGGCGGTGGCAAAGAGAACCATCGGTCTTCTCAAGATGCGCTTCCGATGCCTGGGCCATTCACGGGGTGCATTCCAATGCCCCCCAGATCATGTGTCACTGATAGTGGTTGCATGCTGCACGCTCCACAATCTGGCACTGGAAAGCGGGGATGTAGTGGAGGAAGAAGATTTTGACACAACTGCACAGGCAACAGATGATGAGTCCAGTAGTGAGTCCGAGGACCAAAACAGTCAGGAGAACACTGAGAGCAAAGTTGCTGACCTTGGCAACCTCCAGGGAGGCAGGGACACCCAGGACACTTTGGTCCAATGTTCCTTCAGCTAGCCGACCAAATAAGAGCCACCACCACATGCCAGGGCTGCAGGCTCCATATTCAATCCCTGAAAGGACCAGTTACTTGATCAACAACATAAACATTGTGCCTTTGCAATAAAGTTTAAGGAGAAACATGCCCATCGTAACATCATGGCTTACCCTGCACCTGCAGAACAAATGAAGCATCCAGAGGCCAGTTGCACAAAAACACTTTTAATTAACTGGTACCAGGCAAACATTCTACAAATTAACATTGACAGGTGTTTTCCATCACACCAATAAACACTGAACAGAAAAATAGGGGAAACAAATATCACCCGTGATCTGGCCATGTTGTGATTAATGTGCTTTAAGTTTTCACTTGCGGGTAGTCCGTCCAGGTGTTCCCCCTTCACTGGCACCAGCATTGGAGATGGCCTGCTCATTCTGCTGTCCTGTTGGCATTGATGACTTTGGCAGATTGCTCTGGCCCGTGGAGTCTGCGCTGGCCCCACCTGGGAGGAAGCGGCCAGTGCCACAGCTGGCATCTCCCCAGTCGCCGCAGCCTCAGTGGATGCCACGGCCACTGGCAGAGGGGTGGAGGAGCTGCTGCCCTCATCAGGAGCGCCCTGAGAGGAGTCTGCAGAGACAACAGGCAGCTCGTGCGCCAACATGAGGTCACTCTGGACCTCCCTGCTTACCACTGATGGATGGGCACCTAGCTGGGATACTGGGTGCCCAATCCATCTTCCACACTGACACTGACCACCTGAGGTCGTTGCCGGTGTGAGGGCTTGCAGGTCCAAGCATATCCCCAGGAACCCCTGATTCAGTTCCTGGAGGAGCCAATCCTTGAGAGTCGCCACTTTCTCCATGAAGGAGGCATTGCACTCGGCCATGAGGCTCAATGCATTTCTCACGCTCCACAAGGACTCCTCCACAACAGAGACCATGGCACACATTCCCTCATGTATCTCTGCCAGATCCTCCCGCACAACCTGCTGGATATCCAGCATCTGCTGCCTCATGGACGACTCCAGAGGCTCATCATCAGCCATCTATTCAGCATTGTCCTGGTCCCCTGCCATCCTCTGACTGCCAGCGCCCTGGGAACTCTCTGCCTCCGCCTGCACCTCAAACGTGTGTGAAGTGCCCTCACCAATGTGCACCGACATGGTAGCCAGCAATCTAATGCCCAATGAGGTGCTGGTGCCTGCTTGAGAGAGCGAGTGTGACGGAGGTGCATTCTGATCAGACTCTGGGGTCAGGGGTGGGCCTTCAGGCTCCTTATCCCGAAGGGCTGGTGGTGAGCCTAAAAAGAAGAACAAGGACATGTCATTAGTTGAAGTCGTCACACTGTTACTGTGCATGCCTGGCAGCCTTATGAGACAGAGATATGCATCAGAGTGCCCTCATCTTTCCATTCTCAATGGGGATTCCAGGTTTGAGGTTCACATCAATATAGAAACCACAATGGAATGGTTGCAATTACCGACATTCTCACCTCAGTGCACTGCATTCTTACCTCCCTGTGGCACCCGAACCTCACCACAGCCACTTGACCTGGGCGCATGGCACCTCTCCAGCTCCAGAGCCTCATGCTCATAATGAGTAAGGATTAATAGATGTGGCGGCCCCCCGCCAGTACATGACCTCTCTGCATTTTTATGGGATGTTTTCTCCTGACAGGATAGAGGAGCATCGATTAGTCCATTCTCTACCTGCAGTGCATTGCAGCCTGGCCACCCCCACCTGAGGAATACCTCACAGGGTTCAGCTGATTTGTGATTCTGGAGCCACAAGGCACTCAGTCCAAGCAGCCAGGGCTCACCCTCTTTCTCACGTGCTGCCTCATTGACATTTTCCACTCACTGTCTAACACCTCTGAGGTCCACAGGGGTGGATGGGCAGCTCTTAGCTGCTCTGCAAAGTGACCTACGCCAACATGGTATTCACCCTTCCCGATTGCAGGAGATCGTTGAAGTGCTTCCGGCACTGCACCCATGTGCGACTCACCACATCATGGCTGCTGAACCCTGGATGCCAACTCCTCCCAGGCCTTTTTAATGAGGTGGAGGGGGCTTCATCCTCCCATCCCTGCGGACAAGGGTTTCTCTCCACGCTGCCACCTCCTCCAGGAGGGCAGTGAGGCACTCATCGGAGAAACGCGGGGCCAAATGCCCCGCCGACCTGCCCTCCCTCCTGCTGTGTCCACCCACAACACTCTCCATCATGACTTCCGTGTCCTTTGGTGGCAGCTTTCCAAGAACTGCCAAGGTCACATTTGAATTAGCCCCCAGCCCGCCACAGGACCCAGCGGATATTGAGCACCTGCCCCCACCCGCCCCTTCGTGCTCATTCCGCAGCCGCGTCTTAAATGGCCTGCCCGCGTAAAATCGGGGTGCACTGCTGATTACGGGCAGCTTACCAACTGCCCCCACCCACCCCCGCTGATCCCGCACACCAAGGGCAAAATTCTGCCCATAGTTTACACTTCTCTTGTTTTAATAAATATTTTATTATTTGTATTAAAAGTTCATCAGCAGGCTCCTGTGAATTTGTTCAGTAACTTTCCTTCATAGTTTCTAAAAAAAATTAGGATCTAACAAGCCAGGTTTCACTCTGGGGTCTGATTTGCCCAGTGTTAACAGCAGCTGGGATCGTAACAAAAGGCCAAAGCAATATTGACCTTTCTCTCAAGAGGGCTAGAATATAAAGGAAAAGAAGTTATGCTTCAGCTGTGTAGACTTCAAATAAAAAATAACTGGTCTCAGCAATCGGGCGACCATTGGGGAGGGGTTCCCTGCAGTTGCAGTCATTCAGGTAGGGTTGGTCTCTAAGCCAGTAAGAGCACTTGTTCCCCAGTCTGCCACCAGGAGACTACCTCCCTGCAGCTATACTGTTCCCCGAAGCTTCCGGCAACTGGGAGGCCAAATGGAAAATTCCGATATTTTTCCATGGGCCAAAGATTGACCATAATGAGATTGATAGGAGGGAAGGAAATGTGGATAATAAGGAAGCCAAGGTAGTGGTCTGCAGTCCAAAGGGTTTAGGAAAGGATGCAAGCTAGAGGTGTGGTTGCAGAAATAGTGGAGTGGGCCCTCTATATAGCACATTCTGCTTCTCCACCATAACAACCATCAACTATTTGTGCTTATCTTGCAGCATGTTTCACTTGTTGGACTCCTTTCTAGTTCATTCTCTCTTACCTATAATCAAGATCACAGAAGTTGCAAAGCACGAGTCGGTGAAGTAAGGCAGTGGCTGTGGGTGCAAGTTGGGGAGTTCATGAAGCATGAGTTTCAGCAGGCAGAAAGCAAAGCATTTTAAGTAACAATGGGAGGTTAATGTAACTAAACTGAGGACTCAATAAATCTTGCAACTTCAGGTGTGGCCCAGCCCACATGAACCACTCTTATCTAAAGTAGGACCTGGTGTGCTTCTGTTATGGTGGGGACCTCAGCAGGAAGCCAGGGTGGATCATCCAGTTGACAGTTATGGCTGAAGGTGTTTGCAATGCTCCTGCCTTGTCTTTTGCATTCAGGTGGAAGATCGGGAAAGCGATAGTGATGGGGGATTCAGTAGTTAGGGGAACAGTTAGGCATATCCGCGGTGGCAGACGTGACTCCAAGACGGTATGTTTTCTCCATGGTGCCAGGGTCCAAAATGTCAATGAGTTCCTGCAGCACATTCTAATAGGAATGATGAACAGCCGAGGTCGTGTTCCATAACAGTATCAATTACATAAGTAGTAAAGGGATGCAAGTAGATTTTAGGGAGTTAGGAAAGAGATAGATAAGCAGGACCTCAAAGGTAGCAATTTCCAGTTTGCTCTGGGTGCCATGAAATCGTGATTATAAAAATAGGATAGGACTGATGAATGAATAGCTGAGGAGATAGTACAGGAGAAAGAGCTTTAGATTCCTATGACATTGAGACAGGTTCTGGGAAAGGTGGGATCGTACAGGCCAATGCCTTGCATTTCAATGGAGCTGGGACCAATGTCCTTGTAGCGTGGTTTGCTGGGCATTTTGGCAAGGGTTTAAACCAATTTTGCAGGGGGAATGGGCATCAGGATGTAGCATTAGAAAGGAGAAACAAGCTGCACAAAGGATTGGGAGAGACAGATAGTACTACAGTAAGAAATACTAAGGTAGGTGTCAGGTAAAGGAGTATACAAAAAGGTCTAAATTAGGTTCACAGTGCGTGTATGTAAATACACAAAGCGGGGCAAATCACTACAAGGGAATATGATGTTGTGGTGATAAAGGAGGCTTGGCTCAAAAAAACGTAAGACCGGGTACTAAATATCCCTGGATGCATGAAGTTCAGGAAAGACAGGGAATGAAAGAAAGGAAGGATGGCAGTATTGATTAAGGAGAACATTACAGAGCTTTAAAAAGATGTCCTGGAAGGGTCAAGGACAGAATTTATTTGGTTAGAGTTGAAAATAAAACAGTTGAGGTGCCATGATACTTACTGGATATATTCTACAGGCTACCAACAAGTGGGAAAGGTACAGGGAAAGAAGGTCCTTGGCTCATTGTCTGCTGATGCTTCATCCTGAGTCATTTTCTTGGCAGTTTTTGTCAGTGGTGGTTTGCCATTGTCTTCCACCCTAAGGGACAGGGTGAGGAAGTGGGTCCTAAGTCTATCTTAGCTGGAACGGAAATCAAACCCATGCTGTTGAAGTTGTTCTGAGCTGTTGTTGTCTATTTCCCTTTGTTATTGAAGATGGCTGTTTCTTGCATATGCAGAGTCATCTGTTATACATTCTAAATTGGCTGTGGAGCCAGTTTGCAGACCTACATGCCTTTCCACAATGCGGGCAACGATGATGTTGCCCTTAGCTGCCAGTATTCTCGAAGGAAACAATGCCATTACTTGAGATTGCTCCCCAGATAGTTCTTTCTTGTGTATTTTTCTCCCAGTCTATGTTGAGCATGCCACATTCCTTGAGGTTCACCTTCAAGAAGTCCTTGAACAATAATCACCACCTACCACGCAGGCAATGTCCAAGTTTAAGTCATGAATACACAACTGCCTTCGGGATTTTATGGTCAGTCATATGTATGACATGTCCACTCCATCTGAGCTGGACTCTGATGATGGGTGTTTCAATTCCAGACATTTCTCCTCTTTGAAGCACCTCAGTGTTGGGCTGTAAAACAGGAAATGCTGGAAAAACTCAGCAGATCTAACAGCATCTGTGGAGAGAGAAACAGGGTTGACGTTTCGAGTCTGTACGAACAGACTCAAAACATCAGCTCTGTTTCTCTCTCCACAGATGCTGTTAGTCCTGCTGAGTTTTTCCAGCATTTTCTGTTTCTGTTTCAGATTTCCAGAATCTGCAGTATTTTGCTTTTATCTCAGTGTTGGGCACTTTGATCTCCAATTTGATGCCCATGATATTCCGAATCTATCTCATGTGGAACCTGTCCAATTGTTTCATATGTCTGGGGTAGGTAGACCATGTCTCACAAGTATAAAAAAAGTTTCACCACAGCTTTGTACGTTTGTTATAAGTTTGATACCTCATTTCGTCCACAGTTTCTTATGTAAATGGGTAAATGCAAGGCTTGCTTTGGTAATTTTATGCTATCAGTGCAGACATTTCTAGAGATTGTGCTTCCAAGATAAGTTAGCTACAGCCTTTAGGGTTGTGTCATTGATAGTTATAGTAGGTGGGGTATAGTCAGAATTGGTGGTGATTGGTGGTGTATCTGTCTTCCTGAAGCTGATGGTTAGCCCATAGTCATCACCCCCTTTTGAAAACCAGTCCATGATCCATTGAAGGCTGTGCTCACAGTGTAACACAAGGGCACAGTCATTGGCAGACAGTAATTCCCATATTGTCATCTCTGATATCTTAGTTGAGGATTTCAGTCGTCTGAGTTTGAAGGGATTGCCAATTGTTCTGAAATGGATATATATTCCACCAATGTTTCCATCAAATGCCCCAGAAAGCATGGCAGCAAAGGATAAACTGAAGAACACAGGGGATATGACACACCCCTGCTTCACACCAGTTGTTACATCAAGAGGGTCAGTGTATTCACCACAATCACCAACTCTGACCATCATTGCATCATAACACTGTTGTATCAGATTTACAGCTCTATCAGGACATCCAAGTTTGGCTAAGATTTTCCACAAGGCCTCTCTATTTACTCTGTCAAAGGCCTTCATCAGGTCAACAAAGGCACAGTAGAGTCCTATCTGCTGTTCGCGATATTTCTCTTCCATGTGGTGTGTTTAGATTATCAGAAGGCTTTTGATAAGGTCCCACACAAGAGGTTAGTAAACAGAATTAGAACACGTGAGATTGGGGATAATATACTAGTATGGATTGAGAATTGGTTAACAGACAGAAAACAAAGAGTAGGAATAAATGGGTCATTCTCAGGATGGCAGGCTATTACTAGTGGAGTACCACAAGGATCACTACTGGGATCACAGTTGTTCACAATCTTTATAAATGATTTGGGTGTGGGTACCAAATGTAATGCTTCCAAATTTGCTGATGGCACAAAATGAGTTGGGAATGTAAGTTGTAAGGAGGATGCAAGGAGGCTTCAAGGGGACTTGAACAGGCTAAGTGAATGGGTAAAAACATGGTAGATGGAGTATAACGTGAATAAGTGTAGTTATCCACTGGTAGAAAAAACAGACTATTTCTTAAATGGTAAGAGTTTGGCAAGTGTTGATGTCCAAAGGGACCTGTGTGTCCTTGTTCATGAGTCACTAAAAGCTAGCATGCAGGTGCAGCAAGCAATTAGGAAGGCAAATAGTTTGTTGGCCTTCATTGCAAGGGATTTTAGTACAGGAGTAAAGATGTCTTGCTGCAATTGTATAGGGCCTTGGTGAGACCACACTTTGAGTATCGTGTACAGTTTTGGCCTCCTTATCTAAGGAAGGATATACTTTCTACTGAGGGAGTGCAATGGCGGTTCACCGAGCTGAGCCCTGGGATGGTGGGATTGTCTTATGGGGAGAGACTGAGGAAACTGGATCTGTATTCTCTAGAGTCTTAAAGAATGAGAGGTGATCTCATTCAAACTTATAAAATTCTTACAGGGCGTGATAGGGTGCATGCAGATAGGATGTTTCCTCTGGCTGGTGAGTCTATAGCCAGGGGACACAGTCTCAGAATAAGGGGAAGGCCATTAAGATTGAGATGAGGAGGAATTTCTTCACTCAGAGAGGTGAATCTTTGGAATTCTCTATCCCAGAGATTTGTGAAATCTCAATCATTGAGCATGTTCAAGGCAGAAATTGATACATTTTTGGATACTAATGACAACAAGGGATATGGAGATAGCGCGGGAAAGTTGTGTTGAGGTAGATCATCAGCCATGTTCTAATTGATTGGTGGAGCAGGCTTGACGAACTGAATGGCCTGCTCCTATGTTCTTGTGTTTGCTGAAGGGTGAAGATCATGTTGCAAATGCCTCTGCCTTTCCTGAACCCACTTTGACTTTCTGGTAGTAGACATTCTGCCATGTGGTTCACCAGTCTGCTAAGTAGAACTTTTGCTAGAATCATACTAGCTATTACAAGCAGCAAGATTCCTCTGTGTTTGTCACACATTTTTTTTTCCTGTTCCTTTGAACAAGGAGGGTTCACGTGAGGGGAGGTCCAGAAAGTTAAAGAGAAAGGACAAGGCAATACTGTGGGGTAATAATATGGGTAATGATATCAACAGTGTGACAGGAAGGGACAGAGCATAAAAACAAAAGAGTGCACCAGCAAATAAGGTCAGAGTAGGCAAAAAACTGCAAAAAGACAGAATTATAAATTCATTAACTGAATGCTCACAGCATTTGTAACATGATGGATGAATTGATCAAATAGAAATAAATAAGTATGATAGGATAGCCATTACAGAAATATGGCTGCAAGTTGACCAGGGATGGGAGCTGAATATTCAAGGTTATTTGACATTTCAGAAGGACAGGAAAAAAAGAAAAGGAGCTGGGGTAACTCTGTTAATAAAGGATGAGATCAGTACAATAGTGAGAAATGATCTTAGTTCGAAAGATCAAGATGCAGGATCGTTTTGTGTGGAGATAAGAAATAGCAAAGGAAAGAACACTGGTGGGAGTAGATTAAAAGCCCCCTAATAGTAGCTACACAGTAGGACAGAATATACATCAAGAAATAGAGGGGGCTTGCAAGAAAAGTACTGCAATAATCATAGGTGATTTTAATTTTCACTTCAATTGGGCAAATCAAATTGGCAAAGGTAGCCTGAAGGATGAGTTCATAGAGTGTATTTCAGAGAGTTTCTTAGAACAATACATTCTGAAACTTGCCAGGGAAAAGGTTATTTCAGACCTGGTAATGTGCAATGGGAAATGATTAATTAAATACCTCATTGTAAAGGATCCTTAGATCGGAGTGATTATAACATGATAGAATTTCACATTCATATTGAGGGTGAGAAATGTGAGTCTATAACTAGTGTCTTAAATTTAAATAAAGGCAATTACAAGGGTATGAAGACAGAGTTGGCTAAAGTGAATTTGGTAAATAGGTTAAAAGGTAAGATAATAGAAACAAAGGAGCAGACATTTAAGGTGATGTTTCATAACTCTCATCAAAGATATATTCCATTGAGAAAGACTCTACCATTGAAAGAATGCACCATTTGTGGCCGACTAAGGAAGTTAAGGGTGGTATCAAATTTAAAGAAAAGGCATACAATGTAATGAAGATTTGTGGTAGCCCAGAAGATTGAGAACATTTAAGAAACCAGAAAAGTATGACTAAAAAAAGACAAAGAGGGAGAAATTGGAACAAGATAGAAAACCAGCAAGAAAAACAAAAACAGACAATAGAAACTTCTACAAACATATAAAAAGGAAAAGAGTAGCTAAAATGAGCATTGGTCCCTTAGAGATTGGGAAATTGATAATGGGAAATAAGGAAATGGCATAGGTTTTGAACAAGTATTTTGTATCTGCCTTCACAGTAGAGGATACAAAAAGCATGCCAAAAATAGTCAAAAGTCAAGAGGCAAAAGGGAGGAAGGAACTTAAAACAATCACTATCATCAGAGTAAAAGTACAAGGAAAACTAATGGGACTAAAGGCTGACAAGTGCCCTGGACCTGATGACCTGCATTCTAGGTCTTAAAAGAAGTGGCTACAGGGACAATGGATGCATTTGTTGTAATCTTACAAAGTTCCCTAGACTCTGGAAATATCCCAGCGGATTGGAAAATCACAAATGTAACACCTCTGTTTAAGAAGAGGGAGACGGAAAACAAGAAACTGTAGGTCATTTAACCTAATGTCTGTCATTGGAAAAATGCTAGAATCTATTATTAAAGAGGTAGTATCAGGACAGTTAGAAAATCATAATATAATCAGGCAGAGTCAACATGGTTTAGTGAAAGCAAAATCATGTTTGACAAATTTATTAGAGCTCTTTGAGGATGTAACAAGCAGGGTGAATAAAGGGGAACAGTAGGTGCAGTGTATTTGGATTTCAAAAAGGCATTCAATAAGGTGACACATAAAAGGTTGCTACACAAGATAAGAGCTTAAGGTGTTGGGGGTGATATTTCAGCATGGATAGAGGACTGACCAACTAGCAGGAAAGAAAGTCAGGATAAATGGTTAATTTTCAGGATGGCAAACTGTAACTAGTGGACCGCCAAAAGGATCAGTCCTTGGGCCTCAACTATTAACAATCTATAATAATGACTTGGATGAAAGGAGTGACTGTACTGCAGCCAACTTTGCTGATGATACAAAGATAGATAGGAAAGCAACTCGTGAGGAGGATGGAAAAAATTTGGCAGAGTATAATGTGGGAAAATGTGAGGTTGCCCACTTTGGCAGGAAGAACAGAAAAGCAGAATAATATTTAAATGAGAGAGGCTGCAGAATGCTGTGGTACAGAAGTGTCCTTGTACATGATTCATAAAAAGTCGGCATGAAGGTATAGCAAATAATTAGCAAGGTGAATGGAATGTTGATCTTTATTGCAAGGAGGATGCAGTATAAAAGTAGGGAAGTCTTGCTACAGTTGTACAGGGCCTAGAGACCCGCACTTAGAGTACTGTGTCCAATTTTGGTCACCCTACTTAAGGAAGGACATAAAGCAGTTCAGAGAAGGTTCAGTAGGTTGACACTTAGGATGAGGAGTTTGTCTTATGAGGAAACATTGAGCAGGTTGGGGCTATACTCATTGCAATTTAGCAAAATGAGAGGTGATCTTACTGAAACATTAAAAATTCTGAGGGGGCTTGACAGGGTAGATGCTGAGAAGATGTTTCCCCTTGTGGGGCAATTTCATTTTGGAATGTAGCATCCTCTGGTCTGTAGAGTAATCTGCTTCTCTCATAACCTTGGTGATTATAATATTTTTTATGTTGCTCTGCCAGGTGATGATAAAGTCAATCTAATGCCAGTGCTTAGATACTGAGCACATGCAAGTGTTTTTGTACGTTGCCTTCTGCCTAAAGATGATGTTGTTGATTGACATATTACAATGGATGGAAAGACACCAGAGAAACATTGCTGTTGCATTTCCCCACATCTTGATTGCCAGGGCACAATCCTAAGCCTGATAGTCAGCTCCTACTTGTAGGGAGGGTTCCAGTACCCATTCCTGGCAAACACATCCCTGACGTGTGGCCAAACCCCTGGATTATACGTCCCTGGTGTGTGGCTGTTCAATTCCCCCTTTTTAGTGCCTAAACACTAGAATTACAAGATGAGATGCCAATACCAGAATTTGGTTGCAAACATGTTCTCAATGTTCTTTATTGAGTAAAACTACAATAGAGAAAATTTACTTACAGTGTTCAGGGAAACTCATGATCACCTGCCCGGTCTGTTTTCCGTCTGTGCAGTGGGCTCCGTGGAGCCAGTGACCAGACAAACTCCTCTTCCTGCCTGTCTGCAGATCAGCTGTCTTCTTTCTTCTTCCTTTTTTCTCCAGTTCTCCCTCGCTCTCCCGTCATTTTCCTCCCCTGGCTTAACGCTGATAGGTTTCTCTACCCTTCTTTGCTGCAGGGTTCCTTTCTTCATATGGGCAGGATTTTGAGTGACAACGGTACTCTAATCAGTTGGTGGGTGACTTCGTCCACTGTGGCCGCAATTCACTGTGATCTAATTAGTTCAGTACTTGGCCACAATTTACTGTGATCTAATTAATTCAGCAACTTATACCCTGGCCTTTGTTGATTATTTGTTATAATAGGGAAAAGTAGTGGGTGAAATAGTACAAATATCAGTATTTGATAATGCTAAATGGTTGTGGATACATACAGAAGGTTGGGTTGTTAACGGCACAAATGGCATTCCCATTGTACTTAAACTCTGTCGTCTGTAGTTAAACAATAGGTGCCATTTCCAAGATATGAGGTCTGTGGTCTCACATGGTTATTAGGGATAACTTCCAATGAGCAATTAATAAGTGCTATACCATTAAACCCACATGACACTATGGTGTTTGGATCAAGGTGGAACGAACACATTATCATACATCCTCCTACCTGAAGACACCCCTCTATACTGGTGGTCATAATTTTCCCTTTTATCTCCTCTGCATAACTTTCTGTAAATATTTCAGAAAATACCCCTTGTTTTTAATCATCACTATATTTTCCGATCGGTACAAGTCCAGGGGTACATGCTCTAAGGCATCCTTAATACGATTCCCAAAATCTTAGTTTGAGTCTTCCCACACTTTATGGGAACGGGATAAGCTTCCATGG
The DNA here is from genome assembly GCF_964194155.1 of Cetorhinus maximus. Taxonomy (NCBI): domain Eukaryota; kingdom Metazoa; phylum Chordata; class Chondrichthyes; order Lamniformes; family Cetorhinidae; genus Cetorhinus; species Cetorhinus maximus. Next base: position 53,719,362 of record NC_135892.1, read on the forward strand.
CGGCTCACAACTGGCATGGGTTCAGCCCCTGATCATAGGAACTTAAGGGTCTCAAATGATCATTTATCCATTCAGGAACTTCCCCGTCCTTTAACTGCTGCAACTTTTCCCGTGCCTGCTCAACCAACCATGATCCATACATCACACACACATCATTCTGTGCTGCCTCATGTTATGACACAGCAGTTGGTAAAGGCTGAGTTGTTTAAATCCCAGAGGGAAATTTGAACAACTGCCATAACCTATATTTTCAATAGGTATGTTTGAGATGCAGCTCTGAATTCAGAAATGAAACCACCAAGTCTCAAGAGGTTTTTTATATAAACTAAATTAAACATTTATTAATTTAGCAAGAAATTAAGCACATACACATGTCTATAAATTACTACCATAATAACTTTTAAACAATCCCAAATTAATCACTCCCGGGTAAATCTTCACCAAGGCAACAATAACCCATAGACTTTAAACAGACACCAGGCAAAGCACAGTTAACCTTACAAATTCAAAATGAGGTCCCTTGCAGTTTCTCCTTTGCAGACACAGCTATAGGGCTTACAGACTGCTTACATCTTATATGCCTTTGTCCTACACATACAAAACTCTTCTTGGGTTTTATTAGTAATATAAACACATTGCTTGCTGTCTCCTAGCTAGGTGCAAGATTTTACTCCCTTCTTTTGAATTGTTTATTCAACAAATGCAACTTTACTCTTTACCTTCTAGCCTTCCATTTATCTAAGTAACATCTCAAACTACTATACATCAAAGCACCCAGACTATCTGGCTTTAATCGAATTAAGCCCCACACACACACACACACACACACACAGACACAGACCCTACTACAAGTACAATTTAAAAATAATTTACAATAACATTATACACCTTAATATCGCTTCATGATACTCAGCAGATGCATTTTTTTATCTTCTCTGTTTTCCTGATTAATTATTTGTGATATATTTTCCAATTTTCTAACTACTTCCTGAATTTGGATGGTTATTATCTGATTCTCCCTTAACCCATCCATTTCAGTTGTAATGCTTTGCTTTAATATTTCCTTGAGTCTAATTTATAGGTCATTAAGTTGTACTTGTAGTTGGGCATTATCAAGACAGTTAACTATCAAAATGCCTGTGTTAAAAACAGTGGCTGCATCAGTTATTACACCTCATTTCCTCCTGACATGTTCCACTGGTGCTCTCATTATCCTTACTTTCCCCATACCAATTCTCAGAGAATTAGCTGAAGATTTGCTGCAATAATTTCTCATACAATTGTTCAGTTTGGGGTTTACAAATTGCAGGCAAATGTAATCTGGTAGAAGCATTACCAATACCACTTCATAATATACCCCATGATACAATTGTTTTCTAGTGGGGATCATTATTAACCCATTAGGTGGTCCAGGAATTTCCTTTGGACATTCTATTTCTTTTCCCCTGTGTAACTGTGAAGGTTTTGGAGCAGGATGTTTTGCCTTAACTCTTAGTTCTATCCCTTTCAAGCTCCCACGCGGTCTGGCTGTTATACATGAGTCACGTGAAGTGGCCCAATTAATACCATTCCCTTCACTATCCTGTCACCATCGTTTCAAGGTTATGGCAGCAGAGGCAGTACATGAGGCATTACTTACCTTAATACACAAATATATCCCTTCCACCCCTTTGTCCAACATAACTTATTCTGTTCTAGCCTTGTGTTACTGATATTCCTCACCATTTCCCATGGTGAAGTATAATTCCCTTTTTCATCAACTCCTTTCTTCAACCAATATCTTCAGGACTATCGACGCATTGAATACATACTCCCTTCCCCTCCTCTATGTTGAATGTGGTGGCTACTATGGTAATGTTGATATCACAGCTTATACTTACATCTGAGAAGGTTGGTCGGTTTAGACCACTGTTACTGCCCAACCAACCCTGCCAGCCACCCTGATGTACATTAGATAAAAGTGGATACTAGAAATCTGAAATAAAAACAGAAAATGCTGGAAAACTCAGCAGGTCCAGCAGCATCTATGGAGAGAGAAACAGAGTTAACATTTCAAGTCCATAAGACTCTTCTTCAGAAGACTCTTCTTCAGCTCTGAAGACATCTGTTAACAAAGATGTTCCCAATTGGCTTACTTTAAGTGTACTGTGGCCAGCGCAGAGATATACTTTAGACTCTTCGGTATATCTCCATGTTACCTGAGCAACTAATACATTACTCAACAGTCCAATCATCCAGAGTGGTTCATCCTTCCATCCTGATTATTCCTGCAAGAGAAAACATACAGGACTCTGTGAAGCTCCTCGTCACAGGTCGAGTGATTAATTTTCAAGTTTTTTTCTTGGTTTAGTCAACTGTGTGGGTGAGGACATGGTGCTGGGACTTGCTCTTTTCCACACAGAAATACCCGTAGATGGTGTATTCTTTGATGGTCATCCCAAGGTGGCAGTGGGGTATAAGGCACTTTGGCCTTCCATTGTCTTTGACTCCTCCTGACATCATCATCCCAGACACATGGCATTGCCCACCATTCCAATTCACAAAAGCTTGCAATGGTACTCTCCATTTTGGTTTGTTTCAACTGTCTGCCCTTCTGGTACAATTTACAATGATTAATGTGGAACCATTTTACCTTCTTTTCCATCTGCACAGCATGCACTATAAGACTAACCTTGTCAGCGATGGTGTAGGGGTCCCGATACAATGGTTCAAACATACCCATCCGGGCATAGATCCTCACCATTAGTTGGTCTCCCACATCCTACTCTTGAATTTTCAGAAGTTCCAATCTCAATTTGTTGTCCCTATGCCTCTTCCCCAACTGGATAGCAGCTGCTAAATGCCATTGCTGCAACTGTTCCTGCAGTTCCTTAACAAATTTGTCCTTTCACACCCCTTTCCACCTGTTCCCTCAACCAAATGTGTAGCAGTTTTCATTGGTTGACTGGTAACAAGCTCATGTGGGGAATACCCTATAGCCTTTGATTCTGCGTCCTTAATATTCAATTGGATCAGGGATAGGTCCTCATCCCATTTCTTTAGATGGACCGCCCCTAGCTTCTTCTGCAATCATTCCTTTAATGTTCTGTTCATTCTTTCCACAATCCCAGAGGAGTGAGGATGATGGGCTACATGCCATTTCCCTTTGATTCTCAACAATCTTAAAGTTGTTTGCATGACTTGCCCCATGAGGTGGATCCCTGTTCTGATTCCACTATGTCTGGTAATCCCCATCTTGAAAACACCTCCCTTACTAGGGTTCTTGCTGTAGACAAAGCTGTTGTGGCCTTACAAGCAAAGGCTTCTACCCATTTTGTAAAATTGTCTACCAGTACTAGGCAGTACTTGTTGCTCTTAGTGGTGGGGAGGACTTCTATAAAGCCCAACTGAATACTTCACCAGGGGTCCCTCCACCCAATGTGTGTCCCTTTGATATATTTCCTCAATGCAGATCAGGATTACTGGCAGCACAGACAAGATAGTACTTAACGTGTCCTTCATAATGTCGGCCACCAGGCTGAATCCTCTACCTTTTCAATTGCTGTGTTGATCCCAGGGTGTCCAGCCCCTGGTCCTCCATGGGCCAGTTGGATAAATTCCCCTCCACATCCCATAGGAACTATCCATTTATCCCCGTTCCACAGCATGTTCTCCTTTACCATTATATCATCTGCTCCATATGGCCCTTCAACAGCAACTCTATTGCCCTGCATTTTATGTTGTATTACTGCATTGAGTATTACATCCCTGTGTTTCGAGGTCTAGAGGGGGTGGCTCCACTTCTGCATGTATGTGTCTGTGCAACTCCTGACTCATAAGGGTCCCAAGGGTATCCTTCCCTTGCCCCTTCTTTAGCGAGTTCATCTGCCTTTTTGATATCTTCCCACCGGGGTTCACTCTTAGAGTGTGCTCTGAACTTTTGAATGTAGTACTCTTGATTAGTACCTTCAGTTACTCCAAGTATAGCTTGCAATGGAGGTGCTATCATCAGAAGCTTACCTTCTGCTGAGGTAAATCCCTGCCTGGCCCAGATGGCCAAATATTCAGTGCAGGAATTACAGGTGAACATGGAACCTGAACATATGGTGTATGGCACTGGAAACTCTAAGGGGTGAGTAACTACATATTTCACAGCTGCTATTCCAGCCTGCTGAGCATTTGTGCTGGTGGCAAATTTTACTTTCGTCTGCGTTCCTCTTTTGGGGTCCCAAATTCCACACCTGGTCTTCCTCTCTCCCTGTTCTATGTAGTTAGATCCATCTACTTAGATGTCTCTCCCCTTGGGGTATATTCCAGCCCGAAATCCATCCATGGCCTCCCATACAGCTTCCACTGTACAGGTGTGAGGACTTCCTTAGCACAGGGGATTGGCTGCTAGCTTTAGCTCACTTAGCTGTTCTGTTTTCAGCATCTTTTAACTTAATAACAAAGTTCACCTGGCTATTCTAACATTACTAATGGTGCCATCCTGAATCCTTCCTTCTAGTAACAGCCTTGCTTGTATGTGACAGGTGAGCAAAGTCACTGACTGTCCCCCGGTGAATATTTCAAAATGCTTCGCCACTCAAAAGGTAGCCAGTAGATGATGATTGCATATAGGGTACCCCTTTTCTATGTCTGTCAATACTCGAGAGGTGTACTCTACTGGTCTCCATTTATGGTGCCTTTCTTGAGTCCATACTGCATTTAGACTTGTATTTGGTAGACCAAAATCCATTGGAGATGTCCAGGCTGGAATATGAGCCAACAATTCTGCCGCTGCTGCAACTATGGGTGAACAATGTTTGTTCGGTACCCGATAGTCAACTGTCAACTGTCATGAACCATTGAGTTTCCTGACCAGCCAAATGGGTGAATTCACATGAGCAGCCAAGGTTCTCTAAACTCCTGGATCCTGCAAAGAATTTACCACCCCCTCAATATCTTGTTCCACTTCCCTGCTGCATCAACACTGTTTTTGTATTTACTCATGGATCCCCCCTCTATTTGCACTTCTACTCCTTCATTCTCCTACAGTCATTTTTATGCTCAGCAAAAGCTTCTTTATGAACCTCCCATACTGACCGAAAATGATCTGGTACCTGTTGTGACAGCTGGTTCCAGTCATACTTCCCTAACACTGTCTGGACACTTCCCATATTGCCAGGAATAACTATCAGATCTTCGGTTTCTTCTGATGCTTGCCATAGACACATATTGCAAAAGTCCACAATGATTGCCACGTAGCCAATCTGACCCCCAGATCCCTTGTCCTATTAGCACGGTGTTCATCAATATACTTTCCACTGAGTCTTCAAAGACCCCACCCACAGAGTCATGGGATTGAATACCGTCCCTGTCTCATCTTTTCCCATAAAGCCCTCTAAGCTGTATGGTTTCTTGCTTGCCATGGTGACCAATAGGGATCCTCCACATGGATGACCATCCCAGAGGCTCCCGTATCTATCAAAACCGTCAAGTCTATCCCGCTAATATTGAGGTCAACACATGGTCTGCCCCATGGGTTGTACCTGAGGGGGCACAGGTACTCAGGCTGGATGCAGCTCCATCAGCATTGTGAATCCTCCTTTTTGGAGGTCCACTTATCTCTATCCCCCTTTTCCATATTCATGGGCCCTCTTTCTGCTCTAGCTTCCCTCGTTATATCAGAGAAGACATCTTTAAATTTTATCTTTTAGCTCATCCTGTGTTATCCCCCTTAACTGATCAGAGGTTCCTTTCTCCCTTCCCTCCTTTGACTTCCAATTCGACTGGTCCTTCTTTGGGGCTTTGCAATCCCGGGCAAAATGCCCTACCTTACCGCAGTTATAACAACCCTTCTCCTTTTCTTTCTTCATCATTTATTAGTATCTTTGAGGTTTCCCCATTCATGCCTCCATGCTGGTAGCCCATTTTCCTGTGGGCATTGTAGTAATTATGATTTTATTTAGTGTGTAATGTACCTTTAAGAATAATACTTGCTAAGGAAGACCATGTGATCTGTAGTAACCAATAGGAGAGTAGTGTGGACTACCTCCACAGTTAGTGTAGAGATAGAGTTGGAGTTGAAAGCACACATGTAGTTGCTGCTGAGTATATTGTAAATAAACTTAATGTTTCCACAATGACGTGTCTGCAGTTCAACTCTATCACTAATAGTACAACTCAGCCACCCTACAACAAACTGGCGGTCAGGATAAAACAGGATTGAACAGAAGAAATCAAGTTAGAAAGAAATCGGCGCTATACCTCGCCCAGTGACTGTAAGTAGCAAGCTCTGTTAGAATTGAAAAAGTTATCTCCTCTCAAAATGCCACAATTTGCGAGAATTGATCCTTTTAAACCAGCCACGCATGATTGGTCTCAATGCATAAAATGCCTCACATTCTTTTTTCAAGCAAACAAGATTATGGGAGAAGAGAAGAGGCGAGCGATCCTCTTGAGTTTTTGTGGGAGTAAAACCTATGGTTTGATTTGAAGTATGATGGCACCCAATGCCTCAGATTTGGAAAATTTCAGTGAAATGGTAGACCTCATGAAGGGTCACTTTCAACCAAAGCCCTCAGTCACGATGCAGAGGTTCAGGGTTGATTCGTGAAATAGAGCCCTGGGTGAGACAATTTCATGCTACATGGCAAATTTGAAGCAGCTAACAGAATATTGTTATTCGGTATCATTCTGAATGGCATGTTCAGAGATCGTTTAGTGTGTGCTGTGAAGGAGGATACTATTCAGAAAAGAGCACGGTCCAAAGTGAATCTAGATTTCAAGAAGGCACTATAAGAGATTCGCAAGCAATACAGGGCACACAAAATGGTGCCGTCCTCCACATTGGGTGGGAAACCTCAGCTGAAAACGGTGCGAAAAAGCAAGACTCTGCCGAGAAACAAGAAACAGCGCCCCCCCCCCGCTAGCCGAAGAATAAAGAGAAATAATTTAGCAATGAAATCGAAGAATAATTTTAATAGAGGTGGAAACAATTAGTCTTTTAGCGATTGGCGGTTTTAAAAAATCGAATGCTACTATTGTCACAGAAATGGATGTATAATGAGGCAGTGCAAGGAAAGATTCAAGCAGGCTTGTAAACAAAAGAAGAAGCCCAATGAAATCGACAATGTAGAAGAGCCCGAAACAACAAATTCTGACATTTACTCATTATTTAATCAAAAGTTGGAAAGACAGAACCAATATTTATCACAGTGAAAGTAAATGGCAAATCTGTTAAAATGGAAGTAGACATGGAAACTTCCAACACAGTAATTGGGGAAAATACTTTCAAATATTTCAATAATGTTGAACATCACTTAAGCTTGGAATGAACAGCTGCCAAGGTAAAACATACACAGGTCAAGACATTCAAGTAAAAGGCATAAGCAGAGTGACTGTCCATTATGAAAGCCTATAGGCACAGCGACCCGTGATAGTGGTAGCAGATGAAGGGCCAAGTCTCCTGGGGTGAGATTAGTTAAAGGAGATTAAATTAGAATGGTCCAAAATCTTTAAGTGGAGAGCAAGTAGGCTACCAGAACTACCTAAAAAATATGCCACCGCCTTCCAGGGCGAACTGGGAAAAATCCAGGGCCTGCAGACCAAGATTTATGTGGGTCTGGAGTCAACCCCTCGCTTCATGAAGGCGAGACCGGTGCCATATGCCCTGAGAGAAAAAATCAACACTGAGTTGAACAGGCTAGAGAAACTGGGCATTATACGAGCTGTTCAGTTCTCAGAATGGGTAGCACCCATAGTCCCCGTCCTTAACCTGACCAAAGTGTCCGAATTTGTGGAGACTACAAACTAATGGTTAACAAAGTAACCAAACTGGACAGGTACCCCATTCCAAAAATTGAAGACCTGTATGCCAAGCTGGCAGGAGGGACAACGTACACAAAGCTTGGCATGAGTCATGCTTATCAACAACTAGAATTGGATAATGCCACCCAGGAATTTGCCACAATTAATACCCACAAAGGGTTGTACCAATATACACGATTGCCTTTTGGTGTCTCCTCAGCTTGTGCCATCTTTCAGGGAACAATGGAAAGCTTACTGCAGGGACTTCCCCACGTTGCAGTCTATTTAGACGATGTATTGTTGACTGGAGTCACTGAAAAAGAGCATTTGGAAAACTTAGAAGTCTTAAAACGTTTCTTGCAAGCTGGAGTATATCTAAAAAAAGAAAAGTGCACGTTCAAAGCGAGGGAGGTAATCTATTTGAGTCACCAGGTAGGTTCACAAGGCCTCCACCTGGTTGAGGAGAAAGTGAGAGCCATAAGAGAGGCACCTGTGCCAAAGAACACCTTAGAGCTCAAATCATTCCGAGGAATAGTCAACTATTATGGTCGGTTCTTACCCAATTTGTCTACAGTGCTGGCCCTCCTGCATTCTCTACTCAAAAAGGACCAACGTTGGACTTGGAAGGCACCCCAGAAAGAAGCTTTCATAAAGGTAAAACAATTGTTGCACTTGTCCAATCTATTAGTGCAATATGACCAGGCGAAAGAATTGGTGCTGACATGTGATGCATCTCCCTACAGAGTTGGGGCAGGGCTATCTCAGCGGATGGATGACAGCATGGAACATTCAATAGGTTATGTATCAAGGACACTCACCACATTGGAAAAGGGATACTCGCAGCTAGAAAAAAGCCTGTCCAACATCTTTGGTGTCAAGAAATTTCACCAGTACATACATGGCCGTCATTTTACAATCCTTTCAGACCATAAACCACTGTTAGGTTTGTTTAGTGAGGACAAGGCTATACCACCCAGAGCCTCAGCAAGAATACAATGATGGGCCTTAATTTTGGCAGCATACAAATACACTTGCGTACATAGGCCTGGAAATCAAATCGCAAACACCGAAGCCCTTAGTTGTTTGCCTTTACAAGAAAATTATGAGCACATCCCAGTTCCACAGGAACTTGTTTTACTGTTAAATGTCTTAGATTCCTCACTGGTATGTGCTTGGCAGATCAGATACTGGGCAAGTCAGGACCCAGTCCTATCTCAAGTACAAGAACAAGTTTTAGATGGTTGGTCTCAGGAGCCCGTATCTGATTAAATGAAACTGTACTTTAGCAGAAGACATGAACTTACCAGCCAGAATGGCAACCTATTGTGGGGTGCACGAGTGATAGTTCCTCCAAAGGGAAAGGGGCCACTTTTAATTGAGCTACACAGTGTCCACCCAGGAATTTCCTGAATGAAGACCAGAGCATGCAGGTATCTATGGTGGCCTGAGATGAATGGTGAAATAGAGTTTTGTAAAGTACTGTGTGCAACGTCAGCAACTGCAAAAGTTGCCAGTGACAGCTCCATTACACCCATGGGAGTGGCCAGATAGACCCTGGGTGTGGTTACACATTGGAAACATTGGACCTTTCCTCGGAACAATGTTTCTGCTCATTGTTGATGTCCATTCAAAATGGTTGGACGTATATGAGGTGAAGCCACCAACGTCGGGTGCTACAATTGAGAAACCACGTCAGAGTTTTGCCATTCACGGACTACCAGAAGTAGTCGTTTCTGATAACGGCACGGCATTTACGAGTGCTGAGTTTCAACGATTTATCAGCCTCAACGGCATCATTCATGTGAAAACTGCACTTTACCACCCTTCCTCAAACGGACTGGCCGAAAGGACAGTTCAAACATTCAAGACAGGCATGAAAAAGCTAACTGGGGATTCCTTGGCAACCAAAATAGCATGCTTTCTTTCTCATTACAGGATTACCCTCACACAACAGGCGTCACACCTGTGGAGTTATTGTTGAAACGCCATCTCAGGACGAGATTGAGCTTACCAAATTTAGAGGGGAAGGTGGGAAAGAGTAAGATAAGCCAGAAAACTAGAAACGACTGGCATAGTGAGAGGAAATTTACCATGGAAGAGCAGGTATATGTGAAAAACTTCGGGGAAGGACCAAAGTGGTTACTGGGTGAAATAAGTGTGGTGACTGGACCTCTATCTTACTATGTGGAGGTGGAAGGCTGGTTTAAGGAAGAGAGATAAAATCGTCAAGATATGGTTCCACCAGTGGCCATGACCGGGTCTGCGTTTCCTGTTGAGGATACTCAACCCAGGACTGACATGTCTGATGTTCCTGTAAGAGTTGAGGATACAGAACTGCAAGTGCCTAATGTTCAGGCAACTCCGGAAAAGGAGGGACCTGACAAAGAATCTGAAGTTGTGGAGCTGCGACTTTCCACACATACTGCGAAACCACCTGAAAGACTGAACTTGTAAATTCCTTATCCAGTGTAAATATTATTTTGTCTTGAAAAATTTGTACTTGTAAATATAATATATATAGCTGAGTTAAAGGGGGAGAAATGTAGTAATTGTGGTTTTATTTAGTGTGTAATGTACCTTTAAGAATAATACTTGTTAGGCAAAATCACATGATCTGTAGTAACCAATAGGAGATTAGCACGGGCTACCTCCAAAGACAGTGTAGAGGTAGAGTTAGAGTTGAAACCACACATGTAGTTGTTGCTGAGTATATTGAAAATACCTATCCTAAGCCTGATAGTCAGCTCCCACCCTTGTGTCGAAGTCCCCCATCACAATGAGCTTGTTCTCCTGTGGAGTATTTGCAAGAACTCTGCCCAGGTCCTCATAGACATCCTTAGGATTAGTCATTGTTGGAATGTATGCACTGATAATTATCTTATGCTTACTGTTCACCAGAGGTGGGCTTAGAGTCATGAGGCGATCATTCAGGCTCCTAGGGAGAGTATACAAACTTTTTTGCGATGTCAGACTTCATAGCAAAGCTGACACTTACCTTTCATTCTTTGGCTTGCTTGTTCAGAAGAACGTGTAACCTAATGATAGCTCTGTTAGCTGGCTCTCCACTGCTAGGTACATCTTGCCTAAAGCAGCAACGTCAATATTGTATCATGAAAGCTCCCTACGAACCAAAGCAGTTCTGCACTGGGGTCAGGAGCTGTTGTCTTTATGAAGTAGGGTTCAAACACTCCGAGAAGCTAAGCAGAGTTCCTGTTTCTTCTTCTCCTTGTCTCGCCCGCAATATACTGTGCAGTATGTGGTTGAATCCTAAAGGAGGGCATTTTCTTTTTTCTCAGTATATAATGGCATGTGTGTGAAGGAGTCAGTAAGGTATGCACACAGCAAACCTGTGTTTTCAGTGGAGGTGGATTGGCCTGTCCCACTCTGTCACTCTTGCACATCTTTTCCCAATGGCTTGACAAGTCAAGACAACTGGAGATGTGGTTGACTGCAATGGATGATTTTCATCACTTTCTGCACTTGTAGTTAAGAAGTTTAATGCTTTCAGTACCAGTAAGGGAATACCATTTCCTCTGCTATATCCATCAAGGTAACATTTTTTTGTACACTTGTAAAAGGTTGAAGATAGAGTTCTCCCTCACATGCAGACACCAGACCGCATGCTACCCTCAGCTGATGTGGTCTGCAAACCAACACAGTTGGGGTGTGGCCACTGCTGTGCACAAACAACTATTTGGAGCCACAGTCAAGAGCTTGGTGAGTGTCAAGGACCAGATACAGTTATCCATCCAGCAGAAGGACTACCTGACACACACCCCACGCAACCACATGCTAGCCATTTAGCCAACTGAGCTAATCGGCTCCCAACCTTACCTAAAACTGTCATAATTCTGTACATCACCATCTGATCTTCCCTCAGCCTCTTTTGCTTCAAAGAGAACAACTCTCTTTCTCCAATCTAACCTTATAGCTAACTTCCGTCATCTGTGGAACCATTCTGGCTAATCTCCCTGCACCGTTTCAAGGACAGTCCCTCCTTTCTAAAATATTGTGACTATGCTTTAGGAGCAAATTTTTCATGCCAGAAGCCTACGTAAAGTAGGAAGTGTATACCTATTGCAAAATTCAAATGACCTGCTGCTGTCTGAGATACTGGTGCAGGCAAGTTTAAGCCACGAACCAGCTCAACCCCAATTTTGTGTGCCTTTCAAAATCAAAGCTGAAGAGAAATGTGAGAAATTTTCGAAGTAGAGGCAGTAAAATTATTTCCTTATTCATCATATCTATTGAGCTTATAGTGTCCTCAGTTTAAAGATCTTGTTACTCTTTTCATGCAGCTGCCGATAACAGTAATAACATCTGACATACTTTAGCTACAGTACAATGAAATATGACAATGCGTTACAACAAAACTGGGAAAATGTCAAGTTCAATTTTCAGAGATATCTGGCTTTGAAAATAGTGAAAATAATCAAAGTTTTTATTTCCCAAATATATATGGACAACTGCTGTGATCAATGTATGGATAAAGCACATGCTGGATGCATGCTGTCATGTAGTTTAAACCCACCACTCCGGCTAGTTTAAGCTCCACATGCAATTGTTGAACCCATAACCAGGACATTACAGAGCTCACAATAAACAGGAATAAAGCCTTTTCAGTAATATTCCTGATAACTTCCTCTTATATCTTGTTACTTTGTGGCAGCGAATGTTTTAAATTCTCTCCTAATGTTATCGGCTGCTTTTTTACCTTATTTCCTGTCTGTTTCTCTTCTGTTGATCCCATACAATCTCATGTTTGCACAGCTATCAATGTTTTCCCCACAGTACTTCAACTCTCCAACTGAAATTTGCAAAAGAATGTTTTTAAAATACTTTGTAACATGTTTGTCAAATTTATTTAATTCGTCACACCAATTCAAACAATGTAATTTCCATCAATAATTATGGGATGCAGACATGATCAGCATAAAACTAAAAATATGTATAATCGCCATAGAGACGTATTGAAATATAACATCTCTTAGATTGCATAGGCCAGAATTTTACATTCGGCATGTGGGCATGCACCCGACACACCAGAACGTAAAATGATGCACAATGACGTCGGGCATGCGTCCCGATGTCATTGCGAACTCGCGCGATGTTTCGTTCAGCGGGTGTGGGCTGGAGGCAGCTGTGCATCCGCTGATAATTGAAAGGCCATTAACAAGGTAATTAAGTTGAATTTTACGCTGCCTGTCCAACCTTACAGTTGGCGGGCAGGCAAAAAGGCCAAGTGGCCTTTACATTTTTTAGGAAACCTCATCCACGAGTGGGATGAAGTTTCCTAAAGCTAATACTAATTAAATAAAACCTTTATTTTGAAAATAAAAACAGTCCCTTCTCATGTGACACAATCACATGAGGGGACACGTTTCATTAAATTTTTTATGTATTTATTTATTTTTTTTAAAAGTGCTTCAATCTCCCTGAGGCACAGAGTTGCCCCCTGATTTCCTCCTGTTCTACATCAGTCAATCTGGGACACAGGATCTAATGACTTTGTTTTCATTGAAGAATGAACTCAGAAATTATCTCATTTTCATTGAAGGATGATCTGAGCCTTTAAAAGACTGAGAGGCAAAAATTATACAACTGTTCTTTATTTTCATGTCCTGCTTCCTTAAAGTGAGTTCAAGATGGTCCCTGGCTCCTTCATTCCTTCTGGAGCTCTCACAGTGCTCTCTCAGACACTGCAATTCTAACCTCAAAGCCTTTCCTTTGTTGCTATGAATTCAGTTGGGTTTATTGCATCACCACCTGCTTCATCTTATTAGCTTTTCCCTGGATCCATTGCCAGTACTAACATCAGGAACCAAATTCATCCAAATCCTGACCTCAGAAGAACACTTACGCTTGAACTTCACTGGTAAGCTGGCAGAGTACAACTCTGACACTAATTCAGTATCAAGCACTAAACATACCAAGGCCATGTCACTGTCAAACAAGAAAACACACCAAACCCAGCAGTAGCACTGAAACCTTGTGCTCCAGAACTATCTGCACCCCTAGCCAAGTTGTTCCAATACAGCTACAACACTTGCATCTATCCAACAATGTGGAAAATTGCCCAGACAAATCCAATCCGGCCAATTACCATCCCATCAGTCTACTCTTGGTCATCAGCAAAGTAATGGAAGGTGTTATTGACAGTGCTATCAAGCAACACTTACATAGGAATAACATGCTCACTGATGCTCAGTTTGGGTTCCACCAGGGCCACTTGGCTCCTGACATAATTGCAGCCTTGGTCCAAACATGGGCAAAAGAGCTGAACTAAAGAGGTGAGGTCAGAGTAACTTCCCTTGACATCAAGGCAGCATTTGAATGAGCGTGTCATCAAGAAGCCCTAGCAAAATTGAAATCAATGGGAATCGGGGAAAAGTCTCCACTGGTTAGAATCTTACCAAGCACAAAAGAAGATGGTTATGGGGGCCAATCATCACAGTCCCAGGAGATCTCTGCAGGAGGAAATGGGAGAATTTATAATGGAAAATAGGGAAATTGTGGAGAAACTAAACAATTATGTTGTGTCTGTCTTCACGGAAGAAGATACAAAAAATCTCCCAGAAACACTAGGGAACCAAAGGGCTTGTGAAACTGAGGAACTGAAAGAAATTAGTATTAATAAAGACATAGCACTCAGAAAGTTAATTGGGTTGAAGGTTGATAAATCCTCTGAACCAGATGAGCTACAACCCAGAGTGTGGAAGGCTTTGGAGATAGTGGATGCATTGATCGAACAAAATTCTAAAGATTCTGGAAAGGTTCCTACAGACTGCAAAGTAGGAAATGTAATAACACTATTTAAGGGGGGAAAAAGAGAAAATAGAGAACTACAGACCTGTTAGTTTGACATCAGTGGTAGCGAAAATGTTAGAATATATTATAAAGGATGTAACAACTGGACACTTAGAAAATTATAACATGATTAGGCAGAGCAAATATGGATTTATGAAAGGGAAGACATGTTTGCCAAATCTGTTGGAGTTTTTTGAGGATGTTACCTATGGCATGGATAAGGGTGAACCAGTGGATGTGGCGTATTTGGATTTTCAGAAGGCTTTGGATAAGGTCTCACACAGGGGGTTAGTAAACAAAATTAGAACACATGGGATTAGGGGTAACATACTGATATAGATTGAGAATTGGTTAACATACAGAAAACAGAATAGGAATAAATGTGTCATTCTCAGGATGGCAGGTTGCTACAAGTAGGGTACCACAAAGATCAGTGCTGGGGCCACAACTGTACACAATCTATAAAAGTAATTTGGATGTAGGGACCAAATGTAACATATCCAAATTTGCTTATAACACAAAACTAGGTTGGAATGTAGGTTGTGTGGAGGATGCAAGGAGGCTTCAAAGGGATTTGGACAGGCTAAATGAATCGACAAGAACATGGCAGATTGAATACAGGGAGGGGTTTTCTGGTTCTGTCACCAGCGGGCGTCATGGCAAGTGGGACAGGAAAATGTGGAGATAACCAAAAGTCAGTTTCCCACCGGCGTAAAAAAAGTTCACAATTTTCTGCTCCCTACTTCTATGGCGGGTCGAGTAGCCCACTGCACCATATTGGGAACTGCATTTCAATGCATTTGAATGTCATGAATAATAATTAAAAAGGCAGTTCGCCAAAATCATGGCCCCATTCTGGGTCAAATGGCCATGCCGGCAGCTAATTAGACCAGGATGAATCATGACCAGATATAAGTGACATGCGCCTGGCGAGCACCATCTCACTCGTGACCCCGAGGTATCTTCGCCAACTTTTCATTGCGCTATGCTTATGGTTTCTCCGACTCTGTGCCAAGGCTGCACAGGCAAGACCAGTGGGAACTCAAGGGGAAGGGATAGGTGGGGCTGGAAGGGGCTGAAGGGCAAAGGCATGAATGGAGGGAGTGAGACAAGACAGAGGCAAGGGAAGGGGCTGGATGGCAAAGGCTTGAATGGTGGGGGGGAGTGAGACAAAACAAAGGTAAGGGAAGGGGCTGGAGGGCAAAGGCCTCCAGAGGTCTCTGTAAGTCACAGTACAATGGGCTTCAAGATAGAGAGGGGTCAGGTATACATGAGGCATCGGGACATCAACATCAAACGGTTCAGTGGGGAGGATAAGGATATCAACAACTATAACAATGGGATCAAGGATTACAGGGGGAGGAAGGAGAAAGATTGGAGAAGAGGGAAACCTGAACATGATGCTCCTCCAGCACGATGGGAGAGATTTTGACGGTCACGGTGGAGGGGCTCGAAGCTGGTCTGGTAATAATAACTCAGCACCACCATTTTTCAAGCTGATTCAATGACACAGGTGAAAAATAAGCTGTGAAAAAATTTGCCAAGGGAGGGCTGTAAGCACTCATGGGCCAATTGAAGTGGCACCCAACTAATTTCTGCTTAACCAAATGAGAGGATGGCACAGCTGAGACATGTTAGGAACTGTCAAATGCCAATTTAGGCAACGTGGCATCTTAACTCATGTTGCCCATTCTTGTGAGAGGAGGAACCTGATTGGGACCATTGTAGAATTGGCTTCCAAAGACACTTTGTCCCTCTCATAAGAAATCCCAAATATCAGAAGGAACCAACTGAAAAGGGGCCATGGGCCAAAATGCATGTGCCTAAAGACCTCTAAATCTTGCAGCTGGCAGTTTATGATCTTGAAGGCCCGCTCATCCACAATATTCTCGTAACATGAGTGCAAGTTGGGGCTGTTGTGTAATCCAAAGGATACAGTCTGACAGGGCCCTGACTGAGGCTTTTCTCATCTGGCAAAACTCAGTCAGATCCAAGCCCCTGTGTCAAAGCCCTGTCATACCTGTGGGGATGGGGGTGGGGGGGTCACGCCTGGGGGGCTGCATACCCTACTGCTGATCCAAAAGGCTGTAATAGCACTCCAATGGACACAGTGGGAATGTAATCGTCGAGATTAAAGTGACCCCCCATGAGCTCCACAATGACTCTCTATTTAGCGACAGGAAGATCATCATTGCAGGCTTATGTTCATTCATGTTTCTGTTCAATGTTTCCATAGATACAAGCAAGAGAGCCTTATGGATGGAGCAGGCAACATTGTCTTCACTCTGGAAATCAAGCAACTAAGAAGAGGACAAGAAGGGCCTGTTACCGCCAGGCTGGGCTAAGGCAACAGCCTCAACCTGATGAACAAGGGCCAGCAGGGCCCCCTCAGAACCCAGAAGTTGAGGCTAATGGAGCCATTGAATAGAGGCGTCTGGCAAGACCAAAGGCGTATCGAAGACACCTCTCATACCTCCAGATGAGCAAGAGACAGTGCTGTAGACGCCTTTGCATGTGGTGTCTCACATCTGCCTCATTTTCCAGGAGGTGTCGACTCTACAGGGACTAGGAGGCCACCCACTGTCAGTGGCTCTAAAAGTGACCATTGCTCTGAATCTCTTTGTGAGTGGTTCATTCCAGAGGTCCACTAGGGATCTCTGCGGGATCGCTCAGGCATCTGCTCACAAATGCATTTGAGAGATTATGTACGCCCTATTTATCAAGGCACACAATTACGTCCAGTTCTCCTTGGATGAAGCTAGCCAGGCCATCAGAGCACTGGGATTTGCAGGAATATCCGGGTTCCCATATGTGCAGGGTTCCATCGACTACACACATGTGGCTTTACGAGCTGCCTGGGAAAAGCCAATACAATCTGTCAACAGGAAAGAGTTCCACCAGAAGCAGATTGTGCAGGTGTGTGCAAGACACCCTAGAAGCTCCCACAACTCGTACATCTTGAGTCGCTCGTAGATGCCACAGATATTCAAGGGCCCTCAGCGCATCCAGGGTTGGCTCTTTGGTGGCAAAGGCTACCCACAAAGGACGTAGTTCCATGATGCCTGGTCATCAGCCACATAGTGCCTCAGAGGAGAGGTATAATGCTGCTCACTGTGCAACACGATCATTGATTGAGCAGACCATTGGCATCTTGAAGATGCGTTTTTGATGTCTGCACAGGTCAGGTGGCGCTCTCCAGTACTGTCCCCAGGGGGTCTCCCGCATCACTGCGGCTTGCTACATTCTACACAACCTGGCACTCCAAACGGGGAATGTCTTTCCAGGAGGAGAAATGGAGGAGCTGCATGTCTCCTCTGATGAGGAGGATGGAGAGAGGGCTGAGCTTGATGAGGGTGAGGAAGCTGAGGCTCCAGATGATGCAGGCATGCACGTAACATGCTCATAGCCACCAGGCTCCAGGAGGATAATGACAACTAGCTCTTACGAGCTTCTTCCACCAGTGCTCTCCATGCTGAGTCCACCTTACCAGCTTGATTGTGATCCTAATCAGGCCAACGCAGCACATCCACCTCTGAATGAGGAGTTACAATCTTACATCACAATGCTCTCATCCTTGGAAGGTATGGCAGCCTCAGGAGCATGTGCCCATTCTGTTATGGGATAATAACAGCAACATGGTGTTTTGTGCACAGAGTTGAGATGGTACAGCCTCTTCAAGCAACTCACCAACATTTTACTGCCTACGGCAGCCTTCAAGAGGCAGAAGCAGCACTGCAATGTTGTGTTCTCATGGCAGTAAGCCTGCAGTCTGGCAAGGTGCCTCAATAAGGTTGATTCTGTTTCCACACTGCATTTTGTCCGTACAGGCAATCGTTCAGACAAGTGTTCAGGCCTCATCATCAGATTCAGTCTCCAGCATTAGATATTTCTTCAGCCTGCAGTCATCTGTAACTCAGTTATGGATGCAGGGCTGCACTTCAGCTCACCTTTCAGTCAACTGCAAAACTTTCAGGAGCAGCATAGTCTGATATCTGTCGAGCACACCTGACCATGCCTCCATTTGGAGCCTTCCACTGTCCTGCACTGCCTAGTCATGGCTTTTGTGGGCCTGAAAGAAAGTGACACTCTCTCTGGGCTTTAAGGATCCATTGATCACAAAGAGCACACGTCAGGTGTCTCAGAGACTTTGCAGCTCCAACATCTGTATGAAGGCCGAGCCTAGAGGCTTGCCATCTGACTCGGACTCTGCAGGAACCTGATCTCCAGCACTCCTCTGATTGCTGGTGACCTTGGATGTCCTTGTCTCCACCTGCTGTGGACTTGAATCTGTGTTGTGTTCACCAGATTGTGATCCTTAGCCTGCTCTAGACTAGTTCCCACCAAGGTGTATGTCTCTGCAATGGTGGTGGGTGTGGTGAGTGCTGTGACAGCTCTACATCTAATGGGTTCTCCAGATCCTCATCCGAGGTGATATAGGGGCTGAGACTGATGGGCTAGCTGTTGCTGGGCCTCTTCCTTTTGCCACTGGTACCTGTCAAAGCAAGAAGAGATATTAATGATAGGCTGCATAAGCACATTACAAAGCACTCACAGTTTCATCGGGTGACCATGAGCTGTTAATGGGTCCTCACTGGTTTGGGAGATGCCGGTCTCACCCTCGGTGCAGGCATAGTCCCGGTCCTCACTGGCGAGCTCTGCCACACACTTTTCAAAGATGGTGAGGACCCTGAGCTCAGGCATCCCTCCTTCGTTTAGGATCTCTCCATTTTGTTGTGGGCGATCACGTCATGCATAAAGACAGATGGAGAGTCTGTGAGCAGGACAGATGCCAAGGCAGGTGATAAGGATGCCTGACTTCTGTGCGTGCTGAGTGGACCTGTGTAAATGCTGAGGACACGAGCTATATAGGATATAAGAAGAGATGAAGATGTCAAAGTGTGTATGATAGAGTCAGTGATGATGCCCCTTGTGTTGGTAGTGTATGAGATCCCTGTGGAGTGTAACCCTGTGAAGATCTGATGAGCTTGCAAGAGTATGAGGTGAGAGTGAGAAGTTTGTCTTACCCTAGCGGAGTAGATGAGATCATTCATCCTCTTCCTGCACTGGATGGCGGTCCTCCTCTGAGGAGCATTGACACTTACTGCCCTGGCAATCTGCTCCCAAGCTGGCATGGCGAGGTTGGTGGGCCTCCCTCTGTCATCATGGGGGTAAAGGGTGCTGCAGCATTCATCAACTGCATCGAGAACTGCCCCCAGCACATTGTCACAGAACTTGGGGGCAGTAAGGCCCTTTCAGGGCCATCACTTGCCACAACAGTCTTGGACTTCAGAGAGTGAATTTGTGCCTAAGTGTGGTTTCAATATGGCACCTGGAAAGATGATCTG
Organism: Cetorhinus maximus; assembly: GCF_964194155.1. Lineage (NCBI taxonomy): Eukaryota > Metazoa > Chordata > Chondrichthyes > Lamniformes > Cetorhinidae > Cetorhinus > Cetorhinus maximus. The sequence continues at coordinate 53,739,284 of NC_135892.1, forward strand.
AAGAGGTCACGAATCCCAGCTCCCACCCCACCATGAGATGCATACATAACGCTCCACGTTCATGCATACATAATGAGCTGAAAAGCAGATGAGCTGGTGTGGAGAACCACCACGCCAGCCGGCGGGAAACAAGTCGCTTTTCATTCTAGCCACCACACTTAATCTCCGGAGCAGAAAATTCCACTCATAATGTGAATAATTGTGAAGTTAACCACTTTGTTGAAAAAAACAGAAAGGCAGTGTATTTCTTAAATGGTGAGAGGTTTAGAAGTTTTGATGTCCAAAGAGACCTAGGTATCCTTGTTCATGAGTCACTAAAGGCTAGCATGCAGATGCAGCAAGCAATTAGGAAGACAAATGATATGTTGGCCTTCATCGCAAAGTGATTTGAGTACAGGAGTAAAGATAACTTGTTGCAACTGTATAGAGTCTTGGTGAGACCGCACCTAGAGTATTGTATACAGTTTTGATCTCCTTATCTAAGGAAGGATACACTTTCCTTAGAAGGAGTGCAATGGAGGTTCACCAGACTAATCCCTGGGATGGTGGAGTTGCCTTATGAGGAGATTGAGGAATCTAGGCCTGTGTTCTCTGGAGTTTCAAAGAATGAGAAGTGATCTATTTGAAACTTACAAAATTCTTACAAGGTATGACAGGGTAGATGTAGGTAGGATATTTTCCCTGGCTGGTGAGCCTATAACTAGGGAACACAGTTTCAGAATAAGGGACAAGCCATTTAAGACTGAGCTGAGAAGGAATCTTTAGAATTCTCTGCCCAAGAGGGCTGTGGAAGCTCAATCATTGAGCATATTCAAAACAGAAATTGATAGATTTCTGAATACTAATGTTATCAAGCGATATGGGGACAGCAGGAAAAATGGCGTAGTGGTAGATGATCAGTCATGATCTGTTTGAATGGTGGAGCAGGCTCAGTGGGACTACTCCTGCTCCTATGTTCCTAACCATCTTCAGTTGCTTCATTAATGGCCTTACTTCCATCACAAGGTGGAAGAGGGGATGTTTGCTGATGTTTGCAGGTTTATTCAGTAGCATTCGTAACTCCTCAGGTACTGAAGCAGCCCATTCCTACATGCAGCAAAACCTGGATAACATTCAGGCTTAGGCTCATAAGTGGCAAGTAAGATTCACACCACACAAGTGCCAAGTAATGACCATCTCCAACAAGAGAGAATCTAGCCATCTCCCCTTGCCCTTCAATGGCATTACCATCGCTGAATTCCCCACTATCAATATCCTGGGGATTGCCATCAACCAGAAACAGAACTGGATCAGCCATATAAATACTGTGTCTATAAAAGCAGGTCAGAGAATGGGAATTCTGAGGTCAATAACTCATCTCCTAACTCTCCAAAGCCTGTCCAGCAACCACAAGGCACAAGTCAGGAGTGAGATGGAATACTCTCCACTTGCCTGGATGAGTACAGCTCCAACAACACTCAAAAAACTCGACCCCATCCAGTACAAAGCAGCCCACATGAACGCAGTCCATCCACCAACTTAAACACTCACTCTTAAAAGAACAAAGAACAAAGAAAAGTACAGCACAGGAACAGGCTCTTCAGCCCTCCAAGCCTGCGCCGATCATATTGCCTGTCAGCTAAAACATTTTGCTCTCCGCCACTGGTGCACAGTGGCAGCAGAGTGTATCCTATACAAGATGCACTGCAACAACTCACCAACGCTCCTTCGACAGCACCTTCCAAACCACGTTCTTTACCACCCAGATGGATAGGGGCAGCAGATTATAGGGAACACCACCTCCTGCAAGTTCCCCTCCAATACACACAGCATCCTGACTTAGAACAATATCATTGTTCCTTCATTGTCACTGGGTCAAAATCCTGGAACTCCCTTCCAAATATCAATGTGTGCACACCTCCACCACATGGACTGCAGCGGTTCAAGAAGGCAGCTCACCACCACCTTCTCAAGGGTAATTAGGGGTGGGCAATAAACGCTGGCCTGGCCAGTGATGTCCACATCCCGTGAAGTAATACAAAAAACTGCAAGAATTGAGATGTATTCAACAAGACCAAAGCAGAACAAGGTAGTTGACAAATAGTTGACTGAATCTGTATATCGTTGTATTACAATGAAAGAACAATGCTTCTTAAGTGACCCTGTTAAGACCTATTGCAGCGAGCTGCAATGGCTCCCATAGCCACAAGCAATATTTCACCAGCATCACCTTTCCGAGGTCTTTTTTTCGAATGGTCACATCCACATGAAGAATGAGACGGCGTCTCATTGAAACTTAGGGTAGAATTTTCAATTTGACGTGCGGGGTGCGGAGGGGGGGAGGGGGGGGGGTGCGGGCTCCGCACACCCGCGTGTAAAATGACGCACGGTGATGTTGGACGAGTGTCCCAATGTCACCACGTGCCATCGCGATATTTTGCTGGGCAGGCATGCGATGAAGTCCGACGCGCGCCCGCCATTAATTAACGGGCCAGTTAAGGCCCTTTAGTCTTCAATCTACGCCAATTTTTAGGCGCCCATGCGATCTTCAGGTCAGCGCACGGGTGCAACGGGCAGGCAGGTAAGAGACTGTTCTATGAAGCTCATCTACAGGCAGCAGAAGAGGGCTCAGTGGGGTCATCAATCTGCTTTGTGGAGTATTTCTTGGATAAAGTATTTTAAACTTGCCTGTGTGATCTGCAGTAGTTCAGAACGCATTCCAGCAGCTTTTTGTGCACTTTTAACCTTCAGGTCATGCTTTCAGGAAGTCTCCCCTTAGCCTGGGTATGGGATCTGACATGTCCACTAGAGGCAGCTCCTCTGAGGAGGAAGGGAGGGCTAGAAAGAGGAGGAGGCCAGGAGTGCACATTCAGCCTCCAAGGGAGCCACCTGTGGGAGGAGAGGCGCAGGCACAAGGGGCGCAGGGCCAAGAGGTAGTCCAAGGTGGAAGGGGCCGCAGAAAACGCCACTATACTGCTGCCAGGGTATACAGGCGGCAAAACAGCTACCTCAATATGTCTGAGGTGCAGTGCCGAAGGAGGCTCCGACTGTCAAGGAAAACAGTGAACTATATCTGTCAGATGATTGGCCCTGAGATCTCCCCTAACTGTGTGGGTGGACACCCCATAACAGTGGCTCTGAAGGTCACAGCTGCCCTCAACTTCAATGCCTCTGGCTTCTTCCAGGGCTTGGTGGGTGATCTTTGCAGTGTCTCCCAATCAGCTGTCCACACTTGTGTCAAGCAGGTGAGACGCTCTGTTCAGGTATGCATTGACCTTCATCCACTTCCACTGGGACCAGACAAGCCAGGAACAGCGAGCCAGACACTTCGCAGCCTTTGCTGGCTTCCCCCGCTTCCAGGGTGCAATAGACTGCACACATGTGGCCATCAAGGTGCCAGCAGGTGAGCCCGGTGCCTTTGTCAACAGGAAGGGATTCCACTCCATGAACGTGCAGATAGTGTGTGATCACAGGATGCTGGTTCTACAAGTCTTTGCAAGGTACCCAGGCAGCTCCCACAACGCCTACATCCTCAGACACTCCCAGGTCCCGGGTCTCTTCAGTGCTCTGGCCGGGCTTGATGGCTGGCTGCTGGGTGACAAGGGCTATCCCCTCAGAAGGTGGGCAGCCAAGATCAGAAGCTGAGCAGCGGTACAATAGGAGCCACACCTCCAAAAGGGCTGTGGTGGACAGAACCATCAGTCTTCTCAAGATGCGCTTCCGATGCCTGGACTGCTCAGGAGGAGCACTCCAGTACCTCCCAGATCGTGTCTCGGTGATAGTGGTTGCATGCTGCGCTCTACACAATCTTGCGCCGGAAAGGGGGAACGCAGTGGATGATGAAGACATCGACGCAGTGTCTACGGCTGCACACGATGAGTCCAGCATTAATTCTGAGGGTGAGCATGCACAGGGGAATGTTGAGGGGGTAGACACTGACCCGGGACTACACCAAGGAGGCAGGGACAGCCGGGAGGCTTTAATCCAACGAACCTTCAGCTAGCACAACACAAATGGATCAGCAGGACCAGCCTCGCCTGGCGCTTCCATACTTGGCACCTAGGTGCAAAATCTGCCAAGTCATCAGCAGGAACTAAGGGCCTTGTACATAAATTTGAATGTCCAAACAAACACTCATGGCAGTTTTCTTAAACATACACATGCAGAACAAATGAGCCACCCTCAGCCATGGTCACACATCTGAATTTTAATTTTAAAATCAGAAGTTCTCCCAATTATTAAACAACACTGTAATCAAGCAAAAAGAAATCCTAAGGACCTAATCTCAGGCCAACACAAAAGCACCAGTGAGAAACCCATGGTGTGCCTAATGTGCCTTACGTTTCCATTTCCGGGTGCTATGTCTTGGTGCAGCCCCATCGCTCGGAGTGGCATCTGAGACAGCCTGCTGACTCTGCTGTCCTGTTGGCCACGATTACCTTGGCAGTCGTCCTCTGGCCTGTGGAGCCTGTGCTGGGCCCACCTGGGAGCAATCTGCCAGTTCCACGGCTTCCCCAGCTCCCCAGTCGTCGCAGCCTCACCGAATGATATGGTCACTGGGAGAGGGGCGGAGGAGCTGATGCCCTCATCCAGAGCGCCGTGAGAGCAGCCCAAAGAGACAACAGGCAGCTGCTGTGCTGACGTCAGGTCGCCTCGGACCTCCCTGCTCACCATGGATGGATGGGCAATGAGCTGGGAAGCTTGATGCCCACACCATCTCCCACACTGGCAGTGAGCAGCTGAGCTCATTGCCGATGTGAGGGCTTGCTGCTCAGAGCACATCCCCAGGAAGCCCTGGTGGGTCTCCTGGAGGAGGCTCTCCACAAGAGTCACCACTCTCTCCATGGAGGATGCATGGCGCTCGGACATGTGGCTCATAGCTTCGGTGAGCGTCCACGTAGACTCCTCCACCGCAGACACCAAGCAAAGCATAGCCTCATGCATCACTGCTAGATGCTCCCGCACACCTGGCCGCATTTTCTGCAGCTGCTGCATCGCGGACAACTCCAGAGGCACATCATCAGGCACTGACTGACCATGTGCCTGGCTCCCTGCAGTCCTCCGACTGCTGGTGCCATCGGCACTCTCTGTCTCTGCCAGCTCCTCCAGCGAGTGTGAAGTGCCCTCTCCACTGTGCCCTGGGACACTAGCCAATGTTCCAATGCCCACAGAGGTGCTGGTATCTGCGCTGGTGCCTACCACACAGAAATGGTGTGATACTGGTGAGACTTGAGGGCCCTCAGGTGTGAGAGGGGGCATCTGCTGCTCTTTCTGCCGGTCATGCTCTGCTGATGCTGAAAGGAACAACAAGGACAGTGGATCAGTTAGCGTGCACACACTGACAAACTTCATCCCTGTCCCCCTGGCTCATTATGTGCTCAACCTTCCAGAACCAACTGACAAGAACATTGGTGGGGTGGTAAATAGTGAGGAGGATAGCCTTACACTACAGGAGGATACAGACGGGCTGGTCAGATGGGCCGATGAGTGCCAAATGGAATTTAATGTGGATAAGTGTGAGGTGCTGCACTTGGGCAGGAAAAACAAGGCACAGGAATACACAATGAATGGTAGGACCGAGGATCAGAGGGACCTTGGTGTGCATGTCGACTGGTCCCTTAAGGTAGCGGGACAGGTACATAAGGTGTTTAAGAAGGCATATGGCATACATACCTTTATTAGCCGAGGCATAGAATATAGGCGCAGGGAGGTAATGTTCGAACTGTAGAAAACGCTGCTTAGACCACAGCTACAGTACTGCGTGCGGTTCTGAAATGCGCATTATGGGAGGGATGTAATTGCAGTGGAGAGAGTGCAGGGGACGTTTATCAGGATGTTGCCTGGCCTGGAGAGTTTCAGTTATACGAGAGATTGCATTGACTGGGGCTATTTCCCCTGGAGCAGAGGAGATTGAGGGGGGACATGATTGAGGTGTATAAACTTATAGATAGCGTAGACAGAGAGGAACTTTTCCCCTTGGCAGAGGGATCAATAACCAGGGGGCATAGATTTAAAGTAAGGGGCAAGAGGTTTACAGGGGATGTAATGAGCAACTTTTGCACACAGAGGGTGGTGGGAATCTGGAACGCACTGCCTGAAAGGGTGGTAGATGCAGAAACCCTCATAACATGTAATAAGTATTTGGACGTGCACTTGCGATTCAATGGCATATAAGGCTATGGCCTAGTGCTGGAAAGTGGGATTAGAACAGTTAGCTACGTGTTTGACCTGCGCATCCTCGATGGGCCGAAGGGCCTTTTTCTGTGCCGCACACCTCTGACTCTATCACTCTATGACCGAGCAATGTTGCAACAATAACTAATTTAACAATCATCAGTGCTATGGATGTTGGGAGGACATTGCGAATCTCACTGTTGGCCTCAAATACCTGGCCGTGCCACCCCAGCCTCACCGGCACCAGTTGACCTGTGTGCCTCTCCAGCTCAAGGGCCTCCTGCTCAAATCTGCTTAAGATGAGGAGGTGTGCCTGGCCACCTCCAGTCCTCACACGCTCCGGGGCATTATGAGCTTTCTTCTCCTGAGAAAGAGAGAACACCATTCATTACGGCAAATTGCACATGGACTCTGCACACGCACGCCGCACCCCAACCATAGTGGGCCATATCAGGCCCCAGTGCCTCCTTTCCCTGCTACTGCTGATCATTCACACAAAGATAGTATGCCTGCTCCACCCACCGCCCCCCCAACTTGGACACATGCTGCGCACATCACTTTAGGAACCACACAGTATTTGCTCCCATAGCAAGGAAGCGCAACTATGTGCAGTGTAGAGGGCAGCAGGTGGTTCTTTGCCACAACACCTTGAGGCTCCCCTTCCACCACCTCATCATCCTGAATAGGAGTTCTGAATATACACCTAGCTGCACCTCCTGCAGGTTGGCCCCACACTAGTCATGTGCAACTAAGAGCAACACATGGTGTGGGGGAGAACTCATCTCCTCATAAACCACTCAGGCTGATCTAAGCATGGGCACTATCTGCTTGGCCACCCAGCGAAGGAAAAATGCCATACATGATTCAATGTAGTCACGACAGTAAGACTTGGTGCGGAGGGGGTTGGGGGGGGGGGCCTCAAAGGCTCAGGCTACCTGCTGGGTTAAATGCCCAATGCCAACATGGTACTCACCCTGCCAGAGCGCATCAAATCGTTGAAGCGTTTACGACACTGGATCGAGGTGCACCGCACCACGTCACGGGAGCTCACCACCTCCCCACCTACCCCCAGGCATGTTTGGTCATGTGGGGGACCCTCCTCCTCCCATCCTGAGGGACCAACACCTCCCAACCTGCTGCAACCTCCTCCAGGAGGGCAGCAAGGCATTCATCTGTAAAACGAGGGCCACATTGGCCCCCCGCTGGCCTACCCTGCAGCCTGCCCTGCTCCTCCACTCTTCCCTCCAGCCTGGCCTGCTCACCCGACCCCCTGCGGTGCGCCCTCGAACTGGCCATTGTCAGCAGCCTACAAAAGGCTGCCAGGCCTTCTTCTAAACAGACTGCTGGGTCGCCATTGGACACGGCGGTCTGTGCACACCCAACGCCGCCCGCACACTCCTGCTATCCACGGGAGTCAGCAAATACACTGGGAGGGCCTTAATTGGCCCGCCCGGGTAAAATGGCGGCACGGACCCAATCACGGGTGGCGACCAGGCCAGTGCCCGCACCTACTCTCCCTCACCACCCCCCCAACCCTACAATGGAAAATTCTGCCCAGACAGGGCTGGACAGACTGGATACAGGGATGATGTTTCCTCTGGGTGGGGGGCCTAGAACGAGGGGCCACAGTCTCAGAATATGGAGTAGGCCATTTAGGACTGAGATGAGGAGAAACCTCTTCACTCAGAGGGTGGTGAACCTGTGGAATTTTCTATCACAGAAGGCTCTGGAGGCCAATTACTGAATATGAAACACACTGCCTGAGAGGGTGGTAGAGGCAGGAACCCTCACAACATTTATTTAGATGAGCACTTAAAACACCAATGCATACAGGACTATGGGCCAAGTGCTGGAAAATGGGATTAGAATAGATAGATGCTTGATGGTCGGCACAGACATGATGGGCTGAAGGGCCTGTTTTTGTGCTGTGTGACTCTATGAATATATATAAAGAAATAGAATAGATTTCTAGACTCCAAAGGTGTCAAGGGATATGGGGAGAGCGACGGAGTATGGTGTTGAGATAGAGGATCAGCCATGATCATATTGAAAGGTGAAGCAGCTCGATGGGCCAAATGACCCACTCTTGCTCCTTTTTCCTATGTTTCTACATTCCAGTGACCAGGCCATCAAATTCACTCATGGGAAGTAATCTGTCCCATCTATTTCCTCCATCACGTTCCCTTTTTCAACCTCTTTCCCATCAGTAGCCCATTTAATAGTGTCCCAAAAAGCAGTTGAGGCTAAAACACTGGTAGGATTCCCTGCTCTTGGAAAAAGTGCAGTGCCATCTGCAACAGTGCATGGGACCTTGGTTTAAGATCTCATCTGAAAGGCAACATCTGAAACACCAAAGTTGTTGAGCATGCTGCAAACTTGAATGATGCTTGAACTTTGACTGCTGTTTGTAAGAGACCCATAATCAGTCCAGTAATTTGAATCCCTGCTTCACCAAACCTATGGTCTGCTTAATAATTGTCTCTTGAAGGTTCATGCAACTTATAATACTGAGCAGATTACACCTGGCTACCAAAGGTGTCATGAGCCAGAGCCACAGTGAAGTGCATTGGTCTCCTATAGTTAAGCTTATTCTTTAATGATAATCTGACAGCTATGTGATTGCCTTTTATTTCCAAAACTCTTGCTGAAAATGTATGGATGTCTAGTGTGGAGAGGATTGCATATCACTCTGATACCCATCATGATTTTGACTAACATGTAGAGAAGGATCACTCTGCTGTGGGTTCTTAGACATACTTCTACTCAGCTAGTAACTTGTACCCTTCCTGTCCTCATCCTATCATAGCAGTGACCAGGTTTAGAGAGAAATGAACAAAGGTGAAATATCCCAAAAAGGCTGAACTTCACACATCCAAATTTATGGAGGGCGAAAAAATGTGAGCCCAGCCGGAGAGTCTTGCGATAGGCAAGTCTAGAAATAACAAAGGCCTGGAGGGAGATTGAAGCGGCAGATCTACGTTCGGTGACGGACGATGCAATAAGGAATCCAGGAACAACTTCTCTACTCAGAGAAAGGTTAGAATTGGAACTCACTAAAACAAGAAGTAGTTGAGGTGAATAGCATAGATGCATTTACAGGGAAGTTAAATAAGCACATGAGGGAGAAAGGAATAGAAGATTCTTCTGATAGGATTAGATGAAGAGGGTGGGAGAAGGCTAGTGTGGAGCATAGGCTTGTTTCTATGCAGTTCATGCTATGCAATTCTATGAAAATAATGGAGTCAATGTCCTAAAATGAAAGGCATCATAACTGTTGCTAAGGAAGGGAACATTAGCCTCCACAATCCTGTGCAAATAGCCATAGTGAAGGTAAATATGCAAAGAGTAGTATTCCCTGCAATTCATCGAGGCATGATTATATGCAAGAACACATGGAGTTATATGGATGCAATCAATGATGCTGTGGACTTTGGGAATTTTGCCTTTGGATGAAGCTTTTCCCTTGTTTTTGCAGTCATCCAGAGGAAAGTTGAAGATAATCTGAGATGGCCTCAATATTAAACCACCCTATGACAAGCAAGAGAGTTAAGTCAGGAAAAGCAACCCAGCCCATTTTTTTACAGGAATTAACTATTAACTTAATTAACTATTCTAACTTCAATCGTGCTTAAGCTTACCTGCTGCTGAAACCCTTAGCCATGCTTTTACCTCTACACTTGATTATGCACATCTGGTCAGTCCCTGACATTCAACCTCTGCAAAGGTCTTGAGGTCATTCAAAACTCCAATGCCCGTGTCCTAACTCGCTCCTTCATCCCGTGTGCTCACTAACATACATTGAATCTGAGTCAAGCACAGCATTGATTGCAAAATTCTCATCCTTATTTTCAAATTACTCCATGCCCTCAGCTCTCCCTATTTCTGTTATCTCCTCCACTCTCACAACTTGCCCAGATCTCTGCACTCCACTAATTCTGACGTCTTGAACATTCCTGATTTTAATTACTCTATATATCTCTCCAACTTTCTTCTTCTCTTCTCTTCTTTAAGATACTTCTTAAAATCTACCTCTTTGACCAAGCTTTGGTCATCTGGCCTAATCTCTCCTTATGTGGCTCAGTGTCAAATTTTGCTCTGTGACACTCCTCTAAAAAGCCTTGGGAAAGTTTATTACAAGCATTGTATAAATGCAAAATGTTGTTGTTAAATCAGGCTCCCACAATTGGAGTGCAATTGGGAGCTCAATTTAAAATTGACTGTTGCAGTACAAGTTTAGCTCAGCAGCGAAAGAGGGGTAGAAACTCTTGGCTTCAGAAAGTAAGTGCTTGTTTCAGCATTCTTTGTGGGTCAAGAGGAACAGAGTGCTCCCCTCAAAATAAAACCCTCAGCATTTCTCTAGTCCTGATTGTCAGCCTCTCCAGCTGTCATGAAAATATAATTTTCATAATATTATTGTGATTTATTGTAAGAGTGAGTTAATAGTGGGGTTTGGATAGTCTCTGTGTGTGTGTGTGTGGAATTTAATTGAATCGACGACAGCTGGTTTGGAGGCTTTGAGTTATCAACAAGAAGCTAGGTTTGAAATGCTAAATACGTAAATGTGCCTGAAGTTTTAGAATGTGAGGTGTAAGGGACATTTGCATTTTTGGATAAATTGGGTTAGTTTGAATTTCAAAGAGATGGTAAGAGGTTACACCTAGCCAGAAGAAGCTAAGCCAAACAGTGTGTTTATTTTTTCCAAAGGTTACTGAGAAAATAAGCACTATGAAAAGATTTATATTATGAGAAAGGTAAAGTTCCAAATACATGGAATTTGCATTAAAAAGGGAGAAACATATATAAAGGAGATGAGACTATGTATAAGAGGAGAAGGTATTCTAAAATCTAACACAAGTGTGCAAGGTCTCCAGCCTCTGTGCACCAAGTTGCTACCTTCAGGAACTGAAGCTGAGAAAGCTCACTTTAAATTCTCATACCCAGGTTATTGCTTTGCCTGGATCTGGTTAAATCTATTTGTTCTTACTGATGACTTAACAGAGGTGTAACTGGGAGTCAGATTAATTAGAGGTTTTAGGAGTTAGTATAAATGTTTAATTTAGTTTTCTAAAAAGTCTCTGAAGTCGCGGTAGTCTTATTATTTCTGAATTCAAGGCACGCATCTCAAAATAAAATGCAAATTGCAAAACAGTTGTGACCATGTGATCAAGTTTCCCTTGGGGATTTGATCTGCCCGGCACACATAATCTGCCATGTCATAATACCAGCCTTCCCAATTGCCACACTATCCCCAAACATCCCAATCATCAGCTCTTTCTTCATCACCACTTGCCAAGCCTCTCTGACCTTCCAGTTTCCAGGAAGTGTCATTAGGAGTCCTTCGTTGTGGACTCTTGTTTTTGATGCACCTTCCCATCTTCTGGCCAGGCTCTCCAGTTGGCTGCCGGGTGGGAAATGGAGCTAAAAGATGTCAATGAAGAATTACCTTTAAGATTGGCAGGACCCCTTGCATGGCCTGCCCTTGAATACTTTGACGCTTTGTGGCCTCCCCCACGCCGCTCCATATATATCAGGACCCATGTATCTGTAAACTGCAGATTGCCTGGTGTTGGTGAGCTCCTTCATGGTACAAACAGAAATCTGGAAACACAGCAGGCCATATAACATCAGTGGAAAGAACAGAGAAGTTAACGTTTCAGATCTGGACCCTTCATCAAAACTGCAGGTTAATTCAGTTGAACAATATAAGTGCCAGCATAGTCAGTAATACAAATTTATTCCTTAATCAAGGTTCGGAACCCATGCCTCTACAGGCATGTAAGACACACCCAATGCAACAGCAATCAGGAAAATTGGAAAAGGACCCTGTTTCTCGGCTGACAGAACTACATCCCGTGAAGGGCTGAAGAGAATAGGTAGAGAAATTTAAAATGCTCCTTTGGGCACAATTAATGACCTGAATATAAACTGCATCCATAATTGTACCTACGTTTAAAAATCTCTTTTCTCTCAATTTTCCACACAAACTGCAAATCACCAAACACAAAATCTGCCACCAATCAGCACAATTGGGCAGCGTTTTAAAATGTAATTTAAAGAAAACCTGCAGACATGCAAATAAGCACAATTAACAGTAACTCACTATGGTGATTTCCTCACCACCTCCACCCAGGTTAAGTTCATGGCAGGAAGGCCCAGAGAGAGCCTTCCCACTCCAGCACCAATTGAAACCCTTAAGAGGGCAATTAGTACCCATTTAAGGGCCTCATTCCACTGCTGCTGGTATTAAACCAGCAACAGCAAGGAGCAAACCTTGGCAAGGTCTGAACAGGACTGGAGTGGAGTGGGGTCCCCTCATTCAAAGGCATTCAGTGTCCAATTGAGGGACCTGGCATAGGGAACTGGGGAGGTTGCTGAAAGCCAACTCCCTGCCCTTGCTGTCATCACCCCCACCCCCCTTCCCTGGGACCCCCATGACTGGTTCCCTCCTCATCCTAAGGCCTCCGGTGAGTCTAGTACCAGCACTGCTGCTGTGTACAGAAGGGTTGTTGGGCCTCCAATTGGCAGGCAACTCTCGACAGGCGAGACTTCCATCCCCGTTGTCCTTGATCCCAGGGAAAGCCCACCACTGGTCTGTCAAGTACCTGAGTAGCACAAGATGCAATTTTCTTCCCTAAAAGAGGCAATACTGGGGTCTTGTTGACCCTCCAGCCAGCTACTGAGATTCTGCCTGTTAACTCTGCTTCTCTCTCCACAGATGTTTCCAGGGCTGCTGAGTATTTCTAGCATTTTCTGTTTCCAGCATTGGCAGCATTTTTTTCTTTTAAGTCATCCCCAGTGACCTTATTTCTCAATCAACATCACAAAAACTGATTATCTGGTCATTAGCACATTGCTGTTTCAGAGAGATTGCTTTGTGCAAACTGGCAGCCCTGTTTCTCACATTACAAAAGTGACTGCTCTTCAAGAAGTACTGCATCGGGTGTAAAGTGCTTTGAGACGTCCATTGGTCATGAATGGCGCTATATAAATGCAAGTTTTTCCTCTCATTTCAGCTTCTTGAGGAGCTGCCGCAAACCACAATATCCAGACTATTCACACGCTCTCGCGCTGTTTCGGGCTGTTCCCGTTCTGTGATTGCTGGGGCCGCTGCTCTCGTGCTGATTCGGGCAGTTCCCGCTCTGTGATTGGTGGAGCCTGTCCCGCGCTGCCCTCGCGATGTTTGGCTTTGGCGCCTTTCGGGCTGGTGCGTCGCGTGCTCCGGGTGTGGGCAAGGCGACAGCGGGCGCCATGTTGGAAGATTTCTACTCGGAGAGCTTCCCGTCTGCTCTTGCACGCCTGGTGGCCCCGGGGCTGCGGGAATCATGCAGACCGTCTCCGGGTAGCCGTCAGGCTGCGGAGACGGAGCAGAGGAACAGTGTGCCGGGCGAGGAGCCGCTCCTGTACGGGGAGCCGTTTGTGAGGGAGCTGCTTGGCCCCCAGGATGGGGAAGGTCCGGCTACAAGCGGAGGATTCGGCGGAGCGACTGTGCTGGGCCTGTCGGTGGGAAATGGAGAGCAGAGCGCCGGCTGCAGGGGTGGGGAATGTGCCCCTGCCGGGAAGGTGCCAGAGCCGAACTCCCGAGCCGCTTCTCCGCCGCGGATATCCAGCGCTCGGACACCCAGCCCTGATCTCTTGGTGCCGGACTCCGATTACATGGAGGGAGCCGAGGAAAGCAGATCCAAGTGGGGGCAGTCCCGCTGTCCACCGCCAGCCGGGGGAGACGATGCTGTCAGGGGCCGCTCGCCTCTCACATCCCTCAGGGCCGAGCGGGCAGACGATGCCAGCGCCAGACTGGTACCTGGAGCAAGAGAGGCTCAGATACACAAGGAGGATTTGGTGGACACATCCACTCCTATGTTTTCCCAGGAGGATGAAGTAGCGGCTGGAGATTGCGGGATCCCTTCTTTCCCGCGCTCTGTAACTGAGCTGCAAGACCAAGTGGTGATAGACTATTGGCTTCCAGAAGAGTGAAGAAACTAGTGATCACCATTTACTGACATTAGATAGACTGCTTCTAATATGTTTATGATTCAATGTGTAAGTGTCAATGCTTCAGGTACTGCCTTCAATTCGGTGATTATTGCCAGAGGGACTATGAAAAGTCACCTCCTAGAGATTTCTTTAAGTGATAGCAGTGATTGAGACTTTACACAATATCTGACTATCCTGAGCATTGAATTGTTATCAACCCAACTTATTGACAGTATTATTATGAACTGCATGTAGATATTCAGTTTATTTAAGTCTTACAAAAATGACCAATTGGAATTCCAAATTAACTATTGCACTTGTAGAAAAGTAGTGCAACTTTCAAGTGGTGTGTAATCCCATACAAATGTGTATTATATTTATTAACCAATTCTATAAATAGTTTATTTAACTGGCTTTTCATTCAGCCAGCAGTTCTGCTAGGCAAATTACTGTACATTAAGATAAAAACAGAAAGTGCTTTAAAATCTCAGCTGGTCTGGCAGGGTCTGTGGAGCGAGAAATTGAGTTAAGGTTTCGAGTCCAGTATGGCTCTTCTTTGGAACATGGTAAAGCACAGTACTGTACATTTCTACATGTATTAAATCCAAATATTCAGTCTCTCTTTTAGAGAGAATAGTTGGTTTTGTTGCAATTGTGCAGCCACCACTGATATGAAGTCAGTATCCTACTTACTTTATTTAATGTTTTGTTTTACTTTTTGCATGGCATACAATATTCTATTTTAAACAGCACTTTTAATGTTGCATTTCAGTTTTTGGAACAGTCTCATATATAATCAGTCTATTCATGTGTTAAATAAAAGCAGAAAATGTTGGAAAAACTCACCAGGTTTGGCAACACCTGTGGAGAAAGGAATAGAGGTAACATTTCAAGTCCATATGACTCTTCAGAGCTCTGAAGAAGAGTTATAAGGACTTGAAATGTTAACTCTATTTCTCTCTCCATGGATGTTGCCAAACCTGCTGAGTTTTTCCAGCATTTTCTGTTTTTATTTCAGATTTCCAGCATCTGCAGTATTTTGCTTTTATATTCATATGTTAATTTTAGTTAGCAAAGTGTTAATTTATTCTGTTTGCAGATGGTTAAAAATTTAAAATGTGTAAATGTTAGATTTTCAGTTGATATTTGAATGTGACTCAGATTTAATATCCTGTTAGTAAGGTGTCTAAAGTTGTAATTAATACTGTGTTTGATAACCAATATATTTTTAAGACATATGTCATTATGATCCATTGAGATGATCCATAGCTCAAGAACTGAAGATACCAGATCAATAATTTGTCAAAAAGGCTTGATGACATTGCCTACTATTAAGCTTAGTTCAGCTTCAGACAACCAGCTGCTGAACTTGGTGGTCACATGAACCAAACTAAATCAAACTGGTGATAAAGAAGGCTAATTGCATCGGTATTTTGGTCATTCGACATCCACCAAGTGATGGAATGTTAAAATCCTGTTTAATATTCATGGGGAAAATCTGCCTCTTGCTCCTTGACATGGTGGAAAGCCATTAATACCTTCCTGAGTCCATCTTCTATTCCTTCAAAGAGATTAATCCAGGTGCCAGACTTCTACAGTTAAGGCTGGAGCAACATTACGCTTGTCGCTATAACTTAAAGCACATGCCCATGTTTGTGCCAAGAATACAATTGGTTCTGCAGTTCATTATTTGGGCTCAATCCATAACATGTATGGAAAACTGGTGCAAATTTTACTGTATCGTTGCCTTGTGGAACTCTCCCTAAATACTATTATCAATTTGAACTTTTGTGTACAGAATTCACCCAAATGTATTCATGCACACAAATTGAGTACATAAATATTGGAATGCAAGAATAGGAACTCCACTCACCTCATGTCATCTCAAAAGACAAATACTTTAAACCAAGCTTGATATTTCTTGTAATTTACTGAACTAATGAATAGGTTCATGAATGAATAGTTTGTTATAAATATAGAAATCAGTCCTAAACACCAATCTGAAATTCACACCTGGTTATATGGATAAATCTGCCAGATGAAAACCTGCTGAAATTTCGTGCCTATCCTCTCACCCCTCAAAACTTATTAAAATGAGTTCTTGAGACTGCATTGGCCATGAAATACCTTCCTTTTTGTACTATGTAAGGCCACTATCTCCAATATGCTTGTTGGCCACCTGTTCTTTTTCTTTATTCATTCATGGGATCTGGCATTACTGGCTAGGTGGGCATTTATTGCCCATCCCCAATTGCCCTTGAGAAGACGGTGGTCAGCTGCCTTCATGAACCGCTGCAGTGTTGTTAGGGAGGGATTTCCAGGATTTTGATCCAGCAACAGTCAAGAAACAGCAATATATTTCCAAGTCAGGATGGTGAGCGACTTGAAGGAAAACTTCCAGTTGGTGGTGTTCCCATGCTGTATATCTTCTGCCCTTGTCCTTCTAGATAGTAATGGTTGTGGGTTTGGAGGGTGTTGTCTAAGGAGGCTTGGTTAGTTTCTGCAGTTCATCTTGTAGATGGTGCATACTATAGATGGTGCACCGAATGTGAGTCAGTGGTGGATGGAGTGAATGTTTGTGGGTGTGGTGCAAATCAAGTGGGCTACTTTGTCCTAGATGGTGTCAAGTTCCTTGAGTGTTGTTGGAGCTGCACTCATCCAGGCAAGTGGAGAGTATTCCATCACACTCCTGACATGTGCCTCATAGATAGTGGACAGGCTTTGAAGAGTCAGGAAGTGAGTTACTCGCCGCAGAATTCCTAGCCTCTGACCTGCTCTTGTAGCCACAGTATATATATGGCTAGTCCAGTTCAATTTCTGGTCAATGGTATGATGTTGATAGTGGGGGATTCAGTAATGATAATGCCATTGAATGTCAAGGAGCGTTGGTTAGATTCTCTCTTGTTGGAGATGCTCATTGCCTGGCACTTGTATGGGATAAATGTTACTTTCCACTTGTCAACCCAAGCTTGGATTTTGTCTTTGTCTTGCTGTATTTGGACATGGCCTGCTTCAGTATCTGAGGAGTCAACATTGTGCAATCATCACGAACATCCACAGTTCTGACCTTATGGTGGAAGGAAGGTCATTGATGAGGCAGCTGAAGATGGTTGGGCATCTTCAATCTGCATGTCCTGGAACTGAAATGACTGACCTCCAACAACCACAATCATCTTCCTTTGTGATAGGTATGACTCCAACCAGTGGCGAGCTTTCCCCCTGATTCCCATTGACTCCAGTTTTGCTAGGGCTCCTTGATGTCACACTCGGTCAAATGCTGCCTTGATGTCAGGGGCAGTCACTCTCACCTCACCTCTGGAGTTCAGCTCTTTTGTCCATGGCTGTAATGAGGTGAGGAGCTAAGTGACCCTGACGAAACCCAAACTGACCGTCAGTAAGCAGGTTATTGCTAAGCAAGTGCTGCTTGTTAGCACTGTTGATGACCCATTCCGTCACTTCACTGATGATTGAGAGTAGACTGATGGGGTGGTAATTGGCCAGGTTGGATTTGTCCTTTTTGTGTATAGGACCTACCTAGGCAATTTTTCGCATTGTCAGGTAGATGCCAGTGCTGTAGCTGTACTGGAACAGCTTGGTTAGGGGCATGGCAAGTACTGGAGCACAAGTCTTCAATACTATTGCCACTCTCCATAAACTGCAATTTGCTTTCAATGTAGATACCCATACCCTTTCCTTATTCACACTAGGCCCTTTTACACTCATGGTATAGGCAATTTACTTTTAAAAATAAGTTTAAACCTTCAGTTAATAGCTGAAAGAATTACATGACATGATTTCATGTTTTCAGACTTTTAATGCAAGAAACAGACTGAAAGCACCATTGACTAAACACAACACCCCACTTTACAGGTATATGTTACTCTGTCCTTTAAGCAAACGTTCAATTCTTCCGGAATCTATTCAAAACGATTCTTATCTCTCGAGGGTTTATTTGTGTTCTTTTTCTTTATCAGCCTGGTAATTTTTAATGCCAGAACTGTCTTAATGATGAGAGTTTTCCTGGAGATTCCCTAGCACTGGCTAGCGAATATTTCAGAGTAGTTTTAATTCTTCATGTATTTGATCTTTTTGATCCAAGCACGCACTCCCATCTGCATTCCTGCATGGTGAACCACAGAGACTTTAGCCTCTTGTTTCTCTCTCTCTGCTGGATCTTGGCACACTTACTTGTCTGTGTGTTTTCAGGGATATAGAAACCCTTTCCCTCTCAAAGTCCATCTCTAAAGCAATGTGAATCACATGGGCTTTGTACCTAAGTAGAAATGCTAATTAACTATCCTTGAGACCCCAACCTTCTTATCTTGGAAGTAAATGGACAGCTTGAAATATAACCGCTTACAACACAACATTCTCAACGCCTTTCTGGGACTTGCAGCCTAACCACTGTAAATACAGATGCTGCTGCCATCATCGCTAAGAGTGAACACTTTACACCCTTCCAGCAAACAAACCAGGCCTCCCTTTAAACTTTAAAAGTCACATCACCCAGCCTGTTGTCAGGCAGACTTAAGAACAGATCACATGACCTCCTTATTTTATGCTAATTAATGGCACAGTTCCAAAAGATAACAATCTTATGAACCTCATAACTGTAATAGTTCCAATTGTCAACCATTCCACCTTCTCTGGATGCATTGGCTCCATGGCATTGTATTTGAAATCTTCATTCTTAAAAAGCCCCTTTGGCCGGATCCCATTTTAGTTCTGCAAACTCCTTCACCTTTATGGGGAGAATTTTCTCCCTGTTGTGGGGGTTGGACGGGAGTGGATGCGGGTGGGCATGTAGCCAATCACCACCTGCAATCGGCTGCACGCCACTATTTTACATGGGCAGGTCAATTCCGCCCAGCGTGACGGACACCTGGAAGTGCTGAGTGCTCCCTGTGCGGGCGGGGGGGAGTAGGCTAAGTCAGGGCCTGGGCTCTTCTGTTCATACACGTGAAAGAGCGCAGAAATCTCCCTGAGGCACAGAGCTGCCTCAGGGAGATTATTTTGATTTTTGAAAATTTTAATAAAGAGAAATAAAAAATTTTAAGACATCCCCTCATGTGACAGTGTCACGTGAGCTGGGACATGTCAATGAATTTTATCAAAAATTTTTATTAAACTTTAAAAACCTTCATGTAACTTCATCCTGCCTGTGGATGAGGTTTCATTTTAAATGCGAAGGCCGCCAGGGCCCCGCCCCTGTTCACCGACCCGAATATTCTAGCCTATATCTCTTCTCACATCATAGGTCTTTTGAATTTGACCTTTGGTACATTTCACCCACCCTCTGTCTGAAGTAGACAGACCCTTCTGCCATTTCAGTCCTGCCCTTTGGAACTCTTCCCAAACCTCAATGTCTGTCTATTTTTCTATCCACCATTAAAAACGTCAAAATTTCTCATGACCGTGCTTTTACTCACCTCCTAATTCTGCTGCTCATCTCTTTAGTTTATTTTTTTCTTCCTTCCCCTTTTGCTTTCGGATGTTTCCTACATTAAAGCTACCATTTGTCTTTATTGGATAAGCTCAGCAGTTCTACTTGTCTGTGAAAGCAGTGACAAAGCTTTGCTCCCTGCTGCAAGTTGATTTTTAGAAATCCTCAGCAGTTGTGATGCACTTTCCATAGCCATGAAAGTTATTATGACATTATGTTTTTATGGAATATTGTCCTTCCAGGGCACTGCTTCAATGTCTACTGGATAACCCATTCTGTAGTTCATACCAAAGCAAGTAATAGGTGCCATATTTGCTAGAGAAAATATATTTTATCACTTTCTCAAAGGAAAGAAGATGCTAAGTGGAGAACAACATTTTTTGCCACATGGTAGGCATCTCAAGAACCCAGAACATCATAAATTAAATCAAAGTTACCTGCTGGCTCCATGCATGAATTCAAATACATAAAAATGCACAAACACAAAGAGGCACCATTGCATTCATGAATGGATATTTTCTGACCTTGAAATGAGATCATACACATGATCCAGGAAACACCCATGAAGTTTTTATCATTATCCAGTCAGTAGTGAGTGCATTATTTGATAGTTCTGAAAGAATGAACAGATAGCTGTTGGGAGACAAAGCCTGCCTTTTGCAGCTGTGGTTTGTGACCCTAATTAAAACAGTAGCAGGCTGCAAAAAGAATGAGGGCTGTGCAAAAACTGAGTTATAGTCAGACACATCATGGATCCCAAAGTGTCAGTTTCATTTGGACAGCTCAAATGGGGTGATGCTCTCCAATTAATCCAAAATTGCCATTGTACTGTCAGTTGCATAATGTTACCATCAGCAAACAGTGAAGCTGTAACAAGATGATGAGCCCATGGGGAGGCATAAGAAGAGGATGAGTAGAAAAAGGTTGGGAAAATGGAGCAAGATGTGTTGATACCGCTACTCCACTACTGCCCCCACCCCTACCATCACCACCACCACCACCAAACGTCAAACATTGCTTCGACTGAAGCTGAACTGATATTTGTCAAACCACTCCCTGCATTTATTATCTATCGACAGTCTAACTCAATCAGCAGTTTAAAATAGTTTTATTTACTTTGGGATATATGTATATATGAAAACTGTGCTCTTAGTCCTACATCCTTGGTGTGCCCTATACTCTGTACTTAGAAACATTGGAACAGGAGTAGATCATTTAGCCCCTTGAGCCTATTCCATCATTCAATGCGACCTAACTCCAAATACTTAGCTTTGCCCCATATTCCTTTATAACCCTGGTTAACAAAAATCTACAAATTTAAAATTTAAAATTAACAAATGACCTAGCATCAGTTCCAGAACATAGTTCTGAACTTCTATCATCCTTTATCTGTAGAAGTGTTTCTTAATTTTACCCCTGAAAGGTCTGGTTCTAATTTGTAGGCTATGACCCCTAGTCCTAGACTCCCCAGCTAGTGAAATTAGTTACTCTATCTCCGTCTGTAATGATGATTTTCCATTTACACTACATACAATGACATCCATTTTTAAGACAAATTTGCAAATTTGGATATGTGGCTTTCTATTCCACCATTTAAGTTGTTAATAAATACAATGAATAGCTGAGGCCCAAACACAGATCCTTGCAGGGCACTACTAGTTACATCCTGCCAATTAAGAACGCCTGTTCATTATCTCTACTCTCTGACTCCTGCCACTCAACCAATCAATAATTTGCCTTCAATTCCACAAGCTTCAACTTTAGCTAACAGTCCCTTATGAGGGACGTTATCAAATGCCTTTGGAAGTCTATATAAATAACATACGGAGATATTCTTCTGTCCACTGCTTTAGTCACCTCTTCAAAAAATTAAATCAGTTTTGTCAGGTGTAACCTACAGTTTATAGATAGAGCATCAGTAATGTACTCACCTACTTCCCCTAAACCTTGGGATGGAAACCATCTGGTCCTATGGATTTGTCACTCTTTAGTGCCATTACTTTCTTGCTTACATTATTTTGCTGCATTAATTTTGGTGAATTCCTGTCCTTGATTCAATACTAGTGTCCATAGGATTTCCAGCATGCTGACCTTTTTCTCTACTGTAAAGACTGTCGCAAAGTAATTATTCAACATGTCCACCATTTCTTAATTTCACTGGCAGTGTCACTGTTATCAATTTTCAAGGTGCCCACATTGCTTGTGATCACCTTTTTCTCCCTGACATAATTGCAAATTTGGTGTTGATTTTGATAACACTTTCAAGTTTCTTTTCATACTTCCTTTTTGTAGCTCTTAATATCTATTTTGATACTGTCCTTTGTATCTTTCCTATTCACTAGTCTCTGTGCTATTACTTGCATTTTTGTATGCTTTTTCTTTTAGTTTTAAGTTACCTCCCAACTCTTTAATTGTCCTTTTTTTTTGTTGGCAGTTAAAATTCTTGCTCCTTCTGTATCACACTAAATTCTTTTCTGAGCACCTCCACTGATTATCTGTCATTTTACCAATTTACAGATTTGGCTAGTTCACTGTGGACAGTTTCTGTCTCATTATATAAAAGTCAGCCTTATCTAAATATAGGATTTTTGTATCTGATTTGTGTTTCTTTCGCTTGAACACTAAATTCAACTCAATCTTATTATCCTAGCTATTAGATAAATGTTCATGCACATTAGGTTGTTAACTAAATCTGATGCATTACTAAATCTACTAATAGCAGGGTTCCTTTTTGGTTCTAGGGCATAACGTTGCAGAGAAGTATGCGGCACATACTCAAGAAATTCACTATCTTTCTGACACAGGCTAGTCTGCTTATCCCAATCTATGAGAAAGTTAAAAGCCCCCATTAAACTGCATTTGCTATGTGCTTGTCTAACCTTTGCATTTATACAAACTAACACTTCACAGCTGTTACCAGGGGGCCTGCACAAAACTACCATTACAGTCGTAAAAACAATCATACAATGGTTACTGCATAGACGTAGGCCATTCAGCCCTTTGTGCCTGTTCTGGCTCTCTGCAAGAGGAAGTCAGCTGGTCCTGCTCCCTAGCCCTTTGTAGTTCTCCAATTCTACCTGTAGGGCAGAACTTTGCCCTTGTCAGGCGGGCTCGGCGGGGATGGTGGAGAAGCCAACTGCCGCCCGCGATTGGGGCCGCACCGCAATTTCACACTGGCGGGCCAATTAAGGCCTGCCCAGTGTAAAACACGAGCAGCAACACTCAGCGCTGCCTGTGCGGGCAGGGGAGGAGGGCGAGCAGGACAAGCAGGGAACTTTGCGCATGTGTGCAACTGAGCACTTGAAAATCTCCGTGAGGCACAGGGCTGCCTCAGAGAGATGAAGAGCTTTAAAAATTAGAAGAGAAGATTTTTAAAATGTTATAACACATGTCCCCTCATGTGACTCTCTCACATGAGTAGGGACATGTTATAAATGAAATTTTGGAAATTTTGTTTTTTTATGTTGGAAACCTCATCCCACCCATGGATGAGGTTCCCCAAAAAATACAAAGGCTGCTTAGCCTTTTCACCTGCCCGCCAACCGTAAGGTTGGATGGGCAATGAAAATTTTAAGTTAATTGATACTTTAATAGCCTTAATCGGCCTTTTAATTGTCGGCAGACACGTTGCCAGTTCCCACGTGCGCCTGCCAACTGAACTATTGCACAACTGCGCGTTGACTTCGGGGCGCTTACCCAACGTCATCACACGTCATTTCACACTCAAGCAGGTCTGGCGCGTGCCCACCCACCAAGGTGAAAATCTGCCCTAAATATCTATAGTGCCTGCTTACATCTCATTACATCCTCTCTTATCATTGAAATGATTTCATCCTTAATCATTAAGGCTACTCCCCCTCTCCAATATTATCCCTGTCTTTCCTATAAAATCTGGCATATTTAGTTCCCAGTGCTGACCACCTAAGTTAAATTTATGCCTGCAATTCATTCAACTTGTTCCATTTTTTCTGTGGGTTTTATAAAGAGCCCTTATTTGGGCCACACAGACTAACTTGTTCTTCACATTTCTAACATTTTACTCAAATGTTTCTTGTTTTTCTATTTACTCACTTTACATCTTTTAGTGTTTCCTTTACCTCTATTGCTTAAAGCATAATTTCTGAGTGTTAATCCACTCTTCCCTTTTGTTCGTTTTTGAATTATTATTACTTTCACTGGAGCCCTCCCCCCACCATTTACTCATTTAAAGTCCCTGTGACCATTCTATTCTTCCTGCTGGTACGCTGGCAGCCAGTTCAGTTGGGGCCAATCCTAATGGTATAGTTCGTCCCTGTCCCAATATTGGTGCCTGTGTCTCATGAAACGGAACATTTCTTTCCCCTCCTTCGTCTCCTGAATCTGCTTATCTCTAAGCCAATTTACCTGTAGCTCAGGTAATAATACATAGGGCAGAATCAACTGTGCCCACTAGCATTGGATGTGTTCGGTGGCATGAGCCAACAATATGGTGAGGACCAAAAATCAGTTTCATGATGCCGTGAAACCAGTTTGCAATTGTCTGTTCCGCCCACCAATGGCCGGCTGCATTTCCCCCCATCGGACATCAGGAACCTCCATATCATTATAAACCCTGCCAGCTGGAATTATCCCCCTCCCAACCCCACAGCTGGATTGTCCACCCACAACAGCATATAAAAGGTGTGCACATAGTGAGCTGCACTTTGAGGGGAACTCGGAGTTGAGTACATAGTAACGTTGGGGAGTGCTTGCCCGGCTTGCCTCTTGGACTTCAGGGCAAGGTCTGCCATGCAGTTGAGGCATGTTGGGGGGTGACAAGGGCTGCCCTGCGGTTGAAGCACATGAGGGTTGGGAGTTTGGTGGGTGAGGGAATTGGCCATGCATTAGAGAAACCTTATATAAAATAATCATTCCTCTGCAGCCGAGACAGTTCAGGTGCATCCACATTGATATAATTGCAGTCAGGCCTCTAACTTCTCTGCCCACTCCAGCAACGCAGAGGCATCAAACTGCCATCAAGTGCTCCAGAGCTTTTCACCCCTCGGGCACAGACTGCAAACTAATGAGCATTTTAGTGGACAGACAGAACAGTTGGATGACTGGGCACACTGTACAATCTCCTTGCTAAAGCTGGCTGTGGAGCAGTCACTGGTGGAGGTGCTCACAATGTCATCATCCTGGGTTGGACCAGTCTCCCCCATGGGTCAAACGAACAATGCAGCCTTGCAATGCAGGTTAGGAGAATGTTGGAGCTGAGAGCACAGCATGCAGTCCAATGGGCAAAGCTGCCAACAGTCGGTTGGGTGGAGTGGGCCAGATGTGGGTGCGGTTTCTGGCAGCCATGCAACGCAATAATTTCGTCCATCAAGTGGTGGCCAGCACTCTCGGGATGTGTTAAGGGGCCTTCAGATTTAACCAAGACAGGTTTGTAGTACACCTATGTTAACCCACGCGTCTCTCTCTTTCACCCTGCAGGAAAAGAACATTAGGATCAAGGATCCTGGTGACTGAGCTCTATACCTCGTGGCTTCCAGAGAGCGAAGATGAGGACTTGGAGAGTGGAGGTTGGAAATCCTCATGTGAAAGACGGAATTCAGTGAGACTGGTTGGCTCACTGTGTGACAAGCATCTGGAGGGAGTTGAGGAGAGATTCATAACGTCTGGTTGAGGTGGCATCTGTCACTTGACGTCAGAGTGTGGTGTGTCTGATCACAGGGTGCCATAGGTTTACATAGACTGGGTACTTATTGTGTATGTTAAAGTATAAGATAGCTTTTGTGACTTGTGTTATGCTTACAAATCTGTATATATCTATAAAGGTATAGTTGTCGGTGAAGGGGTATTGTAATATAGTTCATCTTTTCTTGTTGAATAAATGTTTTATTCTTTTTTAAAAAGTTCATCAGCTGACTTCTGTGACTCTGTTCAGTAGCTATTCTCCACGTATTTAAACAGACAACTAAAAATTAGGATCTATCAGGCAGGGTTCCATCCTGGGATCAGGCTTGTCTACATGTAATCTCAGCTGGGGATCATGTGATGATGCTCCTGTCATAGAAACGCAGTGGAGGCCCTAATAGTCGCTCAATTGCAGGAGCATGATGATGACAGGCAGTGAGTACACTCTATAGATCTACAAATAGCCTCTGAGAATGTCTTATCCCTGTCTGGCCGTGGGCAGATCACTTGCGCTCTGTGATCAGGGTCATATCGTAGACCAGCCATGTAACTTTAAAAGCATCTGATCCTTTGACCCCTTCAGCACCTGACCCTTTCAGGAGCACAGCGTCACTGGTTACAGATGCTGAAGAGATGGGGGCCAGCCCCACCTTTAAGGTACTGAGAGCACACAGAGAGAATGATGGTACTCTGTGACACCTGCCCACAACATTCTGGCAGCAATGACAAGTACCGTTGAGGTGCAGGCGTTAGTAATGTGTCCAGGGAGTGTGAGGCTGGACCATCACTTTGGCCTGAAAGCTGCACAAAACAAAGGGGAGAGGCCCTGGACTTCATCTTGTGCAGAAATGTTCCACACCTGAGTAACATGAACACTGCTCATCAGAACAAGGAGCAATAGGCAAGGAGACATTCTTGGGAGGTTATTGACAACAGTGAACACTATGTACAAGTGACTAACACCCATGCCCAGGCTGTGCAACTACATCTTAACTTTCCTAACCCTGCCACTTCTTGCCCTTGGCCATCCACAATGGAGGTGGAGGCAGCCTACTGACTGCTACATCTGTCTGGGATGACCTTGGCAGGTGTCTCTTGGAGGGCTGAGGCATGGAGGATCCAGGCCTGCTGTAGGGTTCCTACTGTGTGGCAGTGGCACCCTCCTCAGTCTGTGGAGCTACAGCTGCTGAGGTCACAGGAAGAGGGAATTCGGATGGGCCTGACACTCCCGGAGTCACCTGGATGGATGGCCCCAGGGGGGTTAACCCGCTGATCCTCCTCCCCTGTGCTTTGTGCAGCCTTCAGACCAAAGTGATGGTCCAGCCTCACACTCCTTGGACGCATTACTGATGCCTGCACCAGGTGCCCAAGGCTGACTCCTTGAGGAGAATGGGTAGCTGGAATGAGATCGAGCTGCCCCGCAGCCCTCTCACGTACACACTGTTGGATGCCAACTATGGCGTCAGCGATGGAGTTGAGCCCACGCAGCAGTACAGGAGTGACATCCTGGACCAAGGTCTTCATGGAGGCTGCCATCCTACCAGTGTTGACATTGGTGCATTGGCATGCCAGCACTATCACCTCAGCCTGAAGGTGGACGGACTCCTCCATCATGCCTTGCAATCTGAGGAGCGCAGTGGAAATCCCTTCCTGATGTACCTGAGCTTGCCTTTGCAGCTCCAGCAACTGTGACATGACCAAGTTCAGAGTCTTGTCATCTGACTCGGACTCAACAAATTTCCAGCCTCCAGCAGTCCTCCGAGTTTGGGACACCTTGGAATTCCCTGCCACCGGCTGCTGTGGATCAGACAGTGCGATGTGCTCACCAGATTGTGTTCCCAAGGCTACTGTAAAGCTAGGTCCCACTGAGGTGTGTGTCTCTGCACTGATGGAGGGTGTGGGTGAGCACTGTGATGGGACTTCAAGGAGGGTGTCTCCTGATTCCTCTTCAGAGGTTTCTTTGTGGCTTGATTGGAGGTCCTGGGTCGTGAGCTCCATCGGCTATTTCCCAGGTTTGCCTGCAGAAGCAAGGGGAAATAATTAGTCCATGGCAGTGGCCTGTGAAACAGGACACATCACTCACAGCATGGTTGTCTGATGGATGTTGCAATGCTGGATCCTCACTTGCCTACCTCACCATCAGCACAGGACTGGTCCAGATTGTCGCCGGCCAGCTGGATGGCTCTGTTTTCAAAGTCCGTGAGGACCTTGATTTCAGGCATTCTTCCACCGGTCTGCGACCCCTCCCTCTTGTTGTGTGCCACCTTGTCCTGCATGAATAGAGATGGATGAGTGTAAGCAGGACGCCTGCCAGGCCAGATGATAAGTATGCCTGGAATGTGTGGGCAGTAGATGATCCCATGGGTAGGGTGAGGACAATGATGGTGTGTGTGAGAGAGTGAATGGTGATGTCCCTTGAACAGGCAGTGAGTGATCCCTGTGGATGTGTGATGGGTTTGTGAGTGTGTGAGTTGAGAGTTATGAGAAGAGTGACTTACCCTAGCGGAACGGAGGAGATTATTCATCCTTTTGCGGCACTGGGTGGCTGTCCTGTTTTGCAGGGCGTTGGCGTTGACCACCGACCCCCAAGCCAGAATGGTAAGGTTGCTGCCCATGCTACCACCAGAGTGGTGGTAGATGACATTACAGCGAGTCTCCACTGTGTCCAAAAGGCACTCAAGGGTCGCGTAACTGAACCTGGGAGCTGCAGTCTTTTTGCCTTTCAGGGCCATGGCTTCTGTGCAGCAGTCGTAGGCTGGAAGCACTGAGAGGTGTGCGCACGGCTGGACTTTAAATATGGCGCTTGGCATGATGAAGCGATGAAGTGATGGTGTGGCAGATGAATGAGTGCCTGCCCGCCATGGAAATGGCATGTTTCCCAGGAATGCATAATTAATGCAGCGGGTTTGGGATGACATGGCTTGGAAAGCCATTGCGACCAGTAGGTAAAGCATCATTTTACCTGCCCGCTACCACACTTAGTGCAAATCTGGGACGATTCCGCCCAAAGATTACAACCTTTAAGGTCCTGTTCTTTAATTTAGCCCCTCATTCCTGATGCTGTCCTACTCATCCTTCTGTTGTTGGTCCCAACATAGAACCCTCCCTCTCTAATACCCTTTCAAGCTGGTCCAAGATGACACTTACCTTAGCACCAGGTAAGCAGTTTATCATGCCAGACTCTTGATCTTGCTTATGGAGGATGCTAACTGTGTCCCTACTTATTTAATCCTCTACAACTACAAGATTACGTCTCCCCTCCCCCTTCTCCTTCTCACCTTTTTGGTTCATTTCTTGCTCCGAGATGCCATGGTTTGTATTCAGGCTGTCCTTATCCTCATAGTTTGCACGTACATTGTGCTTGTTCAATAGGTTCAGTTTCTATGGATCCTTGTTCTGAATCTCACTTATTCTACACACTATTGGTCACATCAATGTCGATCTGAATCTGGACCCCTCTACTGGAGTCTGGAGTAAACTGTCCAGTCACTGCTCTCTTGCTCTTATATGTCAGAATTTCTCTAACTCACACACAGCTCAATAACTCTGAGTCAGAGTTCAAGACAGAGACATCTACAGCAGATGTGTTAGTTCAGGACATTCTGACTGTCCCCAAACTCCTAGATAATGCAGTTTAGATATACAACCTGCTCTGTCATATCTTAGTCTAGGTATTTATATTTTTTAAAACTATTTTTAGTTGTAGTTTTTTTTAACTGTTTACTAACTTGCACTAAGCAGTAAAATAGTGGCAAACATTTTATATGTTTACTGACGCAAACAACTGCAAATTTTGGAGGCAAAAAACAGCATCTCCTTCCCCCATTGCTCCAAATTCATATTCTTACCAAAACCCCAATTTCTAGACTACATTTATAGTGCACTTTTTCTGTAGCCATTGGGTGCGACCACTCGCTGGAATGTAATCAAGGGCTCGGTCTAAATACTCTATGAGCTGGAGTGACTCGTGGCATGCTGCTTTTGGGTCTTATAAGGCTTTTTATAGCCTTAAGACTTCTGCATGCAAGGTCAAGATGTGTTCTGCAACTTTTGGAACCATAACAGTGCAGTGGTTGCAAGTGCTTGTCTTCTGTCTGTCAGTTCATTAATTCTTTGAGGAGGCCTGGCTGGAGTGGGTGAATTTAGGAAATATGTCATTGCAATAATGATCATAACAAATGAAGAAAACTTGTTGGGCAGTAGCACCACATCACCTAACTCACCTTTGCCAATACTTTCAACAGGTAAATGATCAGACAAGGATCATCTACACAAACTCATGTCTCAGCATATCTAGTATACTGCCTATCCTGGTTGTCTCATGATAGCCGTGGTAGTTCATGGAAGCCTGCCTTCTCACTTTGCCCCATGCTTGCAGAGTGATGCTCCTCAAGCTTTATATAAGCAACTGTTTTTTCTCTAATGAGGAGAGATGCATATTGTCCTTTGTGGACTATGGCTAATTACATTTACCTAATGGCTGTAAACTGTATTGAACTGCAAGCAGAGTATATGTATGAAGATGTTAACAAGTGCCTGTCCCTTTGACAAGATACCTCTTTATGTCTTGCTTTTCAAATTAACTTGCATAGCATTGCTCTTCTAGTACTCTTGCAGGTAAGCTATGAAGGCTACATGCATTATATTATTGATTTCCATGCAAATTCTGTTAAATTAAGAATCCATTTATGTTCTGCAGGTTAGGTTCCTGCAGCAGGTAAACAATTTCATTGGGTTCATGCCATGTGTGATGAAAGAGTACATATGTAATCAAAGATATCTGTGACAAAAATGAACTAGATCTATCTTGCTTTAACATTGTGGAGGTTCCATTAATTTAGTCCTTCACCTTGCAGATGCTGAATGCAAACTTCCTGACACCACCTACTTCCTCTGGACCACTTAGCATAGGCCGCACAGAGCATAGGGAAAAGGCTTTGGACTAAGACACCTGCCTTTTATCTTGTGCAGAAAGGTTTCACATCTGAGTGACAAGAACACTGCTCATCAGAACAAGGAGTCATAGGCAGGGAGATATTCTTGGGAGTTTATTGACAATAGTGAACATTATGTACAAGTGTGCAACTAATTTTCCTTAACTGTCCTAACTCTGCCGCTACGTCTTGGTGCTCCCCGGACATCCACAGCAGAGGAGAAGGCAGCCTGCTGACTGTGACTCCCCGTCTGTGATGACTTTGGCGGGCGTCCTCTGGAGGGCTGAGACTTGGAGGGCCCCGGCCTGCTTTCAGGGTCCTGCTGTGTGGCAGTGGCACTCACTTCGGCCTGTTAAGCTGGATCTGTGGAGGTCACAGAAAGAGGGGAGTCAGATGGGCCAATCAGTCCCTGATGGGTGGATGGCCCCGGAGCGTGCACCTGCTGATCCTCCTCTCTATGAGTGCCCGAAAGCCCCTGGCTGAGTCCATGAGCGGTAGGGGTAACTGGAGTGAGATTGAGCTGCCCAGCACCCCTCTCCCGTACACACTGTTGGAGGCCAACTATGGCATCAGCGATAGAATTAAGCCCACGCAGCAGTGCAGGAGTGACGTCCTGAACCAAGGTCTCCATGGCAGCCGTCATCCTGCCAGTGTTGACCTCGGTGCATTGCAATGCCGGTGCTAGCACCTCAGCCTGAAAACGGACGGACTCCTCCATCATGCCTTGCAATCCAAGGAGTGCAGCGTCCATCCCTTCCTGATGTTCCCGAGCTTGCCTTTGCAGCTCCAGCAACTGTGACATGACCAAGTCCAGAGGCTCGCCATCTGACTTGGACTCATCAACATTCTGGCCTCCGGCAGTCCTCTGAGTGCCGGGGACCTGGGAAGTCCCTGCCTCCACCTTTTGTGGATCAGAAAGTGCAATGTGCTCACCATATTGTGTTCCCAAGGCTATTCTAAAGTTAAGTCCCACTGAGCTGTGTATCTCTGTGCTACTGGAGGGTGTGGGTGAGCGCTGTAACAGGACATCTGGGGGGCTGCCTTCAGATTCCTCTGCGGAGGTTTCTTTGGAGCTTGCTTGGAGGATCTGGGTTGTGGACTCCGTCTGCTGCTTCCCAGATGTGCCTGCGAAAGCACGGGGAGATAATTAGTACATGGCAGTGGCCTCTGAAAGAGGACAGATCACTCACAGCATGGTTATCTGATGGATGTTGCACTGCTGGATCCTCACTTGGTACAGCAGCGCTGAACTCACCATCAGCACAGGTGGTCATCAGCCATCGACAGCCTGCTGGATGGCTCTATTTTCAAATTCTGTGAGAACTTTAATTTCCAGCATCCCTCCGCCTGTCTGCAACCTTTCCCTCCTGTTGTGAGCCAGTTTGTCCTGCAAGGATAGAGATGGGAAGAGTATATCAGGGCGCCTGCAGGGCCTGATGATAAGTATGCCTGGCCTGTGTGGGTGGTGAGTAGTCCCTAGGGTGGAATGAGGACAATGATGGTGTGTGTGAAAAAGTGAATGGTGATGTCCCTTGTACTAGCAGTGAGTGAGGGCTCTGTGGGTGTGTGATGGGTTTGTGAGTGTGTGAGTTGGGAGTGATGAAAAGTTTGACTTACTCTGGCGGAATGAAGGAGATCATTCGTCCTTTTGCAGCACATGGTGGCTGACCTCCTCTGAAGAGTGTTGGCACTGACCACCACAGCCACTGCCTCCCAAGCCGTTTTGGTGACTTTGCTGTCCATCCTGCAGCCAGAGCAGTGTAGAGCACATTCCTGTGGGCCTCCACAGCATCCAGTAGTCGCTCGAGGGACCCGTCATTGAAGAGGGGGCTGCAGTCTTTTTGCCTTTGCAGGCCATGTCTCCCAAGCAGCAGTGGTGAGCTGGTGGCGATGAGCGCTTTGCTGACAGCTGCCTTTTAAAGATGGCGGCCGGCGTGATACAACAATGTGGTGATGACTAGCGGACGAATGAGAGCCCGCCTGCCATGGAAACGGTGTGTTTCTCAGGAGTAAATACATAATGAGGCGGGGTTTAGAAGACAGGGCGTGATAACTCGCCATTTTCATTGGCGGTTAGGACTCCATTTTACCCGCCCGCTACCACACAGTGAAATTCTGGGAAAATTCAGCCCATGGGAAATTTGTAAAAAAATGATCAAAATTAACAAAAGTGATAAAGAACAAGGGTTGTGATAAATTAAAATGTGTGTTAAAAACAATATTGGAGCTTAAGGGCTGGGTTGGGTCTATTGCTAAATGCGAAGTTCTTAAAAGCCCAAATTGAGCTTTAAATGTATGGTGAAGTGGCTATCGCTAGACCCAGTTACAACGTGAGCAAGACTGGGAGATAAATGTTCCAGGTTATAAGGTGCTTAGGAATGACAGAAAAATTGGAAAAGGAGGAATAGCAATATTGCTAAGAGACGCTTATTAAAGCATGAGGAAGAGGTGTTGTGAATATCTAGTTCACGTGTTTCATAATATAACTTTTAGTGTTAGGAATTAAAGTTTTAACTGTAGAAAATGAGCATATCTGGTTGAGAAACTGGTAAAGGCACCCCTGAAGTAAATATAACTGAGGCACGTTTGGAGTCTATTACCCTTGGATGATGTTGACTTCACAGGCTAACAGCTAGAAAGATAAAATCATAAAGTAGCAGGTGGACTTTCTTAGCTAAAGGAACTTGGAGACATGACATCTGCAATCCTTGTGGCAAGGACAGTCCAGAGAGATTTTTTTTTTTGTTTTGGGGAATAGAGCTACATTAGCTTAAAAGCCTTAGGTAAACCTTGAAGGGTTGTAGAATTCATTTCTCTCATCAGATCAGAGTTGGAATTTTAAATGAGGGATAATTAGCCTAAAGGTCGGTTCAAGGACATCCCAGGTCGTGTTACATCATCATGGAAATTGAAAGAGCTTACGGAGGTTCTCTGGTTTCAATTTATCTGGGTGCTTTCTGAAAGAGTTAGATGCAGCTTGGATCTGGTGTGTAGTTTGTCGCTCACCGAGAAAAGATTGCCAGAGTAAATGACAATTAGTAAGCCTGCACTGTAAGCAGAGAAGAAGGTAACTTCATTACTTGCTGTGTGGAGTGCAGGTAGGGCTTAATTCAGTTTGGATTTCACGAGGAAAAAGGAGCTGGAAGATTGTCTAGGTTGAAGCTAGTGGAAAAATCTACGGTGGTCTTCACAGAGCCTTATGGCAAAAGAAAGCACCCAGCAGGTTAACTTGGAAGTATTGAGTAAGTAACCAGAACAAGGAATAGAGGTGTCCACAGTCAAGAAATGGTAAATGAAAGTTTTACACCTGGGAATAGCTGGAACTGAGGAGAATTAAAGTAGTTTCTAGAGGACTGTGGTATATTTATGGGTGGTCCCTACAGAAGTAAATAATTTTAATGTTGGTGTGCCTGATATGGAAATGGTTTTGCGGGAGTAAAGCTGAGTGCATAACATACATAGTTGTGCCCTACAGTGTTAAGATTGCTTGTTTTGTTTAATTCTTTTAATTACAATAAAGTTTTTGTATTGTTGGAAACATGAAATCTTGTGGTGTGGTTCTGTTGATTACATTACTAGGTGCTGGAATTTCTCTTTAAATGTTAACAGTCCCTAACCGGATCATAATAGAGGGGATGTCAGTAAGTGTAACAATAGTAGAATAGTAAACAACAGTAGAAACAATGGGCAGAATTTTGCGCTTGACAGGCGGGTGGGCAGCCAATCCCCACCGGCGAAACGGGCCGCGCCGCCATTTTGCGCAGGCGGGCCAATTAAGGCTCCCGTGTTCATCGGGAAAATTAATCAGTGGCGGACGTGTTCAGACCGCCGGTTCCAATGGGGATTCAGCAGTCTGTATAAAGAGCGGCCAGGCAGCCTCCTTTAGGCTGTTCACCATGGCCAGTCATTGGGCAGCACAAGAGGTGAGGGCAGAGGAGGAGGAGGTAGGCCAGTGGGGGCCACTGTGCCCCTCGGTTCTCAGATGCCTGCCTTGCTGTCCTCCTTGAAGAGGTGTCCAACCATTGGGATGTCTTGTTTCCGGAGGATGGGAGGAGGAGGGCCCCCCATGTCACTAGGCAGGCGTGGCAGGAGATGGCAGAGGCTGTAAGCTCTCATGATGCTGTGCGGCGCACCGAAACGCAGTGTCGCAAGCGCTTCAATGATTTGCTGCACTCTGAAAGGGTGAGTACCATGTCGGCCTGGGCCATTTTACCCAGCAGGTAGCCTTAGCCTTTGAGGCCCCCACCCCTCCCCTCCCCCCACCCCCCCCCCCCCCAACCCCGCCACATCTTAGTGTCGTTACTGCACTGGGTATTTGGCACACGCTGGGTGGTCAAACAGATAGTGACCATGCTTACAACAGCCTTAGTGGTTGAGGAGAAGATGGGTTCTCCCTGCAGCATATGTTGGTGTTTGTCGCATTTGAGTAGTCTGGGGGCAACTTGCAGGGGAGGCAGCTAGACACATACTCAGAACTCCAACACATGTCTTACTGATGGTGATGAGATGGTGGAAGGGGAGCCTCATGGTGTCATGGCCAAGAGCCATCTGCTGGCCTCGGCGCCGCACCTAGTTGCGCCTTCTTGCCATGGGCGCTAAGATCCATGTGATATTGAAAGTAATGGACGCTGAATGTGTCCATTGGAGGAGGGGGTTGGGACCAGCCGTACTATCTTCTGGGGACTGATCACCAGTGATGTGGACAGGAGCAACTGGAGGCCTCAGATGGGCCTCTGTGGTTGGGGTGCGGCGTGCACGTGCAGAGTACATGAGCGATCAGCCCCAATGAATGCTCTTCTATGTTCTGCAGGCAAAAACTGAGAGCAATATGCAGGAGCACCAGCGGACTGGTGGTGGGCACACCCTCTCTAGCACCTCACCACATATGAGGAGCAGGCCATGGAGCTGGGAAGGAGGCAGGCAGCCAGGCCAGCAGGTGTCAGCAAGGCTGGGGTGCAGCGGCCAGGTATTTGAAGGCCACAGTCCCATCCACTCTGTCTCCCCACCATCCATAGCACTGATGGTTGCTGCAATCGTTAATGCAGCAACACTGCTCATTCGCAGACTGATACAGTCAGACGTGTGGGTCATACACAAATGTCCCTCGGTCCCTTGAGGATGCATGTCTCTAGCACCTTCCAAAGTCGCTTTATCCCATTTGTGACCACTATCCCCATGGCCTAACATGCCATGGCATCGCTGCTGCACAGCCAAAGACTTATTGCATCTTAGGAGGGTTTGTACCTCCACCACCCTTTCAGCCAGTGCGTTCCACTTTACTCTGTCCAAAAGGTCCTCAGCACCTCACCTGTCAACCTCATGGCACTCAACTTAAATAAATGCCACCACATTAGTCATCCCTCCACCAAGGGGAAATGTTGCCTTCTGTCCATCCGTTCTATGCCCCTCATAACGGTATGAAGGTCAATAATGTGACCTGTCAATCTCCTGTGCTCCACGGCAAATGTCGCAAATGTATGCAATGTTTCCTCATCACTCCAACTCTCCAGGCCAGCATATATCCAGGTCAGGAACCTCTGCACTCTCCCCACTCCAATGCCATCCCTCCCATGAAGTGCAGGTCACAACTGAACGCAAAAGTGTAGATGTGACCTCAACAGCGTTTTCTGCACTTGCAACATGACCTCCAGTTTCCTACATTCTATTCCTCGGCTAATAAAGGCAAGTCTGGCTTTGACCTTGTTAAACGCCTTATGTTCCTGTTCTGCTACCTTAACGGGTCAGCCCAGCGAGGTCCCTGTAATCGTTGTGACTTCCCACGGTCCTACCATTACTCATGTATTCCCGTACCTTGTTTGTCTTGCCCAAGTGCTTAACCAAACACTTATCCACATAACATTCCATGTGGCATTCCTTAGGCCATCTGACCAGCTTGTCTGTATGCGCGTGTAATGTTTGGGCCTCTTGACTATTTACCACACCACCAATGTTCATCTCCTTAGGTTTTTGAAGAGTGAGCGACTTATGAGGCTTGGGGGGAAAGGGATGAAGGGTGTTACTGACTGAACACTAACTGATGCACTGTCCTTGTTAATTTCAGCATCACCACCACATGGCCGCCACCAACACGTCCAGAGCCCCCTCTCCACACCTGAGGGCCAAGACTTGCAACTTGCGTCACATCCTTTCAGCGATCCAGGCACCAGCGCAGCGACAAACACTTCAGTGGGGATGATGACGTTGGCTACTATCCCGGGGCACAGTGGAGAGGGCACTTCAAAATCGCTGGAGGAGATGGCACAGACAGAGAGTGCCAATGCTGCCAGCAGCCAGAGGACAGCAGGGGACCAGGCACATGCTGAGTCCGGCAGTGATGATGTGCCTCTGGAGGTGCCATGCAGCAGCTGCAGGACAAGTGGCAGGGTGTGTGGGAGCATCTGGCAGGGTTGCATGAGGGTGTGCTTCAGTTGGTCTTTGTGATGGTGGAGTCCAGGCAGAGTGTCAGTGCTGGCATGAACCTCAGGACAGAGCTTCAGGCTTCCTCCACTGAGAGATTGGCGACTCTCATGGTGAGGGGCTTCAATTGGATTGACAATCATCTGATTGGGTTACGCTCTGACCTGCAAGCCCTCACAGCGCTAATGGCCACAGGTGGTCATTCGCAATGTGGGAGGTGTTCTGGGCACCAAGTGTCGCTGCTCAGTGCCCATCCATCTGCGGTGAGCAGGGAGATCCAATGTGACCTCACGTCGGCGCAGCAGCTGCCCGTCGTCGCTACAGGCTCCTCTCAGGGCGCTCCGGATGAGGGCAGCAGCTCCTCCGCCCCTCTGCCAGTGACCATTGCATCCAATGAGGCTGCGACAACTGGGGAGGTGCCAGTTCTGGAACTGGCCACTCCCTCTCAGGTGGGGCCATCACAGGCTCCATGGGCCAGAGCACGGCCGCCAAGGTCATCGAGGCCAACAGGACAGCAGAGTCAGCAGGCTGTCTCCCAAGCCACTCCGAACGATGGGGCGGCACCTAGATGTAGTACTCGCAAACGTAAGCATAAGGCACATTAGGCACTCCACGGGTTTGTCACTGGTGATTTTGTGTTGGCCCTAGGTTAGGAATATATCATTATGTACATCTGAGTGACGTTTGTGGTTTATTTTGGTGGCAATAAAGCCCACTTTTCTGACCATGGCTGAGGGTATTTCCTTTGTGCTGCATTTGTATGTTTCACAGACATCTCATGAGTGTTTGAGTGGACATTGATGTTTCTGTACTAAGCCCTTAGTTGCAGCTGATGAGGTGGAAGATGTAACACCTAAGTGCCATGTGTGGAAGCATCAGGCAATGCTGGTCCTGCTGATCCATGCGTGTGGAGCTAGCTGAAGGTTCATTTGGTTAAAGTGTCCTGGGTGTCCCTGCCTCCTTGGTGTAGTAGTGGGTCGACGTGCTGCCCCTCATCATTGCCCTGTGCTTCCTCATCCTCTGAGCCACTGCTGGATTCATCATGTGCAGCCTCATCCACTGCATCAAGGTCTTCATTGTCAACTGCATCCCCCCTTTCCAGTGCAAGATTGTGCAGAGCGCAGCATGGTACCACTATCAGGGAGACGCGATCTGGGGGGTACTGGAGTGCGCCCCCTGAGCGGTCCAGACAATGGAAGTGCAACTTGAGAAGACCGATGGGTCTCTCCACCACAGCCCTTGTGGTGCTGTGGCTCCTATTGTAGCGCTCCTCAGCTTCTGTTCTGGGATGGCAGAGAGGCGTCATGAGCCACATTCTGAGGGATAGCCCTTATCACCCACCAGCCAGCCATCCAGCCGAGCCGGAGCAGTGAAGACCACCGGCACCTGGGAGTGTCTGAGGATGTGGACGTCGTGGGAGCTGCCTGGGTGCCTTGCACAGACTTGTAAAATCAGCATCCTGTGATCACACACTATCTGCACGTTCATGGAGTGGAAGCCCTTCCTGTTGACGAAGGCACCCGGCTCACCTGCTGGCGCCTTGATGGCCACATGTGTGCAGTCTATTGCACCCTGGACACGGGGGAAGCCAGCAATGGCCGCGAAGCCTCTGGCTCGCTGTGCCTGACTTGCCAGGTCGCAGCAGAAGTGGATGACCTACCGCACACAAAGCCATGCTGACTATCCTTAATCAGCCATTCTACCCATAACCTTTCAACCCGTTATTAATTAAAAATCTGTCTACCTCCTCCTTAAATTTATTCAGCTGCCCAGCATCCACTACTCTCTGAGGTAGTGAATTCCATAAATTCACGACCCTTTGAGAAAAGTAATTCCTCCTCATCTCTGATTTAAATCTACTACCCTTTAGCCTAAAACTATGGCCTCTCGTTCTAGAATTTCCACAAGGGGAAACATCTGCTCCACGTCTACTTTGTCTATCCCCTTTAGCATCTCATATACCTCAATTAGACCTCCTCTCATCCTTCTAAACTCTAGCGAGTTGTCTAAACTGCTCAATTTCTCCTCATAAGACAAACCCCGCATCTCTGGAATCAATCTAGTGTACCTCCTCTGAACCACCTCCAATACAACTACATCCTTCCTCAAGTAAGGGGACCAAAACTGTGCACTGTACTCCAGGTGAGGTCTCACCAATGCCTTGTACAGTTGCAACAACACTTCCCTATTTTTATACTCTATTCCTTTAGCAATAAATGCCAAAATTCCATTTGCCTTCCTTATTACCCGCTGTACCTGTATACAACTATCAGCGATTCATACATGAGGATACCCAGATCCCTCTGCACTGAAGCATTCTGAAGTTTCTCTCCATTTAAATAATAAGTCACCTTTTTATTCTTCCGACCAAACTGGATAACCTCACACTCATCCACGTTAAACTCCATCTGCCAAATTTTGGCCCATTCACCTAACCTGTCCATATCCATTTGTAAATTTCTTATTTCTTCATTGCAACTTACTTTCCCACCTATTTTGGTGTCATCTGCAAATTTAGCTATAGTACCTTCTATCCCTGAATCCAAGTCATTAATATAGATTGTAAATAGTTGGGGCCCAAGGAACGAACCCTGTGGCACCCCACTAGTTACAGCTTGCCATCCAGAAAAAGACCCATTTATCCCAACTCCCTGCTTTCTGCTGGTTAGCCAATCCTCTATCCAAGCTAATATATTACCCCTAACTCCGTGTGATCTTATCTTGTGTATTATTTTGTGCGGCACCTTATCAAAGGCCTTCTGGAAGTCCAGATATACTACATCTACAGGATCCCTATTATCCACCTTGCTTGTCACATCTTCAAAGAACTCTAGCAAATTAGTCAACCACGATTTACTCTTCATAAAACCATGCTGACTCTGATGAATTGCACTTTGACTTTCCAAATAACCCATTACTACTTCCTTAATAATGGATTCCAACAATTTCCCAACGACAGACATTAAACTAACTGGTCTACAGTTTCCTACTTTCTGCCTCCCCCCCTTTTTGAATAAGGGCGTTATATTAGCATTTTTCCAATCTGCTGGAACCTTTCCAGAATCCAGGGAATTTGGAATATTATAGCCAATGCATCCACTATCTCCGCTGCCTCTTCCTTTAAGACCCTGGGGTATAGGCCATCAGATCCTGGGGACTTGTCACCCTTTAATCCCAATAGTTTGCTCAGTACTTTTTCTCTAGTGATAGTGATTGTTCTAAGTTCCTCCTTCTCTATACCCTCTGCACTACCTGTTACTATTGGGGTGGTACTTGTGTCCTCCACTGTGAAAACTGAGGCAAAATATTGATTAAGCGTCTCTGCCATTTCTGCATTCCCCACTATTCACTCCCCAGTCTCATCCTCCAAGGGACCAACATTCTCTTTAGCAACTCTCTTTCCTCTTGTATACTTGTAGTAGAAGCTTTTGCTATCAGTTTTTACATTTTGCGCCAGTTTTATTTCATAATTTACCTTTTCTATTTTTATTATTTATTTAGTAACCCTTTGTTGATCTTTACAAGTTTCCCAGTCTTCCAGCCTGCCACTAACCTTTGCAATTTGATATGCCTTAGTTTTTTCCTTTATGTTATCTTTAACTTCCTCGCTTAGCCATGGATGTTTTTTCCCCCTCTTACCATCTTTCTTCCTCTTTGGAATATATTTTACTTGGGAGGAATTGAATATCTCCTTAAATATCTGCCACTGTTCATCATGTGTCCTACCTTGTAGTCTTCCTGCCCAGTCCACTAGGACCAAATCTGCCCTCATGCCTATCTTTACCTTTGTTTAACTCCAGAACACTAGTGTGGGACTCAAGTTTCTCACTCTCAAACTGAACTTGAAATTCTAGCTTGCTATGATCACTCTTCCCTAGATGATCCTTTACTATGAGGTCATTAATTAATCCCATCTCATTACACAAAACCAAATCCAGAATAGCCTGCTCCCTGGTTGGTTCCACAACATATTGCTCCAAGAAACAATCTCTAATACACTCTATGAACCCTCCTTCAAGGCTACCCTTGCCAATTTGATTAGTCCAGTCTATATGCATATTAAAATTACCCATGATTATTGCCATGCCTTTCTTACATGCTCCCATTTTTTCCTGGTTTATACTGTGCCCTACTGCTGAACTACTGTTTGGGGACCTATAGATTACTCCCAACAGGGACTTCTTTCCCTTGCTATTTCTTATTTCTACCCAGACCGGCTCTACATCTTGCTCTCCAGTGCCTATATCATGCCTCTCTATAGCACTGATCTCTTCCTTTACTAACAAAGCTACACCACCTCCTTTTCCCTCCTGCCTATCCTTCCGAAACACTGAGTATCCTTGGATACTCAATTCCCAAACCTGTTCTCCCTGAAACCACTTCTCAGTAATGACCACCAAATCATACCTATTTATCTCTATTTGCGCTGTTAACTCATTGGTTTTATTTCGAATGCTACGTGCATTCAGATACAAAGCCTTTAAGTTTGCCCGACTGTCAATTTTCCCTACTCTTAAATGATTCTTTGGTGCAATATGGCATTCACATCTATTGTCCCCTCCTTTCACTTTTTGGTAACAATCAGCCTCGTCACTAACCAACACTCTTGCCCTCTCAAACTTTGATTTTTTATATTTCCATGCAACTGAACCCTACCCCCCACTATTTAGTTTAAAGCCCTATCTAGAACCCTAGTTATGCGATTTGCCAGGACACTGGTCCCAGCATGATTCAAGTGGAGCCCATCCGAACGGAATAGCTCCCTCTTTCCCCAGCACTGGTGCCAATGTCCCATGAATTCAAACCCATTTCTCCCTCACCAATCTTTGAGCCATGCATTTACCTCTTTAATCTTATTGACCCTGTGCCAATTAGCTCGTGACTCAGGTAGTAATCCAGAGATTATTACCTTTTTGGTTCTGCTTTTTAATTTAGCCCCTAGCTGCTCGTATTCCCTCAGCAGAACCTCTTCCTTTGTTCTACCTATATCGTTGGTACCTACGTGGACAACAACAACTGGATCTTTCCCCTTCAACTCCAGTTCCTCTGCAGCCCAGATGAGGTACCCTTAACCCTGGCACCAGGTAGGCAACACAGCCTTCGGCACTCTCAATCCTGGCTACAGAGAACAGTATCTATTCCCCTAACTATACCATCCCTAATTACAACTACATTTCTCTTTTCTCCCCCCACTTGAATGGCTCCCTGTACCACGGTGCTATGGTCAGGTTGCTCATTCTCCCTACAGTCCCCACTCTCGTCCACACAGGGAGCAAGAATCTTGAACCTGATGGATAAGGGCTAGGGCTGAGGCTCCTGCAGTGCTACTTCCTGGATCCCTCTACCTGCCCCACTCATAGCCATACCCTTCTGTCCCTGACCACTGGCCGAATTTAAGGTAGTTAATCTAAGGGGTGTGACTGTCTCCTGAAACACAGCGTCCAGGTAACTCTCCCCCTCCCTGACGTGTTGCAGTGTCCGAAGCTCAGACTCCTGCTCATCAACTCTGAGCCAGAGTTCCTCGAGCAACCAACACTTGCTACAGATGTGGTCACCAGGAACCACAATGGAGTCCACCAGCTCCCACATCGTGCATTTACAACACATGACCTGGCCCTGTATTTCTATTTTATTTAATTAGTTTTTCAATTTGTTTTTAAATTTCCTACTGGTCTTTAGTTTATCAATCTGTAAAATATTTGTCCTACTTACCAGTTAATCTGA
Organism: Cetorhinus maximus; assembly: GCF_964194155.1. NCBI lineage: Eukaryota > Metazoa > Chordata > Chondrichthyes > Lamniformes > Cetorhinidae > Cetorhinus > Cetorhinus maximus. The sequence continues at coordinate 53,781,584 of NC_135892.1, forward strand.
AAGCAAGTTAGAATAGAGATTCAAAATACACTTTTTAAAATCAACTGGAACTCGCTGTCTTTGCTGAGTTGAAGCTGAAGTGTTAGGCCTCCAATCCTGGGCCCCAGTAATCACCTTTAATCTGAAATCAACTTAGAATAGGTAGTTCAAACTAACAGTTACCTACTAACCAATGAACTTACAGTTTTCCTGTGATGTCACTCTTTGTTATTTATCTATATACATAAAACTATTACACTATCAGGTAGATGACAATAAGCACAAAGCTTTTGTATCAACAGATGTCATTTCAGTCCAGTGTCCACATTTCAAATGTCCAATTTCCTTTGGACTTTAAACTCTTGACAATGCACCTGCAATGAAATTTTCTTGTCCAGCCACATGTAAAATCTGTAAATTAAATGGTTGCAGTAATCAACTCCATCTGAACAGTCTTGCACTCCAGTCTCAAAATTTGTCCAGAAATTTTAAAGGATTGTGGTCTGTATAAACAATTGTTTCTGAAGAATTGCTTGCAACACAAACTTCGAAATGCTGTAATGCTAACACCAGACCTCGAGTCTCTTTTTCGTTGGTTGATTATCTTCTCTGATATACATCCAGCTTGCATGAAAAATATCCTACTGGCTTTTCAATTCCTGTTTCATCTTTTTGTAACAGCACAGCACCAATCCCCAAATCACTTGCATCAATTGTCAACTTCAACTTCTTGACATAAATAGGTGCTGCCAAAACTGGTGTAGTAGCCAACTGGCTTGCCAGTCAGAGGCTTGAGGTCTCCTGCATGCATCAGCAGAGCACACCTCTCCTGATGGGGCTGCTGAGGCTTCAGGGCTGCCAGCCCTCAGACTGGATGGTGGGCCCACAGGCAGCTAATTAAGAACAAAATCAGAAATACCTGGAAAAACTCAGCAGGTCTGGCAGCATTGGCGGAGAAGAGCAAAGTTGACGTTTTGAGTCCACATGACCCTTCAACAGAACTAAGTAGAAATAGGAAAGGGGTGAAATATAAGCTGGTTTAAGGGCGGGGGGGGAGAGTAGAAGGGGGGGGGGTTGTTGGGACAAGCAAGCAGTGATAGGAGGAGATAACCAAAAGATGTCACAGACAATAGAACAAAGTGGTGTTGAAGGTGGTGATATTATCTAAAAGAATGTGCTAATTAAGAGTGGAGAGCAGGACAAGCAAGGTAGCTCTAATGGGGGTGAGGTGAAATAAACGATGGGTGGAATACATTTAAAAATAATGGAAATAGGTGGGAAAAGAAAAATCTTTATAAATTATTGGAAAAAACAAAAGGGAGGAGGAAGAAACAGAAAGGGGTGGGGATGGAGGAGGGAGTTCAAGATCTAAAGTTGTTGAACTCAAAATTCAGTCCGGAAGGCTGTAAAGTGCCTAGTCCGAAGATGAGGTGCTGTTCCTCCAGTTTGCGTTGAGCTTCACTGGAACAATGCAGCAAGCCAAGGACAGACATGTGGGCATGAGAGCAGGGTGGAGTGTAAAAATGGCAAGCGACAGGGAGGTCTGGGTAATGCTTGTGGACAGACCGAAGGTGTTCTGCAAAGCGGTCACCCAGTCTGCATTTGGTCTCTCCAATGTAGAGGAAACCGCCTTGGGAGCAACGAATGCAGTAGACTAAGTTGGGGGAAATGCAAGTGAAATGCTGCTTCACTTGAAAGGAGCGTTTGGGCCCTTGGACGGTGAGGAGAGAGGAAGTGAAGGGGCAGGTGTTGCATCTTTTATGTTTGCAGGGGGAGGTGCCGTAGGTGGGGGTTGAGAAGTAGGGGGTGATGGAGGAGTGGACCAGGGTGTCACGGAGGGAACAATCCCTATGGAATGCCAGCAGGGGAGGTGAAGGGATGATGTGTTTGGTGGTGGCATCATGCTGGAGTTGGCGGAAATGGCGGAGGATGATCCTTTGAATGCGGAGGCTGGTGGGGTGATAAGTGAGGACAAGCGGCACCCTATCATGTTCCTGGGAGGGAGGAGAAGGCGTGAGGGCGGATGCGCGGGAGATGGGCCGGACACGGTTGAGGGCCCTGTCAACTACTGTGGGTGGAAAACCTCAGTTAAGGAAGGAGGACATGTCAGAGGAACTGTTTTTGAAGGTAGCATCATCAGAACAGATGCGACGGAGGCGAAGGAACTGAGAGAATGGGATGGAGTCCTTACAGGAAGTGGGGTGTGAGGAGCTGTAGTCGAGGTAGCTGTGGGAGTCGGTAGGCTTGTAATGGATATTGGTGGACAGTCTATCACCAGAAATTGAGACAGAGAGGTCAAGGAAGGGAAGGGAAGTGTCAGAGATGGACCATGTGAAAATGATGGAGGGGTGGAGATTGGAAGCAAAATTAATAAATTTTTCCAGGTCCCAACGAGAGCATGAAGCAGCACCGAAGTAATCATCGATGTACCGGAGAAAGAGTTGTGGGAGGGGGACTGTGTTGCCGTTTACAATTGTGGGCTTGGGATCTACTTTTCACTCAACATTGAGGTCCTGAAGCCTGTAGTGAAATTCAGTTCTGAGTGTAGGGATAATGGGCATATACTTTGAATAGAGCAGGTAGCTCCTTAGAAGACCAGGAGCTCGATCACAAAGGAAAATGGCCATGCTTGCAAAGTAAAGGTACTGCATGGAACCCAGCACAAACTGGCCCATTAACATTCGGTTTTTCACAAATCAGATTTCCCTGCAATGAACCAGACAGCTGGGCACTAATGTGCAGCAGATTGTTCAAGCTTGCTAATTTTGCCTTTGAAAATCTCGCCCTTCCCTCCTCCTCTCCACTCTGCACTCCCCTCCCCCACTCTTGCGTTCCCTACCCCCAGCCCGTTAACAAGCTCCTAAAGGAGCTTGTTGGGCCATTAATTGGAAGCAAGAAAGTTTCCTGTTCCCTTCCCACCACCAGTACTTTGAATATTGCAAGCTGTCCTGGAAGTGTTGGGACTCTGAGATGACATTCGGGACCACGATTTTGAAATCACAGCACACCAGGTCCTGACCCCACTGGCATTTGAAAATCCAGCCTGTGGCATCTGCCAGGGATCTGTACTGGGGCTGCACTTTTACAACATATTTGTAAATTACTTGGCTGAAGAAATAGAGTGACTTGTATCTAATGCTATTAAGTTAGGAGGCACAGTATACAGTGTTGATGGGAGCAGAAAGTTGCAAAGGGACATTATTAAATTAAGTGATTAGAAATTTTGGCAGATGGAGTTCAATGTGGGAAAGTGTGATGGCTGCCAGATAGATCAGAGTATTTTGTAAACAGTGAGAAGCTAGGAACTGTGGAAGAGCAGAGAAATTTAGGGATGCAAGGAAAACATTAAAAGCTAATAGTCAAGTATTGGCTACTGGAATGTTGGTCTTTATCTGGTATGCAAGGAGGTGCAAGTTATGTTACAGCTCACAGAGCTCTAGTTAAACCCAGCTTGGAGTACTGTATTCAGTTCTGGGCACTGGTCCTCAGGTAGGATGTACTTGTCCTAGAGAGGGTGTACAGTGCTGATTTACCAGAATGATACTGGGGCCAAAAACATTAAACTAAGAGGACATTCATGGCAGAATGTTTAGAGGGTGTGATGAAGGTGGGCACAGAGTTTCATATCACTGGCTGGCATGCCAGTTCCCTGAATCTATTACCCACCTGGCCATTTTCCCAGAGGTTGTTGCTGCAAGTGGCAGGTAGCCATTTCAGTTAATTAATAGCCATTTAAGGCCAATTGTTGGAGATGACAAGGCACAGTTTAGCTGCCTGAAGGTAGCTGCCTGACGGCAGACCAGATGGGACTAGCACTCCAGACAGGCTTAGAGGCCGTCCTTGCCTGCCTGAGTTCAGCAGCAGCCACAGGCCACCATGTGGAGGAGCCACTAACTGACAATTACCAATAACAGCTTCCACTTCAAGCACTGGGTAAAGAGGGAGCCAATTGCAGAGCTATGTCATCTATTAGAGATCATATGCAACCAATCTGCTGGTGGAGCTGTATTAGCTGGGGCCAGGACTTTCAATAATAGCAATCACAGTCGGATTGCCACTCCGCTCCATTTTAATTACTACAGTTGGGAGCTGCACATTTTAAGTCCAAACTTCTGATTCTAGTCTGCTAAGAAATGTGCAGCGGACCAGCTCCTGGGAGTCTTCTGTGGAGTGTAGTAACGTCAGGCGAATTGAAGCCACATCTCTTTTTACGGCAATAGCTGCCGTAAAACAGGTAAATTTAAAGGTCTCAGTCATTTTGAGAAGTCAGGGAGAAGGTAAGTGTGTAATGTCAAGCAAGTATTATATTTTTCACAATATTACTGTAGGCTTATGGGTGTGATATGGATTGTTTTGTCTGTGTGACTGATTCAATTGAATTAGAGTCAGATAGACTGCAAGGTGGAATTTATCAAAAGGGTTAGGTGTAAAAAGGGTACTTGAAATACTAATGAGTGAGCTAAAGTCTAAGGGCAAAATTTTTAGCTCGGTGGGCAGGCGTGCACCCGACCCACTCGAGCGTAAAATGACGTGCGTTGTCATCGGGCGAGCGTCCTGACGTCAACGCACAATTGTGCGATATTTCGGTCAGCGGGCACACTGCCGACTCCAGCTCTGTTAAGGCCATTAACAAGGTTATTAGAAGAAATTTTTCGCTGCTCATCCAAACTTACAGTTGGCGGGCAGGCAAAAAGGTCAAGCAGTCTTTACACTTTTTAGGAAACCTCATCCACAGGTGGGATGAGCTTTCCTAAAGCAAATAAAAATAAAATAAAAGTTTTAAAATTTAATTAATAACATGTACCTGCTCATGTGACTCTGTCACATGAGCAGGGACATGCTTTATCACATTTTTCAATTATTCTTTTTTTTAACAACTCTTCATCTCCCTGAGGCAGCTCTGTGCCTCAGGGAGACTCTGAAGGTGCACTCACGTGCATGCACGAAGTTCATGCTCACCCCGCTTGCCCTCCTACCCCCGTCCATACAAGCAGTGCTGCACACTGCCTCTCACATTTCACGCCGGGCGGGCCTTAATTGGCCCACCAGCGTGAAAACGCATTCCCGCCTCAATCACAGGTGGCGGTCAGCTTCCCAACCCTGTGGAGCCTGCCCGACAAGGGCAAAATTCTGCCCTAAGATTCAGTAGATAAGGTGTGAATGAAATTTGCATGTTAAGATAAGTGGGGAGTTGTTTGATTTTCAAAGGGATGGTAGAATGTTTACAACTAACAAGATAAATAGGGCAAGGTTATTACATTTCTTTTTCCCAAAAGAAAAAAGTCTATATTGACAACATGAAAGATTTTTATATTATGGGAGAACTTTTGGTAAACTTCTGAAAACATGTAGAACAGTGGGATTCTACACATTAAAGAGAGAGAAACATATATAAAGAAGTATGGAAGGCCATGTCAGAGATCATGTAAAATCTTGAAAGGTAGACCATGTGACAGACTTGGACAATGCCCTAGCCACTCTGAAGAAGTGCTGCTCCAGTAACTACTGTCGTGTTCAAAGCCTTTGGAATCCCACTGTTGATTGGGTGCCGTGGTAACCTTGCTGGATTGCTTATTTAAATTTAAAATTTATTTTGGACTGCTGCCTTAAAGCGGTTGTGTAACTGGGAGCCTGTTTAATTAAGAATTGTTGGAACTGTTAAGACTAAATAACTGTGTAACTGTAATCTTGTGTGTGTTTGTTTTTTTTCTTTTGTTAATGTTTTAATTTAATTTTAAAATCTCTAAAGGTGTTAGTGGATTCAATTCTTCTGAATTCAGTGCGTAAGCCTTTTCATAATAAATACAAATTGCAAAATCGTTGTGATAGCATGGCAAAGTTTCCCTTATAAATTTGGTCCGCCTGGTACATATCACCTGCCACATCATAACAGTAAGGTAAGTGGGTATGATGGGGGGTTGTGTGTAAGATGGGTCAGGGGTAGGAATGATGGTCGGTGGTGGAGGGGTGGGTAGCTGTGGGGTGTTGGGTGTCCAATAGGAAAGAAACAGTTTGGACCAGTACTCTTATTTCCAAGTTTTTACGAGTATTCAATTTTAAGGTATATAGGACCAGTATCCTTATTTCCCCATTATTTAGTGGGTTTTTTTTGTTTTGGGTGGCCAGTCGAGGGAATTGTGGGGATAGTTGGGCAGGGGGCAGGGTTGGGGGGGTGCGGGGGGTAGCCTTGGTTCAAGATGGTAGTCGGAGGTGGGAGGTTGGTGGTGGGGGGTCCAGTGGGGGGTTGGGGTGGCGAACTAGTATAATTATGCAGGAGTTAGAAATGGTTTTAATCCTTCTAACTTTTCCTGGGTAACTATTTTGCTAAGAGAGTCAGAAACATCCAAAGTCTCCGATTAAATTGGGATATCAGATGGTTCCCAGTGCAGGGTAATTGCCCATTGGAAGTTTGAATGTCTCAGGCAATTCCTGTGCAGTCCTTGTGTGGGGACTTTTGGGGTACCTCCTCCCGGGTCAGAAGTTCTGGACTGTTAAGGGAAAACTTTGCAGGGCTACCGGGGAAAGCAGGGGCATGGGACTAATTGGAGACTTCTTTCAAAGAGTCAACACAGGCATGATAGGTTAAATGGCTTCCTTCCATGCTGCATTGTTCTATGATCGCAAAGTCGGAACTTTCATTTCCATTTACCATGAAGTTCAGCAGCAGCAGCAAGATGCAGCTGTCCAATTTCACCATGCTGCTGCATTTGTGTTGTTACCCATATGGCCATCTAGTCAATAAGTTCCTGTTGCTCAAAATGCTCCTCTGTATGCATTTCACTTTACATTACCTCTTGAAGCTCACTAATTGCATCCTCTGGGAAGTACACAGCCGTATTGATATTTGCTAATGGTGATTAGAGGTATGTAGGGTGCTTTGAGCTGTTGGCTTGTGGGTCACAGATAATGCTGGCAGGCTGTTATTCAAGGAGGATGGAATATCAAAGTAGAATATCAAAGCTACACTTTGTACAGGGCATACCTAGAGTACCACGTAAGCACTAAAGTTTTGGTCTCCTTATTTAAAGAGGGATATACTTGCATTGGAGCCAGTTCAGAGAAGGTTCATTAGTATAAGGATTTGGACTCTATACTAAACACCAGAGTAAGAAAGTTCTTGCCAAAGAATAACTATACTGGTAAAAACAACAACCACTAATTTAGAGTGCAAGTTAACAAGGTTTAATAGACAATAAAAATTGATATTTAACATTTCATTAGTCGAGGCATGGCACGATACACAAGTTCAACATATATCGGTCTGTCTTTCCCGTAGATCCCTTGACTTCTGGGGTCTTCTTGGTTCCTTGCATTTGGTCTTTTGACACACTTTGTCCTTCAATATTTTAGCTTAGCCAATTTATCTCTAACATACATATAAATTCCTTTGCAGCTTTGAGACTTCAACTCTGATGGATTCTTTTCCAACACACAACTTCCGAATTCACCTTGACCACTGAAACTTCCAGTCCACCTTAACTCCTGAAGCTACACACTTCACAGCTGCCTGCTGAATGCTCTCTCTCTGTCTCTGTCTCTTTTTCGCTCTCCTCACTCTCTCTTTCTCTGTCTCTTACTTTAGCCCTGGCAATCCAGCCTATACTGGACCCACTGATCTCTAATATTGGATTCTTACAGCAATCATCAGGCCAGTGGCAGTTACTTAAGTCACTAACTGAGCCTAATACTGGGTTCTTACAGCAACTCCCCAGCCTGTGACAAATACCCGTCAACTGGTAATGTCCTATACAAATGCTAACTTCCTAGCAAGTGCTCTCCTGACAAGTGCCCTGCTCCCACTTCTCTCTCCTGACAAATGCTCCCCAGCAAGTGTCCTGTAACAAATCCTAACCCATGGCAAGTGCAAAAACCTCAGTGAAGCACCCATATTTTTATACCCTTTTTTGCTTTGCAACATTTATCCCAAGCATGTGCACCTAGATCAGTACAACTAACTATATCTAACTCAATACTTGCAACTCTTGATCAAAGGAAAGGGAGCTCCTAGCTTCCCCACAACCTTAATCTAACCTTAATTCGTATATTTAACTGAAGATCCTTGGAGCATTCTAGCCCTCAGGCCACCTTCCTGGCCAATCAGGATTATATCTTTGGCTTCTATTTACCAGTAAACTAGACATGCTGGAGCCCAAATGTGCAAATGTATCTCAGTTATAAGTTCAGTTCACTCCCATGTGCTCTTTCTTAAAGCTACAGTACAGCATTTGGCACTTAGAGATGTCAACTATAAGATTTTCTTAACAACATATCCCAAAATTCACAAATCATCCCAATAATAGATAAAAATTAAGACTTTTCACCACTAAGCTTCTATATAGTAGAATTTGATAATTTAAGTATTATTAGTTACACAAATGTGCCAATGAGGTGAAGTCTAACATTAGGTTGATTCCTGTGATGAAGGGGTTATCTTCTGAGGAAAGAATGACCAGGTTGGGCCTATACTCATTGCAGTTTGGAAGAATGAGAGGTGATCTTATTAAAACATATAAGATTCTGACGTCACTTGATAGTTGCTTGCTGAGAGAACGTGGGGGAATCTAGAACAAGAGGACACAGTTTCAAAATAAAGGGGTCTTTCATTTAAGATTGAGAAGAGGAGGAATTTCTTCTCTTAGAGAGTCGTTAATCTTTGGAATTCTCTACCTCAGAGAGCAGTAGAGGTTGGCTCATCAAATATATTCAAGGCTGTGTTAGACAGATTTTTGATCTACAAGGGAGTCAAGGGTTATGGGGACAGGCAGGAAAGTGAAGTTAAGGCCATAATCAGAATATAATCAGGTCTTACTGAGTGGTGGAGCAGGCTCAAGGGGCTGAATGGCCCTGATCCTTTTTCTTATGTTCATATGAGGCCTACAAATTTTCATATGTTAGAAGGCTCGCTTCATGAGGGACATTCAAGTAGAACTTGCATTACAATATGCAGTGTATAGTGTTTTTGTGGTCATGTGTCTGGTTATGTAACAGTGAGTCTGAAGGGAGTTAAGATATAAAAACAGGTTAAGATTAACTGAGCTTCAGGGAGGTTTGAAGCTTCTCCTTTCCTCATTCCCTCCATGCATGCAAGAAAATCCAGGGTGACCTCTACAAAGGGAGTCAAGGACTTCAGAGAGCCAATTTTAACCATAGCTGGAAAAGAACAGGGAGGTGAGCAAAATGTATTCGCTGTCCACCATTAAGCCTCAGTTAGATATTTCTGCTAAATTGCAGGCACAAAGCAGACAATCTGCTGGAGCTCAGCGAAATTGGGAAGGTAGGAAATCATGCTGAGTCAGCAAATTGTTGGAGCCTCAAAAGGTAGGGTTGAGGTGATCCCGGGTGGATCTTGAATGGATTGGCAGGGAGGTGTCAGCTGTGGCTCAGTTCATAGCACCCTCGCCTTTGAATTAGAGGGTTGTGGGTTCATGTCCCACTCCTGGAAACCAAGAACTGTGATTGTACTCGAAAGAGTTGCAATCTGTGACTGTTGATAACTCGAAAGAGTTGAATGGATTGGCAGTGAACTGGAATTTTTCTGTGGGTCCTGGAGGAGATACTGGAGGTCCTACTTTTGCTGGCTCCACCAATTAAAAATTTGCCCGATGGTTTCCAGAGTTTCCTTTAAGAACCGCTGGTTAGGCTGCTCAACACCTAATAGATACTAATAGGAGTAGCACGTGTCTCGCAAGCTCTATCCGTTTGTATCCCAATTTTGCCATTGATGCCCTATGTATGTTATTGGATCCTTAATTGCATATTATGTAGTCTCCTGCTTGAAACAGGAGAGCACTCCAGCTGCCTGTCTCAGGGCCTTCCCCAGGATGGTGATGGTGGGAAGTTTGGGGAAAAAAATTGGAGAGATCAGACTCATTACTGGACAGAATGAACATCTGGGAAAAGTGATCACCTAACCTGCATTTGTTCTCTCCCCCAATTGTAGAGGAGGTTACATGGTGATCTTGGAATAGAGTTGGCACAATTTTCCCCTCAGCCGCTAAAGAGCCTTCGTGGTGGTCAAGATGGGGCCATAAGATGAAATGCTAGCTTACCCCATACAATGCAGAATGCCCCTTTGATAAAGGAGTTGAAGCTTGTGCTGGGAACAGCTACCTAGAGGATCATTAAGCAGCAGATTGGCACTTAAATTGCCTGCATCTGCTTATTAACGAGGCTGGATTTTAGTAGTTATCACTTTACTGAGCATCCTCTCGTAATTGTGACCAGCTGATTGGAAGTAAACTAGTTGATGCAGAGGATTTCAAGTCCTACTTAGAGGTGTCAGCTGTGGCTCAGTTCATAGCACCCTCGCCTTTGAATCAGAGGGTTGTGGGTTCATGTCCCACTCCCGGAAACCAAGAACTGTGATTATACTTGAAAGAGTTGCAATCTGTGACTGTTGATAACTCGAAATAATTTTTTTTTAGAGCTGTCAGCTGTGGCTCAGTTCATAGCACCCTCGCCTTTGAATCGGAGGGTTGTGGATTCATGTCCCACTCCCAGAAACCAAGAACTGTGATTGTACTTGAAAGAGTTGCAATCTGTGACTGTTGATAACTCGAAAGAATTTTAAAGGTAAACCTTTTACTGTTCACCTGCCACTGGAGGTTTGAAGAGGACTTTTGAAACAGTGTTGTAGACTTTCCGGGACAGTTTGTCAAATCTCCAACAAGCCATCAACATTTATTCTGCAAATTCTCCGAGGACTTCACCAAAAAAGAGAATAGTGTGCTACTTTACCTTATTGAACACATTAGAGGAGTCATCAGGAGAAAGGGAGTGCTTGGTCTTTAGCACCTTGTGAGGAAGCTCCCCACCTTAGTTCACAGGAGAAATGGGAAGGGTACATGACACCAGGCAGAGCAGCATCAACTGCTTCAGGAAAGAAAGGACAAGGGGAAGAAGTGAACACTTTTCCTTACTGTGGATACAGGACATTCCTCCTCCTCTGGGCCTCCTCCACCAGGGCCTCCAACAACCCGTGTCCCCTCAGTAGCTGAGCCACCCTGAAACCTGCCACTGTGTGCCAGTCAACCCACTCCATATCTGCAGTAGAAGTGAATGCACAGAGCCTGCATATACTGCTGCACAAAAATTATGTCTAATCAACTCCTGAGCGTTAAACTTAGGGGTATCTGATTTAGCACCTCCAGAAAAATTTAAGTTATGGTAATCAGCAATTAAGCCCAAAATTGCATGCTAAAACCAGACTTTCAAACATTCATGTCTTATTAGTACAGTACCCATTTAGGATCTGTTTTCTCACTGTCGGCAAAATAACCCCAACTTTTTAGATTAGAGGCATGCATGTAACTTGCTACCTCGTGGGAGAAGCTTCTAGGGATTTGGACAACAGTAAGAGAGGAAGTAATTACTCCGATGTTAATCTTCTGTAGTTTCACTGAAAGGTGCTGGGGAAGGTTAGGTGTCATAGAGGGAATCGTCCACTTGGAAGGCAAAGGGGGAGAGGAATGGCTGATATACTCGGTGGTGATATCATGTTATGGCTGTTGGAAGTGGTGAACAATGATCTGGTGATTGTAGAGCTGGTGATGTGAAAGGACAGGGGAACCCTGATACAGATGTAAAAGAAGTGGCAGTGGATCTGCATGGATCTGCTCAAGAGTCCTGTAAATCCTGTGGAACTCTTAGCTGAAGAAAATAGAAGGCACTTTAGAAAGTCTGGTGGGGAAGGTAGGGGCATTGGACCAAACATGGTGGAGGCAAACATTGTTGGAACCCTTTGTATGCTGTTATTGCAACCCCTTTTATATGAAGGATGTAGGTACAGTTAAACATAAAATTCCTTAAGGTGAGAAGGTTGGTGGTGGATGGGAATTGGTGTTCAACAGAGAAACAAAGGGTTCACAGGTTGTCTCAAAGAACAATTGAGGTGTATAACCAACTGCACATGCAAGATGAAAAGAAAATGATTGAGTTCAGAGAATATGGAATTGTCTAAGTGGCGGAGGACATCTGAGAAGTTATGGATGTAGGTAAGCAGAGACAGAAGCAGACCCTTCATCGAGACATGGCAAGCAGTCTGGATCCTCAAAGAGGAAAATTTGAAGAAAAATGTCCTGGATCAGCTCCCATGCTTGGTACTGCTGGAGTGTAAACATGTTCAGAGTACCTGGATAAACAAACCCACAGCCAAATGGCCAACCAAGTTTCTATTGACTCCACAATGTCTGGTGAGAATGATCAATGTTGGAGAAACCAGCAGGCATGATCTTGAAGTGACTGCACCAGAAATAATCACAACCCGTGGAATTTTAGGGTTATAGTCTTCAATTGTTATACTTTATATTAAAAACCTCTCGAGAACTGGTGGTCTTATTCCTGAATTTAGGGCTGCATCTGAAACATACCAATTGAAAATATAGGTTATGACAGTTATTTAAAGTTTCCCTCTGGGATTTAAAATAACAGTCTTTACCAACTGCTGGGTCATAACACCCATACAAAATAGGACATAATTATATCAATATAAGACCATAAGATGTAGGTGCAGAAGTAGGCCATTTGGCCCATCGAGTCTGCTCTGCCATTCAATGAGATCATGGCTAATCTGATAATCCTCAACTCCACTTTCCTGCCTTGTCTTCATAACCCTTGATTCCCTTACTGATTAAAAATCTGTCTATCTCAGCCTTGAATATAATTAATGACCCAGCCTCTACAGCCCTCTATGGTAAAGAATTCCACAGATCGACTACCCTCTGAGAGAAGAAATTCCTCCTCATCTCTGTTTTAAATGGGAGCCCTCTTACTCTGAGATTATGGCCTCTGGTCCTAGACTCTTCCACAAGGGGAAACAATCTCTCAGCATCTACCCTGTCAAGCCCCCTAAGAATCTTATATATTTCAATAAGGTCGCCTCTCATTCTTCTAAACTCCAATGAGTACAGGCCCAACCTACTCAACCTCTCCTCATAAGAAAATCCCTTCATATCTGGGATCAACCTAGTGAACCTTCTCTGGACTGCCTCCAATGCCTTAGATAAGGGGGCCAAAATTGTTCACAGCATTTGAGGTATGGTCTAATTAGTGCCTTGTATAGTTTTAGCAAGACTTCCCTACTTTTATACTCCATTCCCTTCAAAATAAAGGCCAACATTCCATTTGTCTTCTCTATTACTTGTTGAACTTGTATATTAGCTTTTTGGGATTCATGCGCAAGGACTCCCAAATCCCTCTGTGCTCAGTCTTCTGCAGTCTTTCTCCATTTAATTAATATTCAGTTTCTCTATTCTTCCTGCCAAAGTGCGTAACTTCACGTTATCCCAAATTATATTCCATCTGCCAAGTTTTTTCCCACTTACTTAACCTGTCTATATCCATCTGTAGACTCCTTGTGTCATCCTCACTACTTGCCTTCCTACCTATTTTTGTGTTATCCGCAAACATGGCGATAGTACATTCACTTCCCTCATCTCAGTCATTAATATACATTGTAAATAATTGAAGCCCCAGCACAGATCCCTGTGGCACTCCACTAGTTACAGGTTCCCATCCCGAAAATTCCCCCCTTATCCCAACTCTCTGTTTTCTATTAGTTAGCCAATCCTCTATCCATGCTAATATACTACCCCCCACCAACACCATGGGCTCTTATCTTATTAAGTAACCTTATGTGCAGTACCTTATCGAATGCCTTTTGGAATATATATTACATCTACTGATTCCCCTTTAGCTATACTGTTTGCTAACTCCTCAAAGAATTCTAATAAATTTGTTAGGCATGATTTCCCCTTCAAGAAGCCATGCTGACTCTGCTTGATTAGATTATGTATTTCTAAATGCTCTGCTATTACATCCTTTACAATAGACTCTAACATTTTCCCAATGACAGATGTTAAGTTAACTGGCCTATAGTTACCTGATTTTTGTCTCCCTCCCTTTTTGAATAAGTATGTTATATTAACTGTTCTTCAATCCTCTAGGACTTTTCCAGAATCTAAGGATTCTTGGAAGACTATTATCAGTGCATTCACTATCTCTGTAGCTACTTCCTTTAATATCATAACTTCCTTGGTTAACCATGGTTGGTTTATACCCTTCCTTGAATCCTTCTTACTCACTGGGATATATCTTTGTTGAGAGTCATGAACTATTTTCTTAAATGTCTGCCATTGTTCATCAACTGTCTTTTCTGCTAAAGTGCTTTCCCAGTCCACTCCAGCCAACTCTGCCCTCATTCCATTGTAATTACCCTTATTTAAGTTTAGCACATTTTTTTCCGACCCAAGTTTCTCACACTCAAACTGAATATATTGATACAACACAGAAGGAGGCCATTTGGCTTTTCATAACTGTGCTGACTCTTAGAAAGAGACATCCAATATACTCAGTCCTTGCTCTTTACCCACAGTCCTGCAAACACTTGAATAACATCAAAAAATAGATGAAGCAAATACAAGCACGGTTTAGAAAGAAATGGGTGCTGTAGAAAACAGGGATCGTTTTCACATGTGTTATGACCACAGCAGATGTTAATTGCTAAGCAAACCAAATCCCAGAGGGAAGCTTGGCTTACGGGTCAGACCCTTTTTTTGTTGTATTCTGAAAATGAGAAGAAAACTTACTAATCTCAGCAGCAATGAGTCCAGTAACACTTTTGGGATTTTAAAAATTAAAAGTATTTTTTATTAACAAGAAGAAAAGAAAACTGTAAGCACACAAGATTACAGCTATACAGTTAAAATTAGTCTTACAAAACATTCCCCCAAAAGACTCCCTACTGGGTCAGACCTAAAGTAAACACCTTCCAGGCAACACTCCCTTATAAATGTCCAACCATAAAAACCCAGTAATATTATCCAAGGCAAACTACTGTAGTTTTAATAAAGGAATACCACACAACCTCTTAAACTCTCTTACACTCTGCTGTGGACACTCAAGACTTCAGAACAAGATTGCTTTTTTCATCCCAAGACTTTTCTGGCTTGGCTGGATGGCTGATTTAAACTGCATTTTGCTCCCAGCCTAGAGCTGTTTCCAGGAGATCTTCCTCACGCAGCCACCAGCCAACCACTAAGCTTTCCACAGTAACTCTAAAATACCTTTTTCTCCCTTTCATCTCAGGTTCCATTGTCCTCACACCCCTTTGGAACTCAAATCCTTCCAAATATAAAATCTTTCATGTTTCTATTTTATCTCTGCTTTTGGGTCAATAAAATATAAATAATAAAATCTATTTACCCATGGAACTCCTGTAAAATGCAAAAATGTTTCTTTTCACCTCTGACTTCCCTTTGATATTCAAATGAACTCTCAACTTATCTAAAAATGCAAAAGTTAGATTGAACCTATTTACTTGTACCTCAAACCCACCATGATATCCCATTAAAAATGCACACCTAACACCTCTATCCTTTACAACAAAAACAAAGATAGCTGGAAAAACTCAGCAGGTCTGACAGCATCTGCGGAGAGGAACACAGTTAACATTTCGAGTCCGAATGACTCTTCATCAGAACTGACTCGAAACGTTAACTGTGTTCCTCTCCGCAGATGCTGTCAGACCTGCTGAGTTTTTCCAGCTATTTTTGTTTTTGTTTCAGATTTCCAGCATCTGCAGTATTTTGCTTTTACCTCTATCCTTTTATACCTTACCTGCCAGATAACCTGTCTCTAGTAACTTTTCCCCAGGTTAATCAAATCATTTATGCACACACACACATATATAAACATACACACAGACATAGACATATATACATACACATGTACACACTTCTTCACAGAATAACAAGATTCCCCCAAAATATATTTTTTAAAATAACATCCAGTCTCACACATTGTTGTGTAGGCAGCCAAAGAAGTCAAATTGCAGCACAGAATTTTTCATGGGTCAAACAGTGTGATGCTCAACTGTGATGTGAATTTGTTGATTGTGACATAAGCATAGGAGCACAAAATGCTGTGCTATTTTATAAGGGTACAAGCTTTGTGCCATGAATTTCCATGCTTTTTTCCATAATCATCATCTGTAACTTTGGCAAAAGAACCATGAAAACCCCAGAAAAACTTCATTTATGCTTTTTCTCCAAAGTTTCAGCAAATCTTCTACTGAAGTTATGCTGGACGACCAGGAGAATCCCTATGGAAATTAACCCATAATACATTGTTCTGGTGTTAAAGTGAGTGGTTGAAGTTTCAAGGCAGGAAAGGCGGTAGGGATCCTTGAAAATACCGGTGCTGGTTGGTGTGGCACTTCCAAGATGCTGTTCCCAATATTGGATATCTTGGGGCAGACGAGTTTAGAGCCCAGGAAGGCCGCCTACCTTTGAGGAAGGCAATTAAGCTTGTTAAGAGTCTTGTTAAATGTAAGCTTAGGAGGCTGACCTGGGAATTTCCAGTTGGCCTCCTGTTTCCTGATGCGATGGCTGGCATGGGGGTGGGGAGGCAGAACAATTGCTTGGAGCTGGGCACACAGTGGCATGTTGAGATGTCAGTGCTTCTGGCAAGCCTACAGGCATGTCTGGGTGGGGGCACAGGCAATGATTACCCTGAAGAAGGATTCCACCCCCTACCCCCACCATCCCACAGTGGTGGCCTGACTTCTTTTTCTGCTTCTTAACTGAAGTTTTAAAAAAATGGCTTAGAGGTACCTTCCTGTTGAGGCATCTTTGCAGTTACTCAGCTTAAACTGCAGCCAGGTGTTTGCCTGAATCTAGAAAGCCTCTGATGGCCCTCCACCTTCTTGAGCCCACACATAGCCCCGGAGAGAAGACCCGTCTCCGTGCCAGTTAAGGGCTTTCCCACATGAAAATCTTAACTTTAATCAGTTTCCCACTGGAGGTGGATTTCTGACCTGAATACAAACCACGTTCCTGTTTCCCAACTTTGTGATGAACATTCAGCCCTAGATGTCAAATTGATCAGAACAATAGAGGAAGAAAAATTTGGCGGGAGAAAATCAAGATCCAAAGAATAAAGGTAAAATCAGGTAGCAAAGTACTATAATCATAAAACTAACTGCAAAAAGACATGGAAAAAATATTAATGTTAAAAAAAAAAATCCAACAGGTAGTGGAATCATAAGAATCCAACTTCAAGATCATGCAGGGTGAATGCAGAAAGCAATCATGCTTAGATAAGAATCTACTTTTATATCCGGACCCTGCAATGTACAAATCTCTGCACACAGCAGTTAGAGGTCAGCTGACCCGCCAGACAATGGACCCCTGCTCCCAAACTGTCCCCATCATATGCTCCTCCTGACTTGTACTCTGTGATTTAACATGTCTTCCCCTTCTAAACTGGCTGTAAATGGGGTGGATATACCTGTGCTGGTATTTGTCATTGGAGTGTTCTGTGAGGTGCTAGCTTTTTCAATTCTGTGACCTGTGACATCATTCTTGGGAGATGCCTAAACAGGTAGAAATATTAGAATACTTCTGCAAAGCAGTTTCAAACGGAACTTGCATATCAATATACTGTGTGCCCTGGTGTTGTTCTTGAGTGTGTGACTGTGTAAGAGAGGATAAGTGGATGTGTGAATAGGTAGAGGAGAAATAATAATAAAAATGCTTTTATTGTTTGCTTGTGGAAGGCTTCTGACTTCAAAATTCCCTCCTTCATCATCATTGCTGCAACTGAGAAGGAACTAATATTCACCTGTATGGAGGTAGAAAGAGGTTAATTTAATCTGAAAGGGCTGGGTGCAACCTGGGATGGTAACTTGAAATGTCTTTATCCATCTGCTGAAGGTGCCTGAGAAATGTAAGTAAAAAAAATGTATTGAAAATACTGCTGCTTCTTTGTTTCATGTGGTGTGTAAAAATGGTTTCTTCCTTCATATCTCTACTTCCATAGACCAGCAGATCATTCATGATTGGTTCCACTCCTGGAAGATCATTGACTATATCATGCTGTCTGTGTTGATACTCTCCTGGAGCAGTAGAAATGCCAAACTGCATAAACAACCATCTGTACCTCCCAAATGGTGTCCAGAACGTAGTCAGAAAACTGTTGTTTTCATCGAACTTCACTTGCTAGTATCCATCCTTTGCATCTCGGGTGGTAAGGATCTTTGCCTTGACAAGTTGCGACAACATTTTTTCAGAGATTGGCATGGGGTAGCGAGATCTCTTCAAAGCTTTCTTGAGGTCCTTTGGATCAATGCACACTCTCAGCTTTACAGGTTTTTTTCATTGCTATCATGCTGCTAATCCAATCTGTAGGAGTTGTCACTTTCTTGATTACTCCCATTGCTTCAAGCTCCTCTATCTTGTCTTTCAGAGTGGACTTGAGGGCAGGTGGAACTCTCCTCAGAAGATTCCAAGTTGGTGCCTCACTCTCATCTACTTCAAGATGATCTTCACCAGGAAGACATCCAAGACCTGTGAAAGCATTGTTGTAATTTGTCAGCATCAGTTCAGCAGTCAATGGCTTGGTCTCATGTGATACACACAACACTAGTTGGGAATATGGGCTGTGAGGAGGAGGCAAGAAGGTTTCAAGGGGATTTGGACTGTCTAAGTGAATGGGTAAGAACATGGCAGATGGAATATAATGTGAATAAGTGTGAAGTTATCCATTTGGTGGAAAAAAACAGGCAGTGTATTTCTTAAATGGTGAGAGATTGGCAAGTGCTGATGTCCAAAAGGACCTGGGTGTCCTTGTTCATGAGTCACTAAAAGCTAGCATACAGGTGCAGCAAACAATTAGGAAGGCAAATGGTATGTTGGCCTTCATCACAAGGGGATTTGAGTACATGAGTAAAGATGACTTGCTGCAATTATATGAAGCCTTGGTGAGACGGCACCTGGAGTATTATGAACAGTTTTGGTCTCCTTACCTAAGGAAGGATGTACTTGCCACGGATGAAACTGGGCCTGTATTCTCCAGAGTTTTGAAGACTAAGAGGCCATCTCATTGAAACTTCCAAAATTCTTACAGGGCGTGACAGGGTAGATGTGGTTAGGACATTTCCCCTCGTGAGTCTAGTGTAGTATAAAGATCTAGCGTATACAGGGTTAATGTGGGACCTAGTACAGCACCATCCACACAGTAATGCAAAAAGGCACATGACCCAGACCCAGCGGTCAGTGTGGTGTTGAGCAGAGATGGGTTAAGACCTAAGCATGGAGATAGCTTTACTGTAAATGTGTAAATAGTTCTGCTTGTTGATAAAGACTACAATCAACCTACTGAAGATGACAAAGACTCCTTTAAGAGCCACTGTTCTGTAACCAACACCCTCTGAACATGGTGGCAGCTGGGGATCAAAAACTCTGAACATCACTAAAATGCTGAAACATCTGAGATGAAATTCTGATCTGAGAGAAGCTCCCAAGAGAAGCTGAAGATTCAGAGAAATTTCACCAGAAAACGCTTCAGAGAAAAGGCCTGGAAGCTGAAGGCAGAGATTTTTACTGCAGCAGAAGAGTCCATTGAATCTCCCTTGAAAGTCCAGCTTCAGAATGCAGAGTTCATAGAGCCTTCAAGGGTAAGCTAAATCTGCATTGCAGCCAACCCTGAAAACCATTTCTCTACATCAGTGTCAGAGGCGCCGTTGAAGGAAATCCTGTCGCTAATATTTGATTTCCCTGGTCAGAGCCCTAATACATGGCCTCTGAGCTCATAGGGGAGAATTTTTTCCCCGTCAGGCGGGCTGGGCAGGAGCGGGCGCACAGCCGATTACTGCCCGTGATCGGCTGTGCGCCGCCATTTTACATGGGCGGGCCACTTAAGGCCCACCCAGCGTGACGCGAACCCAGAAGCGCTCAGCACTACCTGTGTGGGCGGGGGCTGAGGGAGAGTCGGGGCCTGTGGTCTTTCATGCTCGCATACAGCAATCTCCCTGAGGCACGAAGCTGCCTCAGGAAGATTAAGAAAGTCATGAAGACGTGAAAAATAAAATTATTCAGACAAGTCCCTTCATGTGACAGTGTCATGAGCTGGGACATGTCAATGAACACTAATGAAAAAATTTATTTAATTTATAAAGTCTTCACGAAACCTCATCCCGCCATGCATGAGGCTCCATGAAAAATGCGAAGGCCGCCTGGGTTCTTCGCCTGCC
This sequence comes from Cetorhinus maximus, assembly GCF_964194155.1. Taxonomy (NCBI): domain Eukaryota; kingdom Metazoa; phylum Chordata; class Chondrichthyes; order Lamniformes; family Cetorhinidae; genus Cetorhinus; species Cetorhinus maximus. Next base: position 53,801,592 of record NC_135892.1, read on the forward strand.
CACCAACCTTATGGTTGGACGGGCAGCTTTCCCAATAGGCTTAATTAGTTAATTAGTGGTCTTAACAGGCCTTTGACAGTTCGGCGGGCGTGCAGCCGACTTGAAAATCTAAATGACGAGTGGTGATGTCAGGACGCACGCCCGACGTCACCCTGCGTCATTTTACGCCTCGGCGAGCGAGCCCCAGGCCTGCTTCAGCCCATAGTTCTATCATTGAGGCTAGAAGGATTTCCAATTCATTTTCAAATTTTCCTTCATGTTGCCAAATATTCCAGAAGGAAGCAGTTTGCTCCACTTAGGAAAATCTCTAAAAGTGCACATGAAACACAAAAGATGTGGGAACATAGTGCATGTTTTCCTCTACTTTGCACCAAGGAAATGAACATACTTACAGTGTCAAACAGCAGAAGATCAGGTCCGTGTCATCCTTATTAGCTAAATATTTAGCAGCTGATAATGCGAAACTTTACTTCAAATACATTCTGCAGTTTATTTTTAACTTATTTGGAATAACACAAGAAAGAAACTAAAAATTGTTTTGCAGATGAGGTGCAATCTGTGGCCATATTGTTTAATTTACAGTGTGATAAGCTTACATAAGCAAAATTCATTATACTAGTGGACACAGGAATGTATTATTGCATTTAGTTGACACAAAAGGTATGATAAACATGTGACAACAGGAAGTAGTACAGACAAGTACGTATGATGTTCAACTAATTGAAATAATGTGGTATTGCAAGCACACAACAGCTGGAATTTTATTGGAGCGGTGGGGACCCCATCGATGGGTTCAAAAGCTGGGGGCAACCCTGCCTCAGCCATTTGTGCAACCCTGACATTTTCCATTTGCCTGGCAACTGCACCAGCAGAGAGGGCACCATGGGGGCAGGCTGCCCTAGCTACCAGTGAGGCTTGGGGTTGCTGGGGCCAGTCAGCCATGGAGGAAGTCCCTCCATGGGCTACAGAGTGTCCTATTAGGAGCAGCCCCTCCAACCCCACCTGCCTCTGCAGAGAGGCTGCTAGCATTCACCATGCAGTGGAGGGCCCACCCACTGTTGTAAACTGCCAGTGGTGGTGCGAAGAGGCCCTTAACTGGTCACTTATGTGGCCCAGTTGGTCTGTGGACGGGAGGGCCGTTCTCTACTTTCTCCACTGCTGATAAAATGCCATGGCAGTGACAAGGTGACAGGTATGTACCCCCACATTCCTATGCCATTTTAAGCACCCCCACCCCTCCGTCTCCCAGCCCATCCTCAGAGGGCTGGTAAAATCCAGTCCAACAATTGTAATTTTCAAGTGGAATAGGGTGAAAAAGCAGATATCATTAGACCAGGATGTAATCTGGTCTCTATGTCAAAGTCAGACACTTTTGTATTCCATCACAAATGCTCATGTGGATTTTTAAATGATAAACATCAATGTAAGTATATCATCTGACCTAATATTGCCTCATGTGATTCAGTGTCACATTTTATTTTATTATGCTCCTGTGAGGTGCCTTGGGATGTTTTATTACATTATGACACTACATAAATACAAGTTGAAAGCAAAATACCGTGGATACCGGAAACCTGAAATAAAAACAAAAAATGAAAAAGAGTTATATGGACTCTAAACGTTAACTCTATTTTTCTCCCACAGATGCTGCCAGACCTGCTGAGTTTTTCCAGCATTTTTTGTTTTTATATAAATACAAGTTGTTTTGTTATTTTGAAAAAAATATCTAGTAATGATATCCAGGGCTCTTGATGATACACATTAAAAACCTATAGTAAATTGTCTAGAAGTTAGTACTTGTTACATATTTCTAACATTTTTAGAAACCATAGAAACAATAGAAAAGTTACAGCACAGAAGGAGGCCATTTGGTCCATCTTGTCCATGCCAGCCCGAGGACACCCAGGTGCCCTTTCTAATCCCACCTTCCTGCACCTGGCCCATAGCCCTGCGGCTTACAGCACTTTAGATGCAGATCCAGGTACTTATTAAAAGAGTTTGAAGTTTCTGCCTCTACCACCACCTTGGGCAGCGAATTCCAGACACCCACTACCCTCTGCATAAAAAAGTTCTTCCTCATGTCCCCCCTACACCTTCTGCCACTTATCTTGAATCTATGTTCCCTGGTTCTAGAATTCTCCATCAAGGGAAACAATTTTATCCTGTCCGCTCTATCTATTCCCCTCATAATTTTGTACACCTCAATCAAGTCACCTCTCAGCCTTCTTTGTTCTAAGGAGAATAACCCCAACCTATCCAATCTCTCCTTGTAGCTACACTTTCCTAACCCTGGCAACATTCTTGTAAATCTCCTCTGCACTCTCTCCAGAGCTATTACATCCTTCCTGTAATGTGGTGACCAGAACCGCACACAATACTCCACTTGTGGCCACACCAGTGTTTTATGCAATTCCAACATTATATCCTTACTTTTATATTCTATACCTTTGCCAGTGAAGGAGAGCATTCCATATGCCTTCTTTACAACCTTGTCTACTTGAACTGCTGCCTTCAGGGACCTGTGTACTTGTATGCCAAGATCTCTCACTTCATCTACCCCTCTCAGTATATTCCCATTTATTTTGTAATCCCTGTAACTGCTTGACCTCCCTAAATGTATGACCTCACACTTCTCTATGTTAAAATCCATCTGCCACTTTACTGCCTGCTCCACCAACCCATCTATATCGTTTTGGAGATTATGGCTATCCTCTACATTATCCACTACTCGGCCAATCTTTGTGTCATCTGCAAATTTCCCAGTCGTGCCCCCCACGTTCACGTCCAAATCGTTAATATATAACACAAACAGCAAGGGTCCCAACACCGAGCCCTGTGGAACACCACTTGAGACAACTTTCCATTCGCAAGGGCATCCATTGACCATTACCCTTTGTTTCCTGTTACAAAGCCAACCTTTTATCCAGTTTGCCACATTACCCTGAATCCCATGGGCTTTTACATTCCTGACCAATCTGCCATGTGGGACCTTGTCAAATGCCTTGCTAAAATCCATGTACATAACATCCACTGCACTACCTTCATCAACCCTTCTTGTCACTTCCTCAAAGAATTCAATCAAATTTGTGAGGCAAGACCTTCCTTTAACAAATCCATGCTGACCATCCCTGACTTGTCCATGCCTTTCCACATGACAGTTAATCCCATCTCTCAGGGTTGATTCTACTAATTTGCTCACCACCGGTATAAGACTAACTGGCCTATAATTTTTTGGCATTTCCTTTGATCCCTTTTTAAACAATGGAACTACGTTTGCATTTCTCCAGTCCTCCGGTACCTCCCCTGTATCTGGTGAAGATTGGAAAATCATCCTCAGAGCATCTGCTATCTCCTCCCTGACTTCCTTCAGCAGCCTCGGAAACAATCCATCTGGCCCTGGTGACTTATCAACTTTCAAGGATTTCAACCTTTTGAGTACTTCCTCTCTCTTTATGAATATCCCGTCCAATATCTCGCAGTGTTCCTCCTGGACTGCTATAGCTACATCTTCCCTTTCCTTTGTAAACACAGAGACAAAATATTCATTCAAAACCCTTCCCACAGCCTCTGCATCTACACACAAGTTTCCATCTTCATTTCTGATAGGTCCCACTTTTTCTTTAACTAACCTTTTAGCATTAATGTATTGGTAAAACATCTTTGGGTTATCTTTAACTTTACTTTTCTAATCTTTTTTCATGCCCTCTCTTTGATTTCCTTATTTCCTTTTTTAATTCGTCCCTGCACTTCTTATATTCGTCTAGGCTATATGCAGTGCTTAGTTCTTTGTGCCTATTGTATGCTTTCTATTTCTGTTTGATCTTCCCCTGTATCCCTCTAGACAACCAGGGAGGTCTAGATTTGGCAGTACCACTCTTATTTTTGTAGGGAACATGTCTACTTTGTACAATTAGGATCTCGCTTTTTAGTGCTTCCCACTGGTTTTCCACTGTTTTATCCTCCAGCAGTGCTGTCCAGTCCACCTCAGCCAAGTCCCTTCTCATTTCTGATCTATCTGATCCTACTCCTGGGATCCCATCCCCCTGCCACACTAGTTTAAATACTCTTCAACAGAACTAGCAAAAGCCCCCGCAAGGACACTGGTCCCAGCTCTGCCTGGATGCAACCCATCCGGTTTGTACAGGTCCCACCTTCTCCAGAACCGGTCCCAGTGCTTCACGAATCTGAATCCCTCCCGGCTACACCATCTCTCCAGCCACGTGTTCATTTGGTCTATCCTCTTATTCCTGCTCTCGCTAGCACGTGGAACTGGGAGTAATCTTGAGTTTACTACATTTGAGGTCCTGCATTTTAATTTATCTCCTAACTCCCTGTACTGAGCTTGCAGGTCCTCATCCCTTAGTTTACCTATGTCGTTGGTACCAATGTGCACCATGACCACTGGCTGTTACCTTCCCTCCCCAGAATGTCCTGCAGCTGCTCCGTGACATCCCGGACCCTGGCACCAGGGAGGCAACATACCATCCTTGATTCACGTTTGTGGCCACAGAAGTGTCTATGTCCCTAACTATTGAATCCCCTATCACTATAGCCCTGCCACTTGTTTTCCTCCTGCCCCTCTGAGCAGCAGAGCCACCCACGGTGCCGCAAACTTGGCTGTTGCTGCTTTCCCCTGAGAGGTCATCCCCCCCCAACAGTATCCAAAGCAGTTTATCTGTTAGAGAGGGGGATGACCACAGGGGACTCCTGCACTACCTTCCTGAGTCTTTTAATGTTCCTGATGGTCACCCATTCCCTTTCTGCCTGTGTAATCTTCACCTGTGGTGTGACCACCTCGCTAAATGTGCTATCCACTTTTTATCTGGTTTAGTGCTCATAGATATCATAGTGTTCAGGAATGCTCCTTATGTAAGGTTGTTTTGTCTACTGTTTTGTTTTGGATTTCCAGCATCGGCAGTTCTTTGCTTTTATGTTTTGTCTACTTACTGTCTAATAACTCCCAAACTTCTCCCTCAATATCTGTGTACCAAACACTTTCAATATAACGATAATGCTGGAAATCCAAAACAAAAAATAAAAAACAATTGGTTTGTTTTTCCTTGCAGTGCATTTACTGTTATTATTGCTGCAACTCGACACCGTTTACACTGTTTTAATTCACTTTAAAGGTGATCAGGTCTGGCGTGTTTTCCCCTGTTCTACCCACGTGGCTCTCTGTAACTAATCGGGACTGGCAGAGGCTGTGATTGGCTGAACAAGGCGGTGCGGAGGTTGTGATTCGCTGAGCAAGGAGGGGTAGAGGATGTGATTGGCTGAACAAGGCAGGACGGAGGCTGTGATTGGCTGAGCAAGGCGCGGGTCGCTGGGCGGTTTTGAATGAAGTGGTTGTTGGGGGTGGCGGGGACAGAACTCCGGCGGGCGGGAGATTCGGCGAAGTGCAACATAAGTGAGTATTGACTAACTGGATCACTTTAACTGGGGAAAACACCGGGAAATACTGTTCTAGACTGTTACGAAAGTGGCGAATGGAGAATCTGAGAGACTGCCGACTGTTTACCGCGCTGATTGATTTATTTACATCTTTAGTATTGCATGAATTCATGGTTACTGGAAATTGAGCTCAATATGTCCATTTATAATGGTTTTGGCCTTCTAAGAAGTGGTTCCTTGTCAACTGTGGCTCAGTGGGTAGCCGTTCCTCCTCTTGAATCAGTAGGTTATGGATTCAATTCCTGCTCCAGAGACTTGAGCACAAAAATCTAGGCTGAGACTTCAGTGCAGTACTGAGGGATAAGGGCAGGGATTTCTCTCCAGTGTTGTGGCCACTATTTATACCTGGACCAATATCACTAAAACTGGTTATTTTCATATTGCTGATTGTGGGACTTTGCTGTAAGTAGGTTGGCTGCCATGTCTCCTATACTACACCAGGGACTGCTGAGTATTTTCTGCATTTTCTGTTTTTAATGCAGAAGCTGGAAACCTGAAAGACTCTGCCTTTGTGTTATGCCTTTTACTGTTTAGTCACCGTCACAAGTTTCTTATTAAAAAAATGTTGCTTAATAATTTTTCTTTCAAAATTTGTTTATTCTTATCTTTTACGCTGAGGTCATGAGTCGTCAAATTCTGTACATGATGGAATAATCTTCCTCAATCCAAATTGTCCAAACTAGTGAAAATATGTAACATCACCTGATCACTCTCAATTACTTGGAGATGTTAAATGACGAGAGTTGGTGGGGTAGAGCCAAAGGGAGTGGTGATGGGACAAGAAAATAAACAAAAGATGGACCCAGAAGAGGTGTAAATGGCAGAAAATGAACAGCTGTTTCTGAAAGCTAAAACGAGAAAAACAAGCTAAAGACCAACACATGCAAATAAAAGAAGGCAAATTGGTGGGGCATAGACTATGGTATTAAATTGTTAAACTCATTGTTGAGTCCAGAAAGCTGTAAAGTGCCTAATCAAAAGGTGAGGTACTGTTCCTCGAGTTTACATTGAGCTTCACAGGAACACTGCAGTAGGCCGAGAACAGAGATGTCAGTGTGAAAGCAAGGTGGAGAATTAAAATGGCAAGCCATGGGAAACTCTGGGTCATGCTTGCAGACTTAACGGAGGTGTTCCATAAAGTAGTCACCCAATCTGCGTTTGGTCACCCCAGTGTATAACAGGAAGCATTGTGAGCAGTGAATACAGTATAGTAATTTGAATAAGTATATTTAAATTGCTGCTTCAGCTGGAAGGAGTTTTTGGGGCATTGGATGGTGAGGAGAGGAGGTAAAAGGGCAGGTGTTGATCTCCTGCACTTACATGTACAGGTGTCTTAGGAAGGGTTGGGGTGTTAGGAATGATAGAGGAGTGGACCGGGGTGTCACGGTGGAAACGGTCCCTTTGGAATGCTGAAAGGGGAGGGCAGGGGAGGATGTGTTTGGTGGTGATGGAAATGGCAGAGCATGATATGTTGAATATGGAGGCTGGCGGGTGGACGGCAAGGACAAGGGGAACACTATTGTGGTTCTGGAATGGAGGGGAAGGGGTGAGAGCAGAAGTGCGGAAAATGGGATGGGACACAGTCGAGGGACCTATAACCACAGTGGGGATAAGGAGGACATCGGAGGTGCTGATAGGGAAGGTTGCATCATCAGAACAGATGCAACAGAGACGAAGAAACTGGGAGAATGGAAAGGAATCCTGACAGTGTGTGAGGAAATGTAGCTGAGGTTGCTGTGGGAGTCAATGAGCTTATAATGAATATTTGTTAATTTACTATCCCCAGATAACTTTCCTGCTTGATTACTTCAAGCGTGTTGCTGTTTAATACGGAATACCTATATTCACTCCTTCTATCTAATCTCATGACTTTACACCTATCTCTGTTGAACTCCATCTGTATGCATCCTTGGTCAAATTTTTGCTGATTTGAAACATTTGGGTATTTCAGTTTTTATTTTAATGTCAAAAACCAGAGGAAAAATTGATTCCAAAATCCAGGATAAATTTGGAGAAAGGCAGTTATTTTGAACATTGTGAAAACATGTAATTGCGTTCCAATGTTGTACAGGTTTCCATGATCACAAAATATTGTCAAGTTATTACAGCATTAAGATTTATTTACAGTATTTGTGAATGAGCTGAAAAATGCCCACTGCAAAAATGTATATTTGAAGTAGCTCATTGTTATCATGACATATCAACAGAATCATGAAACAAAAACATATACCAAAATGTAATGCTGTATTGTGTATAATGAACAGTAAATTGGAATCATTTTGTTAATAACCTAGATGTAGTCAATATCAATATTCTTTAGATATTCTTCATTTTGCAACAACAGTTTCCATTCAAATCATATTTTTAATGTAGAAAATGATTAACCCATTGTACAGAAGTAATCCGCAATACCCATACCCTGGGGAAGTGTTTAAAACACGTATAAACAAAAAATAAATGCCTTGCCAAAGAAGATGGTAAGGGTAAGGGTATTTTTAATTTGAGATGTGGTCGTCACTGTCAAAGCCAATATTTATTTCCCATCCCTACGTTGTCCTTGAGAAGATGGTGGTGTGTCACCTTCTTGAACTGCAACTGTCCTTGTAGTGTAGGTACTCCCACAGTGCTGTTAGGTAGGGAGTTCCAGGATTTTAATCCAAAAATGGTGAAGGAATGGAGATATATTTCCCCGCCGGGCTGGTTTGCAGGGAAACTGGCAGGCATTAGTGTTTCCACGCGCCTGCTGTCCTTGCCCTTCTAAGGGTAGGGGTTGCAGGCTTGGAAGGAGCAGTCGAAGAGCGTGCTGCTGCTGTGTATCTTGTACACTAGCCACGATGCACTCTTAGAGGAGGAAGTCAATGTTTAAGGTGATGGATGGGGTACAAGTCAAGCTTTGTTACCTAAGGAGTTGTGAATGGAACTACATGCTTTGCACATCAGTGAATGTCCTGATTTCTGACATTATGATGGAAGGAAAGTTATTACTGCAGCACTGCAAGAGTGGTCACTTTCACCTAGCCTTTGGAATCAACTGTTGTCCATGTTTGGACCAAGCCTGTAATAAGGTCTGGAGCTGAATGGTCCTAGTAGGACCTGAATGGCACATACATAAGAACCACGAGCAGGAGTAGGCCACTTAGCTCTTCAAGCTCACTGTGCCATTCAATAAGTTTATGGCTGATATTGTAACCTCCCACCTACCACTGATAACCTTTCATCCCCTTGTTAATCAAGAATCTATCTAGCTCTGCCTTAAAAAATATTTAAGGACTGTGCTTTCACTGCCTTTTGAGGAAGAGAGTTCCTACGACGCCCTGAGAGAAAAAACTTCTCATCTCTGTCTTAAATGAGTGACTCCTTATTTTTAAACCGTGACCCCAAGTTCTAGATTCTCCCACAAGAGGAAACGTGCTCTCCACATGCACTCTGTTAAGACCCCTCAGGATCTTAAAGGTTTCAGTTAAGTCATCTCTTACTCTTCTAAATTCCAATGGATACAAACCTAACCTGTCCAACCTTTCCTCATAAGACAGCCCACTCATTCCTCTCAGCCTATTAGCCTAGTAAACCTTCTCTGAACTGCTTCTAATGCATTTACATCTTTCCTTAAATAAGGAGACCAAAACTGTACACAGTACTCCAGATGTGTTCTCACCAATGCCCTGTACAACTGAAGCAGAACCTCCCTACTTTTCTATTCAATTCCCCTCGCAATAAATAATAATATTCTATTAGCTTTCCTGATACTTGCTGTACCTGCATACTAGCCTTCTGTGATTCATGCACTTGGACACCCAGATCCCCCTGAATCTCAGAGCTCTGCAATCTCTCGCCATTTAAATAATATGCTTCTTTTTTATTCTTCCTGCCAAAATGGACAATTTCATATTTGCCCACATTATATTCCATTTGTCAGCTCTTTGCCCACTCACTTAACCTATCTATGTCACTTTGTAGCCTCCTTATGTCCTCTTGACAACCTACTTTCCTACCTATCTTTGTGTCGTCAGCAAATATAGCAACCATTCCTTCGGTCCCTTCATCCAAGTCATTTATATAAATTGGAAAAAGGTGAGGCCCCAGCACGGACCCCTGTGGCACACCACTCGTTACATCCCGCCAACCAGAAAAAGACCCATTTTTGGCTACCCTCCGTTTCCTGTTGGCTAGCCAATCTTCTATCCATTTCAATATGTTACCGCCTACATCACGAGCCTTTATTTTCTGCAATAACCTTTGATGTAGCACCTAATCAAATGCCTTTTGGAAATCTAAATACAGTACTTCCATCAGTTCCCCTTTATCCACAGCACATGTGACTCCTTCAAAGAATTGCAATAAATTGGCTAAACATGATTTCCCTTTCACAAAACCATTTTGACGCTACTTGATTGCCATACACTTTCCTAAGTGCCCTGCTATAATAATAATAGCTTCTAATATTTTCCCTGTGACAGATGTTAAGCTAATTGGCTTGTAATTTCCTGCTCTGTCTCCTTCCCTTTTTGAATAAAGGAGTTACATTTAGCATTTTCCAATTGAATGGAGCCTTCCCCAAATCTAAGGAATTTTGGAAAATTTAAACCAATGCATCAACTATTTTACGAGCCACTTCTTTTAAGACCATTGGATAAAGCCCTTCAGGACCCAGGGTTTTGTCAGCCTGTAGTTCCAACAATTTGCTCAATACCACTTGCCTGGTGATTGTAATTTTCCTGCGTTCCTCCCTTCTATTTCCTAATATACAGCTATTCCAGGGATGTTACTCGTAACCTCTATAGTGAAAACTGATACGAAATACCTGTTCAATTCATCTGCCATCTCCTCACTTTCTATTATGAATTCCCCAAACTCACTTTCTATAGGACTAGCGCTCACTTTGTTACCTCCTATCTTATTTAAATATCTATGGAATCTCTTACTATCTGTCTATATGCTTCCAGCTAGCTTTCTCTTGTACTTTAATTTTTCCCTCTTTGTTAATCTTTTTGTCATTCTTTGCTCTTCTTCATATTCTGTCAAATCTTCTGACCTGCCACTCCTATTTGCACAATTATATGTTTTTTCTTCAAGATAGATACTGTCTTTAACTTTTTTAGTTAACCTCAGGATGGTGTCCTAGGCCCAACCATCTTCACTGCTTCATCAACGACCATCCTTTCATCATAAGGTCAGAAGTGGGGATATTCGCTGATGTTCTGGATCATTCGCAACTCCTCAGTTACTGAAGCAATCCATGTCCAAATGCAGCAAGACCTGGCCAATATCCAGGCTTGGACTGACAGGTGACAAATAACATTCGTGCCACACAAGTGCCAGGCAATGACCATCTCCAACAAGAGAGAATCTAACCATCTCCCCTTGACATTCAATGGCATTATCATCACTGAATTCCCCACTATCAAATTCCAGGAGGTTACCATTGACCAGAAACTGAACTGGACTAACCATATAAATACTGTGGCTACAAGAGCAGGTCAGAGGCTAGGAATCCTGCAGCGGGTAACTCACTTCCTGAAACTCCAAAGCATGTCCACCATCTTCAAGGCACAAGTCAGGAGTGTGATGGAATACTCCCCACTTGCCTGGATGAGTGCAGCTTCAAGAACTTTCAGGAAGCTTGACAACGTCCAGGACAAAGCTGCCGGCTTGACTGGCATGCCATCCATAAACATTCACTCAGTCCATCATAGCAGAGTGAGTGCCATCTACAAGATGCACTGCAGGTACTCACCAAGCCTCCTTAGACAGCACTTTCCAAACCCATGACCACTACCATCTAGAAGGATAAGGGCAGCTGATACATGGGAACACCACCACCTAGAAGCTCCCCTCCAAGCCATTCACCACCTTGACTTGGAAATATATCACTGTTCCTTCGCTGTCGCTGGGTCAAAACCCTGGAACTCCTAACAGCACTGTTGGTGTACCTACACCACATGAACTGCAGCGGCTCAAGAAGGCAGCTCACCACCACCTTCTCAAGGGCAATTAGGGATGGGCAATAAATGCTGGTCTAGCCAGCGATGCCCACACCCCAATAATGAATAAAAACAAACCACGGACGGTGGGTTCTCCCCTTGGAAGCTTTCTTTCTCATTGGAATGTATCTATTCTGTGTATTCTGAAATATCCCTTTAAAGGTCTGCCACTGCATCTCTATGGACCTATCCCTTAACCTCATTTGCCAGTTCACTCTAGCTAGCTCTGCCCTCATAATTGCCCTTATTTAAGATTAAAATGCTAGCCTTGGACCCAGTGAACAGATTATTGGTACACAAGTGCCACATAATAACACTGTCATTGATACCTTCCATCTCTATGCTGATGATTGGAAGTAGACCGGGGTAGTAATTGCCCGAATAGATTTGTCCTGCTTTTTGTAGACATTACCTGGGCAATTTTTTACTTTGTTGGGTAGATGTTAGTGGCTCTAGAGCATGAGGCAGTAAAGTTCGGATGGGGGTGCCTTGACTTTTATTCTCCAAATCTGGTGTTTCACGTTTTATATTTTAAAGGTTTCAAATACTTGATTCAGAAACTAAATGATCCAAAACCAGACTGATGAATCCTTGCTTGGATCATTTAAGGAGAAACTCTGTTTCTCTGTCCACAGATGCTACCAAACCCGTGAACATTTCCAGCACTCTTTTTGTTTTTATTTCAGATTTCCAGCATCCGCATTATTTTGTTTTCATATTGCTGAAATCCAGATGGATAACAAAAACTGTATCACCCCCTTATCTACCAGATCTGAAGCTTCTTAAAGAAGTTCAATAAATTGGTCAGGTATAACCTGCTTCTTGTGAGCCAATGCTAACTTTGACGAATTAGACTTTGTCCTTCTGGATCTCTTACCCCATCCTCCATGAATGTCTCACATACTTCTTCCCCCTCAACTGAGGGGAGGTTCACAGGTAATTTAAGGTTTCATTCCCCGACCTTCTTTAAAGATGAAAGGGGCTCGCATTTCCTACTTTCTAATTCAGTAGGATGTTGCCTAATTGCAATGAATTTTGCAATATACTTGTGAGAGGATTTGTAATCTCAACCAATTCCATCAGCATCCCTCGATGGATGTTCTGATTATAGATTAACAGAACTTTCTACAGACATAACCAGGAGTCTGGGATAGGCTGTTGCATCTTGGTTATCAAGGTTCAGGACTTGACTGAATGGATAAAATCCTGCAGTGGGAAGAGGAGATGCTGGAGATTATGGGGACAAACAACATGGGAGTCCCTTGCGACATTATTACCTGTTCCCTGTACCCCTTGAGCAACCATTTACTGCTCTGCTTCTTCAATCTGTTTATGGATATCATCATCTACTATTATATTCTGTCCATTTTCAGGACTGAAAATCTATGGAACACCTTTTGCTCCACTGGTCTCTCTGTTTCTTTCTGTTCCCTTTGCATGCCTCATTAACTGGAACCCATGTGTTACTGCTTGCTGTGTTGTCTCTTATCTTGGTGAAGACAACCTCATGGATGATCTCTTCCAGACACTTTTCCTGCTTGTGTATAATGTGCCAGGTAGCTAGTTGGTTATTTAGTGCAGGAATTTATCTCTTGAGGGAGTCAATTACTTAGTACTCATGAAGGCATACTCCCCCCGGATTCTTTGCAGATCCAAGATGACCCACATCCTGTATGTCATGCATACAGTAAGCTTAACATCCACAACGACATCTCTATTTTTAACAAGTTAAAAATGTTTTAATTTTTTTCTCTAGATGTACTTTGATATAAAAATAATTACTTCCTACTGTCAAAAACTCACTCCAAATATAATAAATTTGAACTTGTAATAAAGTTAATCATGTACAGTATAACCTTCAGGGCCTGTCCTGAGGGAAGAAAGCTGAACTTTACATAAAAAGCAAATACAGACTCCACTTCAGCTGTATACAGTGGCACTGAAGCAGCTCTCTCAATTTCAGCTGAAATTAAAATCTAAACATTAAGATTTGTAAGTGGGAGAAGAGGACCTATCAATGAAGTTAGGTTAGTTCCTCCTCACTCAAAATGAGCTTATTGATGAAGAACATAGTTTACAGGAGCAAGCAGTAAAAGTTAGGTTATTGAAGCTGATCCAGCAAAACAGTTGTTGGAATGGGTTTGCAAAACTTCAAACAGATAACCAGCTGAGTGAAATCCTTTTAATGTCTTGTTTGCAGACATTGAGATAATTCTTTTCTGAAAAATTCCCCTGGAATTTGGGGCAGATCCTTGTTCTGTTTGGATTCTGCCCTGTTTTGATTGGCCTTTTTCAATTCTGCTCGGGGTAACCACAGAGGGACCTTTCTCATTCCCCGTGTCAAAGGGGCCTCCAGGGCTTCTCCAGTAGATTCTGCCCATTTTATGTCTTGAAATACCTCAGTGGCACTTTTTAAGAAAGGCCCCAAATGTTACCTAATCTGAGGTAATCAATCGTCAATCCTAGAAGCAGAATGATTCCTTCGATGCCAAAGACTTGGGGGATTTTTTTTTGCCACTGTTAGGCATCAGGAGTTTAGGGAGAATGAGTCTGGTTCACTGATCCACGCTGATGAGTTGGGTTGCATGTCATTGATTGGTCACTGCAGACATTGGAAGCCCACTGTGGCCATGTAAGTAACTTGGGCCCTGGGATTTAAGATGGGTTTCTAGTCTGGGGCAGGACAGATAGGGGTTCTAGTCTGCTTCCAGTATGCAGGTAGAGTAAACCTAGAAACTTAGACATATTAGAGATAAATTTTGATTGTACCCTAAAATCACATGGGAATTGCAATGGGCAGTAAATCAGAGAAATTGATTGTGACCCTTGTAGTATGAAATCTCCATGTTTTCTAATCATTTCAATAATTTTAGCATTCAGCCGTTGGCTGGACCGGTCAGCACAGCACCAATATCGTGAGTAACAATTGCTTGCAGCTAGACTGCATTGCTTAAAGCTAGTTTGCTACTTAAGGTAAGACTAGGAAAGAGGACCTGTTTGGGGATTATCAGGAACTAGGAACTAAATTAAAGAACAGGTCCTCAAGGGTTATAATCTCCGGATTACTATCTGAGCCACGTGCAAATTGGCATAGGGATGCGAGAATAAGGGAAGTAAACACGTGGCCAAAGGAGTGGTGCGGGAAAGAAGGGTTCCATTTCGTGGGGCACTGGCATCAGTATTGGAACAGGAGGGATCTGTACCATTGGGACGGTCTCCACCTGAACCGATCTGGGACCAATGTTCTAGCGAAAAGGTTAAATAGGGTGGTCAACAGGACTTTAAACTAGAAAGTGGGGGGAGAGGGAAGGGTAAAACTTCAAGAAGTATGACTAATGGGAAACAAAGCAGCAGGTTAGCGTGTGGGGGGGTGGATTCAACTTCATGGAAAATTATGAAAAAACTGAAAAGAAAGGAGAGCCCAGGAGAGGCTATTAAAGTCTCCAGAACACAAAATAGGACAGAGCGTTTGGAAAGGGCCAGAAATCTAACTTCAAGCACGTCAGATAAAGGGATGACAATGAGAAAGGGGACGGGAAATACAGGACTGAAGGTGTTGTATCTGACTGCACGCAGTATACGAAATAAGGTAAATGAGCTTGTGCCGCAGATTGAAATTGGCAGGTATGATGTGGTGGACATTACAGAGACATGGCTGCAAGGGGATCAGGACTGGGAGCTAAATATCCAAGGATATACATCCTATTGATAAGATAGGCAGGTTGGCAGAGGTGGTGGGGTTGCTTTGTTAGTAAGAAATGAAATTAAATCAATAGCAAGAAATGATGTAGGGTCAGATGTTGTAGAATCTGTGTGGGTAGAGTGGAGGAACCGCAAAGGTGAAAAAACCATAATGGGATTTATGTACAGGCCTCCGAACAGTAGTCAGGATTTGGGGCACAAGATACACCAGGAGATAGAAAAGGTCTGTAAGAAAGGCAAGGTTACAGTGATCATGGGGGATTTCAATATGCAGATAGACTGGAAAAATCAGGTTGGTAGTGGATCCCAAGAAAAGGAATTTGTGGAATGTCTACGAGATGGCTTTTTGGAGCAGCTTGTGGTGGAGCCCACTAGGGAACAAACAATTCTAGATTTAGTGATGTGTAATGAGGCAGATTTGATAAGGGAGCTTAAGGTGAAGGAACACTTAGGAGGAAGTGACCATAATATGATAGAATTTACCCTGCAATTTGAGAGGAAAAAGCTGGAATCAGATGTAATGGTATTACAGTTGAATAAAGGCAACTACAGAGGCATGAGGGAGGAGCTGGCCAGAATTGACTGGGAGATGAGCCTAGCAGGAAAGACAGTGGAACAGCAATGGCAGGAGTTTCTGGGAGTAATTTGGGAGACACAGCAAAAATTCATCCCTAGGAAGAAGAAGCATACTAAAAGGAGGACGAGG
Source organism: Cetorhinus maximus (assembly GCF_964194155.1). Classification (NCBI taxonomy): domain Eukaryota; kingdom Metazoa; phylum Chordata; class Chondrichthyes; order Lamniformes; family Cetorhinidae; genus Cetorhinus; species Cetorhinus maximus. Next base: position 53,817,432 of record NC_135892.1, read on the forward strand.
CAACCATGGCTGACAAGGGAAGTCAGGGACAGCATAATAGCTAAAGAGAAAGCATACAATGCGGCAAAGAGCAGTGGGAAACCAGGGGATTGGGAAGCCTACAAAGACCAAGAGAGGACAACTAAAAAAGAAATAAGGAGGGAGAAGATTAAATATGAGGGTAAACTAGCCAGTAATATAAAAGAAGATTGCAAGAGTTTTTTTAGATATATAAAAGGTAAGAGAGAGGCAAAAGTGGACATTGGGCCGCTGGAAAATGACGTTGGAGAAGTAGTAGTGGGGAACAAAGAAATGGCGGAGGAGCTGAATAGATACTTTGCGTCAGTTTTCACAGTGGAAGACACGAGTGACATCCCCAGAGTTCAAGAGAGTCGGGGGTCAGAGGTGAGTATGGTGGCCATTAGCAAGAAGAAGGTGCTAGGAAAACTGAAAGGTCTGCAGATGGATAAATCACCAGGACCAGTTGGATTATACCCCTGAGTTCTGAAGGAGATAGCTGAAGAGATAGTGGAGGCGTTAGTGGTGATCTTTCAGGAATCACTGGAGTCAGGGAGGGTCCCAGAGGACTGGAAAATCGCTAATGTAACCCCGTTTAAGAAGGGAGTGAGGCAAAAGATGGGAAATTACAGGCCGATTAGCCTGACCTCATTCATTGGTAAGATTTTAGAGTCCATTATTAAGGATGAGATTTCAGAATACTTGGAAGTGCATGGTAAAATAGGGCAAAGTCAGCATGGTTTCATCAAGGGGAGGTCATGCCTGACAAATATGTTAGAATTCTTTGAGGAGGTAACGAGTAGGTTAGACAAAGGAGAGCCAATGGATATTATCTACTTGGACTTCCAGAAGGCCTTTGACAAGGTGCCGCACAGGAGGCTGCTCAGTAAGATAAGAGCCCACGGTGTTAGAGGCAAGGTACTAGCATGGATAGAAGATTGGCTGTCTGGCAGGAGGCAGAGAGTGGGGATAAGGGGATCCTTCTCAGGATGGTGGCCGGTGACTAGTGGAGTTCCGCAGGGGTCAGTGTTGGGACCACAACTTTTCACTTTATACATTAATGATCTAGATGAAGGAACTGAGGGCATCCTGGCTAAGTTTGCAGATGATACAAAGATAGGTGGAGGGGCAGGTAGTATTGAGGAGGCGGGGAGGCTGCAGAAGGATTTGGACAGGTTAGGAGAATGGGCAAAAAAGTGGCAGATGGAATACAACGTGGGGAAGTGTGAGGTCATGCACTTTGGTAGGAAGAATAGAGGCATGGACTATTTTCTAAATGGGGAGAGAATTCAGAAATCTGGAGTGCAAAGGGACTTGGGAGTCCTAGTCCAGGATTCTCTTAAGGTTAACTTGCAGGTTGAGTCGGTAGTTAGGAAGGCAAATGCAATGTTGGCATTTTATTTTGAGAGGACTAGAATATAAAAGCAGGGATGTGCTGCTGAGGCTTTATAAGGGTCTGGTCAGACCACATTTAGAATATTGTGAGCAATTTTGTGCCCCGTATCTCAGGAAGGATGTGCTGGCCCTGGAGAGGGTACAGAGGAGGTTCACGAGAATGATCCCAGGAATGAAAGGCTTAACATATGAGGAACGTTTGAGGACTCTGGGTCTATACTCGATGGAGTTTAGAAGGATGAGGGGGGATCTGATTGAAACTTACAGAATACTGAAAGGCCTGGATAGAGTGGACGTGGGGAAGATGTTTCCATTAGTAGGGGAGACTAGGACCTGAGGGCACAGCCTCAGAGTAAAGGAAAGACCTTTTAGAACAGAGATGAGGAGAAACTTCTTTAGCCAGAGAGTGGTGAATCTATGGAATTCATTGCCACAGAAGGCTGTGGAGGCCAGGTCATTGAGTGTATTTAGGACCGAGATAGATAGGCTCTTGATTGGTAAGGGGATCAAAGGTTATGGGGAGAAGGCGGGAGAATGGGGTTGAGAAACTTATCAGCCATGATTGAATGGCGGAGCAGACTTGATGGGCCGATTGGCCTAATTTCTGTTCCTATGTCTTATGGTCTTAAAGTGAAGGTGCATTGTGGCTGGAGCATGTGCTGACAGTCATACAGGAAGTGGCCCTGGGAAAAATTGAAACTTGGTGCAAATGGGAAAGTGTGGGCTCCAAGATTTCTAAATGCAGTACTGGAAGCCTTGATGGAGGAGGAGAAATGTCCTGTATCCGGAGGGGGCCAGGAGGCCCTCCAGACATGGGCTCAGAAGGCAGAGCGAGCAGATAACTCACACTAGTGGTCAAGGTCAGTAAATGCATCTTCAAATTTTACATCCTACCAATTGCACCACTAGCCTCAGCTGCTACTCAATTCATCACATTCCCATCACTCGCCAACCAACAATCTTTACCAATCAGGACTTATACCTGACATATGCTCACTTTTAAACATTGAGCACTGTTGCGGGTCTCTAACCACGCCTCACAGATTGCGTGCACTGCCAGCTATTTGACTATGACAACCATATCATTCAAGCAGATTGCACAGCACTTACTGGCATGCTTTCCTCTCTTTTGCAGAACAAGGTGGCACACAACCAGAGGTAACAGGAGCTAACTGAAGGGGAAGAAGTGTGGCTGCATCTCTTAATCCCCCTGTAGGAGATGGTGCTGGCCATTATTGGTGTGACTATTGGTGAGCCCGTGGCCAGCGATGGGGCTGAAACCATCAAAGATGACAGTATCATCATACCTAATCCTCTTTTTCACATAACACCTCCCTCTTACCCACAATCTCTCCTGATTTACAAGATGCAAATGCCCCTCTTGCTTTCTGCTTCTCTCCATGGAACAACTTTATTTGTGAGCCTTTCTTCTTTGAGATACCCATGAAGTGCAGCCAGGCCAGGGAATGGCCATCATTCGATTTCACATTTCCAGCCATCAGCCCAGATACTGAGACTATGTAATTTACAAGATGACATCATGGTGGGATCTGCATGTGTTGAGACACTGCAGCCAGGACAAGAATCAAGGAGAGTGCAGGTGCCAGCTCACTTGGGGTCACAGAGTTTTCTTGCAAAGGACTCCGATGGGCATTTGGGTGGGGAAGCCTATAGAAGATTGTTGATGGGTATGCACAAAAAAATACTTAGTGCATTGGGAAGCCTGCCAGAAAACCTGCAGTCAATGGGAAGGAACATGGAGGAGTCTGGCACTAACTTGGCAGTGGGCTTTGTGCAAAGAGTCCTTCTCTCCCTCTTCCTGCTGTGTGGCCTCTTTTCACTCATGTTTTATTCCATGAGGGGAATGCCAGCTAGTGCACCCGTATCTGGGAGCAGCTGGCTTGTGCAGAAGTTTTGAAGTCAGCAAAAACTCTCAGCACCAGCCACACCACTTTCTGTAGACTTTTGCAATTTTAAAGAACTATGAAAAGCACCAAATACTTACAGGACCATAGCAACAGCTCAAAGAAATTAGCCAGCAAGCAACCTATATGTAGTTCTTTTTACAGAGTGCTAATTGGAGAGGGACCCTTCCTGCTGCATGACACATGTCCATCTGTGTGTGGTTAAGGGAAGGGTTTTAGTTGGAATGTTGAGCCCCAAACTGGGATAACTGAGTGGAATTGGTATTGCAAACTGGTTGCCTACTTAGCATATTTCCGGCAGCCATTCACGGAGCACGTGCGGATGCCATTTTGGACATTTAAGGACACTCGCAGTGCACAAAAGTTGGGTGCTAATGATCCCAACTTCTCATCTATTGGTCCTAGTGGTATCTCCACCCATGAGTTTTCCAGTCGTAATATTTGCATATTAAAGACATTTTTGTCCTTTCAAAGAGCTGCTATTGACCTTTTGTCTTTCCAGCCAACATGCTCAGCAGTAAATGAATGCAAGAGTATCCTTTTATTTTAAGAAATACAAAAAAAAGGAAGCTAAGAAAATGTTGGCAAAATATTCATTTTTTTCATAATATTCTCCTCTTGGGTTTGCTGGAAGAAAACAAGGGAAGCCAGGATATATACTGGAAAATCTGATACTACCCACGCACACCATTATCCAAGCAACTGTGTCAATAAACCATGGCATTGCTTGCAATGTCACTGTCTTTGAAGGCATTTCATTCAGGATGCAATTATGCAGCCATGTCATTTGCTGTAGACTGATTTGCTGACTGCCTTCATCACAGTTACAGCATTGCCCTCAATTGTGATGTCTCTGGCTCAGAGGGCTCCATGGGGACATCTAGGATAGATGCTAATTTGCAGCACATCAAACAGGTGACTGACGTGCCATTGCTCATGTGTTCAAATTCGTTCTTTATCTTCCCCATTTGAATAGCAATAGCTGCATGACTAGGCTGCCCAATTTTATCATGTAGCTGTATTCTCCAAAGTCCAGGAAGTCACTGAAGGCATTCATCTAGCTTTCTGAACCCCTTGACACAATTATGCACAGTCAGCAAACTTCTCTTATAAGCAGGTTTCAAAAGTTCTGAACTGATGGAATTTGATGCTAAGGAACATTGCAAACTTCTCTGGCCACCAGGTGCCTGCTTCTTCATTGCCACTACCTCTTGCTGTTCCTCATGTATGCACTGTGAGTAACCTAATGCAACTTCCTCGAATTCTCTTATCTAATTTCCCCAAGGTAGATTAGCTGTGCTTAAACTTTCAGTGAGTGATGTCTGTGAGGCGTAATACTTTGAGGTGCTGTTGCTTTTGCCAGGATTGCTGGTTGTTTCCTCGGGCAAGCTTACAAAAACTATGCACATAACAATGTTGACTGCAGAACACTCCTTCCAAACTGATGGAAGGAATGTAATGTGTGTCCTGGTGTTGTTCTTGGGTGCATGTCACTGAGAAGGGAAGAGGAATAATAGCAGGGGAGGCTTCTTCCTTTAAGTGCCTGAGCTAGTTATTTCTTGTTTGTCCTCCTTGGAGAAATTTAGGATCTCTTCACACAAAAGGGGATAAAGGTGATCTTTGCCTATTCATTGTCTTGCAATTCCAATGTTCTTGGGGAGATAGTAAGATTCATTTGGTAGTATTAAGGCCATTTCTGTGTGGACTTTATTTTTTTCATTTTGTTTTTCTGATTTCACTTGGCTTTTCATGACTCTTTGTGGTAATCACCCTAATGCTTTAACTTACCAGCTGCATTTTGTCACCGATACAGACGAACATATGAAATAGGAGCAGAAGTAGGCCATTCGGCCCCTCGAGGCCTGCTGCACCATTCAATAAGATTATGGTTGATCTGTTTGTGTTTTGAATTCTACGTTCCTACCTATCCTGAAAACATTTGATTCCCTTGCCGAACAAGAACCTATCTACCTCTGCCTTAAAAATATTGAATGACTCCGCCCCCATTGCTTTCGGAGGCAGAGAGGTTCAAAGTCTCTCAACCCTCTGAGAGAAAAAAATTCTGCTCATCTCTATCCTTTTTTGGCATTTCCTATTGTAGCTTTTCAGAGGTAAAAAGAGGAAGTGAATGCAAGTTAGGCCACACTGTGAGAGGATGTTTTTTACTCACCTGCACAGTCACACATCTCTTAAATGAGGAGCAGTAGTTCTTTCCCATTTTGAACTGACTTAGACCTGGGGCAGAATTTTGCCCTTGATGGGTGGGCGGGCCCGACCGACTCGGCGGTGGGTGGGCAGCCAATCGCTGCCGCCAAAACGGGCCCCGCCGCCATTATGAGTGGGCGGGCCAATTAGGGCCCACACAGCGGGCTGCCCAACGGGAAGCGCTATGCACTTCCTGTGCGGGCAGGGGGGATTCCCCAAAAGCGAGAATGCGCTCTTTCACGCATGTGCACAAAAGAGCGCACATCTCCCTGAGGCTAAGTGCTGCCTCAGGGAGATCGCTGAATGTTGTTCAAACATTAAAAATAGAAAAAAAAAAAATCCTTAACATGTCCCCCTCATGTGACAATGTCACACGAGATGGGACATGTTAATGAAGTACACAAAAACTTAATTAAATTTTAAAAAATCACCCACCTGCCTGCTCGTTGGGCCCGTGCGCCGAGCCGAAGTTCGCATGGGCTCCTCAAAATCCTCATCGATTGGTGACTTAATGGCCTTAACAAGGCCTTTAATTAATGGCGGGCGCGCGTCACACTGCATAGCGCGCCTGCCGACCTAAACATCGCGATGCTGTGTGACATTTTAAGCACTGACATGCGGGCTCCGCCACCTGCACCTCAGCCAGAAGATTCAGCCCCTGAACTGAAAGCAGTCCCATATAACTTTGTTTGCTTGGGGAGGGGGGAGGTTGTAGGTGAGGTGGTGTATGTGTTGGCATAGGGATTGGAGTTGTACTCCTTGTACTCGAGCTTATGTTTGCTGTAACTGATTACTGTATCTTTGTACAGGTAATAGTTGATATTGCATCAGTCCTTGTACTGTTAGAGGATGAATTCTTTGACTAGCTTATTTTTGTAATTTACCATCACGTGGCTAATGTATTTTGTATTGCAACAAGTGGAATTCAAAATTTGGGTCATTTTGTTCTTTGATGTATCTAGGACAGCAAACAATGGATATGGGAAAAGAGTGCTTACTTAGCAAGATTTCTGCAGTTTCTGTGCTGCAGTTGTTAATGGGAATTGTTTAATATATAGTTCTGTCAGACAATTTCCTGGCAGATCTGGCTAGTGAGGATGGCTGGGCGGTAGAGTGAGTGAGTCAGCATAATATTTTTTCACCTTTGGGATACTGGTTCATGTCCAGTTTTAAGCCATTGGTTGAAAGTTTCTCCATTTTACTTTAGTTGCTAGGATTTGAAGTTAAAAGATTTTTAGGCAGTCTCAATTCAGTCACTTTGTAGACCTGGGCCTGCACCGCATTTAATGTGGCTGATTGGGTTGGATGGTGGGTAAGGAGATGGGAGGAGAAGAGTTGGAGTTGGAACTGCTACTGAGCATCTGGCTGTAGGGTTACTTCATACAACTGCCTGTAATCAAAAAGCGTTTAATTTCCCTGCACTGATATCCTTCGTCTTTATTAGTGCATTATTTAGCATAGTTTACCATTTTTCTGAAGAGATTGACAGCAAAAGAAAAGGAAAACAACAGATTTTAAGGCCACAATAAATTTGTAGGGTTTGTTCAGCATTTCACTTTTTTAAAATCTATCATCAAAGAAGGTCTAACAGGAGTGAATACAGGCACCAGATCCCAGGATGTTCTGGACCAGACGTGTTCCAGATCTGGGGATTTTACGGATTTTAGGTCCCGTATGGTGCACTTTCATAACATGAAAAAGAATGAGAAACAAAGACTAAAAGGCTTTTATTTACTTTTATTGTTTTATTACTTTATTATTTTACTTTTGTAAATGGCATCTCAACTGAAAGAGTCAGCATCAGAGGGAATGCCTGGGGTGCTAGCTGCTTTACAGGCACAGGCTGTGGAAGTCGAAGATTCAGGCTCTGTTGTACTTCTTTTAAGTAAGTCCTGCCGCTTAAGTTGTTTCAAATATGTGAGCCTTTCTTTGAGGAACACCTCTTGTATTTTGTAAACCCACATAACATGCTGCTCAGTAATGAAGCTCTTTTGTTCCATCCCACGAATCAATTTCTCCATAATGCTTATGTACCTGTCAATAAACACTTTTTCCTATTCGTCCAATGCACCATTTTCATTGTCATCATTATTACACTCATTCTCTTTATTCTTATTCATGGCCATGTCACATATTTCACTGTCTGAGTTGGAGGGGAACTGGAGCATCAACACCTCTTTGACCCTTTTGTCTGTGCCTATCACTGCTTATCTCCACAATCACCACACCCTCAACGTCTCTCTTCCTCCACCGCCCCCCCCCCCCCCACCCGCCACCTTAAACCAGTTTATATTTCTCCCTTCTCCTAACTATGCTTCAGTTCTGCCGAAGGGCCATGAAGGCTCGAAACGTTAACTGATTTCTTCTCCGTCGATGCTGCCAGACCTGCTGAGTTTTTCCAGGTAATTCTGTTTTTGTTTTGGATTTCCAGCAGTAGCTTTTAGCTTTTTGTTTTAATCATTGTCAATATCAGACAATCCTTAACAGCTTCGTCGTCCAATAACTTTGCTTCAGCACATGACAAATCTTTTGCATATGTCAATAAATTTTCAACAACTTTTTTTCTCCTCACACACACACGGAAACCACTAAAATCAGGTTCAATTTCACCTTCACCATTTAGGGACATGGTAAATGGCCACCACCTGTTTGCAAAATATCTTGGGGTACATTGACCTATACCTTCGCAGCACTCCAGCGTGCATCTTTTACATTGAATTCTTTTTGGAATTCCTTAATTCCCAAGCCTCTGTTGCATGCAGTGAGCGTTTTGTGCATGAATTCTGCTTTGTACCTGGTCTTGACTGCCTACAGAATGCCTTGGCCCAAGGGCTGGATGAAGGGTTTACAGTTGGGGGAACAAATAAACTCCGAAAACATTGGCCAGAATTTTCCCGTTGTATGTGGGGCCCGCTCGCCGATGGGAAAATGACGCGGGATGACGTCAGGTGGAATCCCCGACGTCATCCCACCCCATTTAAATATTCAGGAAGGCGGGCGGACAGCGCGATCAGCTGTCTGCCCGCCGATCTGTCAATGGCCAATTGAGGCCATTGACAGGATAATTAAGACAATTAAAGGCCCTGCCCGTCCAACCTTAAGGCTGGCGGGCAGGCCAGGAGCCCCAGCGGGTTCCTGATTATACATGAAACCTCATCCACTGGCGGGATGAGGTTTCATGTCTGTTTTAAAAAACTTTAATAAACTTTGTCATATTTATTAACATGACCCATCTCGTGTGACATTGTCACATGAGGGGGACATGTTAATTTTTTAATTTTTCTATTTTTAAACTTTGAAGCACTGTCAGTAATCTCCCTGAGTCAGCACTTAGTCTCAGGGAGCAGTGCGCTCCTTCACGCACATGCACGAAAGAGCACACTTTGACAGTTGGGGAATCCCCCCCCCTTCCAGCACAGGAAGCGCATAGTGGCTTAATTGGCCCGCCCACTCAAAATGGCGGCGGGGCCTGTTTCGGCGGCGGCAGCAGGCTGCCTGCCTGCCGCTGAGCCGGTGGGGCCCGCCCGCCCATCGAGGGCTAAATTCTGCCCATTATCTCTGATGAAGAGTTCTGTATTGGGATGTGCAGCACAATCATCAAGGAATAACATAATTGTGCAGCCCCCAGGAAGACCCACAGACTGACAATGAGCCCTGGCTTCAGGGACAAAATGGTTCTCCTACCAATCAAGGAAAATTGGTCTTGTCATCCATGTTCACTTATTGAACTCATAAACAACAGAAAAAACCCTGATCCCCTTGAAAGATGTAGAATTCTGACTTTTCAGACAAGCAATTTATACCTGTGGCTACCTGCTACATTTGAACATCCGAATACAGTAAGCCATTCCTTGGAACCTTTGAATCCATTGGTGATGTTTCATCCGCAGTTACATAGGTTTTTCTGGGAACCTGCCTCCAATATAATATGGTCTCATCAGCATTGTACACTAGCTCTGCTGTTGGACCTTCTTCCGATATTATGGGGCTGAATTTTGCCCTTGATGGGCGGGCGGGCCCGATCGACTCGGCGGTGGGCAGGCAGCCAATTGCCGCTGCCAAAATGGGCCCCGCCGCCATTTTACGTGGGCGGGCCAATTAAGGCCCACCCAGCGTGACGCCCGACGGGAAGTGCTATTCAATTCCTGTGTGGGCGGGGGAGGATTCCCCAAAAGTGAGAGTGAGCTCTTTCACGCATGCGTGCGAAAGAGCGCACATCTCCCTGAGGCTAAGTGCTGCCTCAGGGAAATCGCTGAAAGGCTGTGAAAGAATAAAAATAGAACAATAAAAAAAATCATTAACATGTCCCCCTCATGTGAAAATGTCACATGAGATGGGACATGTTAATGAAGTACACAAAAACTTTATTAAACTTTTAAATCCGATATCAAACCTCATTCCGCCACTGGATGAGGTTTGTTTAAAAAATCACTTACCCGCTTGCCCGTTGGGCCAGTGCGCCGAGCCGAAGTTCTCACGGGCTCCTCAAAATCCTCGTCGATTGGTGACTCAATGGCCTTAACCAGGCCTTTAATTAATGGCGGGCGCGCAACACGCTGCATAGCGAGCCCGCCGACCTAAACATCGCGATGCCGCGTGCTGACGTCGGGACGCTCGCGCGACAGTTTAAGCGCTGATGTGCGGGCCCTGCTACCCGCACGTCAGCCAGAAAATTCAGCCCATGGAAAATTCATCTAATTATGCCTCTGCAGCTTCATGGTCAGCTGAAGCTTTTTCACCGCATACTTTCAGTAGACGTACACCATGGTGTTTTTGAAACGTGTTATACCATCCTGATGAGCATTCACATGGCATTGTTAGACCTAACTCTTCATGGGGCAGAAATTTCCCCCTGTCGTGGTGGGTTGTGCGGGGACGGGCGGGGGCTGGCGCAAACCCGATGGGCGCCCCTGATCGGGGCCGTGCCGCCATTTTACGTGAGTGGGCCATTTAAGGCCTGCCCAGTGTGAAGCGCGCCCGGAAGTACTGAGCATTCCCTGTGCGGGCAGGAGGGGAGTTTCCCTGAGTCAGGGCCTGTGCTCTTGCGGGTGAAAGAGCGCAGAAATCTCACGTGATGGTGCCTCAGGGAGATTAGTTTAAGTTATGAAACATTGAAGAAAGGGAAAAAAAAAATTTAAGGACATGCCCCCTCATGTGAAACTGTCACATTAATTAATTATTTAATTAATAAACCCTTCATAGAACCTCAGCCCCCCGCGTGGAAGAGGTTTCATGAAAAATGTGAAGGCCGCCTGGGCTCTTTGCCTGCCCGCCAACCTTAAAGTTGGACAGGCAGCATTCTTAACAACTTTAATTACTTCCTTAATGGCCTTAATAGGCCGAACTGACGATCTAAATGATGCGCGGTGATGTCGGGATGCACGCCTGACATCACCGTGCACCATTTTATGCATTGGCGAGCAGGCCCCGCCCCCACTCGCTGACCTGAAAATTCTTCCCATACAACATTTTTGCTTGGGCCATGATTATAAAGTGATCTAATGGATATTTTTCGCTCTGATGCTGCTTGACCCACTCTAATAACACTTAATCTGCCATAGACTGCCCATGCAGACAAAGTGTTTTCCTATTATTCATTAATTTGGGCACATCGCTGTCAGCATAAAATTTAAGTAACTTCTCCTTTTGCTTCTTCAAATCATAAATGGTCGATGTTCCAACACCATGGTTTTCACTTAGGGAAGAATTTTCCCCCCTGTTTGGGGGGGGGGGGGGGCCGCCATTTTACGCGGGCGAGCCAATTAAGGCCCGACCAGCGTGATGTCGGCATGCGCACGGAAGAGCGCACTCTTCCCCCTGAGGATAGGTGCTGCCTCAGGGAGATGGCACCAAATTTAAAAATGGTCAATGTACAAAAATAAAATTTCCCTGACATGTCCCCTCAGGTGACATGTCCATCAATTTTAATCAAACTTTTAATAAATTTTTAAAAACCATCATGAAACCTCATCCCACCCATGGATGAGGTTTCATGCCTTTTCTTAAGCCCGCCAAGGCTCCCGGCCTGCCCGCCAACCTTAAGGTTGGACGGGCAGGTCCATTAATTACTTGAATTAGTTTTTAAATGACCTCAATAGGCCGTTGACAGTTCGGCGGGTGCACAGCTGATTCGGCTGCGCCCCCGCCGACCTGAAAATTGAAATGACGCGGGGTGACGTCGGGAGTTCCACCTGACATCTTCCCGCATAATTTTACGTGTCGGCAGGTGGGCCTCAGCCTCCCCAGTTTGCCGACCCCAATATCCTGGCCTTAATCTTTTCACCTGAGGCGCCCTTATCTTGATGGCAGTTGGAAAGAGTGGGAGAGTTTCCTGATCAGCCGTACTGCAGAAGGCAATGACAAGCTACTGCAGTACTTTGTTAGCATAATCACAGACCAATCCAATGGGAGCTCATGGTCCCCATTGTGCTCTTGGGGAAATACCTGAAGGAGCAGGAAAGTGAATCGGGGAGTTTGTATGGCATCCATAAGACTCGCGGGTTGTGGATCTTTGCAATTCTCTATCCCTGAGGACTGTGCATGCTCCTTCATTAAGTATATTCAAGACTGATATCGGTAGATTTTTGGAAACTAAGGGAATCGAAGGATATGAGGATAGGATGGGAAAATGGAATTGATGTAAAAGTTCAGCCGTGATATTGAACCATTGAGCAGCCTTGAGGGACTGTGCGGCCCACTCCTCCTATTTCTTATGCCCATGTGAGGAAAGCTGTAGCAATATAGAATCATAATTCCCAGAATAAATAAGGTTTCAGGGATTGTTTTGAGACTTATAAGAATTTTTTAAAAAACCAGTGTTTCTCCCTTTTCTCCCTCAACTTTTACTGGGGTACAATTTCACAGGCGCTGGCAGCCCTTGAGAACAATGCTTCCCAAAATTTTTCTTGATCTGACCCCATTTTACTGCCTCCGACTTCATGTGAACCCAGAGTGAAAAGTTGTGGGTTATTGACCTCAGGGTTGTGGGGGAGGGGCAGATGTGGAGTTTGCAGGTGTGTTTAAGATTGCTGGGTTTGCCCTGGGAAAAGGGAAGATCCGCATTTTTGCAGGCTGTGGTTATAGCAGTAATTGGGCCCTCTGAGAACAGATATGAAGCCACACCCACTCAGAAAAAACAACGAACATTTAAAGGGGCCTCGCAGCTGTCAAAACTCAGTCCAAGCTCCATGGCTGCCATTGCTGCTGCAGAGCTCGTGACCCCAAAATCTAGTCAGTGGGGCCACGGTCCATAGTTTGGGAACCCCTGCTTTTGAACCTTCCCTAAAAGACTGTTCTGCAAGCATGAACCTTGCTGGTCAATGGGCTACTTGATTTTTGTGATGGAAGTGACACATCGTGGCCAAGCCCAACAGTATCCTCACCTGGAGGCCAAGTCCCTTCATGTTCTAGCAGGGATCCCAGAGAGGGAAAAAAAATTGTAGTGGGACATTTTTTATTGTTGTAACCTCTCCCATGTTTAGCTCAGTATGATTAGAACAACCCCATTGCCATGCCAGCAGAGAAGATTTGAGTTTAAAATGAAGATCGCTCCTGGTGGACGCAAGAGCAGACACCAGCTTTCAGTGTTTTATACTACCTTTGTCACGATCATGGAAGGATAAACAATTCACGTTGCTCTTAGAAGTTTATTATGAATGTATCTGGATTTGATTGCCAGTTTATTCTCTGTTTGGGGTGTGTCAGTGTGTGTGTGTCAGTGTCAGTGTGTGTGTGTGAGTGTGTAAAATGTATATGGGCCTGAAAGGTCCCTCCGTCGGGCGGGCTCGGCAGGAACGGGCTGGGTCTGTCGAGGAGCTGACCGCCGCCCGTGATCAGCTCCGAACCGCCATTTTACGCGGGCGGGCCAATTAAGGCCCTCCCAGCATAATACGCAAGCAGCGCTACCTGTGTGGGCGGGGAGGAGGAGGGAGAGCCGGGACCAGCGCTCTTTCGTGCATGCGCGCGAAAGAGCACTTCTATCCCCCTGAGGCATGGAAGGTGCCTCGGGAAGATCGAAGCGCTTTTTAAAAAAATAAATAAATGCAATAAAAATTTAATGAAACATGTCCCCTCGTGACTGTGTCACATGAGATGGGACATGTTTTTATTTTTCAGAAAGTTTTTATTTAATTTGTAAAAGAATTAGAACCCTCATTCCGCTCGTAGATGAGGATTCCTAAATAACGTAAAGTCCACTTGGCCTTTTTGCCTACCCGCCAACCATAAGGTTGGACAGGCAGCGTAACATCAATATTAATTACTTGTTTAATGGCCTAATAGGCCTATCAATTATTGGCATGCGCGCAGCCGACTCCGGCGTGCCCCTGCCGAACAAAACATTGTGAGACTGTGTGATGACGTCAGTATGCATACCCGATGTCATTTTATGTTCCGGCGTGTCGGGCCCGCCCCTGTTCGCCGAATGTAAAATCCTGGCCATAATGTTTTGAGGCTGAGCATTCATTAGCATTAGTAATTATTTTTATTGGGTTCCAAGAGTATTTGTAGTTATTATTTAACGGGAGAGGAAAATACCATGTGGAGCATTCAGGGTGGTGGTGAGGGGTAGCGGAGTTGCTTTAGCCCTCTTGATGCATTTTGTATCAGTTGGCATGGAATAATTTTTTAATTTTTGAAGTTGTTTTCATTTGTAAAAATTAGATCTGCAATTGTATTTCAGCTTTTGAAGTATTTTGGTAAATAAAATACATCTTTGCTTCCATTCATATTATTATCTTCCAGATATTTATCTTTTTGAGAAACCATGACTGAATATGATGGTCTGATCAATGAATGCCCACTTCTATTGCCTCAGAACAAACAGAAGACTGTCTTTGATGGCTTCATTATGGTTAAGGTACAGTACCTATGTTACATGTGCTTGGTAAATACGAGCAGCACTAACAAGATAGAATTGTAGTTTGTGGAGAACATTACTGTAAGAGGGAATGTGTGGTAATTGGGGGAAAAAAATACATTTTTCCCTCTTTCTTTCTCTCTACAATTCCTCCCCGCTCCCACCATCTTACCCCACCCCATAGAATTGTACAGTTCAGGAAAACTCATTCAGTGTATCATGCCTGAAAATGCTATATGCTCTAACCAATTCTACCCTTTCTATTTACCCTTTTAAATTTTCCTTTCAAATATTTACCATTTTCCTTTTAAATGCATTGTGCTTGGAATGATCCATTCAAGCAGAATATCTCTTGACATGATGCATTTAATAAACCATTGCTCTAACTTTTTCCATCACACTTTTGGTGATGATCTTGTATTTGTGTGCTGTGATTACTGACTCATTGATCAGTAGAAATAGCTTTTCCCTATTTGTTTTCAAAAACCTTCATAATTTGAACATCTCTTTCAGATCTCCTCTTAATCTTTTCCATTTTAATGAAAGGAGCATCAGTTTCTCTAGTCTCTTTGTGATTAAACCCTCTCACCCCTGGTTCATCTCTTGTGCACTGTCTCTGTGGCTTTAACATCATTCTTAATGATTTGTATAGATTGAGCATCACTTCTGCTTCTGTACTCTGCTTCTATTTATGAAATCCAGGATACCAAATGCTGTTTTTTATACCATAACTTTATAGATTTGTCCTCCCACTTTTAAAGATGTCCCTAAAATTTTTTGTTCCTCCATTCCTTTCCATGTTTTACCACTTTTTAAAAATAGGTTTGTATTTATTTCCTTTCCTTACTTGTCTTTGCATTTTTACCTGGCATCTTTTTGCCTTCAGATTTTGATACTATGCTCCCCATACCCAAGTTCAGATCACTTATATAAAAGTTATTTAGCGATAAGAGCAGCAATTCCAAAACTGATTATCAGGGGACTCTACTGTAAGTAAAAATTTTCCTGTCTGTAAAACATCCATTAGCTATCCCTCTCTGTATTCTGTCACGTAACTTCTTAGCTATGCTTCCACGCACCCTTTAAAAACCTCTGTCTTAAATTTGCACTCAGAAATCAGGACAGAGATGGCATACATTTTATTCCCATTTTCTGCCCACACTTCCTGCAATCACAGGAAATGCGGGAATACAGAATCACCCATGTAGAGTAAAATGTTTCAACAGTTTTTCATTTTCATATTTGCAGCAATTGAATGGCTTAAAAGAGAATTGAGGAGTAGGGATTAGTACTAAATTATATGAGTTATTTGTCTGGTTTAGATTTAAAACAAAAATTATTTTGAAATCATATTGAAATCTACCTCTGTGCTTACATCTTTGACCAGGAGTCTTCCCTTAATGGATCCCTTCACCTTTCCCCAATATTCTCCCTCCACCTGGACCCCACTCTCTGGCCTCTTACCTTTCCTAGACCTTTTTGTTGAGAACTGCCGACGTGAAACTGTCACTGACCTCGTCTCATCTGGAGATCTTCCCTCCACAACCTCCAACCTCACAGTCCCCCAACCGCAAACAGCTCGCTTCTACCTCGTTCCCAAAATCCATATACAAGACTGACCTGATCATCCCATTGTTTCAGCCCTTCCTGCACACTGAACTTATTTCTTCCTATCTCAACATCATTTTTTTGTCCCCTTTTACAGTCACTTCCTACCAACATCTGTGACTCTTCCGCTGTAACTTCGACTGTTTCCACTTACCTGTTTTCTGTTCACTATCAACGTCCAGTCCCTCTGTACCTTCGTCCCCCATCATGATGGCCTCTGCTTCTTCCTTGAATGATGGTCCAACCAGTTCCCATCCACCACCACCTTCCTCCCTCTGTCTAGCATGTTCCCAGTTTTAACAACTTCTCCTTCAACTCCACATACTTCCTCCAAATAAAAGGTGTTCCCATGGGCCCTAAAAAAAGATCCTGCTATTCCTTCATTTTTGGTGAGATATATGGAACATTCATTATTCAGTCATCATTTGTTTTTTCCCAGCACATTGATGACTATATCGGTGCCGCCTCCTGCTCTAGCCATGAACTGGAAAATTTTGTTGACTTTGTTTCTAATTTTCACCCTTTTCTCACCTTCAGCTGTTCCGTCTCCAACCCTTTCCTTCCCTTCCCTTCCTTCCCTTGACTTCCCTGACTCCATTTCTGTAGATAGGCTATCAACTGCTATTCACTATAAGCCCACAGACTCCCACAGGTACCTTGACTATGTTTCCACAACTTCCATCCTGTAAGGACTCCATTCCATTCTTCCGGTTTCCTTGTCTCGGTCACATTTGTTCCGACAGTGCAACCTTCCACACGTGCTTCTGATATGTCTTCCTTTTTCTTCAACTGAGGATTCCCACCCAGCATGGTTGATGAGGCCCTCCATATCCATTCCATTTCACGGACTTCTGCTCTCACCCTTTCCCTCCCTCTCAGAACCATGATAGGATTCCCTTCATCCTTACTTCTGCCCCATCAGCCTCCATATTCAACGAATCATCCTCTTATTTCCGCCAGTTCCATCGCGATGCCTCCACCAAACGCATCCTTCCCTCTCAGCATTCTGAAGGAACTGTTCTCTCCGCGACACTCTGGTCCACTCCTCAGTCACCCCCTAACACTCTGTCCCTTCCCTACAGCACTTTTCCATTCAAGCTCAAAAGATACAACGCCTGTCTTTACACTTCTTCAGGTATCACCATCCAAAGCCCCAAACACTTCTTGTAAGTGAAACAATGATATACTTGTACTTCTTTCAATTTAATATATTGTATTCACTGCCCACAATGTGGCCCCCTTTACATGAGGAGACTAAACACAGATTGGGTGACTGCTTTGGGAAGCACCTCCATTCAGTCTATAAGCGTGACCCCAAGCTTCCTGTTGCTTGTCTTTTTAGTTCTCCGCCCTGCTCCCACTCTGACATTTCAGTCTATGGCCTGAGACAAGTGTTTCGATGAAGCTCAACAGATGCTCGAGGAACAGCACCTCATCTTATGACTTGGCACTCTACACCCTTCTGGACTCAACCTTGAGTTCAACAACTTTGCCCCCATCTTGTTCTCTGTGATTTTCTTTTTAGCTTTTTTTTTGCAGGCTTGTTTCTTTCTTTATCCCTTTATGTTGCATCCAGATGGCTGCTATGTAGCCATTTATGCCTCATCCGGACATAATCTTTGTTTCTTTACAGTACCCTTTACCACTCTCTTTGACCTTTTCATCATTAAGTCTTTTGTTAGTTAATCTCTCCTCCTCCCCACCCAATCACAGACATTCCCTTTTGTACCTCTTGCCCCCTCTCTCTCTTTTATTGGCTCAAAAACGATTAGTTTTCTATCTTTCTTCTGATGAAAGGTCATCAACCTGAAACATTAACTCTATTTCTCTCCACAGATGCTGCCTGATCTGCTGACTATTTCCAGCATTCTTTGTTTTTATTATTGAAGTTGTTTTATCTCTGAGAGTGCCGTTTTGAAGCACGAGTTTCAATTAATATATCCCAGCGCAAACAGAAATATGTTAGCATTGAATAAAATGTAATTCCTTTAGCCTATTGAGGAGCAATTTGCTGCGCCCTCATTGTGGAAAACTATTCTGCAACTTTGTGATTTTTATTGCTGATGCCTAACAAAGATATTTTGAAAGCTGCTAAAAGAGATTTTTACGAGAGTGAAATGCTGCAGATGCTGTAAATCTGAAATAAAAACAGAAAATGCTGGAAAAACTCAGGCCTGGCAGCATCTGTGGAGAGAGAAAGAGAATTAATGTTTTGAGCCCATATAACTCAGCAGATCTGAAGAAGAGTCATATGGACTCGAAACGCTAACTCTCTTTCTCTCTCCACAGATGCTGCCAGACCTGCTGAGTTTTTCCAGAATTTTCTGTTTTTATTAAGAAGTTTTTTTTTAATCATTGTTCAGGAAGCTCATTTGCACTCCCATACAAAATGTACAGGGGCTGAATTTTCTGATTGGCTGGGGGGTGGGCACGGGCCTGATTGCCGCCTGTGTGGCCATTTTATGTGGGCGGGCCTTAATACGCGACTCCTGAGGATAGTGGGAGCGGGCGGGGGGTGGTGGGAGTGCATTGTCCACCGGGTCCAATGGCAACCCGGCGACCTGTTTATATGAAGCGCTGGCAGCCTTTGCAAGGCTGCTCACAATGGCAAGTGGAAGGGCTGACCGGGGTGCTCCTGGTGAGCAGGCCAATCTGAAGGATGGGCCAGCGGAGCAGGCAAGGCTGGAGGGTAGGGCCAGTGTGCCCCTTGTTTTTCGGATGACTGCCTTGCTGCTCTCCTTGAAGAGGTGGCAGCACAGCGGGAGATGCTGGTTCCCCAGGACGGGAAGAGGAGGCCCCCCTGACATGACGAAATGTGCCTGGAAGGAGGTGGTGAGCTCCCGTGACGTGGTGCGATGCACCTGGATCCAGTGTCGCAAGTGCTTCAACGACTTGTTGCCCTCTGGCAGGGTGAGTACCATGTTGGCATTGGTCATGTAACCCAGCAGGTCGGCTAACCTTCCCTGCTGCCCACCACCGCACCCCCCCGGCCAAGTTTGAGTGTAGTGACTGCACTGAATAATTGACGGCATTGGTCCTTTGCTGGGTGGGCAAGCAGATACTGCCCATGGTGAGGTCAGCCTGAGAGGGTGATGAAGAGATGTGATTTGCCCCCGCAGCATGTGTTACCCTGAGTCCCACATGAATGGTTTGGGGGCAACCTGGAGGAGCTGCACTTAGGCACTGTGTTTGAACTCCAGGACTTGTCCAGGTCAGGGTGATGACATGCTGGGAGGGGAGCTTCAAGGTGGCGTGGCAACAAACCATCTGCTGCCCTCTGCACTCTACGTGCTTGTGCCTCCTTGTTATGGAAGGATATACCGTGTGGTTCCTAATGTGATGTAAGCAGCATGTTTCCAGGGGGAGAGGGGGGTGGGGGTGGTGGGAGGGGTGAGGGGGTGGGGAGCAGGCCTAGCATCTTTGTGTGAGTGTTCGGCAACAGTGGGGTGAGGAGTCACTGGAGCCCTGATATGTTCCAGTCTGGTTGGGGTGGGCTGTGTGCGAAGAGAGTCCATGTACAATTTGCACTAATCAATGCTCTTTCATTTTCAGGAGAAGAATGCTAATAACGCAGCAGAGCGTGTGAGGACTGGTGGCGGTGGCCAGGCGCAGTTAGCCATTCTTAGCCACTTTGAGCAGGAGGCCCTGGATCTGGAGAGGCGCCATGCACCAAGGTCCACTTGTGTCGGTGAGGCTGGGGTGCCACAGCCAGGTATTTATGCCCAACAGTGAGGTCAGCATTGTTCTCCCAGCAGCCATGGCAGTGCTGAATGTTAATTGATTTAATTTTGCAACATGGCTTGACCATTGGCTATGGAAGGATGAGTGTCTAATGATCAGGGGACAGGGATGCACTTTGACATTGTCTCCACGTTAACTGATCTACTGTCCTTGTTCTTCTTTCAGCATCATCGGAGCAGGGCCGGGAGGAGGAGCAGCAGAGGCCCCCTCTCTCACACCTGAGGGGCCTGAAGTCTCACCAGCGTCACACCATTTCTGCCAGGCAGGCACCAGCGCAGACACTAGCACCTTGGTGGGAATTTGAACATCGGCTAGTGTCCAGGGGCACAGCGGTGAGGGCACTTCACAGTCGCTGGAAGAGCTGGCAGAGACAGAGAGTGCCCTTGGCGCCAGCAGTCAGAGGACTGTAGGGCACCAGGAACATGCTCATTCGGTGCCTGATGATCTGCCTCCGGAATCGTCCGCGACGAAGCAGATGCAGGAAATGTGGCCGGGTGTGCGGGAGCATCTGGGGGAGATACATGAGGCTATGCTTGGCTTGGTCTCTGTGGTGGAGGGGTCTACGCGGACGATTACCGAAGTAATGAGCCACATTTCCAAGCGCCAAGTGTCCTCCATGGGGAGAATGACGACTCTCGTGGAGAGGCTACTCCAGGATGGGAATGCGCTCTGACCAGCAAGCCCTCACATCAGCATTGACCTCAGCTGGTCAGTGCCAGTGTGGGAGATGGTTTGGGCATCAACTTTCCCAGCTCAGTGCCCATCCATCCACAGTGAGCAGGGAGGTCTGAAGTGACCTCATATTGGCACAGTAGCTGCCTGGCGTCTCTGCGGGCACCTCTCAGGGCGCTCCGGATGAGGGCAGCAGCTCCTCCGCCCCTCTCCCAGTGACCGTAGCATCCGGTGAGGCTGCGACGACTGGGGAGATGCCAGCTGTGGAACTGGCAGCTCCCTCCCAGGCGGGGCCAGCACAGGCTCCACGGGCCAGAGGATGATCGCCAAGGTCATTGAGACCAACAGGACAGCAGAGTCAGCAGGCTGTCTCAGATGCCACTTCGAGCGATGGGGCAGCACCAAGACGTAGCACCCGTAAATGAAAGCATACGGCACCTTAGGCACACCACGGGTTTTTCACTGGTGCTTTCGTGTTGGCCCGAGATGAGGTCCTTGTGATTTGTTTTTTTTTGTAACACTAATCTCTTTTTTTTGGAATAAGTTGGATTGCTTGACATATTAAATTCAGATATGTCACCATGGCTGAGGGTGCCTCTTTTCTTCTGAATGTGTATGGTTTCCAAAACTGTAATGAGTGCTTTGTTGGACATTCAGCTTTATTAACAAGGCCCTTAGTGACTGTCAGATTTTGCACTTAGGTGTCGAATATCAAGCCTACAGCCCAGGCTTGTCCTGGAGGTCCATCTGTGGTGTGCTAACTGAAGGTTCATTGGATTAAAGCCTCCCGGGTGTCCCTGCCTCCCTGGTGTATGCCTGGGTCACCGTCTACCCCCTCATCAATTCCCTGTGCGTGCTCATCCTCGGACTCACTGCTGGACTCATCGTGTGCAGCTGCAGCCACTGCGTCTACGTCTTCATCGTCCATTGCGCCACCCTTTCCAGCGCAAGATTGTGGAGAGCGCAACCTGCAACTACTGTCACTGACATACGATCTGGAAGGTACTGGAGTGCAGTCCCTGAGTGGTCCAGGCATTGGAAGTTCATCTTGAGAAGACCGATGGTTCTCTCTACCACAGCCCTTGTGGAGGCGTGGCTCCTATTGTACCACTGCTCAGCTTCTGTTCTTGGATGGCAGAGAGGCGTCATGAACCACCTTCTGAGGGGATAGCCCTTGTCACCCAGCAGCCATCCATCAAGCCGGGCTGGAGCACTGAAGAGCCTTGGCACCTGCGAGTGTCTGAGAATGTAGGCGTCATGGGAGCTGCTTGGGTACCTTGCACAGACTTGTAGAATCAGCATCCTGTGATCTGCATCCGGTGACGAAGGCACCGAGCTCACCTGATGGCGCCTCGATGGCCACATGTGTACAGTCTTATTGCACCCTGGACACGGGGGAAGCCAGCAATGGCCGTGAAGCCTCTGGCTCACTGTGTCTGGCTTGCCTGGTCCCAACGGTAGTGGATGGAGGCTAATGCACGCCTGAACAGAGCACCTGTAACCTGCTTGACACAAGTGTGGATAGCTGATTGGGATACACTGCAAAGAACACCCACCGACCCCTGGAAGGAGCCAGAGGCATAGAAGTTGAGGACAGCTGTGACCTTCAGAGCCACTGGCATGGGGTGTCCACCCACACAGTTAGCGGAGATCTCAGGCCCAATCATCCGACAAATATAGTTGACTGTCTCCCTTGAGAGACGGAGACTCCTTCGGCACTGCACCTCAGACATATTGAGGTAGCTGCTTCGCCGCCTGTATACCCTGGCAGCAAGACAGTGGCGTCTTCTGCGGCCCCTTCCGCCTTGGACTATCTCTTGGCTTGCGCCCCTTGTGCCAGCGCCTGACCTTCCAAAGGTGGCTCCCCTGGAGGCTGAATGTGCACTCCTGGCCTCCTCCCCCTTCTTGCCCTCCCTTCCTCCTCAGAGGAGCTGCCTCCAGTGGACAGGTCAGCTCCCATTCCCAGGCTAAGGGAAGGCTTCCTGAAACCTGCAGGCCCAGAGGAGATTACTCACTGCAGAGTGCTGACATAAAGGTTAAAGAGTCCAGAAAAAGCAGCTGATATGTGTTTTGAAGTATGTTAATTGTTTATTGATTACAGACAAACAGGGGTGAAAACTTTACCTCCGCCCACTTTTTCAGTGGTGGGGGTAATTAAAGAAAATCTCACAACAAACTTCATTCTTTGAAAATCATCAGCTAAATGAAGTTGCTTAGCTTCTGGGAAGTTGGGAACAAATACTTCTGGGGCAGAATTTTCCTGTTGGCGTGCGGGGGCGGATTACACAGGCAAGTTTATAAAAACTTTCATAAATAAATACTTGACTGTGCACACTCGCGACCTCAGTGAGCCCTCTTATCCCGCTCATGGATAAGGTTTATACATATATGTCCTCCCACCTGCCCATTGCGCCCGTGCGCCGACGCGAAGATTGCACGGGCGCCAAAAAATCGGTGTTGATTGGGGAGTCAAGGGCCTCAACTGTCCTGTTAATTAATGGCGGGCGTGCGTCGGACATCATTGCGCGCCCACCCAGCGAAATATCACAGTGGCGCCGGGACGCTCACCCGACGTCACCGTGCATCATTTTATGTGCGGGGCCCGCCCCCGCACACCAATGGGAAAATTCTGCCCCAGAGGTATTTGTTCCCAACTTCCCAGAAGCTAAACTACTACTTTTTGCTGATGATTTTCAAAGAATGAAGTTTGTTGTGAGATTTTCTTTAATTACCCTCACCACTGAAAGTGGGCAGAGGTAAAGTTTTCACCCCTGTTTGTTTGTAATCAATAAACGATGAAACTTGGTACATAGATAGGGTACGACCCAAGGAAGAACTGATTAATTTTTGGCGATGATGTGGATCTGGATTCTGGAATTTTTTAAAGGATCCATTATCATTGGGAGATAGGGAATTGACTTTTTTTTAGAATGTTGATTATTTTAGAATGTTGTGGATTGTCTCAGCTGCAGTGGAGCAGTTTGTCACAATTGCCAAAATGTGAGCAGAGTTTTCAGAGCAGGTTGTTGGATATGGACTTGGCCTAGAGCTGCCTCAGTGAGATGGAAGCTCTTCATAAAAAGACTTATTTTTTTCAGCTTTGTAGCTACAGAGCATCAACAACCAGAGAAAAGCCTCAAGGAAGAGCTGCGTAATTGTAATAATGATGAGTTAACATGTTATGACGAACATATACTGAATGCCTACTTCACTTGCTATTGTGGAACTAGATATTTGAGTGCTGGCAAAGATTGACTTTGCTTTAGTTCAATTTAAAAGTATTTTTATAACCTTCTCATTTAAAAAGGAACACTATAGTGACCTAATTCTGTAAGTTACACACTGTTTATTTATGTCATGCTGGTTGAACAGAATTGTCATTTATTAGTTCTTCAGTAACCTTGTGTTCACCTGGTATGGCATAACCTCCAAAGTCCAAGCTTTCTTTAACTAACTAGATTCCTGATTGAGAATTTCTTTGGATATTGGGAGACCAATGGTAGTTGGGTAGCCAGCATTTCTTCTCACATTTCAATTGGTTTGCTCCAATATTAGTTGGTACTGGAACCATTGAGCTGTGTTACAGAATTGCCTGTAACTTCAGCCACTGGACCCATGAAACATAAATAAAATGCTTCTCCTGTGGTGATCAGTGTTCCCCCCCTCCCACCCCAGCTACATAAATCAGTGCTAACAGTAGTATGTGTTGACCTTCAGTTATTGTATCAGCAGTTTTTGCAGCACTAATCTCTGAGGAACTGCAGACTCCAAAGTTGTTAGAGATATTGCCTGTTTAAATGCACTTCTGCAATAGTGAACAGAGCAGGTCCTGAACATGTCAGCTTGAGCCACTCTACTCACGAATACAGAAGAGCAGTTAAGCAGACACATTTTCTATTAGTTTTAAGATTGGTAGCTCCACTCAACAGTGCAGGTGAGTGCATATAGCCTTTAACATTCATCTAGATGGCGGTGATCGTTTTTGAAGGAGTGTTTTCAACTAGTTCTAATTGTCTGATAGCTGGAGTTATGGGAAGGTGCCTGGAAGAGTTGTGATAAATCAGTTGATTTTTGCCAACAGAGCGAAGTACCGCTGGGAGATCTCAGTCACCCACCAATTTGGTATCCATCAGCGAGGGATTGGTCCACTCTTTGGCAGATAATCAAGGTTCCATTGCACTTAATTTGCTTTAATGGAACTTCTGTGTTTTTAATTTTTCTTACTGATATCATGTAAATTGGGTTAAAAGAGCATTGCTGTCATTGACATTAACAAATAGGAACTGGGGTTGCCATGGATTGTGTAATAATTATTTCCTTTCTTTTGGCTTTATATTTCCAGGACAAGGAATTTCGTGTAAGGATACTGTTACCTGAACAGAAATGTCTGAGGCGTGCAAGGTATGGATTTCTTTATTTTAATTATAACATTTGCACAGAATACTTAAATATTTGTCACCTTGACTTATTTGCAAGTCCTCACCAAATTTTGTCCTAGCCTAGACTGGCATTTCAGTGCAGTACTGAGGGTGTACTGCTTTGGTAGATGTCATCCTTCGATTGGATTCTAAACTGAGGCCCATCTAAGTGTTCAGGTGATTGTTAAAGATTCAGTGACCCTTTCTGAAAGAAAAACTTGCATTTATGTAACACCTTTCTTTATCTCAGGACACCCCGAAGCAATTTATAGCCAATATAGTAGTTTTGAAAGGTCATCCTTGTTGTAAAGTAGGGAACAGGACAGCCAGTTTGCACACAAGGAGCAGAATTTTACATTGAGTGCACCTGCATGCCGAAGACCTAACAAGCTAATTAAAATCAAATTAACGCTGCCCACCCAACCTTACGGTTGGCGGGCAGGCGAAAAGGCCAAGTGGCCTTTACATTTTTTTAGGAAATCTCATTCACGAGCGAGATGAGGTTTCCTAAAGCAAATAAACATTAACTAAAAACTTTATTTTTGAATTGAAAACATGTCCCAGTTCATGTGACAGAGCCACATGAGGGGACATGTTTTTAAAAATTTTTACTGTCTTTATTAATTTTTTTAAACAGCGCCTCAATCTTCCTGAGGCAGCTCCTTGCCTAGGAGATTAAAACAATCTTTTGTGCGCATCCGAGAACTGTGTGCCAGGCCCACTCTCCCTTCTAGCCCCGCCCACACAGCTGTCGCTCGCGATCCACCACAGGGCGGGCCTTAATTGGAATTGGAATGGATCCGATCGCGGGCGACTTCCTGACTGCCCCTGCCCGCTCCCGCCGAACCCACCCGACGAGGGAAAAATTCTAGCCAAGTTTCCAAAAACAGCAAACCTGATTAGTATTTTTTTGGTGTTGGTTAAAGGATAAATATTGGCCAGGGCACCAGGGAGAACTCCTCTACTCTTCTTTAAATAATGCCATGGAGCCTTTGACCTTTACCTGAGAGGGTAGAAGGGTCCTCGATTTGATTGTCTCGTCTGAGAGATGGCAGCTTTGGAAGCATTGCCTTCATACTGCATAAAGCATTGGCCTGTACTATGTGTTAAAGTCTCTGGATTGGGTGATGAACCCATGTTCTTCTGACTCAGTGGTGACATGCTGCTACCGTGTAATATATTTTAATGCCACTGTGGGACTATATAGACCTGTTTAAGACTGTCTAGCATTTTTGCGTGGGAGGCCACATTTCAAAATTTTTCTCACTCAAGGGGCCGATGAATAAATGTCAGAAAGATAAAGTTTGGCGCTGTTATGGCACAGCGGATGGTAAATAGCGAGCTGGTCAAATCCCAGAGGGAAACTTGAAACAGCTGCCAGAACTATTTTGCAATTTGTATTTTGTTTTGAGATGCATGCCTTGAATTCAGTAGTAATAAGTCCACTGAGACTTAGAGGCTTTTTACAAAACTAAATTAAACATTTATTAATAAAAGAAAAGATTTTAAGCACACACATAGGTCTACAAATTACTACTATAATAACTCTTAAATCCCCTAATTTATCTGGCTCCCAGTTACACCTCCATTAAGGCAACAGTAAAGCAAAATATAAGTTTAACAGACCCAGGCAAAATACACAATACTCTGGACAGTTAGTGATATTCAAAGTGAGTTTTCTTAGCTTCGGTTCCTGTAGGCAGCAACTTGATGCACAGAGGCTGGAAGCTTTTCACGCTTGTTAGATCTTAGAATGCCTTCTTCTTACACACAACCTCATCTCCATTATACAGGTTTCTCCCTTTTTAATGTAAATTCCATTTTTCCAATATGTCTTTGCAACTTTACTTTTCTCATAATATAACTATTTCATAGTACTCATATCATGAGTAACCTTTGGGAAAAATAAACACACTGTTTGGCTTATCTTCTTATGGCTAGGTGTAACATCTTATGGGATACAATTGATGAGTAGTGAAAGTAGAAAATAACTAATTATTTAGTTTCTGACACCTGCTACTGTTACAAAGTTCACTACTGGCAAACCGAGATTAAACATTGTATGACAGGTGACTACGTTTTTATGTGTTTTTAAAAAATACTAATTTTAGTATATCAGGTGAAAGCAGTGAGTGAGCTTGGAGCGTGTGTTAGCTATGAGATTTGGAATAGAATCCCATTCAGTCTTTGTTCTAGTAACTTTGGGCATGCAAAGTTATATTAGGAAGCAGGGACGAAAGTACAGTGGCAGGTGTATTTTATTTTCAGGACTTGGACCAAAACGCTACATTTAAGTTATTTTAAATTGAGAGTACACAGGATTAGCGTCAAAATCTGATTGTTACACTTGGAGTGCTTTCAAATGCAGTGAATTCTGTTTTTATTTTAAAAATCACTCTAAATAATATCCCAAGGTGCCTATCTAAGGACTACAAAATTGAATTTGAATTTAGCTGGTCAAGTTAGTCTCATAGAGTTATACAGCACAGAAACAGGCCCTTTGGCCCATCGTGTCCATGCTGGCCGTCAAGCACATATCTATTCTAATCCCATTTTCCAGCACTTGGCCCATAGCCCTGTATGCTATGGCATTTCAAGTGCTCATCCTGTGATAATTTTCTTGACTATTACTGTACACCGATAATGCCCTGAGCAATCACTAACATCATGTACTCCTTTTCTAAGTGATGAAACCTGTATTCTTTAAAATTCTGCAATTTACAACTTGTAAATTATAAAATTTGTATCATTTTATTTTTATGCTTTTAATCTGTTGAAGGCTTCAGTGCAGCTGGCAGTTAAAACAAGTCTTGCATGGATACCAGCACATTGTGAAGCAGGTAATGTGCAAAATAATGGCTTCAGTGGTGTAATAAAAATTTAGAGGTTGCTATAAATTGTCTTTGAACAGTAAAAATCTATTTGAATATAGTTTACCTTACTGAATGAGAAGGAGAAGTAGACTTTTAAAAATAAAATCAACACTTTATTAATATTATGAAGACCAGGAGCAACAGAAATTTTAATAACCATAAGAATCCTGCAGACCAAGGCAGGTTTAGTTAGAGTACTTTTGTGACAACATTTAACTGTGTTGGCATGCTTTCTGCCCTGTTACATATGAAGGCTCAAATGTAGAGTACAAGTGAATCAAAATGGACTAGCAACTTAAACACACAATGTTGCTAATGAGCTCTGTTGCTTGGGCTGAAAAATAAAACAATGTGTTCAGTGTTCTAGCCAGAAGTGGTAGGTAGGCATTTGTGGTTCATCTTTCAACATTTCTTGCTATTACTTATCAACATAATAAATGAATGCAGCCTTATGTATTCTTGTAGCTTAAATTCCCCCAGAATTATCCATGAGGCTCTCTTCAGTTCACATGCACTCCTATTTATGTTCAAATATTAGTCTACATCAGATGCTTGGAATTCATAGCCCTGAAAAGAGGGCTATTTCTGCACAAAGATGTTTGTCTCTTTAAAAAGAAAAGTTCTGTGCAGATGAGTAACCATGTTTAACTAAGCCTGTCAACTTCCTTGTCTAAATGTTATAATGAATTTCTGTTTATGAAGGCAACAGAAACCAGAAGAGTATTATTGGTATTACTACTATCTGATTTATTATCCCCCCAACTCGTGTGACTATAAAATGCACATGGAATAGGCAAGAAGACAACACTTATTTTAGATGCTTATAATCTACTCTAGATTTGACTTCTGATGAACTGTATTGTACCATCAGTCATTGAAAGAACATTTGACCATTTTCCTTTCCTCCACCAGAGACTGCAACACTGCTCTGACCTGGTCAGTTTTATGTTGGAGTTTAAGACTGTTTTGGTGAGTGAAAACATTAATGAGTGGAACTTGAAGCATAGAGCTCCATAAAACCACCTTCTTTCATTTATGCTTACTTCTTTCAATAACTTAATCAATTCTACACTCCAGCCAAAAAATAACTCAGCTTTTAGTTTATCCTTTGAATGCAGAGAATAAACACTAGTCTAATTCTAGGTTTAGTTACGTTTATATTTCACTGGCTATATTTCACTGTGCAACTTTGGGGATAAATATTTTACTACAAGTTGTAGCTAAGTCTGTAATTTAATACCATTATCTTATTTTAAAAAAGCCCCTTTTTAAATATGAAATTGATATTTAATATGTTATCGTGGCTTCCAGTCTTGAAACATATTCAGCTTATCATTCCTGAAAAGAAGTTTTGCAAATACATTGTCGCAGTAAGAAAAGTAGATGACTTATTCTACAATTTTTTTTCACATTTCAACCTTTAAAAGTACTTTTTAAAAGGGGGAAATAACCCCAGCGATGAAGTGGCGACTTTCACATTAACTATTCTTGATTAACTTACAAGTGGTCTCCTATTTCGCTGGCTAGAGTACTCTTGGCAAGTCACTACTTTTGTCATCAACATCTTCTCCACTGAGTAAAAAAAAATGTTGCGGGAACTTCAATCCCATGCAAGATCATCCCTCAATCCCATGGAAGATCATTTCTCGATTGAGTTTGAGAGAGATCAGCTTTGTTATATATGTTACAATTATTGTGAAGAAAAGTGTTTAAATGCAAGAAACCTAAATTAACAAAAGTTGAAAAAAACAACTGAAATATTTCTAGTGAACAATGGAAAAGGATAACAAAAATAAAAATACCTGGAAAAACTCAGCAGGTCTGGCAGCATCTGTGGAGAGGAACACAGTTAACGTTTCAAGTCCATATGACTCTTCAACA
Organism: Cetorhinus maximus; assembly: GCF_964194155.1. NCBI lineage: Eukaryota > Metazoa > Chordata > Chondrichthyes > Lamniformes > Cetorhinidae > Cetorhinus > Cetorhinus maximus. The sequence goes on from NC_135892.1 coordinate 53,847,004, forward strand.
GAACTTCTTCTGTTGAAGAGTCATATGGACTCGAAACGTTAACTGTGTTCCTCTCTGCAGATGCTGCCAGACCTGCTGAGTTTTTCCAGGTATTTTTATTTTTATTTTTGTTTTGGATTTCCAGCATCTGCAGTTTTTTGCTTTTATCTTAATGGAAAAGGATAGGTAGGGCATTTAAAATGTTCAGTGTACAAACACAAATGCAAAGTTAGAAACTTTATGAAAAGTCAAACCGACCTTGCAAACCTTCAAAACTGTAAAGTGTACTATAGTAACAGGATGAGCCTAACCAAATTAAACCCCTAGGTGCTATGTAGGTCAATCCCGTTGTTAAAAATGAGAATTGCTTTTACTTCTGTATATTGGCTTTATGTGAAATATCAACCAGGTGCCCCTTTTTGAAAAATGAATACTTTTGGTTCTTAAGAGATCTGAAATGAGTAAGAAAGAACTGGTGAATAATACATTTGTCACACACTAAAATATTTTTTGTATTATGATCACATGTTGGAAAATCTCATTGATTGAAGGAGCTTTTTGGTTTTTCTTGACTCCCAAACATGATGAGTTGGTAGTACTCCCAGCTGCAACTGAATGCTGCAGGAAGAGCAAACCAAGAATAAAATTTGATAATGGCTAAAAAAAATGTAGCAAAAATCTTTAGTAGAATGAAACTGAGGTTGTTAACAATGTGGGCCAACTGCTTAAATTCTTCAAAAAGTTAAATTTGCCACATGCATATGATGTGAATCATTAACCTGATTAACAGCTGATTGTCTGCTTTGATGTTTTTGCCAAAGGTACTTTATAACCAGCTGCTAGGTGGCCCAGAATCGCACAGGAAAATGTTTTTCTTCTTTTCCCTCTATTGTGTAATGCCTCACCCAGGAGGCTCAGCCAAGAACGCTTTGGAAAATTGCAAACACGAGGCCTCTTAATTTTTCCACAGTGTAGAGTACATTGTGGAACAGTGCTGTCTTTTGACCAGTAATTTGCATTTATTTAAAGTGGGTTTTCTCTAAACTTGCACTGTCTAATCATCTCTAGAGCTAAAGATGGCCACTTGAAAAGATTGTATTATCTATTCCATGAGCAAAAGATGGGTAACTTACTAGTCGATATACTGGCAGCAGTCATTGAAAATTAATTCATTTTATCTGATACAATTTAATTTTCACCAAAAGTCTGTTATAACTTGTCATAACAATACGCCCCAAGACTGTAACAGAAACAGAAAATGCTGGAAACACTCAGCAGGTCTGGCAGCATCTGTGGAGAGAAAAACAGAGTTAACATTTCATGTCTGATGAAAGGTCGCAGACATGAAATGTTAACTCTGTTTCTTTCTCCACAGATTCTACCAGACCTGCTGAGTGTTCCCAACATTTTCTGTTTTTAATTTAGATTTGCAGCATCTGCAGTATTTTGCTTTTCCTTCCCCCCCTCCTAAAACTGTCGTCATTTATTTAAACATTTATTTCGCTCATGCAAGGTTCTCAAAGTCTATTAATTTTTATAAAATATTGAAAGCATAGGCTGATGTAGCTTCACTTTCTGCCTGCTTGTGGAGTTTTGAGTTTAAAACCATATAGGTTAAGTGAAGATAAAATTGCTGATTGGAGCAGTTAAACAAGAGTAGCAGTGTAGTCCATTTGAAAAGAAAAATTAATCAAGCACTCAATGTTAACCCATTTTACGTCTCCCAATTTTTATTTCCATTGCCGTCAACGGAAGATTGACTGGAGGCAGAGATTGGAGATGTAAAACGGGCTGCCATTTCTCTATCATCAGTTTTACACTATTGCACAAAGTCCCGATCTACCCCAGAGAGCGCTGATTATCAGTTTACTCCATCATAAATCAACCATTAAGCTCTCAAACTTCAACAGTACAAGTTGCGGCATAAGGATAATTATCATGGTGAGGCTTCTGCACTGCAATTGCTTACACTGAAGAGCACGCTTTATCAGATTTCAAAAATCTTTGTCTTCTAACCTCTTTAAATTTTAAGTCAATACTTTGAATATTAGTATCTATTACAAAAACCTTATGTCATTTGTGACTTCAGAAAGTACAATTTAAAACATATTGAAGCATAATTTTTGGCTCCATATTTTATACTACCTCTCTTCAAATTGCTGGGAAAGATGCCAAAAATCTAAATTTCTTTGAGCTGTGTGCATCCAAAGTTCAATAGGATTTGAGTCTTAAACCATCACAATTCACTTTCTTCTTCAAAAAAATTTTATTCCTTTGCTGCAAAATCTATGTTCTGCTTTTCTGCTTTTCTTCCTTCTGATACAATTATTTATAGCCGTTGCTTAGTTTATGGCCAATTCATATCCCACTACCTTCACATTGTAACTTCTCCATTTGCATGTCTTTAGGCATTAGGGGCTGAATTTTATCCTGGGCTTCAGGACCCTGACATTGGGCCAAAATTGGGTTCTGAGCCTGCACTTTCCGGCAGCAGGACCAGCTTGTTAATTTTACCGTAGGTGGCCTCCTAAGTTGGCCACCTGCGGGCTCAGTGCCCAACTAAGGATGTCAGTGGGGCTTCTGATGCTGTCTACCCAATCAGAAGGCTGGCAGCTCTGAAGCCTCAGCAGATCCACTGATAGAGGTGGTCGAAGATCTCGATAGTGCCTCAGCATGGAGGCAACCTTGAACGGGTTTGTAAAAATTAAAATTCAGGGGCCTACGAGGTGGAGGAGAGCCACGCTCTTCACAGATGGCCTGTTGAAGCCTTGGGAGCTGCCTAGCCTGCTTACGGCCCCATTCTTTGGCCATGGAGTCTCCAACAGGGTGGGGCTGTCCGACCACCAGCAAAATTTGATGGCTCTTTAAATGGTCTGTAATTGGGCTTTTGATTATGCAAATTGGCTGCCCACCCCATTGATCCACCTCAGAGCCTGCCTGGCGGCAGGACAGTGATGGGAAGCTGTCCCAACGCAGCTCCAGCTCCTGTTTTCCCAAAGCCCCTGCAACTTCTGTTCTCACTACCCGGAGGCTTGTAAAATTCAACCCTAGGGGGAGAAGTTTCTCCCCATCTGGGGAGCTGAACGTGAGCGGGCACGCAGACGCTCGCTGCCTGCGATCAGCTGCGCGCCGCCATTTTACGTGGGCGGGCCAATTAAGGCCCACCCAGCGTGACGTGCAACCGGAAGCGCTGGGCGCTCCCTGTGCAGGCGGAGGGAGGAGGCTGAGTCGCGGCCTGCGCTCTTTCACGCGTATGCGCGAAAGAGTGCAGAAATCTCCCTGAGGGCCAGAACTGCCTCAGGGAGTTTAATTTTATTATCAAAAGTTGCATTTCTTTTGCCTACGAGACTTTATATATAAAAAAACTATTTTGTATTTTTCCTTATCTGTGAGATGTTTTAGGTAATGTGGCAGTGAGCTGGGACATGTCTACGAATTTTATGAAAATTTTTATTAAATTTATTAAAGTTTAAAAACCTTCATGAAACCTCATCCCACCCGTGGATGAGGTTTCGTGATTAAATGCAAAGGCCGCCTGGGCTCTTCGCCTGCCCCCCAACCTTAAGGTTGGATGGGTAGCTCTGTTAATTCTTTTAATTGATATTTAAATAGCCTTAATAGGCCTTTGACAGTTCGGGGCGCACAGCCAACTTCGGTATGCGCCCATCGAACTGAAGATCTGAATGACGCGCAGTGATGTCGGGGCACATGCTCGATGTCACCGCGTGCCATTTTATGCATCGGTGAGCGGGCCCCCACCCCCCCTCCGCACGCCGACCAGAAGATTCAGGCCTAGGTTTCAGAAAAATATTCAAAGTAATACAAAGTAATAGCAAAAGTTAAATATATCCAATTGTTTTGAAGTAGCAACCTTGATCCAGAATTGAATGAGCAGAAATTTCCTCAAATTGGATATTGAGATGACTTGACGGTGCTCTTGGTCCTTGCCACATGCTCCATTCCCTAGCCACCAACTTCAACCCTCGACCCGGTTTGTGCCCCGAAGCTAAACCAGTCTCTTCGCAACCTTGACTGTAAACTGAGTTTCTGACTCCGTATTTACTTCATCCCCAAGATCACCTATATCCACATCGTTGCATGTCTCGGCCCCTATCTTGAGCTAAAAACCCTCATCCATGACTTTGTTACCTCCTAGACTCAACTATTCTTTCCTGCCAGGCCTCGAACCTTGCACCCTCTGTAAAGTTGAGCTCACCCAAAACTCTGCTGCCTGTATCTGAATACCTGCACCAAATTCTGCTTATTTACCACCCTGTACTCACTGACCTACATTGACTCCCAGTCGAGCAATGCGCTGATCTTTAAAATTTTCATCCTTGTTTTCAAATTCCTCCATAACCTTGCCCCTCTCTACCTCCAACCTCCTCCAGCCTTTCAACATCTGCACTCCTCCAATTCTGGTCTCTTGCGCATCCAGGATTTTGAGTGCTCCACTGTTGGCACGACAGCCTTCAACTGCCAGGCCCTAAGCCATGGAATTCCCTCCCTAAACCTCTTGGCCTTCTTACCTTTCTTCCTTTAAGAATTTCCTTAAAACCTGCCTCTTTAAGCAAGCTTTTGCTCACCAGTCCTGATGCCTCCTTGTGTGGTTCAGTGTCAAATTTTGTTTGATAATGCTTCTGTGAAGCACCTTTACTGCTTTCAAGACACTATATAAATGCAAGTTGTTGGACATGTCGCTCTAGTATTTTTCAGCTGTGCATTTTTTTTTGACTTGTCAACTTTTTACTACTGTCAGTTTTTTGTAGATTAGCTGTCTAATGTGATCTGGGACTGGTCCTGCCAGTTTTCTTTTGAGGCTTCCCAAAGATTAGCTGCAATGTCACTGCAAAGTATGCCATCTGGCAGCCGAATTAAGAACTGAAGTCACTCCTTGAAGGTTGTCAAGTTTGTATGTAGAAACAAATTGATCTTAAAGTGTAAGAAATAGGAGCAGGTGTAGGCCATTCAACCCTTCAAGCTTTCTCTGCATTGAACAGAATTACGGCTGATGTCCCTCAGCTTCATATTCCCACACTATCTTGCTATACCTTAATTCTGTTAGCATCGACTAATCTCTGTCATGAATATATTCAATGACTGAACATCCACAGCTCTCTGGGGCAGAAAATTCCAAAGGTTCGCAACCCTTTGAGATTAGGGGAAATTTCTTTCCGCACTCCTCGATGGCTGACCCCTTATCCTCAGTCTGTGACCTAGCTCTAGACTCCCCAGCCAGATGTTAGTTTGGTTGGAGGTCTAACATGCTACCGCAGGAGCTACCAATCACCATTTTTATCTTTTAAAAGTTTCTACAAAATAGCTGCTAACTTCAGCTTTTGTATCTTAGAAGGCAGCAAGCAGGTTCAACAAATGTTTCCTGCTAATGCTTGCCCCTAAAGCAAGACCGTTTGCTGGCTCTGTTAAATCATTGAAGTACATTTTTTGAGAGTTATTGACCTGCTCTGAGAAATGATGGTGCTATAGCAAAAACATATGGAAAAATTTCCCCCCCGTTGGGGGGTTGTGCGGGTGCAGGTGCTAACCTGATTGGCGCCCCTGATCGGGGCCACACCGCCATTTTACTTGGCTGGCCCAATTAAGGCCCTCCCAACGTGACGCTCGCTTGGAAGCGCTGAGTGCTCCCTGTGAGAGGTGCCTCAGGGAGATCAGTTTGATATTTAAAAACTGAAATAAAATAATTAAAAACTTGTAAAACATGTCCCCTCATGTGACACTGTCACATAAGCTGGGACATGTCAAAAAATTATTTTAAAAATTTTAATTGAATTTTGAAACACTTCATGCCCATCGATGAGGTTTCATGAAAAATGTGAAGGCCGCCTGGGCTCTTCGCCTGCCCGCCAACCTTAAGGTTGGACGGGCAGCCCATTTAATTGCTTAAATTAGTTTTTAACAGGCCTTAAAAAGCCTTTGACAGTCCGGCGGGCACGCAGCTGAGTCGGCTGCGTGCCCGCCAAACTAGAAATCAAAATCCCACGCAATGACATCGGGACACCCGCCCGATGTCACCGTGCGTCATTTTACATGCCGGCGAGTGGGTGCTGCCTCCACTCACTGACCGGCGAATTCAGCGCATAATCTCATTTATTTTCTAGCATTCTGTCGGTCTAGTACATTACAATTTTGTAATCTGCTCTGGAATTTTGAGTTGTATGGTAAATGTGTTGTAGGTAATCGCTGAACAATGACTTAATATTTTTGTAGGAAATTGCACTAAGGAACAAACGCGACCTGCAATCTCCTCCTCCTCCACAGTATTATGCGCAACTTATTAAAGAAATTGGAAGTTTGGGTTGGGATAAGTAAGTAGTGATTTATTTCGATTCAGTTATTATAGAATTCGCAAACACTTGTGACTGTATCAAATTTTATTAAATTGTTCTTGTTAAACTTTTATTCATTACTTAAATATGTGGGTACTTTAAAGGAGAAATTTATATGCATGCATCTTTGCCAGAACAATGGGCAGAATCTTCTGGCTGGTGTGAGGGTGGCGGAGTCCACACGCCAGTGCTTAAAATGTCGCGTGAGCGTCCCGACGTCAGCGCGCGGCATCACGATATTTCGGTTGGCGGGCATGCTATGTAGTGGGACGCGCGCCCGCCATTAATTTAAGGCCTTGTTAAGGCCATTAACTCTCCAATCGACCAGGATTTTGAGGGGCCCGTGTGAACTTCGAGTTGGCGTGTGGGCCCAACGGGCAGGTGGGTAAATGATTTTTTTTACAAACCTCATCCAGTGGCGGGATGAGGTTTGATATTGGAATTAAAAAATTGTTATAAAGTTTTTGTGTACTTTATTAACATGTCCCATCTCGTGTGACATTTTCACCCCCCACCGCCTGCAGAGGAAGCGCATAGCGCTTCCCGTCGGGCAACACAGGGGCCTTAATTGGCCCGCCCACTGAAAATGGTGGTGGGGCCCGTTTCGGCAGCGGCGATCGACTGCTCGCCGCCGAGTCGGTCGGGCCCACCCGCCCATCAAGGGCAAAATTCCGCCCAATAGGATTGATAGGTAATAAAAACAGAAAATGTTGGAAATACTCAGCAGGTCTGGCAGCATCTGTGGAGAGAGAAACACAGATAACATTGCCTCCTTCAGTGCTCTGACCATTCTATAATTCTATGATAGATGCTGCCAGAACTGCTGAGTATTTCTAGCATTTTCTGCTGTTATTTCATCTGCATCATTTTGCTTTTGTTGTAATTGGATTCATAAGTTCAGTTTCTCTTGTATTCTTTCAACTGTGCCTTTTCAGACAGTAGTACCCCTATAACCTCAGGAAGAATATCCCTTGGTCTTTGTATATCCCCTGGTGGTTCAAGAACTGCATTACTACAGGTTGATATATAACTTTTCTGTCTGCTAACTTGCCCATGTTGTTGCATCTGCTGGGGTAGATTGGAGATCTAATTGAGGTGTTTAAATTGATAAAAAAAATTATATAAGACAGGTACAAAACAGCTATCTCCTTTGGTGAGAGAATATAGAACAAAGGGACATAACAAAATTAAAGCCAGGCCATTTGACTCCTAAATCAGGAAGGACTTTTTCACGTGGTAGAAGAAATATGGAAGTAGCTCCCCAAAAGAATTGTGGATACTGGGCTGATTGAAATTTTCAAAACTGATAATGATAGATTTTTTTGATCAAGGATATTGAGGCGAGAAAGGAGCAAAGGCGAGTAAATAGAGTTGAGGTATGTATCTAAGTCATGGAATAGAGTTGAGGGGAAGAATAGCATACCCTTGTTCCTATGTTCCTAACACCTCATAGGAGCTTTAGATTAGCTAAGAGATTTCAGAAGATGGGCACTAGCTGTTTACATCAGGCGAACATTAGGGTTGTAATTTGTTTATGGACTTTGAAAATTACAAAATGTTTTTCACAATGTTTGTATGCAGAAGGTGTTCTAAGAGCATCTGGTGACTCTATAATACTTGTTAGCAGTAATACCAATATTGATCTTTGGTGGATGTAATGATGCTGTAGATGATAAAGAAGTGCAGCTACTTGTTGTAGTTCTGCTCTGAGAACAAAACTTGTAATGTCCTAGGTCAGAGGAGGTGAGGATTCCCATAAGCTCACCTCCATCTGCCTGCTATGTGCCTGTTCTCCTGTTGGTGCTGCTTCTCCTCCATCATCTCCAGCCACAATGGAATGTCTAACAAGCCCCTGATGAAGGCAAACATGGATTGTCAGAAGGACCTAACACAAATTCCCAGTTGTGTAGAGAGCACTGAGAGTTGAAGAAGTTTTCAGCAATCAAAATCCACAACATTTCATGAGCGAAAAGTCAGAGCAAACTTCTCCATGGCCAGGATTTACCCTTTGTCGGGTGGGTCCGAGAACAGCTTCGAAACGGACTACCACCTGCGATCAGACCCTGACCGTGAATTCACACTGGCTGGTCAATTAATGGCCATCCAGCGTGAAAGGCGCGCTGAAACGCTTAGCGCTGCAGGGGTGGGGGCGGGAGAATGGAGAGTGTGGAAGTCTGTGCATGCTCCGGGGAGCGCGTGCTGAAAGTTCCCTGAGGGCACAGAGCTGCTTCAGGATGCTGAACATTTGGACAAAGGAAAATAAAGCTTTAATTAATGATATAAACATTTCCCCACATGCGACTCAGTCACATGAAGAGGGCCATGTTTAAAATGAATTGGAAACATGTTTTTGAGCTTTTTACTTACCGCTGGAAACCTCATCCCACCCGTGGATGAAGTTTCGTAAAAAATGCAAAGGCCGCCTGGCCTACTCGCCCGCCCGCCAACTAACTGGTTGAGCAGGCAGAGAAAAATACAACTTGCTTAATACATTGAGGGCCTTAATAGGCCTCTTAATTGTTGGCGGGCGCGCTACCGACTCTCGAGCGTGCCCACCGATTGAAAGATTGCAAGAGTGTGCGATGACGTTGGGACGCTTGCCCGATTTCAACGCGTGAGATTTAACTCCCGATCAGGTCAAGCGTGTGCCCGCCCGACGGATGTAAAATCCTGCCCCTTGTAACGTTTTACATGAAAGCAGTAGAGGATCCCTTTCAATTTAACAGGAAATACATTCTGCTATCTTACCTTTATACCACTATCAGCACCTTCTTTCGTCTTTAACACTACCATTAACACTCCCTTTGTCCTATGTCTATGCCCCCAGCTCCAATGACTCCCCATACCCTCAATGCCAACCTATGCTCCTCTGCCTACCCATCGCCCTTTATAGCCTCTTTGCAAACTTATTGCCAAGTCATGTCAACCCATGTTTCCTCCACCCTCTGTGCCAATTCACTGTGTTCATCATTGGCAGACCTCAGAACCCATGCTGAGATGAAATAAAATAAAGTTCTAGGTGTCTATTGTAGACCTGATTAAAAAAAACTCTCATCCATAACAACCCATTCACTACCTTTAAATTCCTTCAACCACTTAATACCTTAGAAAAACGAGCATTTGCATTCATAGCACCAAATCAAAGACTTTATAACCACTTGGAACTTGGAGTTGTCAATCAACCTGTGAACTGACAGGCACCTCACTGTGATAATCATAGGTTGTGAAATCTGTTATGCAGACAGAGTGAATTAGCAAGCACTGATTTTTTTTTTTAACTGCACAATTATTTTTAACCTTTGAAGGTCCGGAGATTTAAATGCCTCTACAGCTTGACAGTTCTGATGCGTTTGGCAGTTCAAATGAGTTTGACAATTCTGATCCGATTTAGATCCCTTGACAGCTTGACAGGTCCAATCAGCTTGACAATTCCAATGAGCTTATCCACTCTTTTATGCATTCGTGCCTACTTTTAACAATCCAAAAGGGCACTTGACCTCTCTCAAACGTGTCCGTTGGCCCCTCCAAAAAGGTACCCTAACTCTCCAATTAACTTCGGCAGCTTTACACCTTCTGAAAAGTGTAAAGCCCACAAGTTGTGTTTGGGACACCCCACTAGCGAAAATTAGATCTGTTTGAAGGCAGCTGCAGTTTTACATGTGCAGCTGTACCTATGAAATACAGATGTATTGAGTCTAGGAAGAGTGTCCTGCAGTCAGCATCGTGGTGAAGCAGCCTGGGGAGAGTGTCCTGCAGTCAGCATCGCGGTGAAGCAGCCGGGGGAGAGTGTCCTGCAGTCAGCATCGCGGTGAAGCAGCCTGGGAAGAGTGTCCTGCAGTCAGCATTGCTGTGAAGCAGTCTGAGAAGAATGTCCTGCAGTCAGTTCTTGTTGAAAATAACAAGAGTGACATCACAAGAGAGCGGCGGAGAGATCAGAACCAGCGCAAGTGTGGGGAAGCTTCAAAAAGTGACGTCAGCACAAAGGTGAGAGCTGATTGGTGAGTAGTGGTTAAGTGTTTTTCCCCTGTTTTTTTTTTCTCCAGCTTTTCTCCAGTTTAAAATAGATTAAGCTAAAGAAAGGTAAGGGTTCTAGTTTTTATTTAAAGTACATAAATAATTTAACATTTTTTTTACTGTATTTAACTTTAAGGGGTTTTTTTCAACTAGAGGCATGGCAGGGCAGCTCAGTCCCGTGTTATGTACTGCATGCAACATGTGTGAAGTCCTAGAAGCTCCTTGTGCTCTGACCGACCACGTGTGCAGGAAGTGCCACCAGCTGCAGCTACTTGAGCTCTGAGTTTCGGAGCTTGAGCGGCAGCTGGGGGCGCTGAGGTGCATCCGTGAGGCTGAGAGTTTCGTGGATAGCGCATTTTTAGATGCCACCCCACAGCTTACGGAAGTGCAGAGAGAGGAAATGGGTGACCATCAGTCGGAAGAAAGGTGTCGGCAGGTAGTCAGGAAATCCCCAGGGTGCGTCTGGCTCGAGAACCGTTTTTCTGTGTTGGAAAACGGTGAGAATGACGGTTCCTCTGGGGAATACAGCCATGGCATTGTGAGTGGCTCAGCTGCACAGGGGGTGAGGGAGAAGAGCAATAGTGGTAAGAGACTCATTGGTAAGGGGAACAGACAGGCGTTTCTGCGGCTGTAGACGTGACTCCAGGATGGTATGTTGCCTCCCTGGTGCCAGGGTCAAGGGTGTCACTGAACGGCTGCAGGGCATTCTAAAAGGGGAGGGGAAACCGAGATCGTGGTACATATTGGTACCAACGTCATAGGTAGAAAGAGGGATGAGGTTCTGCAAGCAGAATTTAGGGAGCTAGGAAACAGATTAAAAAACAGGACCTCAAAGGTTGTAACCTCTGGATTACTTCCGGTGCCACGCGCTAGTGAGTATAGAAATAGGGGGTTAGTCCAGATGAATGCGTGGCTGGAGAGATGGTGCAGGAGGGAGTGCTTTAGATTTCTGGGACATTGGGACCGTTTCTAGGGGCGATGGGACCTGTACAAGGCGGACGGGTTGCACCTGAACCGGAACGGGACCAACATCCTTGTGGGGAGGTTTGCTATTGCTGTTGGAGAGGGTTTAATCTAACTTGGCAGGGGGATGGGATCCTGAGAGGAGGTTCAGCAGGGGGAGGTGCTAAGCCAAAATTAGAAGACAGAGCAAGTGAGTCTGGAAGGCATAGAAATTATAGGCCAGTTAAGGCACAAGGGAGTTTGGTGAGGTTGGATGGTATTTATTTTAATGCAAGGAGTCTGACGAATAAGGCAGATGAGTTGAGGGCACAAATTAACACACGGAAGTATGATGTTGTTGCTGTCACAGAGACATGGTTGAGAGAGGGGCAGGATTGGCAGCTCAATATTCCTGGATATAGGATCTTCAGGTGAGACAGGGAAGGAGGTTAAAAGAGGAGAGGGTATCACAGGAATTAATTACAGCAGTAAAGAGGGATGACATCTTAGAAGGCTCTTCAAATGAAGCCACATGGGTAAAACTGAAAAACAAAAAAGGAGCAATCACATTGCTGGGAGTGTACTATAGGCCCCCAAACAGTCAGAGAGAAATAGAAGAGCAGATATGTAGGCAAATTTCAGAAATGTGTAAAAATAGGGTAGTAATAGTGGCGGATTTTAACTTCCCCAACATTAACTGGGTTAGTCATAGTGTGATAGGTTTAGAGGGAGCGGAATTCTTAAAATGTATCCAAGAAAGCTTTTTAAGCCAGTACGTAGAAGGTCCTACAAGAGAGGGGGCGGTTCTGGACTTAATTTTAGGGAATGAAGCCAGGCAAGTGGTAGAGGTATCGGTGGAGGAGCATTTTGCAGATAGTGATCAAAACTCTGTTAGATTCAAGGTTGTTATGGATAAGGACAAGGATGGGCCAGAAATCAGAGTTCTTAATTGGGGGAACGCCGATTTTAATAAGATCAGATATAATTTGGCCAGAGTGGACTGGGAGCAGCTACTTTTAGGTAAATCTGCGTCAGAGCAGTGGGACTCATTCAAGAAAGAAATAGGGAGAGTACAGGGCCAAGATATTCCAGCAAAGATATAGGGTGGGACCAACAAGTCCAGGGAACCCTGGATGTCGAGGGATATATATGTTTGGATAAAGAGAAAAAGGGATGCAGGCAATAATTTTCAATACCTCTCTAGCCACAGGAGAGGTGCCAGAGGACTGGAGGACAGCCAATGTGGTACCGTTATTCAAGAAGGGAGGAAGGGATAAACCAGGGAACTACAGGCCAGTCAGTCTAACCTCAGTGGTGGGGAAACTATTGGAAGCAATTCTGAGGGACAGAGTTAATCTACACTTGGAGAGGCAGGGATTAATCAAGGACAGACAGCATGGTTTTGTTAAGGGGAGGTCATGTCTGACCAATTTGATTGAATTTTTCGAACATGACCAGGTGTGTAGATGAGGGTAATGCATTTGACATAATCTACCTGGACTTCAGCAAGGCTTTTGATAAGGCCCTGCATGGGAGACTGATACCGAACGTAAGAGCCCATGGGATCCAAGGCAATTTGGCAAATTGGATCCACAATTGGCTGAGTGGCAGGAAGCAGAGGGTGACAGTCGAGGGGTGTTTTTGTGACTGGAAGCCTGTGTCCAGTGGGGTTCCACAGGGATTGGTGTTGGGTCCATTGCTGTTTGTGGTATATGTAAATGATTTAGACTTCAATGTAGGAGGGTTGATCAGTAAGTTCGCGGATGACACGAAAATTGGTGGGGTGGTAAATAGTGAGGAGGATAGCCTTAGATTACAGGAGGATATAGACAGGCTGGTCAGATGGGCTGATCAGTGGTAAATGGAATTTAATCCAGATATAAGTGTGAGGTGATGCAGTTGGGCAGGACAAACATGACACGGGAACACACGATGAATGGTAGGACCCTGGGAAGTACTGAAGATCAGAGGGACCTTGGTGTGCATGTCCACCGGTCCCTTAAGGTAGTAGGACAGATAGATAAGATGATTAAGAAAACATATGGGATACTTGCCTTTATTAGCCGAGGCATTGAATATAAGAGCAGGGAGGTTATGCTGGAACTGTATAAAACGCTGGTTAGGCCATAGCTAGAGTATTGTGTGCAGTTCTGGAATCCGCATAATAGGAAGGATGTGATTGCACTAGAGAGAGTGCAGAGGAGATTTACCAGGATGTTGCATGGGCTGGAGAGTTTTAGTTATGAGGAGAGATTGCATAGACTGGAGTTATTTTCCTTGGAGCAGAGGAGATTGAGGGGGCACATGATTGAGCTGTATAAAATTATGAGGGGCATAGATAGGGTAGACAGGAAGGAACTTTTCCCCTTGTTGGAGGGATCAGTAACCAGGGGGGCATAGATTTTAGGTAAGGGGCAGGAGGTTTAGAGGGAATGTGGGAAAGAATTTTTTCACCCAGAGGGTGGTGGGAATCTGGAACTCACTGCCTGAAAGGGTGGTGGAGGCAGAAACCCTCATAACATTTAAGGAGTATTTGGATGTGCACTTGTGATGCCTTGACATTCAAGGCTATGGGCCTAGTGCTGGAAAATGGGATTAGAATAGTTAGGTGCTTGTTTGTCCAGTGCAGACTCGATGGGCTGAAGGGCCTTTTTCTGTGACTCGAAGAGATGTGTGAACTGCAAAGCACCCCAGTTTCCCCAACTTGCCCATCCCTGCCGAAATGGTGGGTGCCTTTTGGGGGTGGGACTTCTGGAATCTGGTCTCCAGCACTGTTTTGGCTAAGCCAGAGATCCTCTCTGCCTTTCTGAAAATTCAGACCTAAGTGTCGCAACACAGGGGATAATAAATTCCTTTAGCTGTAATTAAAATACAAGTTTTCTTCACAACAGTTAGAAATTGATTAACAATGCTGATCCGAGCAGTTGAGTGTCCATCGCTGGAAAGTTTATAGATTTTGTAGAAATCTCTGATTGAATGAACTGCATTAATGAGCTTCCTATTCAGAATTGTACACAATCTGTGATAAAGTTAATACTTCAAAAGCAGGTTATTTGGAGAAGTTGTACACGTACAAATGATGGTTACATTGCAAATGTTAAAAGTTTTCAGGACGAAAGATTTAATGAGAAAGAGCAGATTAAAAACTAATAATTTTAATGGGCTTAAAAAAACATGCCGCCCGGTCTAACACACTATAAAAGTGGAAAAATTGATCAAAGGCCTGACAGGAAGTTTTATGTGTACATAAGTAAAGGCTGACAAGAACCTGCTGTGTGTGCCAAAGGTTCCCATGATGGAAAACTGAAACATGGTGCTCACTGACCACAGCGTGAGCCTTGACACAGGTCATAAATAACTTTGTGATATATGACCACATTAAATAGCCGACTGGTGTATTAACAGCAGTAAATCTGTGACAGGAGAAATGCTTGGCGCTCAAGACCTTGTCTTTCTGATATTAGTTTCAGATTAATAGAGGTAAAGCAAACACATCAAATCACTAGTAGACTTTGATTTCATAAACCTTTCATATATTTTCTTCTCAGACTTGCTTATATAGATGCAGAGTTCAAAACCATTAAGCTGAAGGCTGAGGATTCTGCAGGTCGAGAGCATATGATCACAATTAAATTAAAATCAAAGGTGAGGCACTGGTAATGGACTCAAAGATATAATGTTGGGATTTCTTTTGAACTGTAATTTTGTATATTAAGAAAAATCAATATCAGATACAGTGATGGATTTATTTACTATGGCAACTTGGTTCTAGATATTAGTTGGTCTTGCATTTTCATCCTACTTAAGAGTTTGAGGTTTTAAACCAATATAAAATGGCCTGGTTCACAGTTGCATTTATTTGTTTTTTTTTAGGCTAGTTGATGCTTTAGCCAAATGTTGGAACTGCTCAGTATAAAATAATTAATGAATCAGTCTTGATCATTTAATGCTAACTTAAGACTTCAAGCAGTTATATCTGGTGAGCAATTATTACTTGGAATTAACTTCTGGAAGAATTAGAAGAAATATTTAAGGGACGACAATAGACATCTTTACAAGGTTTTTTAGTTTGGGTACATTGAAAAGAAAAACACACCCCTTGAATAATTTATAACTGTCTAAATTGCAGTAGTTGATGCTTCTGTTTTGAGAGTGTATATTATGTACACGTGCCACACTTTGCAAAGTAATATACAGAAACATACAGAAACGGGTGTTGAGAAAATACTGCTGAAGTAGTTGTGAATATCTTGTTGGTAGAATTGGGGGTGATATCAGGTCTCGGGCTGTCCCTACTCCCCCTCCCCACCTTAAAATTGAGATTAGAGTAGATCAGGGTACTTGGCTTAACCCTACATTAATATGTTGTTTCGAGTTTTTTTCACAGCTCTTCATGTTGACAAAATTTAAATATTCCTTGTTGATTTTAAAAGGCAGAAGTTCTATATACCTGTTAAGAAAATATTTGCAGGTAATGTCACTGTCCATGATTGACAAGCCATGGAATGTTCAGTCTTGCCGTGGTGTAAGAAGTTGAATTTGTCAGTTATCTTGTAATACATACTTTTCTTCACAAACTAAATATCTTAACCTCTTGTAGTACTGGAGTACATTAAATAAAAACTCTAATTTGTCATTTAGTTGTGTCTCTGTCATTGAAAGTTGGCTATGAAGCATGAAGTGAGAGTGCTCATATGTAAACCTTGTGGCAGGTGACATTGAAACTTGGTAGCTAACAAATAGAATTCACATCATATGCTGGAAGGGAAGTATGGTGTCATTTTACCTATTTGGTAAAGATTTGAATATGGCAGAGTGATAAAATTGCCGGCATTCTGATTTGGGTCTTTATGCAGACAGCACCTCTTTAGTGTCTTGTTTGTCTTTTTTGAAAAAAATTATAATTCCATGTAAATGTGCAGCGACACTCAACAATATGCAAAAGTATATTTTTGGAAGCAAATAGCAGTTCTACCATTAAAGGAGTAGCAACATTTGCTTGTTTCCCATTTGATTCTTGCCTGGATGAACATGAAATAGGAAATTTGTTAGCTATTGCTTTCAAAACTTTTGATATTTAAATAGCTTGCAAATTGGTTGAGGAATCTAATAGAATGTATATCAGAGCTATTGATTTTTAAAAATAGCTGGTGTGGATTGCTTTAACTTTGAAGAGAGCATAATGTACATATTGTGTAGGAATTAATCCTATCATGTTGGTTGATAGAGAGGGCTGATTGGTGTTTTTTTTATTCATTCATGTGATGTGGCATCACTGGCTCGGCCAGCATTTGGTGCCCATCTGCTAATTGCACTTGAGAAGGTGGTGATGAGCTGCCCTCTTGAACTGCTGCAGTCCATATTGTTTAGGTACACCCACAGTGCTGTTAGGAAGGGAGTTCCAGGATTTTGACCCAGCGACAGTGAAGGAATAGCGATTATAGTTCCAAGCCAGAATGAGTGGCTTGGAGGGGAACTTCCACGTAGTGGTGTTCTCATGTGTCTGTCATCTAGATGGTAGTGGTCGTGGGTTCGGAAGGTGCGTTGGAAGGAGGATTGGTGCGTTCCTTAGTGCGTCTTGTAGATGGCACACACTGCTGCCACTGTGTGCTGGTGGTGGAGGAAGTGAATGTTTGTGGATGTGGTGCCAATCAACTGGGCTGCTTTGTCCTGGATGGTGTCAAGCTTCTTGAGTGTTGTTAGAGCTGCACTCATCCAGGCAAGTGGCGAGTATTCCATCACATTCTCGACTTGTGCCTTTTAGATGGTGGCCAGCTTTGGGGAGTCAGGATGTGAGTTACTCACTGCAGGATTCCTACCCTCTGACCCGTTCCTGTAGTCACTGTATTTATATGGCTAGTCCAGTTCAGTTTCTGGTCGATGGTAACCCCAGGATGTTGATAGTGTGGGATTCAGTGATGGTAATGCCATTGAATGCCAAGGGGTGATGGTTAGATTCTCTCGTTGGAGATGGTCATGCCTGGCACTTGTGTGACGCAAATGTTAGTTGCCATTTGTCAGCCAAAGCTTGGATATTGTCCAGGTCTTGCTGCATTTTCAAATGGCCTGCTTCAGTATCTGAGGAGTTGCGAATGGTGCTGAACATTGTACAATCATCAGCAAACATCCCCACTTCTAACCTTATGGTGGAAGGGAGCTCGTTGATGAAGCAGCTGAAGATGGTTGGGCCTAGGACACTATCCTGAGAAACTCATGCAGTGATATCTTGGAACTGGGATGATTGAACTCCAACAACCACAACGATTTCCCTTTGTGCTAGGCATGACTCCAACCAGCGGAGACCTTTCCCTCTGATTACCATTAACTCCAGTTTTGCTGGGGATCCTTGATGCCACACTCAGTCAAATGCTGCCATGATGTCAAGGGCAGCCACTCTCCCCATACCACTGGAGTTTAGCTCTTTTGTCCATGTTTGAACCACGGCTGTAAGGAGGTCAGGAGCTGAATGGCCCTGGTAGAACCCAAACATCAGCGTCCGTGAGCAGGTTATTGCTCAGCAAGTGCCGCTTGATAGTACTGTTAATGACCTCTTCCATCACTTTACTGATGATCGAGAGTAGACTGAAAGATGGTAATTGGCTGAGTGGATTTGTCCTGATTTTTGTGTACAGGACATAGCTGGGCAATTTTCCACAAAGCCGAGTCGATGCCAGTGTTGTAGCTGTACTGGAACATCTTGGCTAGAGGCACAGCAAGTTCTGGAGCACAAGTCTTTTGTACTTTTGCTGGAATATTGTCAGGGTCCATAGCCTTTGCTGTATCCAGTGCCTTGAACTGTTTCTTGATATCAGGTGGGGTGAATGAAATTGGCCGAAGAGGAACGTATGTAATGCTGTGGACCTCCGGAGGAGGAGGCCGAGATGGATCTTTCACTCGGTACTCCTCGCTGAAGATTGTTGCAAATGCTTCAGCCTTATCTTTTGTGCTAATGTGCTGGGCTCCCCCATCATTGCGGATGGGGATATTTGTGGAGCCTCCTCCTCCTCCTCCAGTGAGTTGTTTAATTGTCCACCCATTGACAACTGGATGTAGCAGGACTGCAGAGCTTAGGTCTGATCAGTTGGTTGAGGAATTGCTTAGCTCTGTCTTTCACTTGCTGCTGATGCTGTTTGGCATGCAAGTAGTCCTGTGTTATAGCTTCACCAGGTTGACACCTCATTTTTAGGCATGCCTGGTGCTGCTCCTGGCATGCTCGCCTGCACTCTTCTTTGAGCCAGGCTTGGTGTTAATGGTAGAGTGGGGGATATGCCAGGCCATGAGGTTACAGATTGTGGTTGAGTACAATTTTGCTGCTGCTGATGGCTCATGGTTGCCCAGTTGCTAGATCTGTTTGAAATCTATCCCATTTAGCATGGTGGTAGTGCCACACGATACGATGGAGGGTATCCTCAATGTGAAGATGGGACTTCGTCTCCACAAGGACTGTGCGGTGGTCCTTCCAACCGATACTGTCATGGACAGATATATCTGTGACAGGCAGTTTAGTGAGGATGAGATCAAGGATGTTTTTCCCTCTTGTTGGTTCCCTCGCCACCTGCTACAGACCAGTCTAGCAGCTATGTCCTTTAGGACTTGGCCAGTTCAGTCTGTAGTGGTGTTTCTGAGTCACTCTTGGTGTTGGACATTGAAATCTCCCACCCAGAGTACATTCTGCACCCTAGCCACCCTCAGTGCTTCCTCCAAGTGGTGTTCAACATGGAGGAGCACTGATTCATCAGCTGAGGGGGAGGCAGTATGTGGTAGTCAGCAGGAGGTTTCCTTGCCCATGTTTGACCTGATGCCATGAGAATTCATGAGGTCCGTAATCGATGTTGAGGACTCCTGGGGCAACTCCCTTCCAACTATATATCACTGTGCCGCCACCTCTGCTGGGTCTACCCTACTGGTGAGTCAGGGTATATTCAGGGATGGAAATGGTGGCATCTGGGACATAGTCATACCCACAGAATCATGCCTTACAGACAATGTCAGGCTGTTGCTCGACTAGTCTGTGAGACAGCGCTCCCAATTTTGGCACTAGTCCCCAGATGTTAGTAAGGAAGACTTTGCAGAGTCGACAAGGCTGAGTTTGCTGTTGTTGTTTCTGGTGCCTAGGTCGATGCCGTTGATGAGCCCGGTTTCATTCCTTTTTTGAGACTTTGTAGTGGTTTGATACAACTGAGTGGCTTGTTAGGCCATTTCAGAGGGCATTTAAGAGTCAACCGCATTGCTGTCGGTCTGGAGTCACATGTAGGCCAGATGACGTAAGGACAGCAGATTCCCTTCCCTAAAGTACATTCGTCAACCAGATGAGTTTTTACGACAATTGGCAATGGTCATCATTAGATTTTTAATTCCAGATTTTTATTGAATTCAAATTTCACCATCTGTCGTGGTTCAATTTGAACCCGAGTCCCCATGGTAGGGTCTCTGGATTATTAGTCAAGTGACAATATCACTTCCCCCACTGCTTCCCCAGACTGATGTAACGTGAACGTTGTTTTAAAAATGTGAGTTTGTGCATGCTTTTGTTACAAAATGTAGTTTAGAAAAAAAATCATCTTGAACAAGAAGATATTGGCTGTAATGTTTAGCTCTGTAACATTGCTAGGTGCTAGTGCTTTGGAAGCTGAACAGCTAAAAATGTCAAGCACACACCACCCTATGGTTGTAAGAGCTCTGGAGCTGGTGTGCCATGTGTGCACTGGAAGCATGCAGAGTGCACAGATCACAACTTCAAACAGCGTCAAAGTGATGCCCACTTTGCCAATTTTGATCATACAGGTCCAGTTAATGCCCTCTCATAATCCTCCTCAGCTGGTATGCATCAAAGGGGGATCCACTGACTAACTGCCCCCCCCACCCCCGTTAGTTATTTATATAGCTAGCCATCCAACAAACAAAGAAGGTGTTTTTGACCTTTTTGCTGTTGCAAAGTTTGTGGAAGTACTGTGCTCTTGAGTAGTTTTGGTGACTTGTTTGAGTTTGAAGGGAGTGTTGCTGAATCCTGACAGAACTCAGGGAAACTTTCTGTCCTGTCAACAAAGATCCTATCAGAGTTATGGGGATTACTGTTGTAATTCGTCTTGTCTTGCAATATGGCAAGGACATTTGAGCACAGGCTGTTGAGAAAGGATGCCCGCACAGGGCACCCTTAGTCGAAGGCCCTACCCACTTAATGGTCTTTGGGGAGCACTTCTTTTATCACCACTTCAGCCATGAACATTGTCTAAGGCATCTATGATTCAGCAAGGAGGTGGTCACTGAACTGTGGTACCTCCTTCAATAGGACCTACAGCCTCACAGGAGGGTGAAGATAGCAAGGCCATCAAGGTCACTTCCCTCAATTATATATGCATGCAAATCTTTCCAGGCAGGAGCAGATGACATAGCCAACAATTCACAGTTCATCTATTGCTGCATCAGGGAGGTGGCAAAGGCCCTGTACACCAGGAGATGGGACTTGATAGCCTTCTATTACCAGAAAGAAACAGGAAGGGTGAGCACATGGCTTTGCCAGGCAAGAGCGATTCACAATGGTGCCAGGTGCCATTGACAGCATGTATGTGGCTCCGAGTCCCACACGTTAACGGGAGGTGTACTGGAGCCATAAGGGCAACCACTCTATCAGCAGTTGGTATGTGACCATGCCATGACACCTTGTCCTTAAGGCAGCCAGCTGTTTCCACTGTTTTGAGCCACAACAAACCAGCGACTGGTTGCTCCCTTCTGCTACCCCACCACGTGTGGATCTGGTGTCTATAAGAGTACCGTGAAGCCACAAGTAGCATTGGAACAAATGATCGTTGTCTTGAAGTACTGGTACTGCTGCCTGGACCACTTGGCAGGAGCCCTCCAGTATTTATCAGAATAGCTGCCCAAATTTTGTGATGTCTGCATCCTCCACAAGTTTACTACTATCATGCCAGTACAGGTGTGAAGATATTACAATTTTTTTGAAAAACTGTATTCCTTTTAACACGGACCCTAATGAACTGTAAGATGGCTGCTGGGGGAATCACCTGACTTTTGCAACTTCAACACTCTAGCAAGTTTTCTGGAAAGTTCCAAATTCTATTATAATGGGTAGTGGTCTCCCTTAAATGGACATGCCTAAACAGCATTCTTATGTGGAATTTCACACCCGCTATTGTCAAGGCTTACTCCAAAACACAGAGACAATAAACTCCCAGACCCTGACTCCAGGTCTGTAATGTAACATAGGGGGCAGAATTTTGCTGTCGGCGAGCAGGGGGCGGGGCCTGCTCGCCGACGTGTGAAATGATGTGTGAACCCCCGACGTCATCCCGCCCCATTTAAACTTCCAGGAAGGCGGGGGGGCAGCAAAATCAGCTGCGGGCCCGCCGACCTGTCAATGGCCAATTGAGGCCATTGACAGGATCATTTAAACAATTAAAGGACCTGCCTGTCCAACCTTAAGGTTGGTGGGCAGGCCTGGAGCACCAGCGGCAAATAGAAAAAACATGAAACCTGATCCCCGGGCTGGATGAGGTTTCATGCAGGGTTTTAAAAAGTTTATTAAAGTTATAGTGTAAATTATGAACATGTCCCATCTCATGTGACATTGTCACATGAGGGGGACATCTTAGGGAATTTTTTTATTTTTATTTTTAATCTTTTTCAAAGTGAAAGCGATCTCCCTGAGGCTGCACTTTGCCTCAGGGAGATGTGCGCTCTTTCGTGCACATGCGCGAAAGAGCGTACTCTCGCTTTTGGGAAATACTCCCCGCCTGCACAGGAAACGTATAGCGCTTCCTGCCGGATGTCACGCTGGGCGGGCCTTAATTGGCCTGCCCACGTGAAATGGCAGTGCGGCCCGCTTCTCTGGCAGGGATCGGCTCCCCGCCCGCCGGAGATTGGGTCAGGCCCGCCTGCCCGACCGGCAGAAAATTCTGCCCAGGTAGTCTATCAGGGCTGAGTATCCACAATTAAATGCTAAAGACCTCTGCCTACCTTTTATTGTATATCAATGGCTTTTGACCATGTGCCTGAAACTCCTCGTGAAGGACCATAATTTGCCTTCCATCGTATATCAATGGCCATTCATCATGTGATTGAAGCTACCCCCAATTTGAAATCCTTTTACCAAAAACTGAGGGGGGGGACTGGATAGTCTGCTCGACACAAGCAACGATATTACAGCAGCAGAAAAAAAGGGTTGTGTCATCTTGCCTTTTTAAGACCTGTGAAGTTTAAAGTCTTTTAAAGCTCTCTTGTTGGAACAGCTCTGAGTTAGCCTGTAAGAAATTGGACCTCTGGTTACAACAGCCATCAGGACCTCTCTGCACTACCAGTTGAACAGTCTTTACTTTGAGGGAACCTTACAGTTAATCCAGCGTTTGGCCCCAGCCATCTGAAGTTAGCTGAACTTTAATCCCAGAGTGAGAAACACTGTCTCTTTCACTGGACTGTCAAAGACATGTGAACTGCTAACCATTCTGTTTGGTTTCAATATTTGTTTAAATGAGCTACTGTCTTTCATTGTATCTTTCTTGGGCTTGAAGTGATTGATGTAGCAGTAGGCCTTTCCGGGGTGAGTGTGTGAATAAATAATACTCCTTGTTTAAATCCATGAAAGCCTGCTACTTGTGACTTTTAAGTTGACCACGCACTAACAGGGGTTTGAGAACACACATCAGCCTTATCAAAATTCAAATACACTGATTATGAACAGAAGGGAATTGGGGTTTCAGTCAATCTCTCTTCCCTGTCTGTAACACCATCTTGAGGGTGCAACCCTTGTCATCAGGCATTCTGAGGCCAACTAGGGAGACGGGGAAAAAAAGGAGGAGGCAGGAAGAAGGCAACTAAGGCCTTTTGGCCCTGGAAGGGTTGTCTGTGACTGGCTATTCAGACTCTATTCTCCTAACACATTATCCTATCATTGCCATTACTTCACAATTCTCCACCTATCTATCTGCTACATTCCATCACAGAATCCTTTTATCCAAAATCTTAAAGGCCGCCAACAAAAAGAAGTTCCATAACAACTTCACCCAATTATAAATATGAACCTGAACTATGCACCCTTGCAAGAGAGGGAAGAATGCCAATGTTTGTGTTGCATTGTGTTTGGATGATGTGCCTGCTATGGATGAATGGCTGGTGGGAGTGGAAGCAGAGAGAGATGGGTGTGAGGCTGGCAGCATTAAGCGTTTGGCTGAGGTGCAGTATCGGAATGTTAGCCCTGATTTCCGTTTACTAGAGATGTTCATGGCTGAGTGATGGAGGAGGAATGGTGCATTGAGTGTCACGAGAGGTTGGTGGCACAATGGATCATAAATGTGTCAAGAAACTACCATGTTTTTCATATTATTGTGGAATATTGTAAAGTAGGCTTATGTTTGTGGGTGTGGGGTTCTGTGTGTGGCTGATTTAATTGAACTAGAGTCAGATAGACTGCTAGGTTGAATTTATCAAAAGAGCTAGGCGTAAAAAAGGCATTTGAAATGCTGATGAGTGAGCTAGGGTAAAAGTCTCAGCAGAATGAAATGAAATTTGCAGTTTAAGATTAGTGGAGAAGCGTTTGGTTTTCAAAGAAACATGATAAAGTTATACAACTTGACAGGATAAATAGGGCAAGGTTATTATGTTTATTTTTCAAAAAGAAAATGGCCATATTAACAACATGAAAAATTTCTATATTATGGGAAAAGTAAATTCTGAAGACATATGGGAACAATGGGATTTACAGATTAAAGAGCGAGAAATATCTTTAAAGGAGGATGGAAGGCTGTATGGGGTGGCTGTATAAGATCTAAAAGATACACCGTGTGAAACAGACTTGGGGAAGCTCTAGCCACTTTGCAGAAGCCTGCTGTTCCAGTAACCAAAGTTGTG
This sequence comes from Cetorhinus maximus, assembly GCF_964194155.1. Taxonomy (NCBI): domain Eukaryota; kingdom Metazoa; phylum Chordata; class Chondrichthyes; order Lamniformes; family Cetorhinidae; genus Cetorhinus; species Cetorhinus maximus. The sequence goes on from NC_135892.1 coordinate 53,871,147, forward strand.
TTAAAAGCCTTTGGAATTCTACTGTCAAGTAGGTGCCTGTGGTAACCTTGCTGGATTGCCTATCTAATTTTAAAATCTATTTTGACCTGTTGCTTTAAAAGGTGCTGTGTAGTTAGGAGTCAGGTTAATTAGGAATTTTGGGATTTATTATAATATTAAAGAAACGGTGTAACTGTAATCTTGTGCATGTGTCTTAATTCTTTTTTGTTAACATATGTTTCAATTTAATTTTTAAAACCTCTAAAGGCGATAGTGGACTCATTACTTCTGACGTTCAGTGCACAAACCTCGTAATAAATACAAATTGCAAAACCATTGTGATAGCGTGGCCAAGTTTCCCTTGTGGATTTGGTCCATCTGGCAAATACCACCTGTCATATCATAACAAACGTCCTTTGAAGGTGTACTCACTGATCTTGACCACCTGCGTGAGGTCACTGAATTTTCTCTGTGACTGCTTTCAGGTCCTTGGGACCAAACTCCAGGAAATGACCTTCCTGGCCACCTGTTCCCATTCCCTTTTCAGGGTGTGCCTCAGAGCCTTCTGTTCATGCAGTAAATGTAATTTATCTAGATTTGCAAAAGTCCTTTGATGCGATGACCCGTAATTAGCTAATGAATAAGGTCCGAGAAAGTGGAGTCGGGGCAAGGGACAGGATGAATTGCTAGCTGGATTCAAGATAGAAATTAGTCATAGCTCTGGAGAGAGTGCAGAGGAGGTTTACAAGAATGTTGCCAGGGTTAGAAAAATGTAGCTACGAGGAAAGATTGGTTAGGTTGGAGTTATTTTCCTTAGAACAAAGAAGGTTGCGAGGTGACTTGATTGAGGTGTACAAAATTATGAGGGGAATAGTTGGAGTGGACCGGATAAAATTGTTTCCCTTGATGGAGAATTCTAGAACCAGGGGACATAGATTCAAGATAAGTGGCAGAGGAAGAACTTTTTTACGCAGAGGGTAGTGGGTGTCTGGAATTTGCTGCCCAAGTTGGTGGTAGAGGCAGAAACTTTAAACTCTTTTAAAAAAAAGTACCAGGATCTGCACCTAAAGTGCTGTAAGCTACAGGGCTATGGGCCGGGTGCAGTAAGGTGGGATTAGAAAGGGCACCTAGGTGTCCTCAGGCTGGCATGGACAAGATGGGCCAAGTGGCCTCCTTCTGTGCTGTAACTTTTCTATGGTTCTAATTGGGAGTAAAAGGCAGTTATTCAGAATGGCAGAAAAGTTCACTGGTATCTGAGTAAGATACAGCTGATGAAATTCTAGTTTCCCAATTTCTTGTTAGCTCAGCAAACGCCAGTTCTATTATTCAGTTGTCTATTCTCCAGATTTAATTTGTTGTAACAAATGAATGTACCAGTATTTTCTTCAGTTTAAAATAACACATCCCTCAGTTTTACATACAATTGGTCATCCCCAAGGAAGAGGGAAACCATCTTTGCCCATTGTTCCTTTTAGAACATTCTGACCAGAACATTCTGGTCAATTGAAACCCCTTTATTTTTGTGCTGTATTGGGTCTCACTCTTGTCGAAGCATTTGTTTATTTTGCTGTTGGCATCAAATATGTCTGCAGATCTGTGTAACTGGGGAAAAAAATCTCTTTACCTTGTCTCTTCTGTGGTTTTTATTCCATAGCTCTAATCTCCCTACAGATACTAAATGTGAATGATGACCATTTAGACTGAGTAACTAAAGTGCAGAAGTGTCCATATAAATATTCCTTAACGAAGAATTGGTGACTTCAGTAAATGGGAGAAAAATTTGCTGAGAAAATTCACAACTTTAGTTTTGAAAATTCTCTAAACTATATTAATTCTGATTAAATTCTGTTACATACGGGTGTAGTATCTAAAGCTAAAGGCCTGTCTTATCCTCGTGTTTTACTTGTGCGGTATGCGATTCTTAAAAGCATCATTTAAAAAAAAAACTGCCCTTGCTGGAATAGCTATTTCAATGCATTTCTGAGATTGAGCTGTGGAGATTCCAGGTACTTCAAAAATGGTGGGCAGGATGTGGATCCAAACGCCCTAATCCCATTTCCAACAGATCCTACTTTTGCCGGAGGAGGGGAAATGGGGGCAGGATGTGACTCCCACACGTGGGAATTCCAAACTCAGCAAAGCCATTTGAATTCAGTGCTGAGTTCAAACAGATCCCATATTCGCTGGAGCAAGGGCCTTATCCCACAGTGTGGGAGTTATGAATCTTTAGAGAAGTCGTAAATACTCGTGAAGGGCAAATAAGGTCTGTAGAACTGTCAAACTGTACAAGTTAATTAAATGGACAGCCCTTTAAAAATTGAAAATAAAGCATCCTGCTTTTGTCTGTGAGAGTTGAAAAACATCTATTGTAGCAGTTTCAATAACTGTTAACATAATCCTAAATGCTATTGTAGCATTATCAATGCTTGGATGCTTTCCAGAGCCTATCATTATCACAATGAAGTTGGCTGTCAGTTCACAGTCTGGCGAAGAGGTTATTAAAGGATTAGCTGTTTTTGATCTGGGTTATGAATGCAAATCGGTTTGTTTTGATAAGGGAGGGGTTAAGTACTTGAAGGGATTTAAATGTTTTGAATGAGCTTTCATGCATAGGATTTTTAAAATATAGTGAACTCTAATATATATTTAGAACTTTTTTATTTCATCTCAGCATGGCTCCTGAGATCTGCCCATGGTGGATACTGGATTAGTTGGCAAAGGGTTGTGGGTGGAGGATTGAGTTGGCATAGGGGCTATAAGGGGCCATGGGGATGGTTGGAGGGCATGGATTGGCATAAATTGGGACTAAGTTAGCATAGGCGCTATAAGAGGCCGTGGGGCCTGGGTTGGCATGAGTTGACATTAGTTTGCATAGGGACTGAGGTCTTGCAGATGGTTGGGTGGCATGGGTTGGTATGGATGATATGAGGGGGGCTACTGGGCATGGGGGGCATGGGGAGTGGTTGGGGGAGTGAGAGGGCTAGAAGACTTAGTTTTTAAGAAAACAACTGGGATGAAGTGGCAAAGAACTGAGGTGGGCCTTTTAAACAGCCTGCCACAGCACTCGGCAAGTCCTTGCAGCTGCCTCTGATCTGCATCCGGGGATGGCAGGCCTGACTCCATCCTGAATGCGACCACCGCCCACCTGCCCCCCACCCCACCCCCCCCCCCACCATCCGAATGAATATCCTGCCATTTAGGTCACTTTTACCTGAGAGGAGTGGGGTGGGCCAGGAAATTTCCAGACTCCCACTACCCGACTCAGGATGAAAAATCCAAGTGTTGGTGTAGAAACTTAATGTTCCGTTGTCAGATATCAGCTTTTAGTTGCTGGGGACCAACAGGATCTGATTCAGAATGTTTCTATGCCTCAGCCATAAAAATGGCAGGATCAGTTTGTAATCCATCCATTTGCATGAGTTTTTTAAACAGAACTCAGAGGTGTATTTTTCAGGCAAGTGCTCAAGTTAGACTTTTGCTTTTATATTTGAGAGCAGGAAACTTTTATGGTAGCAATTAGACTTACTTTTGACTGATTTTGATGGGCAAGCATCTATTCTACAGGCAAATGGCCTGAGAGTGGAGACAGCTGGAATTTCTGTTAATTTAATACTTGCTTTAAATATGGTACATGTGTGAATAACTATCAAGGAAATAGTGCAGTTCAGTCTAACTGTTTATATGCATTTTCTAGTACAAGTCTTTAATGTGTATCAGGAGTCTTGGCATTTTTTTATTGCCTCCAGCACAAACCAAGAGATACTGAGATCAATGGTCAAGCCCTTCTGCCTTGGTTGGAATCTCCTAAACTGTCACAAGCCAAGAATTGAATGGGGCGACATCTTATTTTTTATAGCTCAGAACTAACTATTGGGGCATCGTGAATCACTCACTTATATTAAAAAAGAACTCTTCTGGTTGTTATGATTATAGAATTTAAGGAATTTTGTGTTCACTATTTTTAAAACTTGCAAGGATGTTTTACGAATTACATTTTATTTACTAAGCTGGAACTTATGACTGCTTGTTGGGTGTTCACTGACTTTAGGGGGAGCTGTAGGAGAAAGAGGTGTGAAACCTGACAAAACTAAAATGTAAGTGTATCACTTTCAGAGTCATGTAACTCAAAGATATATGCAGATATGTGTTGATGACTAGGTTTGAAAACTAAGCTCTACTTGCTAATTAATGGGTACGAAATTCCTACAATATCCTTTAAAAGATTTTTCACAAGCCAGTTTGGAGGAACACTTGTCCTAATAGCTTGCAGTCAAGAGTTCAGAGGTCTAATCATTAACATCTTGTGCCATTCCTGAAGGCATCAACAACCTATTACTTACTTGACTTCTTTTTTATCTTCAGTATCCAGCTGAACCACCTGATTGCTCCACAGATTTTCCTGTTCCATTTGTGATTTCTTGGACACAGCAGGTACTGGTCAGATTCTGTAAATGCTCTTTTACTGTTGTTGGTCTTTTTTGTAGTACCATAAGTATTCTTGTCAAGGGAATATTCTGCCTTTATAAATTATACCAACTATATAAATCTTTGCCGTAGCTGAATTTGCTGTTAAGATAAGCAGACATCTTGTTTGGAAGAGTAAGCTTATTTCAAGTTTCAAAACATTTCAAGACCTGTTGTTTGTTTGAGCCTTCTCAATGGTTTGGTGAGTTTATCTAATAATTGGCTGAACAATACAGTTGAAGAAAGCTCCTGGCCTATGCTATGTTAGCTGATCTTAGCCTTGCATCCTAGCTACATTTAGCTCATAGGCTGGAAGAGAAAAGTTGGTCAGAGTTCCTGCTTCTGATCCTTAACCAGCGACCTCTGCTGCAGGGGCAGATGATGGACTTTGGGTGAGGAAATATTGGCCTGAGCTGTGATGAGGCCTCCTTAATCAAATGATACGAAGGTTCTGTTGGGTCTACTGAATAAAAGTCACTTGGGTGAAATACCTGAAGGTGACCGGCCCCCAGAAATGAGTCAAGTGAGAAATTCAGCAAAGGAGAAAAATCAGTGTACTTTGAGTAACCCAAATTGACACAGCTGCTGGCATCAAAATAGGCAACAAGCAATGAATGGAATTGTTATTCACTGATACCTGTGCAAGATACAGCTGATGGAATTGCCAGTTTCCCAATTTCTTGTTATCTCAGCAAATGTCAGTTCTGTTATTGAATTGTCCATAATCCAGATTTAATTTGTTGTGGCAAGTGACTGTACTAATATTTTCTTCAGTTTAAAGTAACATATTCCTCAGTTCAACTTCTGCATACAATTGGTCATCCCCTAGGAAGAGGGAAACCATTTTTGCCCACACGTCCTTCCTTTTAGAACTTTGTGACATTAACCTGTCAAGGGAAGCTCCATTATTTTGTGGTGTACCGAGTCTCAATCTTGTCTAAGCACTTGATTAATGTGTTCTGCTGTTAGCATCAGATATGTCTCAGATCTGTGTAGCTGGAAAATATTCTCTTTACCTAGTCTCTTCTTTGTTTTTGTTTCCATTGTCTTAATCTTCCCTGCAGTGTTTCCTTTTTAATTCTTTTAATGTTTTTTCATAAGTTCCAACATATCCTGCTATTGATTTTATTCAGAAAGCTAGCCTTGCCTTCTGTGCCATCCAAACGTATAGGTCAGATTGACTTCTGACTTTAAAAAAAATCATATGTTCTATTGTCCTTCAAGTTGGTTATGTCTCTCTTCGATCCTGATTTTTAAACAAATGAAAATTTTTAGCCAAATGATTCAGTGAATTCTGGATATTCTAGAATTAGATCGATTGGCCTTTTTTGTGGATTTGTAAATAAAATTGCAAATTGTTAATATGTCAAGATTACCATATAATAAGCATGGTAAGGGTGTAGTATGAATTGCCTTCCTCCTAGAAGTCAAGAAACTTTTATATTAAAACCTTTCAAAACTCTTTTAGTAATTGATAATGGGGGAAGGGGTAAAGATTTGAATTAACGTAACACCTTTCACAATCTCAAGGCGTTCCAAAGCGCTTTGCAGCCAATTGAGTATCTTTTTAAGCGTAGTTACTGATGTAATGTAGGAAATGTGGCAGCAAAATCCCACAAGCATCAATATGGAAATTAACAGAGAACCTGTTTTTTGTGCTGGTTGAGGGAAAAATATCGACTAGGGCACCCAGTATTCCCGTACTGTTCTTCAAAATAGTGCCATAGGATCTTTGACATGCACCTGATAGTACAGGCAGGGCCTTAGTTTGATGTGTCATCTGAAAGATGGTACTTCTCTTGGACTGTGATTTAGACTTTGCACACAAATTCCTGGGACTTGTTAGGTGCTTATTCACTTATTGTGAATACCAATGTGACATAGCACATTTTTAACTAAAGAATATACACTATTCCATGAATGGTAAAACTAAAAAAGACTATCCACAGGCAGAGGAGAATGAGCTACTTTCTATTAGATGGGTAAAAGTCAGAAATGGTAGAATTTAGGAAAAGTATATCCATGGACAGAATGGAGGCTAAATAACTAAAATAAGAGAAGTTCCTAGGTAATCAAAGCCAGTCCATGAAAAGAGACAGGGCACCATGAAGGAAAATGTCAAACATTGAAATGCTCTCAGTTCCAATAATTGTAAGAATGATGACTCACAGTGCATATAGCAGACATGATAATAAACTTTGTTATATCTTTTACAGTTGGTTCAATACAAATTAATTTTAATCTGAAGTAAATCTTGTTAACCAGTATATCGTCTTTCTGTCCCTTTCCTGCCTTTAATTTTTTTTCAAAATAAATAACTGTCCAAATCTGTTACTGCAGGCCCTATTAATTACACCAAAAAAACTGGTAACTGAATACATGTATTTTGTAACTATTTGCTGCTTGTGTTTATTTTGTAAAGATTTGGATTCATGCACTTGTTGCCAAGGCTTAGGCAGTAGTATTTGAATATATTTATAATTAAGGAGTATTTTTTTTTTCCACTGCTAGAGTTATAGCTTGACATTTTTACATGGCATCCATATTGAAATGCATAATTTTCCTTATGGTCCCTGTCTTCCTGCTGGGATGATAATGTTTTGATGTATTTTTCTGTTGCCGTGATGAGAGGGCTGCTGCTGCTGCTCTGACATATTCATTCAGATGAATAATTATAACTTGTGCAATGTCAAGCAGATGATGGCAGGTCTTTGCACATCAAGCCAAAGCCTGATCGCCAGTGCAGGTGTTTCACAGCATGATCAGATAAAGCCAATGGTTTGAAGCTGAGATGGCACATAGTGACTAGTGAGGAATGAGCATCAAGGGCAAAGTGGCCTATGCCCATATGTAACTGCTATCTCACTGGACAGCTTTATCTAGTGACAGGGCTGTTAACCTTTTGCTCTCAACTCGCAACAAAAATAAAAACATGAATTGAAGTCCATGACTTTCTTGAGGAAAATCACCTGAAGGCAAAGGGTTAATTTCCTACAGGCTAATCTTTGGCTGCAGCGCTGTTAACACCCTGAGTTCTTTTTTAATTAAGAAATGAATTGGTTTTCCGGGAGATCAGCACAATGATGCACTTTCCACTATTGTGCATCTGAATCTGCAAAATGTTCAAAAACCTGGTTCTGTGCTACAGGCATTCAAAGTAGTGAGGTCTGGCTTTCAACTCTGTAGCAGGTTTTTAGGTTCTGTAATTGTCATACTCATACAGTCGGCTTTTTAGTTATGTTCTGTCAGTGTGATTTAGAAAATGTAATGGTTGAATTGTGTCTTAAATTAAGAGCCCTTGGCCTGCACCACAAAGATAACCATAGAGACATTGATTTTTTTTTTAAACCCATTATCAGCGTTACAACTACTTTTTTACCTACAAATGTGTCTTCAGATATTGGAGTTTAAAAGAAAAAACTTTTTAAAAAATAAATTTAAAAATATGAAGCATAAATGCTTTGTTTGTTGAAACTAAAGTATGGTTGATGAACTGTCAAGCACATGACTGCCTCAGGGCCTTGGAGTTGAGAATGAAAGTGATTATTTGGAAATTTATCTCGAAAAATGTTCATGAGGTGAAATCAAAATGAAATCTAGATCATGCAAATGCTACTGAACACAATTATTTATCTGGTGGGAGGAATCTGGTTTTAAAAGTGTGTGAAAATAAGCTGCAGTTTAGCCAAGTGGTAGCAGATGAAGATATTAATGAATCAAAACTATGCTAGAATGATTGACAAGATTGCAGTGAAATTTTATTTTTTTTAAAGTGAGAAGGAGAAAGAAAATCCTTAGATATTTTGAAAGGGTACGATGTTAAATTCAAGGCAGATCACACACACTGTAATTCATTGGTGCTATTTGGTCCAATTACACATTGCAAGCTGAAGGGGATCACTATTTGCTTTGGACTTCCACAGCAGATGGAGCCACTTTACTGTAACACAACCATAAATAAACTTTCAGTAGAGATTGCTAAGGCAGACTAAACCTTTCAGAATAGTTTACATTAAAGGCAGAAGTATGAGCCTGCAGCAGAATGGACTGAGAAAAGAACATGGACCTGCAGTCTGTCATGCTGTCAAGGGTTAGTGGCTCTGGGCCAGACACCGTCAGCTGTCAATCACTGGCCTGATTTACAAGTTGAGCAGAAGAAAACATTACTTAGCTGGATTCTTTGGATGTAGATGGGGCCAAATATTGGATTTTCCTTTAAAAGGGGAAAGATGGGACAAACAATTTAGTTAATTTGTGGAGTCTAAATATAGTTGGCATTTGGAGGAGGATTATTTTACAATGTTCCTTTCAGTCTATATGTAGCCCTTCTCTGTATGTGTGTCTATGTATATGGCTTTACAATATATGTGTAGTAAATTGAATTGTATTCCTTTGTCATGTCATTCCTTGGTTTCAGCAAACTGCAACATGGGAGAAAATACAGTACAAAAAAAATGGGGCTTTTTGTTTAAATATTTAAAAATTTATATAATGTATGTGTTTGAAAATGAAACTGTCACATCAGCTTTAACTTTAGTGTGCACATTTGCTGAGTAATCCACCAAGTTATTAAAACATGCCAATGTCTGATCAGAGGTGAAATTCTAAGTTGTTTTTGTTCAGGAATTTGGTGTTGGGTGTGGAACATCTTCCCACTGATAGGGATCTTGCATTTTCAGTCCAGGTATAGCACGCACAGTTGCATAAAGGAAAACCAACAAACTTGGAAAAGACAATACATTTCCACTGCCATATTTATGGTAGAGTGGAAATCCAAATAGCCAGTGACTCAAGTGCTTGACTCTCAGATTTCCCAGAGTTAGGGAATTTACATAATGTTGCTAAACATGTCAGTGCTCACAAAATGAGGAGAGTGGCAACAGTAAACTAGCCTCTGGCAGATTCTTGTGAATATAGCCAGGAGGTCCAGCTGAAGAAATAAAGAAACTGGCCCTCTTTTTAGGAAGGCTACCAAAGGAAATAATTATCTCTCAATAAACTAGGCCTGGAAAACTCTTGTGGATCCCATTGCCTCTGCAGAAATGTACTGTACAGAATGCCATTACACTAGTTCTGCTTCCTTTTATTATGTCAGACTGCAAGGAGGTGGATGCATTAGTTGCGTTGCCCCACCCCAATGGAAAACGCAAGGCAGTACTGAGTCCCACCCTAATATCTGCCTACAAACTCCCTGCCCTAGACGTACATTGCGTTTATTGGGTGATTGAAGATTTTTGGGACCTATCCCTATGAGAGCTGGTAGAACTCCTATAACCAGTAGAGGAAGTATTCGCACCCATGTCTTGAAAGTGAAGTCATGCTCATTGCAGATTTTTAGGCAACTAGGATGCCATCCTGACAGTTGTGATGTCAGTAATGGTTCACTGGTCATAGAACTGATCTAAGTTGGAAGGTCATGGGTTCGGGTCCCACCTTAGATGCTTGTGCATGTGTTTAGGCTGCCATTTCCGTGCAGCCTATGAGAGAGTGCTGCACTGTTTGTGATGCCATCTTTCAAATAAAATTTCAAACTGAGGTCCTGACTGCCCTCATGGCATTCTATAAAGGGCAGGAGTTCTAGTCAACATTACCCCTAACCAACAAACAGATTGATTGACATTTATTGTTTGAGGAATCCTACAGTGTACCCATTGGCTGCTGCATTTCCTAAATTAACAATTGCTACAATCCAATAGTACTTCATTGGCTTTGAAGTGCAGTGATTTCCTAAGGTCGTGAAAGACGTTATATAAATGTGATTTATCCTTTTTATTCTTTTCCATTTTCTCTCATCTGCGCTGACACCACCACAGTATGCAGAGTCACATTGAAGACACCCAACTATTGTGGGCGTCTTTGGCACTGTGGTCAAATTACAATGCCTACCAAACCACACAGCTCAGCAAGCTCCACATCTGCTGTCTTGGAAAGGGAAATGTCCCCTTTTGTAAGGAAGCCATTCATAAAAATTTAGAAAAAATATATTGCATTTTTCTTCAGGAATCCAAGCCACTTCTCTGGCCTGTACCCACTTTCCTTGTCCTGCTAGCACCCTTCATGAGGATGGTATGTCTGGAATTGCCAATTCTGATTTTGAAGTATTTCTTGGAGATTTAATCAAGTGACATTTGATCACATGGCATTTGATCATGGGCATTTTCCCACTGTTTACAAATATTTAACTCAGTTGAGTGTTTTGGTATCACCAAATCCTTAATAAAATATTTGACTTTTTGTTTTGTACTGAGATGAATAATACGATTTATAACTATAGCACACAAAAGAATAGAAAGATTTAAGGATAAGTAATATTTAACTAAAAACTACTGTGATGTTTCTACAGTATCAATCACAATGAGAAACACTTAAGTAAATACCACTGATTCAACAAATCACTAATTTCTAACTGAAGTTTTCATACAATTCTATGACTTTTTGCAATACACAGCAAGTTATAAACACAATAAATAAAATGAAATTCAAATAAAACCAGATTCAATGCACTGACTCCCACAGCCCCAACACTGAAGTTTAGCTTCAGCCCTCCGGGAGCAGCACTAAAGCTGCTTAATTCCTGTACTAAAACAAACTGGACCGAATTTTGCAGTCAGCGGCAAAGCAAGAGCACTCGCCGCTGACCACCAGATAAGCCTCACTGAGAAATCTGGTGATCTGTCTGGTGAGAATTTCACCTCAAGCACTGTGCCACTGATTGCAGTGTTCTTTACTGGACATACGCAGTGTGGAGTTGGAGTGATCTCATCAAGCTATTCAAGCAGCCAGACACATTAATGGGTTTTCACAGGCCGCCCCCCAAGCCAACCAGGATACAAAAATCACTAAAATAAAATAACTTCCGTTTTTTTTTACATGGAGCAAATTGTAGTTGATGCAAACAAATGGGGTGAAGGTAGAAATGAAAATGTTCTGAAAAAAACTTAATTTTTAAAAATTAGTTTTAAAAATATCTAAATTATTCAACAGCACCCCATTATAAAATTATTTTTCTCTAAGGCAATTCTGTTCATCAAATTTTATTAATCAGATCATCATTAAAGACCCAGTTACACCTGTTTGGACAAGGTGTAGCTTTTCATGGGGTTTTGAACAGCGATGTGGGGACAGGAAAATTGAAACTCTCACTGATTTCAATGATTGGCTGTGGGAGGAGCCACAGCTCGTGATAAACTGCATTCTCAGAATTTCCACGCTCATTAATGCATGCCCAACATCTTGAAGTTGTGGTCAGTTTTAGAGTGCTAATGACAGTGAATGCTGATAGTCCGGCCCATTATGCAATAGGACACATCTCTTTCTCTCTCTCTCTCTCTCTCACACAGCTTCTGTAGCCTTCTTGGCACTCAGAGTTTCTAAGTAATTTTTGCTAGCTCTGATAGCACCATCCTCACAATCCGTAATGAAGGTTCTAAATAGGGGACCAGCAGGGCTCAGACGATGCACCTTGGCTGCAAGCAATGAAAATCAGGGCGCTGCACATCCGTGAACTGCACTCATAAGGACAATTTCTCTCGAGTCATGAGCAACAGTCCTTGAGAAGGTGGTGGTGAGCTGCCTCCTTGAACAGCTGCAGTCCATGTGATGTAGGTACACCCACAGTGCTGTTAGGGAGGGATTTCCAGGATTTTGACCCAGTGACAGTGAAGGAACGGCGATATAGTTCCAAGTCAGAATGGTGGCTTGCGGGGAAACTTGCAGGTGGTGGTATCCCCATCTATCTGCTGCCCTTGTCCTTCTAGTGGTTAGAGGTCTTGGGTTTGGAAGGCCCTGTAAAAGGAGTCTTGGTGAGTTGCCTTAGGTCTGTTTCATCTTGTTGCCAGCTTCCACTAACACTAAGCCCCACTGAGTCTCTCTGACACAAGAGATGATGTTTGGCACAAATGGTGTTTCTGCTCCAGAAGCATTAATTGCCACTTAAGGGCCTCATATGTGCCATGGGCAGGCGGCCCATCTGATGCTTCCCCTGCTACCTGTAAACTTGTGGTGGTGGCAGGTTGGCTGCCGGCAGGTGAACTGCCAATGGCATGAAGCCCTAATTTTTTTCCTGTCTGCAGGTGACCCATAAAATTCAGCCCTCGGTGTGGGTGAGATGAATCTTATAAAATACATTCAATGGAAAGCTAAATGAGCCTATTGGGGAGAAAGGAGTGGAAGCATATGTTGAGAGGGTTAGGTGAACAAGGGTGAGAGGAGGCTTGTGTGGAGCATATACGCCAGCATAGTCTGATTACTTGTGATGCACTTGTACAAATAAAAATCGGCTGTGAATTCAAGGTTTAGTTGCTCTAAAAATGCACACTGATTTTAAAATACACTTTTTCAGATGTTATGCCAAATTTTACTTAAGATTACAGGAAGCTACAGCATGGAATGAGCCCGTTGTGCCTGTGCGATGCTGGCTCCCCATAAGCTTCAAATTTTTTTCAAGTATTTATTCAGGTCCGTTTTGAAAGTTATTATTGAATATGCCTCCACCACCCATTCAGACAGTGCATTCCAGATCATCATAAATTGCTGTGCAAAATATTGTTTCTGAATGCCTCTGATTCTTCTGCCAATCACATAAAGTTCATGCCTTAAGGACATTGACCCTTCTGGTAGAAGCAGTTTTTCCTTTATTTACTCTATCAAATCCCCTTGTCCTTCTCTATTCTAAGAAGAATATCCTAGTCTCTCCACGTAAGTGAAGTCTTACTCTGTGGTACCATTCTGGCAGAATCGTCCGTGCCCGCTGGTGTTGGGCATTTTCGGTGGCGTAAGCGGACAATATGGCGAGAAGGCCAAAATCGGTTTCATGACATCGTTAAACCAGTTTGCGATCATCCGCTCCGCCTGCCAACGGCAGGCTGCGTTTCCCACCATCGGACATCGGAAACCTCATTGTAATACATCTCCATATCATTATAAGCCTAACCGCCGGAACCATCACCCCAGTTGGATCGTCCGCCCACGACATGTTTCGCAACAACACATAAAAGGTTTGGAGTTGGCGGGCTGCACTTTAAGAGGAACTATGAGGTGAGTACATAGGAACATTGTGGAGCGCTCGCCCAGGTCGCCTGTTGGACATCAAGGTGGAGGCGCGTTGCGCAGGCGGAGTGGGGGGAGGATAAGGACTGCCTTGTGGTTGAGGTGCCTTGTGGGGGGCAAGGCCTGCCCTGCGGTTGAAGTGTGTTGGGTGGGGTTGCGGCAAGTGCTTGCCCTGCAATTGAAGGTAACGCACATGCACGTGCAGGGAGGTTGGGGTGGTGGCTGAGAAAAGCCAGCCATTAGGGAAACCTTGTATAAAGTGACCATTCCTCTGACACAGTTCAGGTGCAGCCACATTGATATGCTTGGAGTCGGACCTCTAGCTTCTCTGCCCACTCAAGCAGCGCAGAGACATGAATGTGCCACTAAGTACTGCAGAGCTATTCACCCCTCGGGCACAGACTGCAAACTAATGAGCGGGCTACAGAACAGTTGGACGACTGGGCGTGTTGTACAATCTCCATGCTAAAACTGGCCATGGAGCAGTCACTGGCAGAGGCACTCACAGCCCCTTGTGATGTCATCATCCCAGTTTGGATCAGTCTCCCCCATGGGTCAAGCTAATGACGCAGCCTTGCAATGCAAGTTAGGAGAATGCCTGCACCTGAACTGAGAGCACAGCATGCAGTCCAGTGGGGCAGAGAGGTGGGGTTTCAGGCAGCCATGCAGCACCCTAAACTCTGGCCATCCAAGCACTCTTCGGGATACATTAAGGGGCCTTCAGACTTAACCAAGGCAGATTCTTAGTAAACCCATGCGTCTCTCTCTTTCATCCTGCAGGAGGGGTACATCAGGATCATGGAGCCTGGTGACCGAGCTGTATGCCTCATCGCGTACAGAGAGCGAAGATGACAGACAAGAGAGCGACTGAGGTGCTTGGCTCTGCAGATGGAGGAGCAGCACCCTCTGGAAGAAGGGGCGGCTTGGGCACCCGCACACACCGCCGAAGAGCCACAGCGAGCCGTCACTGGTCGGCGCCTATCTAGACCGAGGCTATAGACGCCGCCTTTCATTCCTGCGGATGACCGAGAACCAGTGTCACCGAAGACTGCGCATGTCTAGGGAGCAGGTCGATATCATCTGCCAGCTACTGCAGGATTTGGCGCCACAAGGACGTGGAGGGCATCCATTACCAGTGGCTGTCAAAATGACAGTGACAATTCCTACGTCAGTGGCACCTGTCAGGGCTCCAAAGGCGACCTCTGTGGGATATCACGAGCCTCTACTCACAAATGCATCCATGAGGTCACGGATGCCATCTTCACGAGAGCACACAACTTTGTGCATTTCGCCCGGGACCAGGACAGCCATGATGCAAGAGCGATTGGATTTGCCCAGATCTCGGCTTTCCCACAGGTGCAGGCTGCCATCGACTGCACTCAGGTGGCACTCAGATCTCCATCGCAACACGTGGTCAACTACGTCAACTGCAAGGGCTTCCATTTGCTGAATGTGCAGCTGGTGTGCAACCACCACAAATGCGTCCTGCAGGTCTGCGCACGGTTTCCAGGGTGTGTGCAAGACTCTTACATTTTCAGTTGGCCACAGATCCTTGAAGTCCTCCAGGGTCCACAGAAGCTGATGAGATGGCTCCTCAAGGACAAGGGCTACGCGTAGATGATGTGGCCTGTTTGGCAACCTCAGACTGCAGCAGAGCGACGGTATAACGAGGCTCATACTGCAACTTGCAACATGGTGGAGCAGACCATCGGGATGCTGAAAATGACATTTCAGTGCCTGGACCGGTCAGGTGGAGCCCTGCAATATGGTCCACAGAGGATGTCATGCTTCATCTTTGTCTGCTGCGCCCTTTGCAGCACCAGGTTGTAACGGGGACAGGGGCTGGCTGAGGAGGAGATGGAGGTCTCCTCTGATGAGGATCCTGCCGACAGGGATGAGGGTGAGGAGGTCCTCGAAGGTGATGATGCGGCCCTTGCACTGGCCAGACAAGGCAGGCACGCTTGGGAGGCCCTCATAGCTGCTAGATTTGTGGAGGATGATGACAATATGCAGTGAGGAGACACCATAGATCCTCATGTTGCATCTGTGAACATTTGACTCCAGTCTGGCTTATGGCAATGCACATACCCTCTTTGATTATGCTCCTGTCATAGAGACGTTGTGGAGGCCCTAAAAGTCGCTCGATTGCAGGAGGATGATGATGACGACATGCAGTGAGGATATTCCATAGTCTTCACATAGACTCTGAGAATGTCTGACTCCTTTCTGACTGAGGACAGCTTGCTTGCGCTCTGTGATCAGGGTCATATCATAAGAGATGCGGCCATGAAACTTTAAAAGCATCTAATCCTTTGTCCGCCTTCAGCATCTGAGCCCCTCAGGAGCACAGCATCAGTGGTCACAGATGCTGCAGAGATGGGGGCCAGCTGCACCTTAAAGGTGCTGAGAGCACACAGAGAGAATGACGGAACTCTGTGATGCCTGCCCACAACATTCTGGCAGCAATGACAAGCACCGTTGAGGTGCAGGCATCAGTAATGTGTCCAGGGAGTCTGAGGCTGGACCATCACTTTGGTCTGAAGGCTGCACAAAGTACAGGGAATTGGCCCTGAACTGAGACACCTTCCTTTATCTTGTGCTGAAAGGTTTCACATCTGAATGACATGAACACTACTCATCAGAGCAAGGAGCCATAGGCAGGGAGACATTCTTGGGAATTTATTTACAATAGTGAACAGTATGTACAAGTGATTAACACCCAAGCCCAGTCTGTGCAACTACATCTTAACTCTGTTTCTTTTAAACTTTGTCCTTGGCTTTACAGCTGACCTGACTTAGGGACTGTGCTTGATTTATCCCTTATTTTGTTAATTTAGTTAATTGTTTTGACTCAAAAGAGTTACATCTTAACTCTCCCAACCATGCTGCCTGGCCATCCACAGCAGAGGTAGAGGCAGCCTGCTGACTGCTACACCCTGTCTGAATTCCTTGATGAGCCTCCTCTGGAGGGCCCCGGCCTGCTTTTGGAGTCCAGCTGTGTGGCAGTGGCGCCCTCCTCGGCCTGTGGAGCTGGAGCTGTTGAGGTCACAGGAAGAGAGGATTCGGATGGGCCGGACACTCCCAGAGTCACCTAGATACATGGCCCCGGGGGGTACACCTGTTGATCCACCTCTCTATGGGTGCCCAAGGGTCCCTGGCTGACTCCTTGAGGAGAATGGGTAGCTGGAGTATGATTTGATCTGCTCTGCACCCCTCCCGTGTACACATTGTTGGAGGTCAGCGATGGAGTTGAGCCCATGCAGCAGTGTAGGAGCGACGCCCTGGACCAAGTTCTCCATGGCAGCCGCCATCCTACCAGTGTTGCCCTCAGTGCATTGGCATGCCGGCGCTATCACCTCAGCCTGAAGGCGGACGGACTCCTCCATCGTGCCTTGCAATCTGAGGAGTGCAGCGGATATCACTTCCTGATATTTCCGAGCTTGCCTTTGCAGCTCCAGCAACTATGATATGATCGAGTACAGAGGCTCCTCATCTGACTAGGACTCAGCAGATTTCTGGCTTCAAGCAGTCCTCCGAGTTCCGGACACCTGGGGAGTCCCTGCTGCGGATCAGACAGTGCGATGTGCTCACCAGATTGTGACCCCGAGGCTACTGTAAAGCTAGGTCCCACTGAGGTGTGTGTCTCTGTGCTGGTGGAAGGTGTGGGTGAGCGCTGTGATGGGACTAAAAGAAGGATGCCTCCAGATTCCTCTTCAGAGGTTTCTTCAGGGCTTGATTGGAGGTCCTGGGTCGTGGTCTCCGTCAGCTGTTTCCAGATGTGCCTGCAGAAGCAAGGGGAAATAATTAGTGCATGGCAGTGACCTGTGAAACAGGACACATCACTCACTGCCTGGTTGTCCAATGGATGTTTCACTGCTGGATTTTCACTTGGTAGAGCACCGCTGACCTCACGGTCAGCACAGGGATGGTCCAGATCATCACCGGCCAGCTGGATAGTTCTGTTTGTGATAAGAAAGAGAGTGATAAGAAAAGTGACTTACCCTGGTGGAATGGAGGAGATCATTCATCCTCTTGCAGCATTGGGTGGCTGTCCTCTTTTGAAGGGCGTTGGCACTGACCATCACTGCCACCGGCTCCTAGGCCGGATTAGTGAGGATTCTGCCCACCCTGCGGCCAGAACGGGAGTAGGTGAGCCTCCACTGCGTCCAAAAGGCACTCAAGGGATGTGTAATTGAACTGCAGTCTTTTTGCCTTTCAGGGCCATGTCTTCTTTGCTGCAGTTGTGGTCTGGAAGCACTGAGAGGTGTACGCATTACTAGACTTTAAATATGGCGCCCGGCGCACTGAAGCAGTGAGGTGATGGCGTGGTGGATGAATGAAAGCCCGCCCGCCATGGAAATGGCATGCTTCCCGGGATGCATAATTAATGCGGCAGGTTTGGGATGATACGGCATGGAAGGCCACCATTGCGGCCGGCCGGTCCGCCTGCTACCACACTTAGTGCAAATATGGGGCGATTCCGCTCTTTGGCATTTTTCCTTTAGTGGGATGCCCAGAATTGAACACAATACTTTAGCTGGGGCCCAACCAAGGTTGTGCAAAGGTTTGGAAAGAATTTCTTGCTTTTGTATTCTGCCTAGATCTGTGAGACCGAGAGTCCTGTATGCCTTTTTAACATCCTTTTTACCTTGTTCTGCCAACTTCAAAGACTTGTACACATACATATGTTCCTGCACCCTCTTTAAAAATATGCCATCTAGTTTGGCTTGCTAGTGTATATGCTCCACATGAGCCTCTGCCCACCCTTGTTCACCTAACCCTCTCAGCATATGCTTCTGCTCCTTTCCCCCATAGTCCTCTTTCTTCCAGCCAAAATAAATTGCTTTACACTTTTATGCATTCTGCTGTCTTCCTATTTCACCATTCTCTCTGTGCCCTGAAATCTGTTACCAAACTCCTCGCTGTTTACTTCATTTTCGAGTTTCACATCATCTGCAAGCTTTGAAATTATGCCCTGTATGTCCAAGTCTCATTCATTAATGTACATCAAAAGAGGAGTGGTCCTAACATTGTCGTCCGGGGTTACTATTGTATACTTCCCTCCAGCCTGAAAAACAAGCTTTCAACAAACCCCTCTGCTTTATGTCCCTTAGTCAGTTTAGTATCCACACTGCAACTGTCCCTTTAATCCCATGAGTTTCAATTTTGCTAACAAGTTTATTATGTGATAATTTATGCACTTTCAAAAAGTGTTTCATATACACATCACCTGCACTACACTCATTAACCTTCTCTGCTACTTCAAATAACTCAGTATTGCTCTTTTCCTTTTCCAGAGCTCCTTAACAAACCTCCACAGTCAGTTCCTGGCAGCACTGGAGTCACTGCAGGAATTCTGGGATGTTATGGATGAAATAGATGAGAAAACCTGGGTCCTAGAACCAGAAAAACCAGCACGGGCTACCACAACACGGAGAATTGCCATAGGTACAAAGCTTTTATTATAAGTAATGGATTTATCTGAATAGGTTCTGAAATGACATAGAGGAAAAAATTGAATGGTACAGATACTGATGAACTATTCAGCATTTCTTTAAAAAATGGTCATAGGAACACTATTAAAAAACTGAAATCCCACTGCACAATGTATTTTTATGACCCCTCCAATAAGACCTAGTAAACCTTGATTTTACTACTGTTTTTGAAGTTGTGATATGAAAACCTGATATTTGCTTAGCTTTAGCTCTTATCTATTTGTTGTTTTCCTTCCACATCTTAAATGCTGTGAAGATCATGACTCTAAACAGGAGGACATCTGATCATATTGATAGGATCAATAACAATTTTCAATTATATAGCAGCTGCAATTAGTAAAAGTCACAGGTTTCTTCTCAGGAGATTTATCAGAAAATTTTACAGAGCCATGCAAAGAGTTATGACAGATGACCAAAAGCTTGGTCAGAGAGGTAGAGTGACTCCTATAGAAATGCTTTGCTACACTGCTTATTGTCCTTGCTTTATGACACAGCGCTGCCACTATTGTTGAAGGTTACTTTTTTAAAAAACCTCCATTTGATCAGTTGAGTTTGACATCAGTTAGCAATGTTAAATGTTGCTGGGTTGTTTATTCTTGATAATTTGTTCTTGGATTTCACAGGTAACAATGCTTCAATAAATGTGGAAGTGGATCCTAGACATTCTAAAATGTTGCCTGAATGCTGCTTCCTTGGTGCTGATCATGGTATGTGGTCCTACAGATCAGGTTTGACTTTCAGATTTTTTTTGTTAATTCCTGTTAAAATTTAAAGAGGTAACCATATTCATTTGATCCTAGTGGTAACTCCACTGAGGAACAAGCTGAACACTAACATGCATCTTTGGTAAGTAGTGCTCAAATATTAGTCTCATCTGAGAGCTTGCTGAAAAGAAATAGTCTTTATCACCCAGTGACTAAATAAAATCTTTGCAAATAAATATAGGATGTGCTTTCCAGGTCTCCGGAGTGCACCGTGTTGCAAAACCTAAAGGATATGTTGGAGATAGACTTTCCATCCCCTGCCACCCATGAGAAGTCTGTAAGTTACAACTACTCTATTCAAAACCAAAAATGACATAATCCAGTTTCTCTTTCTGACTTTGTCCAGCTTTTAAAATATGTACATGGCTCTGGTGGTGTGAAAGATAAAGCAGCTATCGCTTAAAATTTCTGAAAATTGCTGCAGCTTCGTAGAAAATTGTGGTGATACATACAATTTTTAAGTAGTTCTACATATGCTTTTTGTTTGGGATGATATTTTAGAGGTGCAGATCCTGCAAACTTGAAATGGTCCTCTTTATCTAAAGATACACAAAGGCCAGGATTTTACAATCGGCGTGCGGGGGCGGACCCGACACGCTGGCACGTAAAACAACACGCGATGACGCCGGGTGTGCGTCCCGACATCACTGTGCACCATTGTGATATTTCGGAAGGCAGGTGTGCTATTAGTACGGATGCGTGCCCGCCATTAATTAACGGGTCAGTTAAGTCCCTTGAGGCACCGATTGAATTCGATTTTTCGCAGCCCATGAGATTTTCAGGGTGTCGCACAGGCGCAATGGGCAGGCGGGTAGGAGACATTTTCAAAAACCTCATCCACGGGCGGGATAAGAGGGGTGAGTGCGCTCGCTGATGCGAGTTGTTAGAACTTTAGATTATTACTTACTGCTATTTGCTTGTGTGAACAGGAGAACTTCATTTTGCTTCAGAGCTGCTTTAACAGAAATAACAGGCTTCAGTTCAGGGCTCCAGAGGTGTCATAACACTTGGAGCCTTCCAGGTATCAGACAGCCTTCCCTTACCCTGGGAATGAGGATTGTGGTCTTTGCTGGAGGCACCTCCTCTGAGGTGGAAGAGAGTGCCAGAAGGGGAAGGAGGCCAGGTGTCCCTATTTAGCCTCCAGGGGAGCCACCTGTGAGAGGAGAGGCGCAGGACCAACAGGAAGTGCAAAGTGGGAGGGGCCGCAGAAGGGTCCACACCCTGCTGGACTTCCAGCATCTGCTGCCTCAGGGACGACTCCAGAGGCGGCACATCAGCCACCGATTGAGCATATTCCTGGTCCCCAGCATTCCTCCGACTGCCGGTGCCCTGGGCACTCTCTGCCTCCGCCAGCACCTTATGTGAGTATGAAGTGGCCTCACCGCTGTGCACTGAGATACTAGCCGACGATCTTATTCCCACCAAGGTACTGGTATCTGTGCTGGTGCCTGCCTAGCTGAGAGGGTGTGACTGGTGCGTTTAGATCCTCCATGTCCCCGGGGGTGAGCGGCGATCTTTCAGGCTCCCGAGACTGAGGGTCTTCTGGTGAGCCTGAAAGGAGGAACAAGGACATGTGATTAGTTGAAGTTATTACACTGTTACTGCTGCCAGGGTTTACAGGCGGCGATGCAGCTACCTCAATGTGTCTGAGGTGCAATGCCGAAGGAGGCTCAGCCTCTCGAGGGAAACAGCGACCTCCGTCTGTCAAATGATCGGCCCTGAGATCAGCTCCAACTATGTGGGTGAACAACCCATGCCAATGGCGCTTAAGGTCACAGTGGCCCTCAACTTCTATGCCTCTGGCTCTTTCCAGGGGTCGGTGGGTGATCTTCTTGGAGTTTCCCAATCAGCTGTCCACAGTTGCATCAAACTGGTGACAGACGCTTTGTTCAGGTATGCATTGACTTTCATTCACTACCACATGGACGAGGCTGAGCGAGCCAGAGGCTTTGCCATGATTGCTGGGTTACCCTGCCTCCAGGGTGCAATCGACTGCACACATGTGGCCATCAAGGCACCAGTGGGTGAGCCGGGTGCCTTCGTTAACAGGAAGTGCTTCCACTCCATGAACATGCAGACTGTGTGTGACCACAGGATACAGATTCTGCAAGTCTGTGCAAGGTACCCAGGCAGCTCCCATGACACTTACATCCTGAGACACTCCCAGGTGCCGAGGTTCTTCAGTGCTCCAGCCCGGCTGGATGGATGGCTGCTGGGCGACAAGGGTTATCCCCTCAAAATGTGGCTCATGACGCTTCTCCACCATCCAAGAACAGAGGCCGAGCAGTGGTACAATAGGGGCCATGCCTCCACAAGGGCGGTCGTGGAGAGAACCATTGGTCTTCTCAAGATGCACTTCTGATGCCTGGACCGTTCAGGGGGCGCACTGCAATACCCCCAGATCGTGTGTCACTGATAGTGGTTGCATATTGTGCTCTCCACAATCTGATGCTGGAAAGGGGGGATGCAGTGGAGGAAGATGATGTTGACACAGCTGCTCTGGCTGCACATGATGAGTCCAGTAGTGAGTCTGAGGACAAGCACGCTCAGGAGAACGCTGAGGAAATGGACACTGACCCGGGCAACCTCCAGGGAGGCAGGAACACCTGGAAGGCTTTGATCCAACACTCCCTCAGCTAGCCTACCAAAGATGAACCACTACCATATGCTGGGCTGCAGGCTCCATACTCGATACCTGACAGGAACATTTGCTTGGTGAACAACGTGCACTTTGTGCCATTTCAATAAAGCTCAATGACAAACAAGTCACTCATAACAACATAGGTTACCCTTCACCTGCAGAACTAATGAAGCACCCAGAGGCTTGTTGAAAACGAGCACATTTACTGGTGTGGAGCCTGGCATACATAAATCAAATTAAACGTAAAGGTGTTCAACATCACACCAACTTAAAAAGAATTTAAAAGTGGGGCAAAAAAAGAACACTAGAGATAAGCCTGTGTTGTGCCGAAGGTGATTTGCGTTTATGTTTGCGGGTGCTAGTCTAGGTGCTCCCCCCTCGCTGGCCCCAGAATTGGAGACAGCCTGCTCACTTTGCTGTCCTGTTGGCCTTGATGACCTTGGTGAGTGTCCTCTGGCCCGTGGAGCCTGTGCTGGCCCCGCCTGGGAGGGAGCGGCTAGTGCCATGGCTGGCATCTCCCCAGTCGCTGCAGCCTCATCGGATGCCATGGTCACTGGCAGAAGGGCGGAGGAGTTGCTGCCCTCATCCGAAGCGCCCTGAGAGGAGCCCACAGAGACAACAAGCAACTCGTGTACCAATGCCAGGTCACTTTGGACTTCCCTGCTCACCATTGATGGATGGGCACCTAGCTGGGATACTGGGTGCCCAATCCATCTCCCACACTGACAGTGACCACCTGAGGTCATTGCCGCTGTGAGGGCTTGCAGGTCCGAGTGCGTCCCCGGGAATACCTGATTGATCTCCTGGAGGAGCCTCTCCACGAGAGTCGCCACTCTCTCCATGGAGGAGACTGTGCGCTCGGCCATGAGGGTCATTGCATTGTTCATGCTCCACATGGACTCCTCCATCACAGAGACCATGGCACGCATTCCCTCGTGTATCTCCGCCAGATCCTCCCGCACACCCCGCTGGACTCCCAGCATCTGCTGCCTCAGGGACGACTTCAGAGGTCCATCATCAGCCACCGATTGAGCATATTCCTGGTCCCCAGCATTCCTCCGACTGCCCGTGCTCTGGGCACTCTCTGCCTCCGCCTGCACCTTAAGCGAGTGTGAAGTAGCCTCACCGCTGTGCACTGAGATACTAGCCGACGATCTTATTCCCACCAAGGTGCTGGTATCTGTGCTGGTGCCTGCCTAGCTGAGAGGGTGTGACTCTGGTGCGTTTAGATCCTCCATGTCCCCAGGGGTGAGCGGCGATCTTTCAGGCTCCCGAGACCGAGGGTCTTCTGGTGAGCCTGAAAGGAGGAACAAGGACATGTGATTAGTTGAAGTCATTACACTGTTACTGTGCATGCCTGGCACCAGGATCAGGGTGCCCTCGTCTCTCCATTATCAATGGGGATTCTATGTTGGAGGCTCAAATCAATATACAGACAATAGTGGAATGGTTGCAATGACAGACATTCTGACAACAGTGCACTGCAATCTTACCTCCCCATGGCACCCCAACCTCACCTCGGCCGGTTGATCTAGGTGCATGGCGCCTCTCTAGCTCTAGTGCCTCCTGCTCGTATCTGGTCAAGATTAGGTGGGCCTGTCCTCCGGCAGTACGTAGCCTCTCTGCGTTATTATGGGCTGTCTTCTCCTGAAAGGAGAGAGGAACATTGATTAGTCCACCCTGTACCTGCATTGCCATTGCAGCCTGGCCAACCCCACCTGAGAAAACCCTTGCAGGGCTCAGCCGATTCGTGACCCTGGAGCTGCAAGACACTCATTCCAAGCAGCCAGGGCTCACCCCCTTGCCCAGATGCTGCCTCGATGACATTTGCCACTCACACTCTAATAACTCTGAGGTCTGGGGGGTGGGGATCCTAACTGCTGTGCTAAGTGACCCAATCCAACACGGTACTCACCCTTCCCGATCGCAGGAGGTCATTAAACCGCTTGCGGCACTGCACCCATGTGCACCTCACCACATCATGGGAGCTGACCCTGGATGCCACCTCTTCCCACACATGTTTGGTGGGGTGGGGGTGTGTGGGGGGGGTGGGCGCTGGGGGGCCTCCTCCTCCTCCGCCGCCTCCTGTACCTTGGGACAAGGATATCCTGGCGTGCTGCCACCTTCTCCAGGAGGGCAGCGAGACACTCGTCTGAAAACCTCGGGGCCGACCTCCCCGCTGACCTGCCCTCCCGCCTGGCCTGTTCTCCAACGACTTTCTGCATCTGTCCTGCTTTGCCTGCGCCATTTTTGAATAGGCCACCGGGTCGCCATTGTACACTGTGGACATTGAGCTCCTGCCCCTGCCTGCCCCTTCCCTCTGATCTCGGAGATGCACATTATGCTGGGCGGGCCTTAATTGGCCGGCCCACGTAAAATGGCAGTGTGTACCCAATCGCGGGCGGTGGTCGAGTTCCCGAACGCTCCCACCGAGCCCGCCTGACGCAGGAAAAATTCAGGCCAAAGTGAAGGCTGTTTAAAGCAATTGAAATGATGTTACATGTGAAGAGGCTACCCCGTTCATTGTATATCCAAGTGATTTCATTTAGAAGAGGTTACTACAAACCTTTACCGTGCATCAACCAAACTTCTTAGTCTGTTATTTAAGAATATTCAAACTGTTCCTGCTATAAAGGAAGCCTGGCATCACTACTGCATGTAAATATAAAAGTTCCCAAAGGACTGTAGGGGTATGCTACAAATATAACTAGTCAATTATACAGGTGGGCAGAGATTATTGTGTGTGAATGTGAAATTAATTTATCCGCATCCCTGAAAATATAAATGTATTGTAGCTTGAACCCAGTAGCTAAACAAGCTTTCCCACTGCACTCTTACTTTCATTCTCATGGCTGTCTACCACTCAAACAGTGCACAATTGATGGGGAATTTCTAGCCATACTTATATATTCTACCTTGGGAAGGAAGACATTGCCTTCAGGTGCGAATCTCTTTTATGTCTTCTTTTGGCTAGCAGGGAAGTGACATTGATAGCTGGTCACTGGATGCTCTAATTGCAACGGTACATGAGAAATGCATGTATGTTTCTCCATTCTACAGGAACCATAACTGCAAACTAGATATCTAGCAATTTTCTGTAAAAGCAAGTGCAATTAGTATTACGAATCCATAAAAAACACATGATAATAAAACACAATGTACACATGATAAAGGCCTAAATCTGTAGTTTGTAAAAACACTAACAACATGTGCAGTTGGAAGTAGTAAATTAGTACATTTAAATTATTTTCTTGAAGCAAAACTCCAGGGAAGGCTTTCAGAAGTTATATTTATTAGCCTTCACTAAATATTTGACACTTCCTTGGATAAAATTAAATTTCAAACTTACCTACATGTGTTCTGGACAATAATGCTCATTAGACACTGGGCTTATTTTCAGAGTACTTCAGTAACTGAAGATGACAAAATGGTGGATGTAGAGTTCAGCACTCATTAACAATATTACTGTAAGAATATACATTCCCTCCTGTATATATTTTGTCTCCCTTAGAGTATTCTTTTCTTACACTTGCCTTATAATTTGACAAAGGTGATTTTTTTGCCTATTAAACCTCTAGCTAGCCAGTGAATTGTGAACTATGTTAAGCCCATTAAATTGTTGTTCTACTCAGCTGAAACCAAAGGCTTCTGACTATCATTTCATGTTAAAAGAGCGGAAGACAATTACAGATAAGGAAGCAATTTGGTCTTTCTCAGCTCATTCATCCAGAAAGATCCTTTAAGTCCTTCCAGTGCAGCATCCAAT
The DNA here is from genome assembly GCF_964194155.1 of Cetorhinus maximus. Taxonomy (NCBI): domain Eukaryota; kingdom Metazoa; phylum Chordata; class Chondrichthyes; order Lamniformes; family Cetorhinidae; genus Cetorhinus; species Cetorhinus maximus. Next base: position 53,897,304 of record NC_135892.1, read on the forward strand.
TATTCCAGGGTTTTCTTCAGCCTTTAACTGGATCTCTGTTCCACATGTTTAGCATCTCTGTGTGAAAAACAATTTCCTGATATCACTTCTAAATTTTTTTTCACTCGTTTTAATCTGTATTTCCTTACACAGCTTCTGAAATTTAAAATAATATTCTGTATTTACTTTTTCCGATCCTTTGACTATCTTTTTATACCTTCTATAAGATCACCTTTTATGTTTCCTTTTTAGACTGAAAAGCCCAATTTTCTCAAGTCTTTCCCAATAACTCTGACACGGATCTTAAACGGATCACTCTTAAATATGGATCAGCCTTATAGTTCTCCTTGCACCATCTCCACCTTTGAATAGGGTAAATTTCCAGTTTCCCACCACCACATAACTGGCATCTCAAATAGGCCACCTTATAAAAATTTCCTGATTTTTTACCTACTGGGTCCCACTTTCCCTGTTGTGACTATTATTTGAAGGTCAGAGCTGAATGCAGTATTCAAGGTGCAGCCTAACTGAGCACTGTAGTTTGAACATTTACCTTCCCTAACTCTTTTTTTCTTAAGGATTTAAGGATCATTTATGGTATGTGTGTCTTCCTTGTAGAGTACTTCACGCTTGTCTATCACACTTCATCTGTTCTTTCCATTTGTATATTTTGGGGATTAGCTAAATTAAGTAAGTACCTTGGTCATAGAATCATAGAACGGTTACAGCAGAGAAGGAGGTTATGCAGTCTGTTGTGTCTCTGCTGTCTCCCTGAAAGAGTAATATTCATTCTCGACCAAAACATCAGTAAAACAGTTTATCTGGTCATTATCTTTTTTTTTATGGTACCTTGATGTATGCAAATTTACCGTCATGTTGCCTGCCTTACAAGTGACTACACATCAAACATACTTCATAGACTATGAAATGCTCTGGGACATCCTCAGTTCATAAAATGCACTGTATAAATTAGTTTTTTTCTAATATTTTCTGCAATTTCTAATTTCATTGCCCTTCCTAGTTTGGCATCACCTGCAAATTTGATGAATTTTACATTGGGGCTGAATTTTACAGGTTATCCAAAGGCGGGAAAGCAGGCAGGGTGGACCCATAAATTAGGGCACTGTGCTCTCAGCATCATGCCTGCACCCCACCCCACTTTGATTTTATGAGGGCAGGTGAGGCATCAGGTTGATTGCCAGCCCATGCCCCAATTGAAACCCTTAAGTAGACAATTAATGCCCAATTAAGGGCTTCATCCAGCTGCCAATCTGATTTAAAGGGTGGCGGGAAAGATCTGTGACCAATATTTAAGCCTGCAGGCTGTTGGTCAGTTAAGGGGGGCGTTTGTGCCTCTTTCCAGGTTCTGGTGCCAATCTGAGCCCCTCCCCACTATTTTGCCTCCCCATGTCCATCCTCCCCTGTCCAAAATGCCCCCCAACCCCCTCACCAGTTCTTGTCAGTTTGGCCCCAGCAAGATCCAGGACTTACCTGACCACCACATCTCCTTAGCCTACCTGCAGCACCAGCAGCGGCCACTGCTCCTGCAGGCACTACCAGTGTGCAGAGCTGCCGGCCTCAGATTAAGGTCAGCAGCACTTTGAGGCGGGCCTTCCACTTCGAGATGGGCGGAAGTCCTGCCCTATACTAATTAAAGGGCCATTCACCAGAAAATTAAAGCAGAACGAGTGGACTAAGCAGAGGTGGGCTTGCCCCGACATTTACACTGGGGTGCAGGGAGCCCATCCTCAACATATAATCCAGTTCATTGAGTTTCTGAATTCAGGAATTTTTATAAATGAGAAATAATAGTGGTTCAATCACAAGTCCCAAGGCACCCACTTGTTAACTGTCCCCACTCTGATTTAACTTCTCTAGTAATTGTTTCTTACCCAAGATTTAAAGAAAAAAATAAAGACTTGCATTTATGTAGTACCTCTTACATCATCCTCAGAACATTCTAAAGTGCTTCATAGCATGAATTACTTTTGAGGTGTTGTCACTTGTTATCTAGGGAAACCTGGCATGGTAAGTTCCCACAAGCAGCAATGTGAGAAATGACCAATTAATTAATCCATTTGCTGGTGTTGGTTGATTGATAAATGTTGGCCTGTAATGGAGAAAATCCCATGTCTTCTTTGAATAGTGCTGTGGAATCTTAAGACCACCTGGGAAATAAGTAGTACCTTGGTTTAACATCCTAATCAAAAAAATCTGATGAAATATTACCTGAGGCTCACCTTGAGTTAAATTAATTGATTTTCAGGTCAAAATGTACACTGTCATAGGTCCACTTAGATTGTCACTTCCTCCAAAGGGGTTGAGGAGGTTGGTCAGCTATGATCTTCCCCATCTAAATTCAAGTTGATTGATGATTAAGTTATTATTGTACAGATAATCCTCAAAATTATTTCTGACAATCCTTTATTTTATGTAGATTGGAGGTAAGACTATTGAGTCTGAGGTTGCCAAAGTTTTGTCAGCCTATTTCAATATGGGCACAATGTTTTCCATCTACTGGTGCCTCTTCAGTGCCATTAGACACCCTTATTATGATTATCTGTACCTCTGATTTCTTTGCTCTTCTCTCTTAGCACTCTGGTGTAAGCATGATATATGTTTGTGGATGTATTTATTTCGAATTCTTTTTAGCCTTTCTGGTACTTCCATTTCATATCAAAGCTGTTGATTTTATTCACCATATCTTAAATTGGGGAGGGGATGATGATCATTTTGTCACTTGGATGAAATAATCACTCAGAAAGCTGACTTTTTGTACTCACTCAGCTTTGACCCCATTTGCGCCTTTTATGGTTTCCACCCTATGATACTGCTGTAGAAGCAAAATAATTTTAAAATTATCTTTGCCCTCAACTACTATGCTTTTTAATTATTAAAATTGACATTTCCAAAAATAGTTCTTTGGCACCTGCTACAATTAGGTCTTGGTGAAAAGCATGTGCACACATCAAACTGTGGCTAAAAGGAAAAAGTTGGAGAACAGTTCAAATGGGGTGTCCTGCCTAAGTACTGTCCTGGCTGTTTGAGGGCTCGGGGGAAGGGTACAGATAAAGTCGGTGTATTTTAAACATTGTATATATAAAATATTACATTTAGGGGGTGACCTCCATCTCTGGAGTTTATAGTGTAGACGAATTCTGAGAAGAAGCCCATTTTCTTAACTGCATTTATTCATTTGGCAGAGTTTCAGTATGGAATGTGGAATTTGTTACGCATACCGACTTGCTTCATCCATACCAGACCAAGTATGTGATGACCCACGTTGTGGGCAGCCATTCCATCAAGAGTGCCTTTATGAGGTTAGTAAAACTTAAAACACATTTTAAAAGCCTAACATTTATAGCTTCTGTTATTTTTGAACTGCATGATGTATCCAAACATACACATCACTGTATTTTGATAATTATTGAAATGTTCAACCCTGCAGTGGTTACGAGGGCTACCTCACTCTAGACAAAGTTTTAACATCATCTTTGGAGAATGTCCTTACTGCAGCAAGGTAAGAACACATTAATTATAATAAACTGTATAATTACCTAATCAGTGTGAAACATCCAAACTAATTTGTGTTTTAGTCAGTAAGTTTGTCAGAAGAACCACTTAAGGTTCTAGGCTTAAAGTTAGTGTAAATTTTTCACTTGCACATTCCTAATATAAAGCCGCGCCCACCAGGAGCACATATTAGGAAATTATGCTGATGCAGCCTATGATTTTCCATTCATTAAAATTAACGGGTGAAAAATTGTGGGCTTTGCCTGTATGAATGGTTTCCTGATTAAGTGCTTCTGGTGGGCAAGAGTCCTATATCAAGTACACAAGTGGAAAATTTACTCTTTAATTGCTAGCCTTCTCTATGGAGTGGCCATTTTAATCTTTGTCGCAAAAATGGTGAAATATGGTGAATTGTGATGTTTGGTAGGTAGAAATGTTCACAGGAAAAACAAAGCTGAAGTGAATCTTCTGATGAGAATCTAAAAATAATTGACTGAAAAGCATATTCAAAGGACATCGGTCCTTCAATTTCCAACTACTTGGCAGAGCATTATAAATACATTACCAACACATTTCATTGTATCAATCTATTTTTAAAAATTACATGCTTTGCCTTCAATTCTAAAATGCCAGGAATGCCTCTTGAAATCTCGAGTAAGGAAGACATAGCCCATTTATTATATGCACTGCTTCCAATTACTTCCTGTGGTGCCAAATGCGACCTGTTTATACTGTGACGTTGAGTGGAAGAGGATGCAGTTAGTTTCCTGTTTCAACTATTTTCCTGTTCACAGGGAATACTATGCTCCTTCATCAGTTACCTGAAAATCAGTGCAGTTTTAGTTACCTAGTATATTCGTAAATTTTATAGTCCCTTTGCAACTATAGATTTATAGTAATCTACTTAATAATTTGCATTCTTTGCTGTACAAAAGCCAAAAAATTGTCTGCTCTCTTCAGTCTACAAAATATTAAATGAGCATTTTCAGTCTGAATTTTAACTGCATGTAGACTCGGTATCACTTTCTAAAGAGCCATATATTCTTGATGAATATTGAAGGGGTGTGGAGAATAAAAGAATGGAATTAGGTCAGCTGGTTAGTGAAGAAACACAAGTCAATATTTTTTTTATTCTCTATTGTAATGTTCAATATTTTCATTGCTTTGAACAACAGCACTGCCCAGCATGCAGCAGCAATACAACCTATATTTTAAAATATTAGTGGGATTTTAAAAAAGACAAGGCATAAATTCAGTTAGGTAATCAAAGCAGCCAATAGTGGTTTTGTATTGTTATCTTAGACCCAAGTTAAATGACATTGCCTTTTAATTGCTATTAAAAATATCTTGGTTTGTGATAACAATGCAAAGCATTTTATAACTTCAAGTCTTTTCCACTAAACCCAAAGAATTGAAGTATGATTAGTATCCTCATAGTCACATTATGGTTTTCATCTGTATAATATAATTTTGTGACAATGGTTGCTCTTTTGTTAGTAATTATATTTTTGTCATTTGCAGCATTTGGAGGGACTGCATTTTACATGTCTTGTACATTTTTGGAAAGAAGTTTAAAATCATTTGTTTGACCTTACATATCTTAACTAATGCACAATTAGATGCAAATTGAATTAAATCCCAATCAGGAAATAAAGCAATAGTATTGAGACTGTAATGTGCTGCATACTTTTTGTTAAGCTATAAGCAAATAAACAGATTGCATTCCAGGATTTGGATTTCTTATTTTAAAAATTAGCATTCAGTCCATATAAGCAAGAAGATTGACATTATTTTGGCATAATCAAGGACTTGTTTTAGTCTGAGTTCTCAAATTACTTTACCCAAAGAAATCAATTAATTTTTCATACAGCAGTCGTTAAAGATTGAATCGTTATCACATTGTTTTACAGTAAACAGTAACAAAGTAGTGCAAGGAAGTCTCCATTCTTGATTTTTTTTCTCCCCCTTTCTTCAGCCAATTACAGTAAAGATGACTATCAAGAAACCCTAACCACTGAAGAGTGAAGATTCCTGCTCTGGATATTTGTAAACAAAATGTCTCATTTCTATGAAGTTGGCAACCTATCCACAGTTTAACAACCTTATTAATCTACTCATAATTGTGCTCAGGTTAACCTGGCAGTATATCTGATGATTTGACAGCCTTCATTTGATGTATACCACGATCGCAACCACTAATTTGCCAAAACTGCAAAGTAGTGAATGCAATCCCTCTAATAAAAACAATTTCAAAACCCCATGTAATAAAAACTAAATCAGATTCATTCAGTCACCATAAACTAGTAGTCCAATGTATAATTGTTTAAACTCCTTAAATTTGCTAAAATTAATTTGTTGACTCAACAGCTTTATTCAAAGATGGCAGTCAGTTTTCTGCAAGGTTAACCTGTTACAGGATATAGAAACAGAGACACCTGTGGTACATTGTACAGTACTTAAAAAAACAGTACAAAGATAATTAATGGGATCAAGACACAGACTGCAGTACCGTAGCAGAAGATGTCTGATTTTATTTGGTTTTGATCCTGAGGCAATATTGAAGGTACAGTTGGGCCAATTACTCTTTCCTTGTTCTGAACAGTCTTTGTGACCTCTGGTTTCCTATCTCTGATCTGAAATGCCATTGACGGTTCAATTGGACCAGTTATTCTTGCTTTGTTTTGAACAGTCATTGAGACCTCTGGTTTCCTATCCCTGACTTGAGACACCATTGAAGGTTCAATTGGACCAGTTATTCTTGCTTTGTTTTGAACAGTCATTGTGACCTCTGGTTTCCTATCCCTGACCTGAGGCCTTATTGAAGATTCAGTTGGGCCCATTATTCTTGCTTTGTTTTGAACAGTCATTGTGACCTCTGGTTTCCTATCCCTGAATCTCAGTGGTGCTGGATGTTCAAAATTATGCGAAGTGTTACTTTTCTCTTTAGTCGATATTTGTTCAGGTACTGTGTGTCTTGTTGGTTTTGGTCTTCGTACAGCTATCTGTAAGAGAAATTTGTTATACACATTCATGAGAAAATATACTAATAATAGCTCTCATTGAAAATGATGTGCAGCCCAGGAGCACATCTATGTTCATTGATTATCTGTTAATGGTAGTCGAAAATCTTAACCATTGTAACTTTTTCTCATTGCATCTAAAGTTATTTATGTGAACATTACAGTCCCACATAAAATGAGTTTCATGATACTACTTGAAAGTTTGAAATAAATGTCCAAACTATTGGCTACTGTGCTTACACCAACTAGAATGCTAGCATTTCGATTATCAAAAAGTATTTCAATACTGTAATTCACATTGTAATGAGTATTTTTAAAACTAAAGTTAATCAATAACTGAAATTTGTGAACAGATTCTCTAAAAGGACAATAAAATGCATAAATGTAAGATGTTTCTGCCAGCCTTTGAAAATAAAATAAACGCACAGCTTAGAGGAGTCTCAAAATCTTGAAAGGAGTCCTGGAGTAAATCATGGAATGAAGCTGTTGTTTTGAAGCATTAGAAGTTGATTTAAGTGAGTTTTGGAGACATTTTCTTCAGCTTCTTTGAGGATGTTGACAAAGCTGAACTAAGTTCAATAAAACAAACGATAATGAAAGGCACTGAAGGAAGAATTCCCAGCTCTGCAAACCCAACGTTTAAAAATGGCTGCTCGGATGTCAGATTTTCAGCCTGGTGGGCTAGGCTGAATTAGAAGCCGGGGTGCACGACCCAGGAACAGCTGAGGAGGATGCCAAGTCTAGAGGCGGTCTGGGCGGAAGGCCTGCCTTGTGGCTCTGGTACTGTGTCCAAAAACGCAAAAATGAATAAAACAGGAAACATCCCTCCAGCTCTCACTGCACCCCCCCCCCCCCCCCCCCAACACTTCCATGCCACCTCATGCCAAGGTATGCCCCAACCACCTCCATGGCCTTTTATAGCCCCAAGCCAACCCATGAGCCCCACCCACCATCTTTTGCCCTTACATCTGCCATACCAACTCACCCAGTTTCCAGCATGGGCAGACCTCAGAACCCATACAAAGATGAGATAAAATAAAGTTCTATAAAATAAAATTCTAAGTGTCTATTTCAGACTTGACTAAATGGGGGAAAAAAACACTCATTCATAAAAACCCATTTACTACATTTACATTCCTTCAACTAAATAAAGCCTTATAAGAGATTGTGCACTTCAATAAAATGTTTGTTGTTATAACAACAAGCATTGGAATTCATATTCCCACATCATATAACCACTTGTAGCTGTCAATCAAACTGTAAAATGGAAGGCATCCTACTGTGATAATGATGGTGATGAAATCAGTCATGCAGCACTAACCCAGTAATGGAAGCCCTCTGGCTTATGTCAAAACAGACAGAGTGAAATAGCAAGCAATTATTTTTTTTAAACACTCCAGATATTTTTTCAAAGACTGAAAGGGCAAGACTTAAATGGCTTGACACTTTTGACAACTTCCGTTGACAGGTACTTGCGACAGTTTTAACAGGTCTGCTGACAGTTCCAATGATCTTGACAATAATGAAATTATGCATCTTTTGCATACATGTATGCCTACTTTTAACACTTCCAAAGGGTACCTGACCATCCCCTAAGGTGTCCCAGGACCAGAAACAAAGGGGAACCTATCTCTCCAAAGGAGTGGCCTGGCTATCCAAACAAATCCACCAAGTTAAGACCTGCTTTTACCTGGTCTAATCTGCACATGCGGGTTTCACACTCCTGGCCCACTAAAATCTCACTTCAGTGGAGGCAGCTGATGGCCAGCTGTCTCCGTAAACCATGCATGTGTGAAACACACCTACCCCCCCAACCCTTCATTACTGCCCCCGTGAAAATGAGAAGTACCATGTTTGGGGCAGGACATCCAATTTTTGGGCATTTCCACTATTTTCGCACTCAGCTGTGGCAAAAATCTGGGCCTTCATGTCAAATATTTTGCAATCCATGGCACAGATAACAGACCAATGCAAGCGGCCACTTTGAACTAAATTTTTGTGTTTTCAACATTACTTTCAATAGCTTCTGATAATGGCTTTGTAATTGTTAGCATATTTGAGTTCCCACATTTAGCCTTTGAAGAGAGACAATAATACCATCGTTGAGAATGGTCAACTATGGCTCAGTTGGTAGAGCTATCACTTGAGAAGGATGTGGGTTCAAGCCCAACTCCAAAGACTCTAGCACAAAATCTAAGTTGACACTCAGTGTAATTCTGAGGTAGTATTGCATTGTTGGAGGTGCCATCTTTCACGTGGCACTTTAAACTGAAGCCCTGACTGCCACCTCTGATGGACATGCAAAATCCCATGGAAATATGTGAAGAGTCATTGCACTAAATTAGCTACCACATTTCTTAAATTTACAATAAGGACTAAACGTCAAACTTTAATGGCTGTAAAGTGCTTTGGGATGTCCTGAGTTCATAACAGGCGTCATATAAAAGGAAAATTTTCAAGTTGCAAACTTTCATGGTTATAGATTAATGTTGTAAAGGAGATCAAGCATTGGCTAATCAGCCTGACATGGACCACTGTAAGCAGATCATAGCGCATCAACTTTTAAGTAAGACAGCCCTGGATTATATTTACTACAAGCAGGCGTGGATACATACATTTATTCAGAGTTACTAAACAAATAGAACAGGCAACATTATGGCACGGAATTTCCTCAAAGCTTTCCTACAATCAATTGTCAGAAGAAACTCTATTTATGAGCATTAATGAAGCTTTCACTGTTTCCAAAAGTTAGTGGCTGAGAAAATTCTTCACCCATGTATTTTTTTGTGGTCGTAGTTACCCTTCAAAGTGTTACACCCTTCCACCTCCATTTATCCTCTCGTATTTGTTAGCCCTTTCCAGGCAATGAGGTGTAAATTCGGCCTCGTTGCAACGAGTTGCCTAAAATTGACATTGGACCTGTGTTATGAACGCAAGACTTTGAGATGGGTTATGTTTTAAAATGTTTCCTTTAAGGTAAAACAGGGGAAGGGAGGGGATGTGATCAGTCTGAACTCTGTCTGGAGACAGGCCTGTGTGATTTGGTTCACATGGGGACAGCAACCCAAATTGAAACAGACAGAAACTCAGCTGCCAGTTTTCACACACTGATGCAGAAGAGGGGCAGCTGGTTTTTCTGGACATAGACTTTCAGACTAGACCCTGGAGAGAGAGGGGTGCACCTGGAAAGGAAGACCAAAAACTGTTACTTCTATACCAAGCAGAGAAAAAGACTATTTTTGTGTTAACACCAAACAGAATACTGATGAGAACAGTTGGCCGGTTTAAAGAGATGGGAGTTGTAGAGGTTTAAAGACCAAGGAGTTGCCAGAGGGCGCTTGGAAGGCAGTTTGATGAAACTCAGGAGATTGTGAAGGGACTTTCAAAAGGACACTGGAAGACTCGTCCCTGATGTGACAAGGAGAAGAGAACCTGCTGAAGTGCCAGGAGGGATTTGGATTTTATCTACAGGGCTAGATATCTGCTGTGAGTGTGATGTAATGTTTAAATGTGATGTGGGATTTTTGGTTGTGTTACTAGGGAAAGTACCTTTTCTGTAGTTTACTTAGTAGGCAACTAAATACACATGTCTAATATATGTTGATTTTAGTGTATTTGTTACAGTAAAAGTCTTAAAATGTGAAATCTTGTCGTTGATGCTTTCTGTTAGTAGCTGAAAAATTCATATCTCGTTTTTAAAAGTTAGTTCTCTCTATGGGGATCATAACAGCTGTCAATTACATGTAAAGGATCTAAAGCCTGTTAAATCCCTTCTGGAATTCTTCATTTGGTGTCAACTAAAGGCCTCTCCTGGCTCATAAAAACAAATTAAAAATTATGTCCTGGCCACATCAGCTGGAACACCGTCATGGTCCTCATGTATTTCAGGTTGTAAAAAGTAATTGCAATTTTAGTGCAAAGTTGCAAACGTGTACACTCCATTTTCAATTTTTATATTTAAGTTAAATGATAAAGTCAAACGTCCTGTGCATGCTTGATTTTAGTTATTTCAACCACCAACACCTCCCTCACTATACCCAACCCCCCTGCCACTCCCACCCATACAGAGAATCACCTAACATCTCCCGGTGGCTTAGTGAAAAATGTCACATTTATTTGGAGCCTTATCACAGCTTTGTGAAATGCAGGAACTTGATGCCAGAGCCACAAATTGCAATGAAATAATAAGTATTTCTAACATTTTTTTGTTTTTCTTTCTGCTTTTGTTGGTATTGGCACAGGTAAGAATGTTGGCTAGTCAACTGGAAGAACTTGTTCTTCTCTGGATATTATTTTGTGATCTTTAAGAGGAGATTTTGAAATGGTGGAGACTGACTTTACATTTTTTTATAAACATGGAGATGAATTTTCATCATGGGCAGTAATCTGTTAATGAACCCACATGATTTTCATTCCATTGGAATCATCCATTTTTTGGTGCGAACTCAGGTGCATACTGGAAGGTGATAGTGTTAGTTTTGTGTTCAAACCCAGTTGAACCCTGCTCAAGTTTCTTGGATTTCTGCTGGAAGGCTGGAACTAGCAGGGAGTTATGTTGACCTCCCTGCAACTTTCCAGTATCCATGCTCAGAAGAGCACTGACTGAGCAAAATTTCAAAATAAAGTCCAGCCAAAATTTAAGGATGCACACGTTCCAGGACTATATTGTAGTCAATTTTTGCATTTGCCCAGATTTGTATGAGACACCTCAATGACGTCCAATGGTTCATATTGGTTAATGTGATATCAAGTGCTGTGACAAAAAACCCATTTGGACAAGAAAATTCATGCTTTCTGACACAAGTAAAATCTCTTAAGATATGGCTCCCCCTTTTCAAATGTTGCAAAGGGTGATAGAGATTCTCAATTATTGACAGGTTTCGAGTGCCCTTAACACCACCACCCCTCCAGAATTTATAGATGGAATAAGATCATATGCCACTTCATGGTTGAACACAATGGTTAGTCCTGTTCAAAAACAAAAATACCATGAAAAACTCAGCAGGTCTGATAGCATCTGTGGAGAGGGATACAGTTAATCTTTCAAGTCCGTATGACTCTTCATCAGAACTAAGGAAAAATAAAGAGGTGAAATATAAGCTGGTTTAAGGGGGGTGGGACAGGTAGAGCTGGATAGAGGGCCAGTGATAGGTGAAGATTGCCAACAGATGTCATAGACGAAAGGACAAAGGGGTGTTGATGGTGGTGATGTTAGCTAAGGAATGTGCTAATGGTGACATTAAGGGTAGAAAGCAGGACGAGCAAGGTACAGATAGCCCTAGTGGGGGTGGGGTGGGGGGAAGGGATTGAAATAGGCTAAAAGGTAGAGATAAAACAATGGATGGAAATACATTTAAAAATAATGGAAATGGGTGGGAAAAGAGGGGATCGGAAAGTGGGTGGGGATAGAGGAGAGAGTTCATGATCTAAAGTTGTTCCAGTTACTTGTACTGTGTAAACATCAGTTTTCTTGTGCAGATCCTGATCATGCTGCTGTTATTCCTTTGCTATAGTTTTTGTCTGACATCTCAGCAAGCACTTCACAGTTTCATGATTTTTTTCAATGGTAATAGCATTTGCATTTATACAATGCTTTTCATAAGAAAACCACTTCACACAATTACAGCTTGCAGTGCGTTGACTGATTAAGTATGCATGTCCATTAATCACCTCTTTGTTTCTTCTCATTAGGTTTCCTGAAATTATTTTCTCCAATCAGTGCAGCTATTTTACTTGTCTTTATTTAGAATTGTTATTTTGGTTTAAGCATTTTATTCCAAATTCAAAATATGTATCGTCACAAAGTGGAGGATAAATCTTTTTGTCAATAAGTAGTTCAGACTTGCCACTGTAAAGCGGGTATACTAGTAGCCACTGGAAGGCAATGCTGGGATTTTCATCTGAAATAATCTGTAACTATATACACGTTTAAGTGGAAACTCAGCATAAAATTGGCATGATGACCTTGCTTTTTGCTCGTGTGACTCGGCAGTCTCTGGTGACAACATACCCTCTTTTTGATTGCACAGGTGATATGTTTTTAGCTTACAGTCTCTTTAAATTTTTCCTGCATGCCAACTTAAAGGGGCCAACTTTTGGGTTGCTGCGCAACTGCAGCTTAGAGGGAACATGGCTGATGACCAATTCCCAAAAATTCCATTTGGTCAGCACAATTTTGGTAGACTCCTGGGGGTGGGAATACATGCCTATGCCAAAAAATGGCTGCTGGAGGCCTCAGCAACTGGGCAGATTGTGGGGCAGATGAAGAGGAAGACAAAACTTTGGAAGGAGGGGAAGAAACATACCTTTGTGGGACATGAGTGTGCAGTCTATTTCCCTGTGATAAATTGCACTCCACTAGCGGTAGATTTAAAATATAAATGGTCTTAAATAACAGCAATGGATGTGACAAAAAGGCTGTAATGAAAGTTGGTAATGATGAAAAGTGTGATGAAAAGTGCTGGAGATCTGAAATAAAGTCAGAAACCGCAGGGAAAAACTCAGCAGGCCTGGCAGCATCTGTGGAGAGAGAAACAGTTAAGGTTTCAAGTCCACTATGACTCTTCTCGGAACTGAGTTTAGGGAGGTGGTGGGGTAGTGGTAATGCAGCTGGGCCCAGACTAATGGGGACACAGTTTCAAATACCATCATGACAGCTGGTGGAATTTAAATTCAATGAATAAATCTGGAATTAAAAAGCTAGTCTCGAATGGTGACCATGAAACCATTGTCGATTGTCATAAAAACCCATTAGGTTCACTAATGTCTTATAGGGAAGGAAATCTGTCATCCTTACCTAGTCTAGCCTACATTTGACTCCAGACCCACAGCAATGTGGTTGACTCTTAAATGGCCTAGCAATGGCCTACTCAGTTGTATCAAACTGCTACAAGGTCTAAAAGAAATGAAACAGGACAGACCAGGCATCGGAAATAATGGCAAATTCAGCCCTGTTGACCCTGCAAAGTCCTCCTCACTAACATCTGGGCCTTGTGCCAAAATTGGGAGAGCTGGCCCACAGATTAGTCAAGCAACAGTCAGACATGGTCATACTCACAGATTCATACCTTCCATGCCAATCTATTGCACTCCTATGCCTATTCATCCAGTATACACTCTGTCCAGAACCATTGAATCCTATAGCATATGTGAAACGCTTTAAAAACTAGTCATTCATTCATAAAAATTGCTTTAACTTGTTTCAACAGTGTAATGGATGTCTGGGATCTCAGCCAAGCCTCATTATGTTTCTGCTCTGAATGTATATGTTCTGAAGAAGAATCATATGGACTTGAAATGTTAACTCTGTTTCTCTATCCACAGATGCTGTCAGACCTGCTGAGTTTTTCCAGCCTTTTCTGTTTTTATTTCAGATTTCCAGCATCGCAGTATTTTGCTTTTACCCCATTATGTATTGTTGGCTGTGCTATGATACTTTAAACAGCCGCCTCAACACCCAGCGGCCCCTATGTCTGCCTCTGAACTCTTTCTGGGGGTGGGCCTGACTCCAGTTAGTAAACACCGCCCCCACCGCCCCACGACCCCAAACCAAAATCCTGCCTTTGCAGACACTTTCTCCTGAGACAGACACACCAAGCTGGGAAAACTCTCGCTACCCGCCTCAAAGACGAAAATCCAGCCCCATCTCTTCCTTGAATGCCTGACTAGATCTATAGTTCCTTTAAGTTTCATGAATCGACCTACACTCCCAATATGAACAACTATATAAAGTTTTATCCACAGCAAGATTTATCTAAGCAGCAAACATATTTGATCATTTTATTTTTGAGGTAGCTTTGATTCAGGTATTGCATCACATACATTTTCCATCTTGTTCTGTATTACCCTGACTTAAACACTTGTGTGTGGTAGAGTGACACAGCACAACAGCAGTGGGGATGTGGGTTGGACCCACATCACCACTGAGCTGCTGATCATAGTTTTGCTGTTGCTTTGGAAAGAGCCACAAGGACAGAAAAAAAGTCAAATAGAAAAAGGCCTGAGATTGAGTTATTTATTCAGCAGCAGATGATATATGATTCAGGGATTATCCAGAAATCATCAACCAAAACCAGCAAATGAATGAAACCTTACATGTTACCATTCTTAAGAAAATCCTTTGGTTTTGGTTGGTAAATAGTGTTTTATAGCCATGCTCTATTGGGTGTATGACTTTACACATGAGTTACAAAATTTGGGTGGGAGTCCAATGGAGTAACAAGAGTAAATGATCGCGGATAAACATGACCAAGCGCCTTCCAACTGTGCCTCTTGCTTGCTGGTCATGATATAATATGGTGACAACCTTTAATTTCTCAACTAGCTGATGAAGTATAGGCATACGCAATTGGAAAACACAATGGGCCAAATTTTCCTGGAAATCTAACAATAACTTCACAGTACATGCAGTTATTAATATGTGAAACAACTGGCAAATTTAGACATAGAAGAGATACATTGTTTCTCTAAATGTTGGTTGATTTACCCTATTCTACCATTTTCTTTACTCAAGCAATGTTTTTCCTTGGCCTGCCTGATATTTTTTAAGGACTTGCTGGATCTGCACATTAATTGTCTATTAAACTCACCATAGAAATTAAGGCTCAGACTTAAAACCTATTCAGTGACGTGAGAATTGGAAAGCAATGTCACTTAATCTCTCTGACCGAGAAAGGGAACAATTTAACCTGCTGAGTCCCATTCCTGCATATCATAAATTCATTTAAAAGTTTTTTTCACCTGTTTTTCTTTCCCACTCTCTTACTCCAATGAAGTGAGGTGAGACTGACTGCCCTTGACATCAAGGCAGCATTTGACCGAGTGTGGCATCAAGGAGCCCTAGCAAAACTGGAGTCAATAGGAATCGGGGAAAACTCTCCACTGGTTGGACTCATACTGAGCACAAAGGAAGATGGTTGTGGTTGATGGAGTTCAATCATCTCAGCTCTAGGACATCACTGCAGGAGTTCCTCAGGGTAGTGGGGTAGTGTCCTAGGCCCAAACATCTTCAGCTGCTTCATCAATGACTTTCCTTCCATCATAAGGTCAGAAGTCAGGATGTTTGCTGATGATTGCACAATGTTCAGCACCATTCACAACTTCTCATACTGAAGCAGTCCATGTCCAAATGCAGCAAGACCTGGGCAATATCCAGGCTTGGACTAACAAGTGGCAAGTAACATACGTGCCACACAAGTGCCAGGAAATGACCATTTCTAATAAGAGAATCTAGCCATCGCCCCTTGACGTTCAATAGCATTACCATTGCTGAATCCCCCACTATCAATATCCTGGGGCTTACAATTGACCAGAAACTGAACTGGACTAGCCATATAATTACTGTGGCTATAAGAGCAGGTCAGAGGCTAGGAATCCTGTGATGAGTAACTCACCTCCTTACTCCCCAAAGCCTGTCCAGCATCTACAAGGCACAAGTCGGGAGTGTGATGGAATATTCCCCACTTGCCTGGATGAGTGCAGCTCCAACAACACTCAAAGCTTAACACCATCCAGGACAAAGCAACCTGCTTGATTGGCACCCCATCCACAAACAATCATCACCAACTGGAAGTTCCTCTCCAATCCATGTTGACTTGGAAATATATCGCCGTTCCTTCACTGTCGCTGGGTCAAAATCCTGGAACTCCCTCCCTAACAGCACTGAGTGTACCTACAGCACATGGACCACAGCAATTCAGGGAGGCAGCTCACCACCACCTTCTTAAGGGCAATTAGGGATGGGCAATAAATGCTCGCCTACCCAGTGATGCCCACATCCCATGAATGAATAAAGAAAATCTTTCTTTCCATCTCTTTATCTGATTTAACTCTAATTCGCCCTCCTTCTCAGTCATGCCTCTATTTCTTTCTCAATCTTTAAATCTAACTGGTTTTGGAGATACATTGTTGGTACCATCGTTACCAAAAATCCCAGATGTCCTGTTTCCCTCATCATCAGTTTGTACTTCCAGCAAGGTGTGACACATTATACTCTAGCTGAAGAGTGTAGTGGCATGAGATGCCAATTCCAACAAGATTTAGCCCAATATAAGGAGTCTGCAGACCAGATACAAAGAAGAGCAATAGGGGTTCAAGTAACTTGTCCAAACACCCATGAGAAACAGAAAATGGAAACCAAGGACTATGAGAAAATACATTTGAAAACTTTTCCACACTTCAACAAAATAACCATTTCATTGCTCAAATGAATGCTGTGGGAGACCTAGCCAGTGCACTCAAAAACTTTTGCTCAGGTTGAACTTACTTTAAGCAAAAATTTGAACTGAGTCTTATTATTGCTCATCAATTGTAATGCTATGTATAATATAACCATTATATAATATTGTAATCACTAAAACAATTGTCTATTGTTCCACTTATTGAAAATGAGCACCACTCACTGGATCTTTTCTACATTACAATGTAAGGGTCTGTGCTCTATAAACATACCCTTTACATGAATAGCTAAGCTCATCTTTTACATTTTTACTTCAGTACAATAGTCATGCCTAACTTAACAGGGATATGCATTAGTCAATAATTAAGTGCATTTTCTCTTTCAGATAGCCATTTCTGATAACTTTTCTGCCCTGATATATATTACCCTGACAATTAACCTTTACTAATTCAGCATTACTTTCTGTTATATTTAATCACACATTGTCAGCTACTTTGCTGAATTTGCAGCTAATTCTAAACCTAGCAACCAATGCATATCTAACTGACATTCCTTTTCAGATGCACCCAAAGCTTCATGCCCAATTTGTGATTTATTTGAATCAACTTAAAGTAATATAACAGTTTAAAAAAAAGATCTGCTACATGCACTTTTCATTCATTTGACTAATATGTCCGCACTTAACAGTCTATGGCATCCGCTGCACCTGAATGATGAGGTCAAAGGCTCTCTCAATATTGGAAGATTTCAATGAAGCAGGCAAGGTGAGAAGAGCCCACAGGCAAAGAAGAGAGAAATATCAGGCAGCTGCTGGCACGGCAGCAGATCTCAGGTAAGTGGGTCTGGAGTTGATGCCAGGAATTGAGTGGAAACAGGGCATCGGGTCCATGAGTCGAGGTTGAGAGTGGGGGCAATTAGTCCCTTTAATGTTGTCTGGGCCCAACATCTGATCCTTAGGCCTGGTTTCCTTGAAGTCAACGGCAGAGCAAGAAATCTTGGAGATAGGGGTGAGGAAGGGCTAAACATGTGTTACATGTTTGGATGATAATGTGGTGAATTGGATCAGCAAGTTTGCTGATAACACTAAGATTGGAGGCATTGTGGACAGCGAGGAAGGCTTTCAAAGCTTGCAGAGAGATCTGGACCAACTGGAAAAATGGGCCAGAAAACGGCAGATGGAATTTAATGCGGAAAAGTGTGAGGTGTTACATTTTGGAAGGTCAAACCAAGGTAGGACATACACAGTAAATGGTAGGGCACTGAGGAGTGCGGAGGAACAAAGGAATCTGGACGTTCAGATACATAATTCCCTGAAAGTGGCGTCACAGGTAGACAAGGTTATAAAGAAAGCTTTTGGCATACTGGCCTTCATAAATCAAAGTATTGAGTATAGGAGTTGGGATGTTATGGTGAGGTTGTATAAGACATTGGTGCGGCCAACTTTGGAGTATCGTGTGCAGTTCTGGTCGCCTAACTACAGGAAGGATATCAGTAAGATTGAGAGAATGCAGAGAAGATTTACGAGGATGTTGCCGGGTCTTAAGGAGTTGAGTTACAGGGAAAGATTAAACAGGTTAGGACTTTATTCCTTGGAGCGTAGAAGAATGAGGGGAGATATGATAGAAGTTTACAAAATTATGAGGGGTATAGACAGAGGAAATGCGAGTAGGCTCTTTCCACTTAGATCAGGAGAAATAAACACGAGAGGACATGGCTTTAGGGTGAAAGGGGAAAGGTTTAGGGGGAACATTTCGGGGAACTTCTTCACTCAGAGAGTGGTGAGAGTGTGGAACGAGCTACCATCTGACGTGGTAAATGCGGGCTCACTTAAGTTTTAAGAATAAATTAGATAGATACATGGATGGGAGAGTTCTGAAGGGTTATGGACTAGGTGCAGGTCAATGGGACTAGCGGAATAATATTTCAGCACAGACTAGAAGGGCCGAATGGCCTGTTTTCTGTGCTGTAATGTTCTATGGTTCTATGTTATGTCCCATTAATTGCATATAAAAAGGTCCCAATCCCTACATCAGACATAGATAAGTAGTTTTTAATCCTTAACCTGAACAGTAGGCAGTGCTTCCAGATAGTTAAGACTTCCTGTCTGGCATATTGCAGGTACAGGTAATGTGTGAAAAACTGGTCTGCATTACACCAGTTTTTACACTAATGCCTCTTTCTCTAGTTATTCCTAAACTACCTTCCTAGTTAAATGCAGACTCAGTTTTATTTCTCAGTCAGTCACTTCCTAAACTCAGCTCAGAATTGCCCACTGACATGCAGATACTCATCCATTTGTATTCTCCCACCAATTTACCCACTAGCTGGAAGGTAAGTGGGATTAATTGTCATTCTGCAAAAAGAAAACTTGGAGCAAAATCTTCGGGTTAGCGAGTGGGGGCAGGCCCTGCACGCCGATGCCTAAAATGACGTGCGGTGATGTCAGGCATGCATCCTGACATCACTACGTGTCATTCAGATATTCAGTTCGGCAGGCGTGCACCGGAGTCAGCTGCACACCCACCGAACTGTCAAAGACCTAGTAAGGCCATTTAAATAAAATTTTAAAATACTTAACTAAGCTGCCCATCCAACCTTAAGGTTGGTGGGCAGGTGAAGAGCCCAGGCGGCCTTCGCATTTATCATGAAACCTCATCCACATCCATGGGTGGGATGAGGTTTCATGAAGGTTTTTAAGGTTTAATAACATTTTTAAATAAAATTCATTGACATGTCCCAGCTCATGTGACACTGTCACGAGGGGACATGTCTTAAAAAAATGTTTTGTCTTTATTAAAATTTTTAAAAATCAAACTGATCTCCTTGAGGCAGCTCTTTGCCTTTGCATGTGCGAAAGAGCGCAGGATCCGACTCCGCCCGCATAGCGCTTCCGGGTGCGCATCATGCTGGGCAAACCTTAATTGGCCCTCCCACATAAAATGGTGGCGCGCAGCCGATCACGGGCGGCTGCATGCCTGTTCCCGCCCAACCTCCACCACCCCCCCCCGCCACGAGGGGGAGAAAATTCTCCCCCTGAATATAATAGTTCCACATAATCTAATTGTGATTAAAATTCTGTGCTAACATTATGAAGTCATAGCAGCATAAAGAACTTAATTTTCTCTCTGGTGTTTATGAAGCATTAAAATTCCAGACAGTGAACTCCATATGCACCACACAAATGTCTTTTTTGATTTTTTGAGTTAAATCACTGCTATTACACCATTGACCTTTGCACATATATACGTGCACACATATGTATGCACACAAAGCAACCCCATTTCCAACATGTTTTGGAAAAGCAAATGCATTGTTTAAAAGTGCTTAAGCCCACGTTGATCCTTCAATCACTTTCATAGAAGTTCAAACCTCATCCAAGGAAAATGGTTGATAAATAGCAGGCTCTGGATTCTAGATGTCACCTTTCCAACTAGATATTGACTGCAGAGGCACCAGTGAATCGAGGTCAAGTGTAGGCAGTGTACATGTTTGGAGGTTTGCACTCAGCTAGATAAACTAATTCAAAACTGGAGTTTCAACTTTTTTAAAAGCATGACAAACGACGGGGTACAGGTCAGGCCCCCTTGGTCTTTGCAGCTGCAAAGGGAAATAAATTTGACTTTTAATAACTTCTACATAGTTGTATGTTTTCAATTCACTGAAGCTGACTCATCTTACCATTGTGTAAAGCACTTGAGAAATTTCAAGGTAATGAAATACTATATAAATGTAAGTATATATTTTGCGACTAACGTGATGACATCAACAACTGATGCCCAATATCAAACACCAATACTATTACTAATATCAAGTCACAGACAATTCAATGTTGGAGAAAGCACATTCAAATTGCTGGCAGTGTCTTTGTTTTCCTTTCCTAAGTTAGTAAATTTCTGAGTCCCATCATACACCCTTCAAAACCCCTGAATATTAAAACATCTACCTGATGTGCTAACGTTATATTTATTGGTATAATTTTATAACAAACAATTTTGTACACAGAGCAAATCTTTCCATCCAGTCTAGGTTATAAAATTAAAAAGAAAATTGTTTGAAACACTTTATATATTTCTGCCATCCTGACCAGAGCTATTGAAGTCTCACTTTAGAATTTCATGTCTGGATGGTGGTATTAACCTTTTTTTCCCAGAGACAAGGATCAAATTATAAAACCATAGGATGATTACAGCACAGGAGGCCATTCAGCCCATCAATGTATGCTTTCTGCAAGAACAAATTAGCAAGCCCAACTCTCCGACCCTTGCCCATTGCCTTGATTGCTTTTCCCCTTCAGATGCTTATACAACTCCCTTTTGAAAGCCACAATCAAATCTGCCATACTAGAATTTTATTGTTCTGGTCTATTATTTAAAAAAAAGATGATAAAACCCAGTCGTGTTATAATATGCCTTTAAGGGGTATCAGCATGACATCACTAGAAGGTATATGTGTCATATGATCTAATCTTAGTTTCACTTTTGCTTTGAACAGAGCTAAATGAAAATACCCGGTGAGAAACAGATCTAAAGTAATTGTAGATTAAAGGGTGGATTATGTTTATAAGGCCATTGTGGAGAGTATTAGAAACTAAACAATCGATTACCTCTCTGAGCTTCTTGGTGGAGATGGAATGTTTACAGCTGTCTCAATAAGGGATTTAAATTATTCGTATGATTTCCCAGAACAAAAGTTTGGGATAATTAGTTTAAATCTCTACATCCCAGGCATGCCATATTTCTGTGGAATAGATTGCAGGGAGGGTTCTTTTTGGTTTTGGGTTTTATCTGGATGATTTCTCACAGAAACAGGCAGTTGAAGACTAGGTCTGGTGCAATTTAGAGGAGGCTTAGAGAGAATCTGCTAGGAGTCATGAACCAGTATCAAAGGACTACCAGAAACCTGGAGCGTTTCTGATTTGAAGTCACTAGCAGTGAGGCCCATGCTCGAGTTGGGGAGTGCATAATCATGAGGTATTGACAGAGAATAGGAGTGTTTGCATAGTGAAAGGGCCTCAAGGAATCTCATACCTCAAAGAATAATGAGAACACTGAGGAGAGGCAAAGTGAATTCCCGAGAGCTTTGGCACAGCTTGGTTTGGTCTCATGAGAAGTGAAATTTAAAAGCGGTGAGACTTAAGGGCTGTGGGTGTTTAAAAGCAGTGAGACTTCAGGGATGTGCATGTTTAAAAGCGGTGAGACTTAAGGGCTGTGGGTGTTTAAAAGCGGTGAGACTTCGGGGCTGTGGGTGTTTAAAAACGGTGAGACTTCGGGGCTGTGGATGTTTAAAAACAGTGAGACTTCAGGGATGTGCATGTTTAAAAGCGGTGAGACTTAAGGGCTGTGGGTGTTTAAAAGCGGTGAGACTTCGGGGCTGTGGATGTTTAAAAACGGTGAGACTTTGGGGCTGTGGTGTTAAAAGCGGTGAGACTTCAGGGCTGTGCATGTTTAAAATCGGTGAGACTTCAGGGAAGTGCATGTTTAAAAGCAGTGAGACTTCAGGAATGTGCATGTTTAAAAGCGGTGATACTTTGGGGCTGTGCATGTTTAAAAGCGGTGAGACTTTGGGGCTGTGCATGTTTAAAAGCGGTGAGATTTCAGGGCTGTGCATGTTTAAAAGCGGTGAGACTTCAGGGATAAAAGCGGTGAGACTTCAGGGATAAAAGCGGTGAGAATTCAGGGATATGCATGTTTAAAAGCAGTGAGACTTCAGGGATGTGCGTGTTTAAAAGCGGTGAGACTTTGGGGCTGTGCATGTTTAAAAGCGGTGAGACTTCAGGGCTGTGCATGTTTAAAAGCGGTGAGACTTCAGGGATGTGCATGTTTAAAAGCGGTGAGACTTCAGGGATGTGCATGTTTAAAAGCGGTGAGACTTCAGGGATGTGCATGTTTAAAAGCGTTGAGACTTCAGGGCTGTGGTGTTTAAAAGCGGTGAGACTTCAGGGATGTGCATGTTTAAAAGCGGTGAGACTTCAGGGCTGTGGTGTTTAAAAGCGGTGAGACTTCAGGGCTGTGGTGTTTAAAAGCGGTGAGACTTCAGGGATGTGCATGTTTAAAAGCGGTGAGACTTCAGGGATGTGCATGTTTAAAAGCGGTGAGACTTTGGGGCTGTGGGTGTTTAAAAGCGATGAGACTTTGGGGATGTGAGTGTTTAATAGTGGCAAGATGTCAGGGCTATCTATTTAGAGCCAACCTGGAGGTTCAGAGCCTTGTGCAAAAGAAAAATCGAGGTGTGGCATCACAGGGATGCAGGTTGGTGGTTGGCTGGTGAGTATTTCCTATTTATGTTATCTAAACTGGGGAATTTTAATCGGGGAAAATAGAGCATCAATTGAAATAATAAGAATATAAGCACAGACAGGACTAGAGGCATTAATTAAAATTTAATTGGTAAAATAATAATTGGTTAATTAATCCACTATAAAGATGGCAGGGCAGGTGATGTGTTGCAGTTGCAGTATATGGTGCCTTGTGGACACCAGTTCAATCCAAGAAAAACATGTCTGCAGTATTATCTGCAGCTCGAGGAGCTTCAGCCTGGAGTCAATGAGCTGGAGGCCATGCTACAGACACTGCGATGCATCAGGGCTGGGGACCTGAACACTTTATTGCAGAAGGTAGTCACATCCATTAGGATAGGGTCTTCTGATTTAGTCCATGGTCAGAGACAAGAGGGTGTGAATGCAAGTGAGGCAGGTATGGGGACCCAGAAGACAGAAGTGGAGGAACCTGTCTTTGCAATTGTCCAACAGGTTTGAAGTTCTTGCAGCGTGCATGGAAGAAAGTGGTGGCTGTGGGTGGAAGCGTGAACTGACCATGGCACTATGGTACCGGAAGCTATTCAAGAATGGGGAGTAAATAGGAATGTAGTGTTAGTAGAGGACAGTTAAATTAAAGGGCAGCGTCAGTACTGTCCACCTGTGGGTCCACCACAAGGTGCTGGCTAGCAGAGTCCTTACAGGACTTTAAGTTCACCTAGAACATTTCAATTATCCCCACTGAGAGTGACCTTGTACAATGTATAGAGGGAGGGCCAGCTAATCCTGCAAGTTCAGCCATGACCCATAGAATGGTGAGTAGACACTGGACAGTCATGTGAACATTCAAGAAAGAGTGAATGCAAAAATGCAACATTGTTTTTTTCACAATACATGAAATGTCCCTAACTGCCCTGTGTGCCAACCATGAGGCTTGCCGGTACCTTTAGCTCTGACTAAGCTAGTCTCAACAAATAATTTTGATGCACACATGAATAAAGTGAAATCGATGTAATGTGATAGGTTGGATAGTAAGTTGTGAAGAGGATGTAAGGATCCTGAAAATGGATGTAGCCAGGTTAAATGAGTGGGCAAACATTTGTCAGATGGAGTATAATGTGGGAAAATGTGAACTTGTCCACTTTGGCAGGCAAAATGGAAAAGCAGCAAATTATTTAATTGAGAGAGATAGCAGAACTTTGAGGTGCAGAGGGATCTGGGTGTCCTGGTACATGAACCACAAAAGGTTAGTATGCAGGTACAGCTAGTGATTAGGAAGGCAAATGGAATGTTGTTGTTTATTGAAAGGAATGGAATATAGAAGTAGGGATGTTTTGCTGTGGTTGTACAGGGCATTGGTGAGACTGCATCTGAAATACTGTGTACAGTTTTGGTCTCCTTATTTAAGAAAGGATATAAATGTGTTAGAAGCAGTTTAGAGAAGGTTCACTCAACTGATAACTGGGATTGGTGAGGCCAGCAGGAAGTCTTATGAGGACAGGCTGGGCCTGTATCCACTTGAGTTCAGAAGAATGAGAGGCGGTCTTATAGAAACATATAGGGGAGAATTTTCTACCCATCGGGCGGGCCGGTCAGGAGCAGGTGCGCGCAGAGCCAACTGCCACCCGCGATCGTCTGCGTGCCGCCATTTTACATGGGCGGGCCAATTAAGGCCCGCCCAGCGTGATGTGCACTCAGAAGCGCTCAGCGCTACCTGTGCGGGCGGAGGGACGAGGGAGAGTTGGGGCCTTTCACGCCAGGCTGGCACCTCATTTTTAGGTATGCCTGGTGCTGCTCCTGGCATGCACTCCTGCACTCTTCTTTGAACCAGGGTTGATCCCCTGGCTTGATGGTAATGGTAGAGGGGGGATATGCCGGGCCATTAGGTTACAGATTGTGTTCAAGTACAATTCTGCTGCTGCTGAATGCTCATGGATGCCCAGTCTTGAGTTGCTAGATCTGTTCCAAATCTATTCCATTTAGCATGGCGGTAGTGCCACACAACACGGTGGTAGTGCCACACAACACGATGGAGGGTATCCTCAATGTGAAGGGGGGACTTTGTCTCCACAATGACTGTGCGATGGTCACTCCTACCGATACTGTCATGGCAGATGCATCTGTGGCAGGCAGGCTGGTGAGAATGAGGTCAAGTATGTTTTTTCCTCTTGTTGGTTCCCTCACCATCTGCTGCAGACCCCAGTCTAGCAGCTATGTCATTTAGGACTCGGCCAGCTCAGTCAGTAGTGGTGCTACCGAGCCACTCTTGGTGATGAGTATTGAAGTCCCCCACCTAGAGTACATTCTGCGCCCCTGCCACCCTCAGTGCTTCCTCTAAGTGGTGTTCAACATGGAGGAGCACTGATTCATCAGCTAAGGGAGGGCGGTACGTGGTAATCAGCAGGAAGTTTCCTTGCCCATGTTTGACCTGATGTCATGAGACTTCATGGGGTCCGGAGTCAATGTTGAGGACTCCCAGGGCAACACCCTCCTGACTATATACCACTGTGACGCCATGTTTGCTGAGTCTGTCCTGCCGGTGGGACAGGATATACCCAGGATGGTAATGGTGGTGTCTAGGACATTGTAAGATATGATTCCATGAGGGTGACTATGTCAGGCTGTTGCTTGACTAGTCTATGGGACAGCTCTCCCAATTTTGGGACTAGCCCCCAGAAGTTAGTAAGGAGGACTTTGCACGGTCGACAGGGCTGAGTTTGCTGTTGTCATTTCCGGTGCCTAGATCAATGCCCTTTCATTCTCATACTTTTTCAAGAAAAAAAGAAGAAAGCCTCTCTATATTTGTGTTATGGACACTCAATTATTTTAGAAACTTGTATTATGACACACTGTATGTTTAAAAAAAATCTTCCAATGAAAACGGAATTAGTGCTTTAACCTTCCTTCACTGGGTCAATGATCTATACCTAGAATAATTTTTTGAAGTTTTCAGAATCCAGAATCCTTACCACTGCATGTACATCTCTTTATTCCACTTTGTGATGATGTTTTTATATTTAGTTAATTCATTATTGGTACCATCTGAAAATTTGCACGTTCTAATTTAAATTTTTTCATCAAGATCATTTATAAATGCTGAATATCGTTAACAGCAGAGACCCTAGGACTGATCTCTAAGTTACTCAGCCAGTCATCGCTGTCCAATTAGTGCCAGCCCCATTGCTCATTACCTTATGTTTTTGGTTATTTAGCCAAGTTATTATCCCATTTACAATATCCCCCTTTTATCCCAAGAGTATTCTCTTTACATACAAGTTTCTTTTGAGGTGCTTCGTCAAACAGCTGCTGAAAATCCAAAATGTATATCAACCACATTACCCTCATCCACCATTTTGTTTAGATCCTCAAAGAATTCTAATAAAATTTGTTAGGTACAACCTTTGATAAAGTCATACTGGCTTGGAATTATTGCCTTTTCTCTTGTTAAATGCACTGAATTGATCTACTTGAAATAGACTCCAAGCTGTAATTTAATTCAACAGGCTTTGCTGCTTTAACTATTCACATTAACAGGCCTCTAATTTCCAGCATCATGGTATTGACTTTAAAAATTGGAATACTATCCAATTTTCTGGCATTAGCCATCAACTTAATGAAAAGCAAGAATTGAAAATCAAGCAAAGCTCCCTCTACTTTGAGCCTTATTTCTTCTAGTGCTCTTAGATCCATGTATCTGAGCAGTTGCCTTAAGAATAGAAAGTGCTCCAGTTTGCCCTATACCAACACATTTCCCTGTTCATAATCATGACAGGAGTGGGTCCATGGCTGTCAATCCCTCTGCTATATCACCCATATTAGCCTAGATAGTGAATGCCAGCGATGACTTTTAAAAATTTGTTCCCAAGATCCAAGTGTCGCCCATCCCTACTTGCCCTTGAGAAGTTGGGAATTAGCCACCTTCTTGAATCAGTGCAGTCCATCGGGTGTAGGCACACCCACAGTGCTGTTAGGGATGGAGTTTCAGGTTTTTGGCCCAGTGACAGTAAAGAAATGGCGAAATAGATCCAAGTCAGAATGGCATGAGACTTGGAAGGGTACTTAGGGTTGGTGGTGGTGTTCTCATGCGCTTGCATGAGGAGAGGTTGCAAGTTTCGATAGTGCTGTCGAAGGAGCCTAAGTGAGTTGCTGCAGTTCATCTTGTAGATGGTGCACATTACTGTTATTGTATCAGCGGTGGGGGGTATGAATGTTCAAGATGGTGGATAGGGTGTTAATCAAGTTGCTTTGTCCTGGATGGTGTCAACTTTCTTGAATGTAGTTGGAACTGCACTTATCCAGGCAAGTGGAGAGTATTCCATCACAATCCTGACTTGTGCCTTGTAGATGGTGGACAAGCTTTAGAGAGTCAGCAAGTGAGTTACTCACCTCAGGATTCCCAGTCTCTGATTTCTCCTGTAGCCATGGTATTTATATGGCTGGTCCAATTAAATTTCTGGTCAATGGTAACCCCCAAGATGTTAATGGTGGGGAAATTCAGTAATGGTACTACCATTGAATGTCAAAGGGAGATGGTTAGATTCTCTCTTGTTGGAGATGGTCATTGCCTGGCACTTATGTGGATAAATGTTACTTACCACTTATCAACCCAAGCCTGAATGTTGTCCAGGTTTTGCTGCATATGGATACAGACTGCTTCAGTACCTGTGCTGAATAATGTACAATCATCAACGAACATCCCCACTTCTGATTTTATGATGAGGGTAGGTAATTGAAGAAGCAGGTGAAGACGGCTGGGACCAGGACACTAACCTGAGGAACTCCTGCAGTGGTGTCCCGGGAATGAAATGATTGTCCTCCAACAGCCATAACCATCTTCCTTTGTGCTAGGTATTACTCCAAAAAGTGGAGAATTTACCCTCAATTCCCACTGACTTCAGTATTGCTAGAGCTCCTTGATGCCACATTTGAGCAAATGCTGTCTTGATATCAAGAGCAGATACTCTCATCTCACCTCGAGTTCAGCTCTTTTGCTCATGTTTGGACCAAGGCTGAAATGAGGTCAGGTGCCAAATGACTCTGGCGGAACCCAAACAGAGCATCGGTGGGCAGGTTATTACTGTATAAGTGCCACTTGATTGGACTGTCCATGACCCCTTCCATCACTTTGCTGATAATTGAGAGTAGACCGATGGGGTGGTAAGTAGCCAGATTGGACAGTTTTCCTTTTCATGGACCAGACGTACCAGGGCAATTTTTCACATTGCCGGGTAGATGCCAGTGTTGTAGCTATACTGGAACAGCTTGGCTAGGGGTGAGGCTATTCTGAGCACAAGTTGTCAGTATTTCTGCTGAGATATTATCGGGGACCATAGCATTTGCTGTATCCAGTGCTTTCAGACATTTTTTAATATCACATGGGGCAGAATTTTACGCTCGAGCATTCAATAGTGCGCGATATTTCGGTCTGTGGCCACGCGCGAGAGTCGGCAGCGCACCTGCCGAGAATTGAGAGGCCAATAAAGAGGCAATTGATGGCGATTTTTCGCTGCCCGTCCAATGTTACGGTTGGCGGGCGGGCGAATCTGCCAGACGGCCTTTGCATTTTTGAGGAAACCTCATCCAAGGGCGGGAGAAGGTTTCTGTGAATAATTTTTTTTAAAAATTTTCATCATCCGTCTGTTGAGGTGTCTCATTCTGACGCGTGGACGTGTTTTCCAGGTTTTAAATTCTGTTTTTATTGATTTTAAATTTGTCAGCTCCCTGAGGCAGCTCTCTGCCTTCAGGGAGCTTTCCTTCCGCGCTCCCCCACACCCGCGCTGATTTCAGCGCTCGCCCTCCTCCCGCCTCCACTCTGGCAGCGCTGAGCCTTTAAGCGCGTCTTTCACTCTGGCTGGCCATTAATTGACCAGCCAGTGAGAAATCGCGGTCGGGAGCCAATCGCGGTCGGCGGTCCATTCCCCTGCCACTCCCGGGCCCGCCCATTGCGGCCACCCGCTGACCCGAAAATTCTGCCCATGGACTTAATCAAATTGTCTGAAGACAGGCATCCATGACGATGTGGATCACAGGAGGAAGCAGATGGATCATCCACTCAACACTGCTGGCTGAAGGTGGTTACAAATGCTTCAGTCTTGTCCTTTGTACTGACATGCTGAGCTTCACATCAATGAGAACGAGGATGTTTGTGAAGCCTCCTCCTCCTGTTCATTAATTGTCCACTACCATTCACGACTGGATGAGGCAAGGCTGCAGAGCTTTGATCTGATCTGTTGGTTGTGGGATCGCTTAGGTCTGTCCATCACCCACTTCTTCTGTTCAGCATGCGATTAGTCCCGTGTTGTCGCTTCACCAGGTTGCCATCTAATTTTGCCATCTATTGTAGCTGAACCTGATCTAGTCTTCACTCAATATCTGTGTATGCCCAAGTTACTGGATAGGAAAAGGAATCCTCACTAATTTTTTCCCAGCGATCAAGCTTGGAACCTCTCTGATCTACATGGTCCCGTACCGCATCACATTTATTCCCTGAGGAATTGGGAAAATGCAGCACTTTAGTCTTAAATGACTAATCTAAATTTTCTTTGAATTTTATTACATTCCATAGCTGTTTTGATAGTTCAAGAGGTATCACATTCCTAAGATAAAATCAGTTACGAAACAAAATCTAAAATTTCTCATTTTGTTGTTTTCCCTTTCTATACCACAGCTTTATTTTAAAAAAGGCCTCCACATTTGATCTTAAAAATTTTGCTTGCCACAAACATATCCCCAGATTTTTTTTTAAAACACCTAACTATATACTTAAAATTTCATTTTCTATTTTTTTTATTCATTCATGGGATGTGGGCTTCACTGGCTGGACCAGCATTTTTTGCCCATCCCTAATTGCCCTTGAGAAGGTGGCGGTAAGCTGCCTTCTTGAATTGCTGCAGTCCATGTGGTGCAGGTACACCCACAGTGCTGAAAGAAAGGGAGTTCTGCAATTTTGATCCAGCGACAGTGAAGGAACGGCGGTATATTTCCAAGTCAGGATGGTGACCGACTTCGAGGGGAACTTCCAGGTGGTGATGTTCCCATCTATTTCCTGCCCTTGTCTTTCTAGATGGTAGTGGTCATGGGTTTGGAAAGTGCTGTCTAAGGACCCTTGGTGAATTCCTGCAGTGCATCTTGTAGATGGTACACACTGCTGCTACTGTGCATCAATGGTGGAGGGAGTGAATGTTTGTGGATGTGGTGCCAATCAAGTGGGCTGCTTTGTCCTGGATGGTGTCAAGCTTCGTGAGTGTTGTGGGAGCTGCACTTATCCAGGCAAGTGGGGAGTATTCCATCACACTCCTGACTTGTGGCTTGTAGATGGTGGACAGGCTTTGGGGAGACAGGAAGTGTGTTACTCCTTGCACGATTCCTGGCTTCTGACCTGCTCCTGTAGCCACAGTATTTATATGACTAGTCCAGTTCAGTTTCTGGTCAATGGTAACCCTAGGATTTTGATAGTGGGGGATTCAGTGATGGTAATGCCATTGAACATCAAGGGGCGACGGCTGGATTTTCTTGTTGGAGATGATCATTGTCTGTCACTTGTGTGGTGCGAATGTTACTTGCCACTTGTCAGCCCAAGCCTGGATATTGTCCATGGACTGCTTCAATATTTGAGGAGTCGCAAAAGGTGCTGAACGTTATGCAATCGTCAGCAAACATCCCCACTTCTGACCTTATGATGGAAAGAAGGTCACCGATGAAGCAGCTGAAGATGGTTGGGCCTAGGACACTACCCTGAGGAACTCCTGCAGTGATGTCCTGCAGCTGAGATGATTGACCTCCAACAACCACAACTATCTTCCTTTGTGCTAGGTATGACTCCAATCAGCGGAGAGTTTTCCCCCTGATTCCCATTGATTCCAATTTTTCTAAGGCTCCTTGATGCCACACTCGTTCAAATGCTGCCTTGATGTCAAGGGTGGTCACTCTTACCTCACCTCGGGATTTCAGCCCTTTTATCCATGTTTGAACTAAGGCTGTAATGAGGTCAGGAGCTGAGTGGCACTGGTGGAACCCAAACTGGGAGTCAGTGAGCAGCTTATTGCTAAGCACGTGCAACTTTATAGCACTGTTGATGACCCCTTCCATTACTTTACTGATGGTGGAGAGTAGACTGATGGGGCGGTAATTGATTGAGTTGGATTTGTCCTGCTTTTCGTGTATAGGACAAACCTGGGCAATTTTCCACATAGCTGGGTAGATGCCAGCGTTGTAGCTGTACTAGAACAGCTTAGCCAGGGGCGCGGCAAATTCTGGAGCACAAGTTTTCAGTAATATTCCCAGAATATTGTGAGGCCCCATAGCCTTTGCAGTGTCCAGTGCCTTCAGCCGTTTCTTGATATCACATGGAGTGAATGGAATTGGCATCCATGATGCTGGGGACCTCCGGAGGAGGCTGAGATGGATCATCCACTCTGATGTTTGATACTAGAAGTTGAATATCCTTTATCCATACATCCGAAACTGAACACATCCAAGAACCAAACTTTTTTTCAATGGCTGTGCAGTTAATTTGTATGTTAATAAAGCAATGTAATACTATATTACAGGTGCAATAAGTGTTAACAGGTAAGAAGTATGGCGTGTGAGAGTTGAATAATGGAGAAACAACCTTGTATTTGCAGACTACAGCTAGCCTAAGCTTAGGCTATTGTAATGTAAGTAGGCCTGGGCCAACTGTATATATGGTAGATCTGAAAACTGAAAATATCTGAATACCAAAACGCAATCAGCCCCAAGGGTTTTGGATAAAGAATACTCAGATCTGTAAGCCTCTAATCCATATGGTGCATGTTTGATCTGCACACTCCTTTATACATATATCCTTAAAAGCACTGCACTTTTATTGAGCATTTTCCACTTATTTGGCCACCACCTTAAAGTCAGTTTTCCTGAACCCGCTATAATCTTGGTTATGATTATTATTCAGGTGTTCTCTATGTCTAGGTGTTCTCCCCATCTACTGTTGACTTCTAGATACTGAAGTAAATGCAGCCTTGTTTCTTTAACAATAAGGACAAAGAATACATTTTGTAATCAGGGCACCTTTTAAAAATTCAACCGTTATGTGGATTAAAACGGTTTGAATGCCTGTTTACTTTTCCTTGTCTATTTCTGTTAATTTGTTTGACTGGAATTGTTCAAGAATTTAATTCTGATGACATGATTAGCAGTACAACTGATTTTGACAGTGTGGAGGAGTTCAATTAGCATCTGTTAATATCATTATTGACCCAGAGGGTTACAACTCCAGATAGGTGTGTGTTTTTGTATCCAGCTATGCCTAAGTGCGAGGGGAAATAAATGAAAGAGTCTGCGAGGGTAAATAAGAGTGAGTGAGAGAGTAAATGAGAGAGAGTGTGAGTGGATAAATGAATGAGTGAGAAGGAGGGTAAATGAGAGTGATTGGCAGAATGTGTCCTTGGTCACATAAATTCAGTTCCTTCTCTCGATCTTATCAGCATGCACCCTTTAAACATTTTTTTCAAATGGTATGATAGAAAAACATTGGAATACATTTTCAAGTTAATTAGAATGATTTTTAAACTGGTGATTTTTGAAATGATCTCAATCATGAAAGTTCCTCTTTAGAATTTATGAAGTACCCATTATATAATAATAGATTTTCTAGAACACTTGAAAATGTTTTACATGGGACTAGAGATGTCTAACCTTTTGAGCAAGCAGTTAAAATCCAAACTACCCAACCAACTTCAAAAGCTTCTATAAAACCTAACTCTTTGATCGCTTCAGCCAAATTTTCACCTATTCGATTACTTTCCAAAGCTTTGAGATGTTTACTATGCTGAAGGCTCTAGACAAGTGTAAGTTTAAAATAAATGGGATAACATCACAGCTAAAAATAGCAGAGAAGGGAATCAGGCATGAATATGTTAATGTTCCTTACAATAGTACTGTATCGCATAATGTAATTTCAAGGCCCACGTTCTTTAGGTGCCCCATGCTACTCATTGCTTAAGACAGAAAACTCATTCCTAACCCTTTGCCAGTACTGTTCTCTGTTAAATTATTTAAAAACTTATATTAGCCATCTCCCCTTCCAACATTCCCTCAAGGAAACCTCCCACTTCTACCAACAGTCCTCGTTAAGATTGGGAACTAAATATTTGGTGGGCATCATAGTGGCCAAAAAACCCTTATCCTAATATTCTGTGATGCATGGTGTAGCCACTTGTGCTGTATTTTCATCAGTATCAAATACTATTGTATATAAACTGTGACAAAAGACATTAGAAAGCATCCATCCATTAACTCTTCAAGCTAGGAAACTGCAATAAAATGTTGCTGCTTACATTTTGAATTGGGCGTATGTTCTCAAAATTTTCCGTATCAAACAGATGCAAAGAATCCGTGTACTCTAATCCACTGAGATCCTTGTACTTAGATCGACTGGCTTCCAGACTGTTTAACAAGATGTTGTGTAGTTTCTGATAGTGTGGCCTTTCTTCATACTTCAGGGTGCTCACATAAGACAAATAGTTAATTATTTCACCTGCAAGATCATTCAAGGATACAAATTAGACAAACATCTAGCAACCAAATAAATGCCTGATGTAATAATTAGCACCATCCTTTTAATCTCATTGTGAATTTTACTACCAGACTGAAGCACAGCAGTATCTCTATCACCAGTTTATATCATTTTTTCATTATCATCACGTGAATTTTAGACATTGCATTGCATAATGCAGCCTTTACATTTGTACTCCAGAATAAACTAAATGTGAGTAACCTTACCATATTTAGTGATGCAATGCAAAAGGGAATGTCTATGTTTTAGAGGATTAAATAAATAAGACCAGTCAGCCTGAGACTGCGGCATAACATCTGATTCAATGCAGTAACAAAAAGGTATTAAACATACACGTAATTGATCATGGGTTGAAACTAACAGGGGACGGGGCTCCTAAATCTTTGCACCTGCCTCTAATTTACAGAAATCATGGCTCTATTCTGCCTGTATATTCTAAATTGTGAACAAGGGATTTGCAAGTGGCCTGGACCTGATGCTGCCAAATGTCAACTCTAAAAATCCACAGCATCTAAAATTTGAAAAATAGAACACAGAAAATATAAATGTTTTAATCCAATGCAGCCATGAATTTGTTTCTTTGGTATCTGGAAGGTTTGTCTCTATCAGAAGTTAAGGTGCTGTTTTTTAATCAATTTATTTTGCAACAGTTGCTTCATATTTTTGATTGGCTATGTCCTGTATAATATGTGCTTTCAATCTTTCTGCTGACCACAGCAAGTGCTTTCAGAAAACCTTTCTATTTGATACAGAAAAAATTCAATGCTGCAACTTTTTGTGCAACCATTATATTTTCTCTGTGTTTGTCGTCGTGAATATTTCTCAGCCGGACACACAAAAAACTGATCATAACGGTAAGTGACCTTTCAGCTCACTGTGATTATAATTAAAATAGAGTTGCTCCTTAACAATAATATAGCAATATCATCATCTTGTGCGGGCATAACTGGCCCTGAGGTACTCATTACTAGATCAAGTGAAGCAAGGGATGGTAATGAGCACCTCAGGGCCAGTAATGACCATAATCCTTGAACAAAATGATGTTATCACTATTATCAATCTATGTGGCCTTATTCTGTCTTCTACACTTGTAACAATGCTATTTTTCACAATTTTTGCATTCCAAAGGTACTTATTTACAATTCTTAGCACTTCAATAATAAAGGTTATAAACTTTTTCAGCAATCCATTTGAACCAGAGTGCATCACTAGTGTTGCACATAGCTCGGTTAACATATAGACCTTCAAATATTCTAATTGTATTGCAGCATGTTACGCAATATAATGTGTGTAAGAGTTGTTGAATTAGCTCTAGTTAGGTTCTTCAATGGAACTGGATTTTATTTTTCCAGTTCTCAACCTTGATCACATATAATGGCCACACAATGATCAATAAAATATAGATATAGTAGCCTACATTACATCTATTGGGATTTACAAAAACTTTTACAAAACATTAAAAATCTAGACTGCCTACTTTAATAGGCTCTTCTGCATTTCACATGTCAATATTTAAACTGGTACCTGTGAAACAAAAAGGTGGCCCCCCACTTCGGTCTCTTGTGGTTAGCAAATTGTAGACTGTAACCTTGATCTATGTTTGGTGGGCTCTCTGGGTGTAGATGTCAACCCCAGCAATAGTGTTCTATGAACTATTGAGCCCCTGGAGATAAATGAATGGGTGACTGCAAGAATAAGAAGCTATCTGGATCTGTCTATTGGATAGCCTAGTAATGGTTCTCTTCTCGAAGGCCTGAACCATGATTTTTGTATTTTATACGTGCTTTTTGAATTAAGGTGCTAAGGTTCCAAATACTCCCCAAAAATGCCATTGCTATCCACAGGCGGCTGCAACAGCCATCAATGAAGCACCCCAAAGTCTGACAGCAAGCATAATCAATCTAACTTATAGAGCACAACCCTGAGTACCATATCCTGAAATCAACTGAAAGGTAGCCAGCTTTTGGTTCCAGAAAGGGCCAAGATTAACCTTAACTACTGAGGGGGAAAGGAATAGAAGGATAGGCTAATATGGTTAGGTGAGGAGGGATGGGTAAAGTCTCACATGGAGCATAAATGCCGACATAGACCAATTGAGCTGAATGGTTTGTTTCTGTGCTGTAGAATCGATGTAATTCTATGTTTGGGTCCACATTGTTCATTCGTGCACAAATGCTACTCAGTGGGCTTGATGAGAAGTCAGGAAGACCACAGGATGACATGCATCAAGCAGTAGGAGACGATTCATGCCTTGGGGGCTTAGGGTTGACAATCACCTGAGAAAAGTTTCCCTAACCAGGACAACCTCTGAAAGATTAATGTATAATCCTCAAAACGGTTATTGTTTAAGGCTCTATTGTTTCAGAGAATGTTTTTGAAGCCGTGTCCACTTGGAGAATGAGGTCGGGTAGCTTGCACATTCCCTCTGCAGCCATATTCAAAATTCCAAAAAAAGACTGGCATAATGAACCCTGAAATATTGTTAGACTGAGTTCTTTCAGGAATTTGATAAGAGGATTGTACTTTATAGTCAGAGGGCACAGTTTTAACTGCCAAGGGGAGGCGGGTTCTGGTGCAGACAGGGAGGAGAATGAAGCCTTGAAAAGTGCTGTTGGGTCAGGAACCTGACGTGATGCAATCCACTTCCAGGTTTAAACCGGACTGGTTTGCAGGTGAGCAGAGAACCCTCGAGGAGCTGTCGGGTAAGTAATTAAAATACTCAGAGACAATTAACTGTGAATTTAACCCAGCATTCTGGCTTTAACAGCCAGCGCAGGGGTTTCCCCTCCAATCTCAAACTCGCCAGAGTCAACACAGCAAAGCACAGCAGGCAGTCTTAGAACAATGAAACTGAGGAGCTGGGAAGACTATAAAGAGTGAAATTGCAAAGATTGTGACCTGCCTGTGTGAAAGGCTTCTGCTTACAGGGTTAGTCCTGAGAGTCTGATTCCACTCTTTTATAGGTCATTTCTAATTTTTTGGAAGTCACCTATCTTGGAGTTTACTCACCTACTTTTCCCTGCTATCAGCCTCTCTGCAGCATGGGAGCAACTTATGCAGCAGTGACATGGACCTCTGATAAGGAACAACATGATCAGTCACATCAATACCAGCAGCAGCAGGAGCCACACTAACAGCAGCTGCCTTCTCCTCAGACATGGGTCGCTGCACAGGACAGAGGGGATGGACAGCTCTAGCACAGGGTACAAAAACAGAGGGTAAGCTTCCTCAGTATGACAGAGCAACAGCATCTCAGGAGGCTTTTCCAATAGGTCATTGCTGACATGGGCAGCCTCCTGGAACAAGACCTCCTTCCAATAAAGCCAGCTGGACACACATTGCCAGTGGCTGTCAAGGTCACCATAACCCTGAATTATTTTAACTACAGTTCCTTCCAGGGATTTGCTGGTGATATCTCAATGATTTCTCAAACTTCTGCCATTAAATGCAACTCTCAGGTTCTCCACTTATGTGCACTTAGCAATGGATGAGACCAGTAAGTTTTGCTGCAGTGGTTGGATTCCCACAGGGACAGAGGGGTCATTGGCTGCACACGAGGCAATCAAGATACCCTCAGATCAACCTGGAGTGTTTATCAATCATAAGGATTCCATTCCCTCAACACTCAGATAGTTTGTGACCGCTAGAAAGTGATCATGCACGTCTGCACTAGATATCCAGGGACCTGTCATGATTCATTCATTCTGCGGCAGGCATATCTCCCACACGACACACAGGGGCAGCAACTTGCTCTTAAATGTCTAGATAAGTGTCGTGCCCAATAAAGGCATGTCATATTCATAACTTTACACATGGTGTGAGCTCATAAAGAAGCTTTTGGAAGAGCCTTTTATTTAAAATGGACACTGATGAACTGTTAAGATGGCCACCAAGGGGGTAAGGTGCTTTCACTTATTGAACAAAGACTTTCAAAATTCTGGAAAATTCCAAATTTATTAACTGTGGTAAGGGGGCCTTCCCCTGGAATGGACATATCTGGACAGCACCCCTCTGTGGAATTCACGCCTGCCATTATTTGAAGCTTTCCAAAGCACAGAGTCAATGGATTCGTAGA
Organism: Cetorhinus maximus; assembly: GCF_964194155.1. Taxonomy (NCBI): domain Eukaryota; kingdom Metazoa; phylum Chordata; class Chondrichthyes; order Lamniformes; family Cetorhinidae; genus Cetorhinus; species Cetorhinus maximus. Next base: position 53,934,873 of record NC_135892.1, read on the forward strand.
CTCTACGGGCTGGATTTACATCCTCGAGGCAGGCACTGGAAGTTAGGAAAATTCCCGGCTCAGCTTAACTGCCTCTGGAGAAAGTGCCAGGAAAGATGGTAATTTTAATTGTGGGGGAGATAGGTTTGGGCTGCAGTGAGACCAGCCAACCTGGGAAAGAGTTCAGAGGCAGTCACAGGGGCTTTCAGGTGCAGAGTCGGGCTGTTTAAAAGGGCCACCTCAGTCTGTGGGATATCGTCCCAATTATAATGAAAAAGGTAAGGCCTTCTAGTCCTCACCCCTCAAACCCCCTCACCCCTCGCACACTTCCCATGTCCCATCCATGGCACCTGCTATGGCCCCTCATGCCCCCATGCCAAGGTATGCCCTCCACCCATCCCCTATGGGCCCAGATGCCAAAGTATGCTGTCACTCACCCCTTATGGCCCCTCATTCCTCCCATGTCACCTCTATGCCCATTCACCCACTACACACTGTATAAAACCAATGAACCTTATAGTGACAATAGGATGTGTAAAAAAGCTTTTAGAAAGTTATTCATTAATAACTTTACACTTTCTAAACTTTTTACTACAGGTCAATAAAAGTGTTGATCATCCATATCATTTAAAGTATCAATAGCTGAAATTGCAAGCACTGAAACTGCCATGAATGCATAATGAGGCTTGGGTAAGAGCCCAGAAATCCATTAGACTATTGAAACAGCTGAACGCCAGGAAAAGCATCACTTGATTGACAGCTCTGACTCTCTGATCTCTTCTGTCAATTTCACAATGTTTATTTGCACAAGATAAAGAAGTTTCAAGTGTTTGCAGCTTCAGCTATTGAAGCATTGAGTTAGTCATTGACTAGTCTAGTGTGGCAACTTCCGGTCCATACCAGCGCACAGTACTTATCTTCAGAGCATACAAGAGCCATGGTTGATGTCTGAAGCACAGAAACTAACGCTCCCATCTTGTGCTTGCCACTTTCTAGACCAAGCTGGCTCTTGTCTTTGTCTTTGTGGCATTTTCAGGTGGTTGTGCAGTTCAGCTTCACCCTGCAATAGCTCGCACTGGAATCATTTTACACTGTATTGCCATAGAAGGTCACTTTCATGGTATACTTAGGGTTCCTGTTATCAAGATGGAATTTTGTAGGGATTTGACTTGGGCTTCCATTTCCAGAAATATTTTAGCAGGAGTTTAGGACACTCAGTGTCCTTGAAAGTTGCTGCTTGCATTGCCAGGGCAAGGTCAAATTGCACAACTTTGCTAGTGGCTTGTCACTTGTGTCACAACAGAATATACTTGCTCTCTTACTGCTCGTAATAAGTATGTTTCGTGTGGAAAGAAGTGTCTTTTCTTGCCCTTGGAGGTGTGTATTCCAATCAAATAATTCAGCAGCAATCTTTCATGAGTTTAAAATGAAAAAGATTATTTATTTTAACAAAATTACCCCGAAATAATGTAACATCGCACACACACACACACACACACACACACACAAAGATTGGATAATTCAATCACTGATTTATGATTATTTCTGGTTTCCCACATGCAGTCTGTGGTTTCTTGAATGATTTGATAATTTAAAGTTCAAGTGAGTATCTTGTAAATTGAAGCATTCCTAGCAGGTTGCGAGGTTTCTTGTAGTTGAATATTTAGGTTCTCAGGTGAACTTTGAAACTGGAACAGGCCAAGTCTTTGGCTGCTTGATGACTTACAGCTAGTTTCAGAATCTGGTTCTCAGACTGGCTGATGACTGATGGTTCTTAAATGGCAAACATGGCACAGCCTTTCTCTGCAGTTGTTGTCTTGTCAGTGTTCTACTGCAGTCTGCCTGTGTCTCTTCTGGGTGTAAGGATCTCAGAACTTTCGGTCACATGATCAACATCGATCCAGAATGGCTTAAAGCTAAAAGTCCATTGATATACAATAGGAGATAGATGGTGGTCTGGTGAATGCTGCAATGCACTGCATCATTGGAACCCTTTGTAAAATTGAGGTCATAAAAACTCTGCTGTCCCTCTCCTAATTTCCACCAAGACTCGTTCACCTATCACCCCTGTGCTCACTGACCTATAATGATTCCTGGTCAAGCAACATCTTGATTTTTTTTTTAAATGATGGATCTTTTTTTAAAAATCCCTCTATGGTCTCGGTCCTCCCTATTTCTGTAATTGCTTCTAGCCCTACACCCTCAGAGAAAGCTGCACTCCTTTAATTCTGGCCACTTGAGCATCCTTAATTTTAATCAGTCCACCATTGGTGGTTGTGCTTTCAATTGCCTCAGCCCTAAACTCTGGAATACCCTTTCTACATCTGTCCACCTCGCTTCCCATCTTTAGGTCACTCATTCCCTCTTTGACCAAGCTTTTGATCATCTGATCCAATACCCCTCCATGTGGTTCAGTGACATATTTTGTTTTACAATGTTTCTGTGAAGCCCCTTGTACAATTTATTACATTAAAGGCATGATATAAATATAAGTTGTTGGCGATGTTGTTGGTTGGAACAAAAGTTTCAATATAGGGATTGAGGACAATTGAACGAATGGCAGATTTAGAGCTGGAGTTTTTGTCTTAGTGGAGTCAGAAATCAGGTTGCCAAACACTGAACTTAATTTTTTTTTGCCTTGGGTGCAAAACACACACACGCCACTCCTGAGGTTGGGGTCACCACCGTGAGGGTCATGGGAAATTTGAATTTCCTTCCCCATGCTATTTTTATGCACATGTGTGGGTTTTGGAAGCCCAAAAGAGACACACTTCCTTGAAGAGTTCATGACAACTGTGAAAAGCCTGCTGCAGATTCTGGAACATTCTGACAGGTAAGTGTTAAATGTTTTGACACCTTCAAATGTTAGTATTAGATGCTGTATTGTAATGAAGATGTGTTTTTAATGCAGTGATTGATCAGAGGGCTCTGTCCTGCAAAGGTAAGTTGACCACTGATCACCATTGTCTAACGTTAACATGCATTACAGTACTTTGCCCAATGGGGAAATTGTCATACTGCTTTCAAAACTGTAGTCCTCACAAACTACCCTGTCACATCTTAGACTGAGATTTAAATCTCCAGATATCTTTTACTTTGAAAATAAATCACCCTGCTGGTGAAAGTTTAAAAAAAAAGCACCTGCTCCAGTCTGTTAATTGACAGGTAATCTGCTTTGAAATGGAAATGTAACACCATCTGTTCTTTCAGCTTCAGGGGGTCTGGGGCTGAAAGCTTGCTTTTTTGATTGCAGTGATCATTATGAATGCGTAGCTGCGTTCCTGATGGAGGACTCAGCACTGTTGACGCAGTTGCTCAGTGGAGTGACTGACAGTAGTAAGAAGTTGTAATAGCAGAATCTGCTTTTGATGTGACTCCTAAATACATTGTTGTGTGTTTACACAACTTAAAGTCCACTTAGAAGATTAAATTGTTTTTCTATGGGTCTACAGATTTTTTTTTTTTGCAGTGTCAATGAAACAGGTTTCAATGAGAGGTTTATTAGATTGTGACAGGTTTAATTATTTTTCAACTGCACCCATTGTTATGGAATTGCTTCTGAGGACCGTGCATTGTGGATACTGGGTGAGTGGCTATGGCTGATAAATGGGAGGCATGGAGAGTATGAGGGGGCATGGGAATATGAAGGGTCATGGGCTATATGTGGGCAATGGAGGTGGGCGGGGGTGTAGGGTGAGGTTTAGGAGCTGGAAGAAAGATGTTGGGAGCTGGGCTGCTGTGCCCGAGAACCAAGGTGGGCATTCTAACCAGCTCGCCTTAGCACCAACACTCCTAGTTCATTGTGGCTTGCAAACTGCACATTGCCCTTGTGTGGAAAAACAAAAATCCTAGGCAAAGTCAGACATGAGTCGGGTGTGTATTTCTGAAGTCGCAAAAGGACCCAATTCACAATTCGCGAGCCCAAGACAAAAATCTGGGCCATGGTATCTGCCTGAATGAGGAAAAAAAGTAACAGAACATGTCTCAACACCATGCCAAGCATGCAAAGGATCAAATTCTTTTGGTGCTTGAAAAAACATTGATTGAAGAACAGGCATTATAATTTGATTTGCAAAAATCACAAAGCAATGAATGTGATTGAAAAGACTTGAAGCTTGTAACTGCTCAGCTAATGATAGCATGCAAGCCTGTAGAGCTCACTTAGTGCTACAGGAATCTTTATTGATTCTGAGCATGGACCTCTTGAGGTTTATCAGGGCCAGTCCATTATTTGTCAATTTTTCAATTGTGAAAAACTATATACTAGGAAAGAATTCTGGCTAGGAGTTCTTTTACCAAGGTCTCAGGCTTGGTTCAGTGGTTCTGAGTCAAAAGATTGTGGGTTCAAGTCCCACAGCAGAGACTGGAGTGTATGACTTAGGTTGACAATCCAGTGCAGTACAGAGTTAGTCCTGCCCTGTCGGATGCAGCATCTTCCAAAACCTGACGCACTCTCACCTTCTCAGGCGGATGCAAAAATTCCCATGGCATTATTTTGAAAAACATCAGAGAACTTTCCCACTGTTCTGACCAATATTTATGCCTCAACCAACATCACAAAAAAACAGATTATCTGGTTATTATCTCATTGCTGTTTGCGGGAGTTTGTTGTACACAAGTTTGCTGTATGCAAGTTGGCTGTTGCATTTCCTACATTACAACAGTGACTGCATTTTAAAGCACTTCATTGGCTGCGAAGCACTTTGGAATGTCTGGAGGCCATGAATGGCGAAATATAAATGCCAAGGTCTTTATTTTTTTCTTGCCGTTATGCAAGGTAACATCATAAAAGCAGCTGGGAACATTTCCCCTGTTCCACAATTCAGAGTGAAATCAACACAAATCTTTAAGAAAGAACCTGTTTAGAATTTTGCTAGAAATATACAAAAGAGGAAATTTTACAACTGTATTCATACTTCAGTTAGATTGGAGAAGATTGTACTGGTTTCTTGGAGAAGAGAAGGTTGAGAGGAGATTTGATCGAGGTATTCAAAATCATGAGGGGTCTAGACAGAGTAGATAAAGATCGAAAACCAGAGGATACAGATTTAATGTAATTGGCAAAACAGGCAATGGCAATATGAGGAAAAAACCATCTCCCATACCTCTGCCCTCACACCTTCCTCTCCCTCCCAGAACCATGATAGGGTCTCCCTTGTCCTCACTTTTCACCCCATCAGCCTTCGCATTCAAAAGATCATCCTCCGCCATTTCCGCCAACTCCAGCATGATGTCACCACCAAACACATCTACCCTTCACCACCCCTGTCGGCATTCTGTAGGGACCCTTCCCTCCAGGACACCCTGGTCCACTCCTCCATCACCCTCAACACCTCATCCCCCTCCCACGGCACCTTCCCATGCAATCGCAGAAGGTGCAACACTTCTTTACCTCCTCCCTCCTCACTGACCAAGGGCCCAAACACTCCTTTCAGGTGAAGCTGCACTTCACCTGCACCTCCTTCAATTTGGTCTACTGTATTCGCTGCTCCCAATGTGGTCACCTCTACATTAGAGAGACCAAATGCAGACTGGGTGACCGTTTTACGGAACACCTTTGGTCTGTCCGCAAGCATGACCCAGACCTCCTTGTTGCTTGCCATTTCAACACACCACCCTGCTCTCATGCCCACATGTCCATCCTTGGCCTGCTGCAATGTTCCAGTGAAGCTCAATGCAAACTGGAAGAACAGCACCTCATCTTCCGACTAGGCACTTTACAGCCTTCTGGACTTAACATTGAGTTCAACAACTTCAGACCATCTCCTCTATCCTCACCCCTTTTTTATCCCCTTTTTTTAATATTCATTTTTATTTTTTATCCACTTATTTTTATTTACTTTCATTTTTATTCATTTATTCATTGTTTTAACCCCACTTTTTATCCTATTTTCGATCCTTTTTCCTCACCACCCCCCACTCCACTCCCTCAAGGGCCAGCTGTCACTTGTTCATGTTGTTCTTTCCAGAGTGCTCACTCTTGTCTTGCTATTATCATATTCTGCTTCCTTAATACCACCATCAGCACCTTGTTTAGCCCTTACCACTACCATTAACACTCCCTTTGTCCTTTTATTCATGACATCTTTGTCAATCTCTCCTTTGTCCCCACTTATTGCTGGCTTCTATCCAGCTTCACCTGCTCCACCTCCTTAAACAATATAAATTTCATCACATTCCTACTTCTCTTTAGGTCTGAAGAAGAGTCATACTGTTTTTCTCTCTACTGATGCTGTTAGACCTGCTGAGTTTTTCCAGCATTTTCTGTTTTTGTTTCAGATTTCCAGCATCCACAGTATTTTGCTTTTAAAATATTAGGTTATCTGTTTGGTCCATTGCTATTTCATATAATGCGCCAATTATGGCAAAAATGCCACAGCCATCTCTTTTTGTGGGTACATGACAGTAACTAGAATCTAGATAATTTCATAATAGTTTTAAATAGTAAATCATGGTTTCCGATGATCAAGGTCAAAAAGACTGCCTTTTAAATAATGTTGGCTCTGAACTAAAGTAAAACAATAGCCCTGTATTGTACTGTAAATGTGTACAGTTGTGAAAGTGGGCTGCCTCCTATGATTTTTCACGCTGAAAATTGTTGATCTTAATCTTCCCATCAGAGAGAAGCACTTACTCTTTTTGAAAATACATAATTATATGAATTAATTGATCAAAGCCACTCCTGCATATTTTCAAGGGTACTATAGGGAGTGTATAGGATCGGTTATCTGTCCATTTCCCTCATTAGTCAAACCCTCTTCCTCGCAAATGTTTAATTTTCTCATGTGTCAAATACATTTAAAAGTAAACATAATTGTTAATCTAGTAATAAGTTTTATTTCAGCTTTTCATGAGTGATACCAGCATTTATATACAAGGAGCCCTTTGCCAAGCAAATCTCACAAGGATTAACAGCAGTGATAAAATATAAAAATCTACAACTAACTCATAGTGAAGAAATGGAATGGCAAATAACATTGCTTATTCTCTGCAGCTATTCAAGTTAATTAAGTCATCCTTTTTTACCCAAAATCCAATTAACATGTTTACTTTTAAAAAGCAAAATCAATAGAGTTGCATTTAAAATGGTAATTGTGCATCTTTCTTCACAAATAGATGATATGATTTATCTGATAATAGGTATAAACAGAGGAGAGTGAAAGCCCTTTTGTTCACTAAGCAAAATATGAGGTTGTCATTTTAGTGGACATTCAAAAGCAAATCCCTGTTCACATTGGAACAAACTATTGAAGAGTGCCATTTCATAGTACTAGAAACGTACTGGTGTATTTGTACATAAACACACTTACTGCTTTCACATCCAGAGGGAAAACACTGATTCACAGAGGTCGGAAGGTTTTCCATAAGTCTGAAATAACAATAGCAAACACATTATAGTAAGTGGCAGGAATACTTCCTGAGAGCAAAAGATTATGAGCTACAAACACTCAGAACATTGAGAAAATGTGCCCAATTTAATATTTTAATTAATAACCCCATCTCTTTTTAACATAAGGGTTTCTCAGTACATTTAATCTTCCATTAAAGTTGAAAGCAAATAAGTTCACAAAGGCTGAAACATAAACTTTCATCTCAACAAAAATGAAGTTAAGTTTTTCTTGCTATTTCACATTAAAAATATTGTATCAAAATGCTGATCATATTAATTAACAGGATTCGTTAATGTTGGACTTGGGAAGACTTTGCATATCACACATAATATATATGCTATCAATATTTTAACAGTTATCCCTGGATTTGATATTCTTGGATTAAATAATAAGTTATTACTCATACAACTCAGTGTTCCACCACAATGTAATTTGAACACTTTGGATATGGAGTTTATACATGTTGATCACAATATGTGCACCGAGTACCAGGTCTGACTTTTTATCTAAAGAGTTTTGAGTTACTTTCCACATTTAGTGATCTGAAAGACAAATGTTTTCCCTAGATTTCAGAAACATTGGGTTTTTTTATGGAGCTCACAGAGATGGGAAACATGGCGTTTGGGGTGACTTAATTAGGTGGGATACAAAACTTTGATTTCCCCACAGCACGCTGAGATGCAGAGGTAAAGTCAGCAGCATGTTTGTGGTGTGTCGAGCATTACACCAGCCTGTGGTGGGTTCCTACTTGTAATATATTTGTATGCCATGAATACTCAGTAGTGTAAAACTTTTAAAAATTATATCCTACTTTCAAGATAAAGTCAGCGGTGCACAGGAATCTCGTGGTACCCAGTTCATGATCATTTAAAAGTGGCATGCACCAGTCAGCTTTGTGTAGTTGTGTGTAAACTCAGGGGTTTTCCTTGTTTAACTCTACAGCACAAGGGAGGGGAGAAGGAAAATGGACTCTTGCATGGAGGCTCAGGGCTGGCTAGGGTGAGTCAGTGGTGAGGGGGAATTGTGGAGTGGGGCAGGGAGGCATGGAGAAGAGGAAGAGGGATCCATGGGAGTTCAGAGAGTGGGGTCAGGGGCATGGAAGGGCTCAGTGTCCTGGGTGTGGTGCAGGGGTTGGGCAGTGGGAGGGGGAGGTGGTGAGACTGTCAGTCAAGGTAAGAAAATAAGGGACCTAAAGGGCGGTGTCAGTACTGTCCACATGTGGATCCACCACAGGGTACTAGCTGGCAGAGTCCTAAAGGGCTCTGAGTTCACCCACAACATTTCGAATATCCCCACTGAGTGATCTCGGAAAATGTCCTTTACAATGCATAGGAGAGAAGACCAGTTAATCCTGCAAGTTCAGCCATGTCACATAGAATGGTGAGTAAACACTAATGTGACGCCAATATGAACATTCAAAAAAGAGTGAATGCAAAAACACAACATTGTTTCTTCCACCATATAGGTGCCACCATATAACTGCCCTGTAACCATCAATGTGTGCCAACCATGAGGCGTGCCTGTACATTCAGCTCTCTGACTAAGCTAGTCTCAACAAATAATGATGCACACATGAATAAAGTGAAATCGATGTAATGTGATAGGTAGGATAGTAAGTTGTGAAGAGGACATAAGGATCCTGCAAATGGGTATAGATAAGTTAAATGAGTGGGCATGGTGAGACTGCATTTGGAGTACTTTGTACAGTTTTGGTCTTCTTATTTAAGAAAGGATATAAATGCAAATGCATGAGAAACAGTTCAGAGAAGGTTCATCTTGATACCTGGGGCGGGGGTGGGGTTGGAGCGAGGGTTTATCTTATGAGGACAGGCTGGGCCTGTATCCCTCAGAGTTCAGAAGAATAAGAGCTGATCTTATTGAAACATATAAGATCCTGAGGGGATTTGACAGGGTGGATGCTGAAAGGATGTTTTCCCATGTAGGAGGGACGAGAACCAGTTTAAAAATAAGGGGTCTCCCATTTAAGATGGAGATTAGGAGACATGTTTTCTCTCAGTGGGTTACGAATTGTTGGAACTCTCTTCCCCAGAGAGTGATTGAGGCAGGGTCAATGATTATTTTTAAGGCAGAGATAGATAGATTCTTGACTAACAAGGGAGTCAAAGGTTATTGGGGGTAGAGAATGTGGGTTTCAGGCCGCAGTCAGATCAGCCATGATCTTATTGAATGGCAGAGCAGGCTTAGGGGCCGAATGTCCTATTCCTGCTCCTGATTCGTATGTTCGTATTTTCAAGTGAAATTTAAATTTGCAAAACACCCATGCCACCTTTGTGCTCTCAAGTGTTATGTTAATGGCAATGTAGTTGGGCAGGATAGTTATGGCTGTGATGCAGAATATCTGTTTGAACAGGAGGCTCTTTAATACGCTGCTTGTAGATGCAGCACTGTCAGCTGATGCAGGTTTCACCAATGAAAAGCATCCCTTGCTGCTAAAACAAACTTGTTTTCCATGCAAGCTGCTGGCACTTAGAGCTTTAGTTATAATTGAGTGGAAAATGGCAAAAAGGGAGAAAGTGGAACTGGTGCATAGTTCTGGTTACAACTTCAGGAAAGACATGTTGTTGACAAAGTCCTGGCCATTGTTTTAATGTCCCTCTCCTTCCATCTCCATTTTCTTCTTGAGCTGCTTCGGGTCTTCTCAAATCTATTGACTAATGCATTTACTGCTATGTCCTTTAATGGTATTCTAGGACAGCATTGTCAAACAATTTTATTAATACCAAATGCCTTGATATTTCTTTGCTATCATCAAGCATTTTTAAAGTTTTCTTTTATATATTTATTATTTCATGGCATGTGGACATTGCTGACAAGGCCAACATTTGTTGCCTATCCCTAACTGCCTTTGAACTCAATGGCTTGCTAGGCCACTTTAAAGGTCAACCTCATTGCTGTGGGTCTGGAGTCACATACATAGGCCAGACAAGGTGAGGATGGCAGATTTCCTTCCTTAAAGGACATTAGTGAACTAGATGTTTTTTTTTAATGATATTCAATGATAGTTGCATGGTTATCATTATTGAGACTAACTTTCCAATTCCAGATTTATTAATTGAATTTAAATTCCACCAGCTGCCTTGGCGGGATTTGAACCCATGACCCCAGAGCATTAGCCTGAGCCTCTGGATTATTAGTCCTGTAATTATTAGCCCATCTTCCCTATTGCTTTTCGGATTCTGTTCCTCTGGTTAATGTTCAAGTATTTGGTTCTGTTGAGTTATCCTTTAATTTAAATAGTTTCATACCTTCCAAAACATTTTATATATTCCAAAAGAGAAATTTTGAAACATTTCCAGTTTTAAATATCAAAAATAAGGAACATAGAAAAAATTACCTAACTTCTTCATATTTTAAACAAAATTATTCTTTATTTAGTACTTTTATTTGAATGTAAAGAAGTCACCTGGTCCTGAAACTGTCAATGTCAATTTACTGTTTAAACGCTCGAAATAATGTCACCCAAAGTGTATATATCTAAGTGTACTTTAATGTCATTCAGGCATCGTTTTGTCAAAAAACACCACAAACTTTGAAATTTCTATAATATTTATGATGACAATTTGAAGTTATTACGAATGAAATGAATACTTGCTTGCACAAGGGGCGAAACGTGATATTCTAAAGAAACTGATGTGCTTTGAAGATTTTTTTAAAACCAGCTACAGTAAACCATAAAACAGAAGAAAACTCATACTTGATTTTGGCTTCTTGGACTGCTATAGGATCCTTCAAGCTCTGCTCCCAGGGTAGCTTCCCACACAGCCACTGTAGCATGCAGTAGCCAAGGATTTCCAGGTCACCTCGTCTGGATGGGGCTAAGGGAATGTGATTGAGGAAGAGGAATTAAGAATGAAGGATTAAAAGTCACTCAAGGCAAAAATAGAGAAAGCTTTCATTTAACTCCTGTTGATGAAATGTGTAAAATCCAAGCAGGCAAGTGGCTTGTTTGTTCAGCTGTATTAGAGTTGGAACGCCCAAGTTTTTGGCTGTGGTTCACAGACAGGCTGTGACTTGTGCAATAAAAGCAGGGGTCAGTTTCCTTACCTCCCTTAACCTCATCCTTCCTCAGTCTGGCCTGTCACATGAACTTGATCCCTGTGGCCTCTGACATGATCCAGACAGCTCATAATCCAGCACCAACACTTCTCAAAGAGCCAGCAGTAAAACAAAGAAATAAATGTCTGCCTCTAAATTACTAACATATGTTCCAGGAAGTCCACAGGATCTGAATCACCAGCACAGAGATCCCGCTTACAGACTAAACAGTGATGGCCTTTCCTTTACTACACAAGTGCAAAAAGTTTGAGGCAATGGCAAAACTGCCATCTAGTGTAGAGTAGGAATGGTAAAAAATTAACACATAAGGTGATTTGCAGATTGGCAGTATTCTTTCCAAATAAATAAAATGTTTATTAATTAAATCGTTGAAGACAAGTATTACTCATTTGAAGTGAATCAAAAATACCAATTGATATGTTTATTGAAAATTTCATTTTACAAAGGACAAATTTGAAGACTTGGGGGGCTCAATCTTTAATCACACAACTTAACCCTAATTACTAATCTAACAGAGTATACCAAACAGGCTTCTGCAATCTAACACTAAACATACAGTCCCTTGGGAAGTTTATTATCTTTTTTTTATGACCTGGCATGGATACAATAATATCCAGACACAGAACTTGGCTCTGCACATGACAACTAATTTACACTGAATTGCAGCTCCATTTTGTAACAATTTCACAGGCTATAAATCTCCTATTAACTTTGTGGAATGATGTGATTTACCCATCTTTTCCCTAACCCCATAATTTAAATCTCCAATATTCCATATCCAGTCAATCAAATACCAAATTCACATTTGTTCACTTGTGTAAGACATAAGTCTTCAACAAAACTGAACATATCTAGTTTGGTGTGAAGTATAGGAGGGGCAGTTCATTACTGAATCTCAATTCTGAGGGAGCTGGTGGTCTTCATTTAAATGTCTTTCTCATTATAGCATGCATTAATATGACCTAGCCCATAAATGTAGAAGCTACTGCTTATCAACTGGCTCCAGAAACTACGGAAATACTGGAAAGTAGTATTATGTGATAACCTGACCCACCACCTGCATCATTTATTCTTATGCATATCTAATTCAGCAATAAATTAATTAAGTGCTACTGAGATTTTTAACTGTTCAGCTATGACACACACAGTGGTAGTACTTTTGCCTCTGAGTCAGAAAGTTGAGTGATCAAGTGCCACTTCTGAGATGTGAGTTGGTAATCTAGGCTGACATCTCAGTGCAGTGCTCCACCCTCTCAGGCGGAAGGAAAAGATCCCAAAAAACAATTTGTGATTTTGCCCTCACATGCCCTTTCCGGTAGCTACTGTAACATCCCTTAGATACAAGGTTTATGTCTTCCACATCACTTCAGTAAGTGGAACGACTGCTGGCAAGGTCCTGCTAATGTGCCATTTTTAAGGAGGCCGGCCAGATAAGGGGCAAGATGGCTACTCGCCCACAAGTCTTGGATAGCCAATTGAGTGGCTTTATTTGGCACCTCTCCTGCGCTGTCTGGAATTTTGCAGTCGGCAGGTGGGCCCCTGCAGTGGCCGAAACAAGGCCAGAGAAAGGAGGCAGCCTCCCGGTAGCAGACCAGGGACCAGTGCTCCACTTCACTATTCAAGCATTCCCCCACTCTTGCAGCAACATACAAATGGCTCAACGCTGCCCTGTGGAGGAGTCCCAGAAAGAAGGTCTGACAATTGTAACATAAAAATCTTCAGAAGATTTTAAAAATATTGAGAGGATGCCTCCAACTTGAGGTGACCCCCCCATCTCTCTCTCTTACCTGTAACAACAGGTTGCAGCTCTTTCACTGCATGGAAAGCCTCCTACTGGTCCTGCAGCTTCCAGAGCCCACCCGCCATCTTTAATTGGTGAGTGTACCCTCTGGCCATGATTTGTCTTTCAATTAAAAATCAGGATGTGAATGTCACGCCCATGCCGTGCAGGATTGGAACCTAGAATTATGCCCAAATTGGGGTTCATTCAGCCCATTGTTTCAAAATCAAACTGCACTGTTATTGTCAGTCTTATTATTTTTATCTATTAGCGAATAAGGAAATAAATATATTAGTTTATTCCACCATTTTTTTTATTGTTTTGTATAGGGATTTACATAAATTTGCAAGTCATGGCTTGATGCAGAATACGTGGTACATTAGACTACGTAATATTTCCAGATACAGACACTGAGGATCATTTACAGAGTTCTGGGGGGCTTGCATGAGACACTAGGGCCTGTCTTTTCAGCCAGGGTAACTGCTTTTGGAAGTATGGGCTGGGTGAGATTCAGGCCTGTGAAAAGGGATGTTACACCTCTCAGGGCTGGATTTTCACAGAGTTGGGGAGACCCCACAGATGTTTTAAAATTTCAGAGATGCCTCCATTCCCGGTGCCCCCATTTTTGCTAGCCTGGGATAAGGTTGCAGGCAGCAAGCCCGCATCCAGCATTCTTGACCTGGCTAGCTCCAAGGTGGGGATAGGCATCTCCTAGCACCCCACAATTTTCATGGAGTCAGGCCAGCTTCTCAAGGACTTGTGGTTCAACAGCCCCTCAGTGAAGTCGTGAACCCTGGTCTGGATGTGGGACCCTTTTGAAAGATAATTTCAAAATGTCTTACCCATAACCCATGCCAACTTATGCCCCCTACTCACCCCTAATGGCTCCTCCTACTAGCATGCTAACCCATGCCCCTCCACCCATCTTCAATGGTCCCTTGTATCCTTCATGCCAACTCTTGCCCATCCAACCACCCTCAATGATCCCTCATATCCTCCATGACAACCAATGTCCTTCCACCCACCCAAAGGTCCCCCATACCCTCCATGCTAACTCATAGCACTTCCATACCCATTCACCCAGTATACACTCTCTATTGAACCAATGCACCCTGTAGTAACAATAGCATGCGTGGAAAAGCTTAAAAACAGCCATTGATAACTTTCTTAAAAATGTTTTCCCTTGTGTCCACCTGTTTCAATGAACTAATGAAAGTTTGGGCTCTCAGCCAAGCATGCATTAAAAGGCTTGGCTGAGAGCCCAGTCTTTTGTCCAAACAGGTGCACACAAGGGAAAACATTACTTGATTGGCAGCTTTTTTCTTAGATCTATTTTGTCACTGGCTCAATGTTTTTTTTACACAAATGCCTATAGTTTCTACTATTGAAACTTTAAAAGGTCTGGTTGAGTGACACTTTTATAGGGTTGCTGTAACAGCAGTTTTATTTTAAAGGAAGTTATGAATGTGTGCCTTTTTAAAAACTTTTCCACAAATGCCATTGTTATGATAGGGCTCATTGGTTCTGTATATGAATAGTGACGGAAGTGTTATGATTTGGTTGACATGGAGGGTATGGGCAATTGGGGTGGATGGAGGGGCATGGATTGACATGAGTTGGCATGGATGGGGAGTGGGTGGAGTGGCATGTGTTGGCATTAAGGGTATGAGGGGCCTTTGGGGGTGGTTGGAGGGGCAAGGGTTGGTATGAATGGAATGAGGGGCCTTTGGATGTGGGTGTAGGGACATGGGTTGGCATGAATGGAGCATGGGGAGTGGGTGGGGGGTGAAGGGGTGAAGCCAGTTAGGGGTGCGAGGAGGGACATGGGTTTGGCATGGAGGGAATGAGGAGCCATTGGCGGTAGATGGAAAGGCAAGAGTTGGCAATAATGGGGCATGCGGAGTGGATGTGGGGGTGAGCAGGTGTAAGGGGTGAGGGATAGAAGGCCTAATATTTAACACCCAGGCCTTTTAGTCATACTGCCTCAGCACTCCACAGTCCCTATGGCTGACTCTGATCCTCGTCCGGGGTCAGGGGGCCCGACCCCAGCACAAACCCACCACCCAGAACAAAGGTCACATCATTCAAGGCATTTTCTCCTGTGGTGGGCATGCCAAGCTGGGAAATTTCCTAACTCTTGCTTCCTGCCTCTAAGATGAAAATATAGCCCTTAAGAAGTAAGAGCAGGAATAGGCCGGTCAAGCTTGCTCCACCATTCAATAAGATCATCAATCTCTCCTCATAGAACAATCTCCTCAACCCAGGAATCAGGCTAGTGAACCTTTGTTGCACCTCCTCAGGTAAGCATATCCTTTCTTAGGTAAGGAGACCAAAATGTGCGCAGCACTCCCGATGCAGTTTCACCAAAGCATGCAGTAAGACTTTTTTACTCTTATACTTCAAACCCTTTGCAATAAACACTAACATATGATTTGCTTTCCTAATTTCTTGCTGTACCTGGATGTTATTGCTGTGATTTGGAGACAAGGATACCCAAGTTCCTCAGAATACCAATCATTCTGAGCTCCATGCAAGCCTGTTCTTCATTTGCTCTGCTTAACGCTAAAAGGCCTATTTATGTTTTTATCTGGAAGAAACATTTACTGCCATTAATTGAAAGGTTGTCTTTTTAAAAAATATATAAGCGTTGCCAGGTTAATTCACAAATCCGAGTTAAAGCTCTATAGGCAATATCCCTGAGTTCACTTTGACAATTAAGAGGCGATCATTTCAAAACTGACTTTCTTTCTCCCTTGAACCGAGAGTTCTCCTTTAAATTCTGAGTTATAGATTAACAAAAATGGAAGGCAAGGCTTGGTATATTGCAGCAACATTCCTGCCTTGAACCTTAATGGCTGCAAATACAAAACTGCAATGTCCTTCGACACTTAATCACCTGCCAAATTCCACCTCAGATACCTAATGTGGTGATCTATTAGGATGAAATATATTTATCTGACTTTTAATTCAAGCAATTCCTTCTATAGCCATATTGCTTCTTTCTTTGCCACCTGCCTCCAAGCACACCCCCACCCCACCCTCCCCAACACCCATAACTTTTAATTCTGGAGGGAATTTTTAAACATTCAACTCAGGAGCAAGTTATTCCTTAGCAGCCATTAACTCTACATCCATGCTGAATTTCCCAACATCTTAGATGGCAACTGAACAAGGTAACAAAATTATTTAACTCCCTGCTTCCTTCACTCTACTCAAAGGTATGATTCATAAGTTTCTTAAAGTGAATGAGTTTCTTAAAGGTAAACCAGTACTTGAACTTCTTTTTTAAACTTACAATTATCCTGTACTCTATATTCTAATACATCAACGCATAGCCAAATGACTTCCAAGCGCACTGTGTTACCTCATGATGAAAAATGTATTAAGATAATAGCCTTAAGTTAGGATGATATGGGTGAAATTGACAATGTGTGATAGTCCATCAAAGGTACAGAAGAAATCTTTCGGTTATCCAATGATACAGATATCCTTTGAAATAAATCCACATTGGACAGCCTTAAGAAAATGTGTATGAAATTGTTTTACTTTGAAATACACCTATACATATGAAAATTCTGCCACTTTATGACTAGATAAAACAAGATTGAAGCTCACAATGTTTTAACCCTGACTTCAGAGTTGATGAGAATAAATGTCCCAATTGTAACTGGTTGACAGGCTGGCAGACTTCTCAACAGTGCAAAATAGTCACAACCGCCAGCGTTCACATACCCAGGCTTGAAGCATGAGACTCGGAACATCTAGTTCTCCAACACGGCGGCAACATTTAGGAAAACATTTCAGTTGCTGCGATAAGAATGTACACTTGTAAAGTATATAGCAAATATGCATCTGATTCACCTTATTAAAAAATAGCTTTTCACTCTAACATGGAACCCAGAAGAACCATAAAATGGCTACTGCCAAATACTCTAGTATAAAGCTATTTCTGCTGGACCAGTTTTCTACAGCAATGCTGCAGAGTCTCGTAATCACAGCAATAAAATAGGTCCTGACTTGTATGTTGGCAAATAGACAATACGTTAAAAAACACCTCATTTTGGTAAGTAAGTGCAATATACTGCTATCTCCAGAGAAATTAGATATTGACTACATGCTTCAGTGACTAGAAATATGGCTGCAAAACAGTCTATGCATTAATCTAGACACTACCATTTCAGTGACACTAACAATGTTAAAAAGTTCAAACAGAACTCGGATACAGTAATAATTCCCAGTAATTATCAAAAGCTGACAATGCAGGATTTTAATTAATAAAGTTATTCATTGTGCTCTCTGGTAATTTGCTTGTAATATTGACAACAATAAAGTATTTTGCTCCATGATAGATCAAGCAGAACAAGCTTGACCTCTGCTTTGCTTCAAATGATACGTGAAAATAATGGGCAACACTATAATTAGTCTGTCTGTGTAATGTGTGTTCTGTATTAGAACACTGACATGAGCATTCATGTTTACTCCACACTGAAAGTGACCATTAAGGTGCTCATCAGTTGGGCAGACAGCAGTCTAACCTGCTTTACCCTGTTGTATCTTTTAACCTCCTAGATTAAACTAATGTATTAGAGAGTTGCATTTTTTTTACTGTGGCACAGCAATTTCTACTGCTGTTTAGTATACCCTGCAAACAGGGAAGGCCGGGAAACAAAAAGATAAATAGTTCTAAGTATTCAGTCAAAACAATACAAGTAGAATTCTAATAAAACCCAAAACATATTAATAAAATTGAATGCAAGTGATAATTAAATTGATGGTTGCGGTAAACTGTCCAGAGCTTACGGAGCTTTCAAAAAGCACATTTTCCTCTCAGTGGTACAATGGTGGAAGATCAACCTGTGAACATGGAAAACAGGTTTTGCCTGGGAATTTCCTCACAGCTCTTGCTGCATTGCCACTGTAACTTCTCTGTATTCCGTTACATTCCTGATATGTGTCTTGCTGGTCATGGACAGATTTTGGGGAGTCATGAGATGAGTCACTTGTTGAAGAGTGCTCTGTCTCTTCCTTGCTGGAGTAGCCACTGCATTCATGTGGTTGGCCCAGTTTAGTTTCTGATGAATGGTGACCCCTAGTATGTTGAATATGTAAACTGGGCAGTGGTAATGCCGTTGAATGTCAAAGGGAGGTATTTATGCTCTCTCTTATTTAATGTGGTCATTGCATGGCACTTGTGTTGTGTGAATGTTATTTGCAATTTATGTGAATGTTGTCCAGGTCTTGCTATGTGCAGGCAAGAACTGGTTCATTATCTGAGGAGTGGCAAATGTAGCTGAACACTATGCAATCATCTGTGATCAGGCCCTCTTCATAGCTCTGGAACATCCACACTTCTGACATTACGATGGAGGGAAGGACATTGATAAAGCAGCTAAAGATGGGTGGGCCTACCATGCCACAGCAACGTCCCGGGGCTGAGATGCTTGGCTTCCATCAATCACAACTACCCTCTTTAGTTGCAGGAACGATTCCAGCCACTGAAGATTTCCACCTAATCTCGTTGAGTTCAATTGTATTGGGCTTTTTGGTGCTTCATTTTACAACCTTAGGGCAGATTTTCCGTTTTGGGTTGGGACCCTGTCGTCGGGAGCAATTGCGGGTCCAAAATCCCCACTGGGACGGGAGCAGTAATCTGACATCAGTTTTCACTGGATTCGTCAATTAGTGGCCAAAGAGTGTACTCACCATCCAATTAAAGATGGCAGCTGGACTCTCAAAGCTGATGGCCCAATAGGAGGCCATTCAGCAATGAAGGGCCAATAGGAGGCCTCTCAGCACTGAAGGAGCTGCAGTTTGCTGTTGCAGGCAGGCAAACAGAGGGCGCCTCCACCTTGAGTCAACCTCTTAGCACTTTTAATATATTCAGTGGGAGGCTTCAAAATAATCCTGCAGCCTTAGCTCCTCTGTCTGTTCCTGGAATGCCACCTCCAGGGATCTGCAAGGGGCCCGCAGGCTGACTGGCTTCCAGGATTCCAGTCAGCCTCTGATCAATGGTCTTAATTAGCCTTTTAAATAATTTAACAAGCCACCCATTGCTTTCGGGGTTGAGAGAGGTGGGTGTAGCTGTTCGTCACTTGATCTGGCCTTGAAGAAAACGACTGAGGGAAACAGCACATCGGCCAGCAGGAAATTCCGCACATGCTCGCTTCTGTTCTTGCCCCCATCTCTGGGCCAATATCCTGCTCTTGATCTCAAAGGAATCCACTCTCATATCATCTCAGGAATTTAGGCTATGCCCAGGTTTGGGCCAAGGCTATAACGAGTTCTGGAACAAAAGACCCTGACACAACTCAGATTAAGCATTGGTGAGCACGTTAATAGTGAGTTGAACAGTGGTGGAACCCCCTTATTTGGAGAATGAGCCATCACTCAGTCTGAGGAATTTACAAGGCTGGAGAAATTGGAGGAGAACACAGAACTAATAGCAAGTACTACCTATTTCTCTGATTTTTAAAAATATGTTACATCAACATAACTAAATACATGGAATATACACAAATGAAATTACAGCACACAATAAAAATACAATAAAGTAATTGAATAAGTGTCACCTGTCTCCCCATAAATGTACCACCCAATCTCTTCAGTGTAAAGAAACCCAGCATACCTGCAGCTACACCTAATGAGACATATCCGACTGTCAGCCTTTAGCACTGAAGCAGCACACGGCTGTGCCATGCCCAAGGTATCTATTCTGTGACAGTACACTCTCAGCCAGGTTAATACCTCCTGCGAGCTGTCATCTTTTTGTGCCCCTGCAATCTGAACTACCCTCTCCTCCTTATGTTCTAATGTAATGTAACCACCAGTGGTTTCAATGCTTACATGATTGGATAGGAATCTCCTCTATTATATTCAGGTGTCTGATGATACTTCACAAGTATATTTTTAAACTTCTAACCTAGAGAACAACACTCCCTATTTTATGTGATTCCACAGCTGTGGAGGATGAAAAAAGCTTATCAACAATGACTTTTAACAAGGCCTTACTAAGAACCAATCGATTTTTTCTTACTGTTCACTAATCTGCTTTAACTCCTCTTTTGGATGGGTCACTAATTATTAACAAAACAGAGGTAATTCATCAGTGGTTTTCACCCAACATTACACCACTTTCTACTTCCAATTTTTGCTAAAATTACTAATAAAAGCTTCAGTGTTAACTAAAATGCAGATATGGAAAATCGTCTGCTCACTGAGGTGGCCAACATCAGTGCTGTGGAAAATCCACTTTTGAAGCCATCCACTCCCAAGTCATGTTTTACCAATGTACTACCAACCTAGTATCAGGACAGATCCTGACTATACTGGTATCTTTTTCCCATTTTCCACACCAGCTATTTTGTGGTCGCTCTGATTTTCCTATTTTCCTGAAAATTCTCCCAAATCATCAGCACGTTTGAGTGGCAGACAGGTGTCCATAGAAAAAAAATAATTACAAGTAGCAGCCTCAACACTCTGTGATTCCATAGTTGTGGAAATCACCATGAAATTTAACATCCTTCTCTCCTGCTTCTCTGCCCAATCATTTATCCTGCTAATTTTTCCATTGTCATTGTGTGTGAGTCAACACCTAGAATAGAATGATATTAGGTGCCAGCCTTGTCTCAGTGGTAGCACCTTCAGGCGGTCAGAGTTTCAAGCCTCCCTCCATAGACTTAAGCACATAGTCTAATCTGACACTTCAGTACAGTATTGAGGGAGTGCTGCACTGTCAGAGGTGCCATCTTTTGGATAATGTGTTAAACGGAAGCCCTGTCTGCCTGCTCAGGTGGACTATTTGAAGAGCATGGAGTTCTCTCTTACTGTCCTGACCAATATTTAACCCTCAGCCAACATCACAAATCAGATCATTGGGTCATTGATCACATGGGGTTTTGTTGTAATCTGGGGAAACACAGCAGAACAATGTCTACATTTCAAAAGTACTTATTTGGATGTCTTAATGTCAGTTGACACCATTCCAACTCAAGGCATTAGTTGCTGATGACCTACTTTGAAACAAAAACATTGCAGAAGCTGGAAATTTGAAATAAAACAGCAAACACTCAGCGACAGGCAACATCAGTGGGGAGCGACTCTGAGCTACCATTTTAAATATTTATAGGTACATCACCCAGCTAGATAAAGTCAGGTAAAATAACTCAGCAGGAAGTGCCAGTGATTACTGTAAACAGTTAAGCTAATATGGGACCCTGGATTAAACTCCTTTTTTTAGCGAAGTTTAAAATGCATAACTTTACTAACACAAAGGCGACCAGTGCATTGCTGTCTTTACACAATTTAAAAAGTACTGGAATTGAAATATACCTGGCAGGCCTAATGCAGAATCTCATTCTCACTCTGCAGAATTTGTTTAAAACTACAGCAGAAACTGGCCTCAAGTTGCTGCAGAGTTCTAGCAGCAACAACTATAGTCATTTAACTTCAAGGCCTTGCAGTCAATGGGGACTTACAGTCTGGATTGGATTCAAACCAGGTCTCTAGGTGAAAGGTCAATGCTAAAACACATTGCCACCAAGTTCCCAAGAAAGAACCAAGCCAACAAAGCACTCTAGGTTAGGTGTTGGTGTAAGTATTTTTATTTTTGTATCCTTGCCTGTGCATTTTTTTCTCTTTTAAGATTCTCACTGCTGTGTCCTTCCATCACAGCTCCATTCGTCAATGGAAGGGAGGATAATCCAAAGCACAGTTATCTCAAACCTGCTCCATACACTTTTGAGAGACAAGAAGGAAACTGCCAGTTTTGCCACCCCCAGAGGTACAGCGCTGGGTCACATGATGCAGGGAGAGGTTCCAGACCGGGGGTGGGGGGGTTGGATTTGCCCACATTAGGCCCCTCACTCACTTTGAGGAGCATGCCATCGTGCTGACTGGTGAGGATGTGCACCGTGCCTGTAGCAACGGTGAGGTCTGCGATGAACACCCTCGTGAGGATCCTGCACCACATCATCCCTCTCTCCTTCTCCCTGGATGTCCACAATCTGAACAGGGCCCTAACGGTAAGTCCCAATTTCGGTACGTCACACTTATCCAGATGTGTTCTGGGCCAGCGTATTTTCCCGCTGGTTTAACGGTAAATCGGGTGTGGGGGGACTATTCTGGTCGCGACTTACTTTGCATCCCATTAGCTGCAAATCAGGTTCATGCTGGCTTTCAGTGGGATTGGCGTTCTGCCATGGTGGGTACCTTAGGATAATTCCACTGTGCTTTCACACTGGCGTGAAACCGATTTTTGCCCTTCTTGCCATATTGTCCTTCCCCCCACCCGCCACGATGCCCGACACCGACAGGGCCAGAAAATTCCAGCCTATGAATGTTAGATTTGAGTCGCGCTTTATAGAGAATGTTGGCAGGTAAGTTAACAGGAGGTGGAGATGGTGAATTGAGCAATGGGTTAGGCTAGGGCTGCAGTTGGTAGGATAGAGCATTTGAAGATGCATTCACTAACCTTGACCATTTGTGTGTGGGCGTTAAACTGCAACTTGCTTGGAGCTACACTGCTGGAATTGACAGCCAAGGCTACCTGCTCCCACTGCCTTTCTGGAGGGCTTTCTAGCCCCTGTGGGTAGGGGATCTCTCTCCAAGGCCTCTAGTACTGCATTTGAGAACCTGGAAACACAATCTCTGCTCTGTTGCCCTATTTTTACTCTTCTTCCTGCTCAGAGCCTCTTCCCCAGGCACTTCCAGCACCAGCATACACCTCTCCATTAAGATGTGCAGGATGGTTTAAGTGGTCCTAGCCTCGCTTGAAACTGGACCCCTAGCTGAGGCATGTAAACATTCAGAGTGTACATAGGACTGGGCTGCATGCAGCTACCATCATTTAATTTAGCAAGCAGCATAAAGTTTACATGATGGCTTTATCACAGTGAATGAGCATGTGTTAATTGCACATTGAAATCTCTGCATTTGTTTTCGGGCCATATCTAAATTTTCCTCCTCCGTCTCTCAGGGCCAGTTCTTTGTGACGTTGAGAAGGCTCTGTGGTCCTTTAAAAATGGCGGGTGGGACCTGGATGCAGAAGTCATGCCTCCATTTCAGTTAGTTCCAATTTTTGTCAGTAGGGGAAAGAGGATGGGGCATGATTCACACAGGCGGGAAATCAGAACACAGCAGGGCCATTTGAACTCAGTGCTGGAGCACAAGTCTTCAGTACTATTGTCGGAATATTGTCAGGGCCCATAGCCTTTGCAGTATCCAGTGCCTTCATTCCTTGATATCACATGGAGTGATTTGCATTGGCTGGAGACTGGCATCTGTGATGCTGGGGACCTCCAGAGAAGGCGGAGATGGATCATCCACTCAGCACTTCTGGCTTAAGATTATTGCAAATGCTTCAGCTTTATCTTTTGCACTGATATGCTGGGCTCCTCCTCATCAATGAGGATGGGGATATTTGTGGATCCTCCCTCTCCAGTGAGTTGTTTAATTGTCCACCACCATTCACAACTGGATGTGGCAGGACTGCAGAGCTTAGATCTGATCCGTTGTTTGTGGAATCACTCAGCTCCATCGCTTGCTGTTTATGCTGTTTGGCATGCAAGTAGTCCCATACTGTAGCCTCACCAGGTTGACACCTCATTTTAAGGTATGCCTGGTGCTGCTCCTGGCATGCCCTCCTGCACTCTTCATTGAACGAGGGTTGATTCCCTGGCTTGGTGGTAATGGTAGAATGAGCATTATGACGGACCATAATGTTAGAGATTGTGATTGAGTACAATTCTGCTGCTGCTAATGACCCACAGCGCCTCATGGTTGCCCAGTCTTTGGTTGCTAGATCTGTTTGAAATGTATCCCATTAAGCTCGGTGGTAGTGTCACACAACATGATGGAGGGTATCTTCAATGTGAAGACAGGACTCCATCTCCACAATGACTGTGCGGTGATCACTCCTAATGATACTGTCATGGATAGATGCATCTGCAGTGAGGAGGTTGGTGAGGAAGAGCTTAAGTGTGATTTTTCCTCTTATTGGTTCCCTCACCACGTGCCGCAGACCCAGTCTAGCAGCTATGTCCTTTAGGGCTTGGTCAGGTCAGTCTGTATTGGTGTTACTGAGCCGCTTTTGGTGATGGACATTGAAGTCCCCCACCCAGAGTACATTCTGTGCCCTTGCCACCCTCAGTGCTTCCTCCAAGTGGTGTTCAACATGGAGGAGCACTGATTCATCAGCTGAAGGGGGCGGGGGGTGCTGGCGGTACATGGTAATCAGCAGGTTTCCTTGCCCATGGTTGACCTGCTGCTATGAGTCTTAATGGGGTCTGGAGTTGATACTGACGACTCCCAGGGCAACTCCCTCCCTGCTGTATACCACTGGGCTGCCACCTCTGCTGGGTCTGTCCTGCTGGTGGGACAGGACATACCCAGGGATGGTGGTGTTTGGGACATTATCTGTAAGATATGATTCTGTGAGTATAACTATGTCAGGCTGTTGCTTGACTAGTCTGTGAGACAGCTCTCCAAATTTTGGCACAAGCCCCCAAATGTAAGTAAGGAGGACTTTGCAGGGTCGACAGAGCTGAGTTTGCTGTTGTCATTTCCGGTACCTAGGTCTATGTCAGGTGGTCCATCCAGTTTCATTTCTTATTAACTTTGTAGTGGTTTGATCTAACTAAATGGTTTGCTAGGCCATTTAAGAGTAAACCACACCATTGTGGATGTGGAACTGAAGTCACATGTAGGCAAGACCAGGTAAGAATGACAGATTTCCTTCCCTAAAGGGGCATTAGTGAACCACATGGGTTTTTACAACTGTAGTTTTGTCGTAATCATTAGACTTTTAATTCCAGATTTTTATGAAATTCAAACCCAGGATTCGAACCTGGGACCCCAGAGCATTACCCTGGGTCTTTGGATTACTAGTCCACTGACAATACCACTACACCACCACCTCCCCATTAATGGACTTCTCTGGCTCGTATTTCTCATTCTCTTATATTTATGTGGCAAGTAGTTATAATCTGGAATGCATTGCCTGAAAGGGTGGTCCAAGCAGATTCAATAGTAGCTTTCAAAAGGGAATTGGATAATTAGTCGAATTTCTTTTTGTAAGGTTTTGGTTAGAGCAGGGCTGTGGGACAAATTGGATACCTCTTTCAAAGAGCCAGCAAAGGCATTATGAACCAAATAGCCTATCTCTGTGCTGCATGATTCTCTGAACTATGTCCAATTATGATTCTTACAGCCAGCACAGGAGGAACATGATACCCTCTATTGTTCTGAGCTCCATCAAACCAAGGCCCCAGAAATGAAACTGTTCCAACCAGTGACTGCATCTTTGAAGGGTGACCTTTTCCACTGAAAAATATTTAGTAAAATTTTATGTCATTTATACCTGCAACAAGAAAGGCGTCATCAAACCATTTGCCAAATTGCTGAAGAAACAGTTAAAAATATATTCAAATAACTTACTGCCACAAAGCCTGCCTGAAAAAAGCCCATAAATGGTAAAAACACCCCTTTAGGAAATCTGGCAATGCCTTGTCAAAGTTTCAATTCGATGATAATGTAATTCACTCACTTTTCCAAAACTGCTTCTTCCAATTCAGGGTCATGGGAAGTCAGCGTCTGTCCCAATAGGCAATGGGCGCTAGGCGGGGTACACCCAGGACAGGGCACCAGTCCATCACAGGGCACACTCACACAGACACACTGGGTAACAATTTACCGTAGTCAATCCACCTTTGGATGGTGGGAGGAAACCGGAGCACCCGGAGGAAAGCCATGTAGACATAGGGAGAATGTGCAAACTCCATACAAACAGGCACCCAAGATCAGGATCGAACCCGGGTCCCTGGAGCTGTGAGGCAGCAGCACTATCCACTGCGCCACCATACCACCTGATAATGTACTATATATTTATAAAATATATCACAAAGGCCAGATAGATTATGTTTTTTTTCTCCTTTGTTCCCTCAAGTTCATGTAATGCCAATAGTCTGCAAGCCCTCTATAACAACTACCACAAAGATTCAACATGTTTTACAGATTCTACACTCTGAACAAAATTGAATATAGGCTGCCCGGTCAATTATAGTCTCTGCTTTGCAAAGGTAATGCTGGAAGGCTATAAAAATGCTATTGATTGGTGTAAGGATTACTGTGGCTATATTTGCTTTTCTCAGCTGGGTGGCCAGCAATCTACCTGACTTTGCCCAAGTTCCTAATATTTCTCCCTGATCCAGAGACATAGAACTGTGCCTGTTCAGTGAGTAAATCATTTAACTCCTAATTGACTTTTGCCAAGCAGTTGTATGTTTCTTGTTTGTAATAAACTACGTATTGTTTCTCAAACTCAATCTGCACTTACAGACTCCCTCGTATTTGTATTTTCTCCCTCCTCTGGGTTCAGGTGCAACCACAATAAATGTAACCTCATAAAATCATTGTCAGTACTTAAACCAACCTTAATGCGAAGATAAGCACACTTTACATTTAATATTCTTAAGGTTTATTTACCAATGATTAAGGGAGTGCAGTTCTTAGTAACCGTTATTTTGAAGCTTAGTTGTTCCACACCTCCTTTTAGTTTTGTAAAAATGAGTTGTTTAGCCTACGAGAATAAATTGATGTGATATTTCCCTCGCCAAAGCAGCTGTTATACCTAAGCCTTAATTAAAACTGGGAAATAAAAACTTCCCCATAATTCAGTGAGTTTATCAAGCAGGTAGAAGAGATATACCGAACAGGAAAATCTTAGGTTCAATCTCCTGTCTCTCCTGGGTTATCTGACCCTCTTTGATTTAGCCGCAATGAGCTAAAATCAACAAAGGTTATTACACCCGATCAGAGTACAGTGGCCATTGCTCAGTGTGGGTCTGTGGTTAAGGTAGAATCTGAAACAACTGTGGTGTTTTGTGGGCAAATAAGAAGAAAAGAATCACTGTGAAGGCTCAAATATGAATAAGGTTCAAGTGGGTAATTTACCGGCACCAATTAGAAAATTAATGAGGAAATGAAAGTAAGTTTAAAATATTTTCTAATCACAAAGTCAGCTCCTATCACAGAGGCTTGTTTTCAAACTTGCAAAATATAAACTTTAAGCAATAATAAAATTTAACACTTTTTTTTTCACCTGATTTGTTGCGCTCGCAATTCATCAAATTTTCTGAAGCTGATTTTCCTGGCCCCTCTGAACATGAGCTGGCAGCTTTACTGTGCTTTCCCATACCTCCATATGCTGAAATTTGGTGGACGGGGTTATTTGAATGGTTCCGTTGCACCCTGGTTTAATCCTATGCCCACGAGGTGAGGGAAGTAAATTTGGCTGGTCTTTGTAATCAGGAACTTCTGCTTCATGTGAGAAACAGCAAGTAGGAAGTGTGCAGTTAAACCCTGGCCAAGTATCCTCAAAAATTGTTTAAAGAACTACTTGCCTGCAGAACACCTCTCTGCCCTCTCTGATTCCCTAGGTTGGGGAGAGCAGGATTACAAGGCCATTAGGACAATTTCTCTGGGTTCCCTGCAATGGGTGTCCTGTTGGCAAGGCAACAAATGAGGCAAGAATGTCAGGAAGTGCACATGCCCACCTCATTTGAATGACTGCCCAGATCCAGATTTAATGGCAGTGCCATCTTGTTAAAGCCCATGAATCCTGCAGCAACGTCAAAGGAGTGAAGGCCTGCTATTAGTTAATTTATCTTCTAAGCTGTCTCATTGAGTCTGCCAAATCCTAATTGCATCCTATAATTCCATGCAAACACAAGGCAACAGCTCTGATTCACAATATCTTGATATTGGAGAGGTCATTCTTTTGCAGATTTCTTGACCGTATAAAGTAGGTGCAATGATTTGACAATCTGGCCTTGCTGAATATGCTCCTAAAAGTATGTGAAACATTTTACCGCTGTCTTTTTGGGAGGGATGTTGTTTGTAGTTTGCCTTTCTTTTTATTTGCATTGTATTAGTTTCCATTGTTTTTCAGGGCTCAATTTTGCACTGTAGTACTTTCCTATTTCCTGCGCTTTTTCAAATGGCTGTCTTGATTTTTTTATTCATTCACGGGGCGTGGGCATTTTTACCAAGGCCAGTATGTATTGGCCATTCCTAGTTGCCCTCGTGAAGGGGTTGGTGAGTTGCCTTCTTTAACCACATGGGGTGCTGCAGTTCAAGTAATTCTACAGTACTGTTAGGTCAGGAGTTCCAAGTTGCATGGTCCCTATTCTGTACAACCAACGGATCAGATCTAAGCTCTGCAGTCCTGCCACATCTAGTTGTGAATGGTGGTGGACAATTAAACAACTCACTGGAGGAGGAGGCTCCACAAATATCCCCATCCTCAATGATGAAGGAGCCCAGCATATCATCGCAAAAGGTAAGGCTGAAACATTTGCAACAATCTTCAGTTGGAAGTGCGAAGTAGATGATCCATCTCGGCCTCCTCCGGAGGTCCCGAGCATCACAGTTGCCAGTCTTCAGCCAATTCAGTTCACTCCATATGATATCAAGAAACGGCTGAAGGCACTGGATACTGCAAAGGCTATGGGCCCTGACAATACTCCGACAATAGTACGAAAGACTTGTGCTCCAGAACTTGCCATGCACCTAGCCAAGCAGTTCCAGTACAGCTACAACAATGGCATCTACCCGGCTATGTGGAAAAGAGCCCAGGTATGTCCTGCACACAAAAGCAGGACAAAACCAACCAGGCCAATTAGCACCCCATCAGTCTACTCTCGAGCATCAGTAATGTGATGGAAGGAGTCATCAACAGTGCTATAAAGCGACACTTGCTTAGCAATAACCTGCTCACTTGATGCAGGTTCCACCAGGGTCACTCAGCTTCTGACCTCATTACAGCCTTGGTTCAAAGATGGACAAAATAGCTGAACTCCAGAGGTGAGTTGAGAGTGACTTCCCTTGACATCAAAGCAGCATTTGTCTGAGTGTGGCATCAAGGAGCCCTAGCAAAACTAGAGTCAATGGGAATCAGGGGGAAAACTCTCTGCTGGTTGGAGTCATACCTAGCACAAAGGAAGATGGTTGTGGTTGTTGGAGGTCAGTCATCTCAGCTCCAGGACATCACTGCAAGAGTTTCTCAGGGTAGTGTCCTAAGCCCAAACATCTTCAGTTGCTTCATCAATGACCTTCTTTCCATCATAAGGTCTGAAGTGGGGATGTTCACTGATGATTGCACAATGTTCAGCAATATTCGCAATTCCTCAGATACTGAATCAGTCCATGTCCAAATGCAGAAGGACCTGGACAATATCCAGGCTTGGGCTGACAAGTGGCAAGTAACATTCACGCCACACAAGTGCCAGCCAATGACCATCTCCATCAAGAGAAAATCTAACCATCAGCCCCTGATATTCAATGGCATTACCATCACTGAACCTCCCACTATCAACATTCTGGGGGTTACCATTGACCAGAAACTAAACTAGACTAGCCATATAAATACTGTGGCTACAAGAGCAGGTCAAAGGCTAAGAATCCTGTGGTGAGTAACTCACCTACTGACTCCCCAAAGCCTGTCCACCATCTACAAGGCACAAGTCAGGACTGTGATGGAATATTCTCCACTTGCCTGGATGAGTGTAGCTCCAACAACACTCAAGAAGCTTGACAGCATCCAGGACAAAGCAGACTGCTTGATTGGCACCCCATCCTCAAACATTCACTCCCTCCACCACCAACACACAGTAGCAGCAGTGTGTACCATCTGCTTGATGCACTGCAGGAACTCACAAGGCTCCTTCGACAGCACCTTCCAAACCCATCACCACTACCATCTAGAAGGGCAGCAGATAGATGCAAATGCCACCACCTGGAAGTTCCTCTCCAAGTCACTCACCATCCTGACTTGGAAATACATCGCCGTTCCTTCATTGTCGCTGAGTCAAAATCCTGGAACTCTCTTCCTAACAGCACTGTGGATGTACCTACACCACATGGACTGCAGCGGTTCAAGAAGGCAGCTCACCACCACCTTAGGGATGGGCAATAATTGATGCCCAGCCAGCGACACCCACATTCCGTAAATGAATTACAAAAAGTTCTGCTGTCTACTGAATAAACTCACTGAGCTATGGTGGAAGTTCACATTTTGAAGGTTTAATTAAGAACATAGGTATAGCAGATGCTTTGAGGGAATCTATTACGCTCATTTATTCTTGCATGCTAAACAGCTGACTTTAACAAAACTAAAAGAAGAGATGGAACAGTGATATTTCAAAGTAACGGTTACTTAGTGCTGGACCCCCTTAATCATTAAAAAGCAACTTTTAAAAATATTAAACTTAAATATTGCATGCTTGTTGCCAGCTGTTATTTTACTTGCAGCATGAAACAGCTCAGCATGAGAATTTCTCTAGGGATTTCAGTGCCTTTGGGATTCCCCAAAGGAATTCCCAAGAAGAGGCAAAGAAACATATTTATATCAGAGACATTCTGCACAGATCTGCCCCTTGCTTAAGAAGGCACTTCTTTCAGCCTCAGCCAGACCTGGGCAATCTACAGCCGGGGAGGTCAAATCCACCCTGTGTCTGCGCCAGGGAAATGAGCACTGAAAATGAGCAAAACATATTTGAAAAAAACAACTGAACAACAAGAGACCCTTTATCCTGCTTGTTTTTTAAAAAACACAAATTGGCTTATGATCCTTTTGTTATAAGTATCTAAATGACCCTCCCATCCCCAGCACACCCACACACGGTCCTGCTCTGTTTGAAACTTATATCCAGCGCTGCAGTGCTCAGAATTTCAGAATGTTGCCTGGAATCGCGGGACAGGCTGAATGGCGGATGGCGGTTGCTAAGAGATGAGGAAGCATTCTTCCAGCAGGGTTCGAGCTGGAATTCATGCTTTGGGTTCACTTCACCCGAAGCTACTACGTTCCTGGTGGGGTTTAAGCTAAGAGGAGGAGCAGGAGCCATGCAGGTAGCGTCGGGCCCGTTGTCACTAGATTTATCATGAATAAATCAGCCAGAGGGAATGTGGCCGCCATGTTAGAGGAGGTGAGCACACATGGAGATGCAAGGAGAGCAGCACATGGTAAGTGTGCATTCAAGATTACTACAGTTTCGATTTGCATTTTGTTTATTCCAAGTATATACGCTGAAATTTCAAAACTCCATCTTCACTTTTCACATGGGTTTTAAAACTCTTTTTGAAAAGTCAACTCTTATATAGTTTTATTTCCCCACTTTTCTCATTTCCTAGCCTGAAGATGCGGATCCTTGCCGAGGTCTGGTGCCATGGTTGCGGGCAGTCCTTCAGTATCCTTTCTAAGTGGCCATTCTTCATATGCAGCCCTGCACAGTGAATGTCGGCAGGCTGTTTTGCACTGACCCAGCCCCTGTCCTATCCAGAACTAGTGCACACTGTTGATCAGTGTAACCAACATTCCTTTCTTTGCTGTGCCCCTAATATTGCTGAGGGAAGCAGTACAGCACTAGCTGCTGTCTTGGTTTAGATCAGCTAAATTGCAGCACAGGCCAGGAGGTGAATCTGGGACCATCTGGTCTGCATTGGCATTGTAATGCACTGATGAGTGCCTTTACCCACTAGAATGGCTGTGTATCTATAATCTATTTAAAAAATCTTGCAACCGTGTGTATGTTCAGTCAACTTTTTACATTGTAAATTCCTATAGCCACATTTATAATGGTACCAGGGATGATGACCTTCAGGAGAGGAGATGAAAGAAGCCAGGGTTGTTTTCCTGGCTGAAGTGTCGGTAACCACAGAGCATGGATTTAAGGTAATTGGCAAAAGAAGTAGAGGGAAGCAGATTTGCAGACCCAGTTAACTGACCAACATCACAGATTTCCACAACAGGATTGTAAAGTGGGGTCACCTACTGCATTGTTCACATTAAGCCAAGAAGGTGTGAAAAGGGGGGAATCATTGGTTTAATTATTGTAATGCTTCATTATAATGGTATACTTATAATAATAAAGGTTTCATGTTAATTGTACCAAAATTTATCTTTATTTTAATTGTTCAATTCTTGAGCATTTATGGAACTTCCATACAATTCCCATACCCACATTTGCAACTCTGGCTGAATAGTTTCCCAGCCCCTGGGTTAAGCACAACTGCTTGGATGTATCAGAGGGACCCTATTACTGCTGTGGTCCGAATTTTCCTAGTACAGTAGAGATGGAGTTGGAGGCAGGGGTGGCTAGTAAAATGTAGGGAAATCACTCTCCCTGAAGCATTCCCACCTATGAGGCACTTCCCAGGAGTGAGCTGGAACCAGGGTCAGTTGCCCGCTCCACAGAGGTGAGCAGCCAATTTTGTGATGTCATCAGTATTTTCCTGCCATCAAAGCAGTGCCCCGCAGAGTGCAGAGCCTGGCAGCTCACTGGAGCAAGTCATGGTGGCCATCAGAACAGGAGGCTCCCTTTCCCAATGACAGGGCCGTAGGGATCAAAGGCCACAACCTTGTCCGTCACTACTCCTGCGGGGGGATTTTGCCTCTGCTACCTCTTATTTGGGCCTCTTATTTGTTGACAGCTCTGCAGGTGACCAAGTGTGCCTCCATGTTGAGACATCCTCACGCTTACCTGCCTACCTCATCAGTGCCTACATCTCCTAGTGGGCCCTGGCATCACTACTGGCCCTCTGATCAGAAATCCCACTTCCCTGGTCCACCTATTGTCCTTAATTGGATGAGACACCTGGAGGCAGCTTCTTATTTAGTCGCCTCAGGGAAGATCGCCCCCGACATCCCACCATCTCCACTTCTGGGTACCCGACCCAGAATTGCGGCCAACGTCAGGATTGGAACCCAACTAGGAAAATCAACTCTCATGCTTCTAGAGAAAGGCTCTCACCAATTCATTGCGTCTTCGAATCTGACCTACAAATATCATTCATCGTAGAAACAGCTCCGCCCATCACTTTGAAAGTGACTAAAGCATTAAATTACTATGGCATTAAACCTTCCAAGCTACCAGCAGTACTTTTATTGAGCAAATTTTTCAGTCAGCTGTGCATTGGTATTGATGAATCAAATCAGTAATAGAACCTTTGTTTGATCCAGCTATTATTTTCATCATTTTCCCATGAAAAGAAAGAAAAAGAGGACACAAGAATTGCCAGGATTCCCAAAAACACAAGGCATCATCGATGGACCATTCTGGTCCCTAACACCAAAGTAATTCCTGAGCACAGAAACTGCTGGAGATGGGAACGCGGGTGTTAGGGATGATGGAAAAGCAGGCCAGGATGTCACAAAGAGAACAGCCCCTTTGGAACACCGAAAGCAAAAGTGTTTGATGGTGGCATTGTTATCCAGGTGTCGGAAATAGCTGAAGTTGATTCACTTAATGGAGAGGCTGGTGGAGTGGAAGGATGAGTCCGGGAAATGGGACACATATTGATTAGGGCACTATCAACCACAGTGGAAGGGAATCCTCAGCTGTAGTAAAAGGAAGACATTTCAGAGTCACAGCTGTGGAAGATGGCATAGTTGGAAGAGATGTGACTGAGATGGAAAAACTGGGAGAATAGAAGAGAGTCCTTACATGAAATGGGTTGGGTGAAGGTAGAATCAAGGTAGCTGCAGGAACTGATGGACGTGTGGAAAATATTGGAGAACAGAAATAGGGATAGACAAGTTGAGGAAGGGAAAGGAAGAGTCAGAAATGGGTCATGTGAAGGTAAGGGAGGGGTAGATACAAAGTTGATGTAATATTCAGGTTTAGGATGAGAGGTGATTATGGCATCATTACACAGTACCAAAGTTCCTCAGAGTAGTGTCCAAGGCCCAAACATCTTCAGCTGCTTCATCAATGACCTTCCTTCCATCATAAGGTCAGAATGTTCGGGGATGTTTGCTGATGATTGCACAGTGTTCAGCACCATTCATGACTCCTCAGATACTGAAGCAAGACACAGATAATATCCAGGCTTGGGCTGACAAGAGGCCAGTAACATTCACACAACACAAGTGCCAGCCAATGACCATCTCTAACAAGAGAGAATCTAACCATTGGCCCTAGACATTCAATGGCATTATCATCACTGAATCCTCCACTGTCAACATCCTGGGGTTACCACTGACCAGAAACTGAACTAGACTAGCCATATAAATACTGTGGCTACACGAGCAGATCAGAAGCTAGGAATCCTGCCGTGAGTAACTCACCTCCTGACTCCCCTAACCTGTCTGCCATCTACAAGGCACAAGTCAGGAGTGTGATGGAATATGCTCCCCATGCCTGGATAAGTGCAGTTCCAACAACACTCAAGAAGCTCTACACCATCCAAGACAAAGCAGCCTGCTTGATTGGTGCCCCATCCACAAACATTCACTCCCTTCACCACCAACGCACAGTGGCAGCAGTGTGTACCATCTACAAAATGTACTGCAGGAACACACCACGCCTCTTTAGACCTTCCAAACTCATGACCACAACCATCTGGAAGGACAAGGGCAGCAGATAGATGGGAACACCACCACCTGGAAGTTCCCCTCCCAAGTCACTCACCATCCTGACTTGGAAATATAAAGCGTTCCTTCACTGTCACTGGGTCAAAATCCTGAAACTCCCTTCCTAACAGCACTGTGGGTGTACCTAGACCATATGGACCGCAGCGGTTCAAGATGGCAGCTCGCCACCACCTTCTCAAGAGCAATTAGGGATGGGTAATAAATGCTAGCCTAGCCAGCGATGCTCACATCCCATGAAGAATTTTTAGAAAGGAAAAAGAGATGAGGAAGGGGTTCCAAATAGGACTGGAACAAAGAATGTTCCACATATCCTTCAAAAGGGCAGGCATAGCTAGGTTTCCCACAGCAACACCTTTTATTTGGAGGAAGTGATTAGAGATAAAGAAAAAATTGTTCCATGCGAGAACAATCCTTTATAGCATTTTTCAATGACCTCATTAGAAATCAACAAACAACCGTTGAATAGAAATACAACTGAAATACAATTAATCTATGCTTGCCCCAAGATTCTGATGGACCATATCATTAGTCCACTCAAATAGATATTCCATTGTTTCAGCATACTGGGTGGGAGGTGGATTGAGTTTCATGGCTGGGTCAATCTCTTCAAGATCACAACTGTGAGCTATATCTTGCACAATTTTGTTATCCATCAAAGAGATATCAGAAAGAGAACAAGCATACCATTGGCAGAGGAGGACATTAGAGAAGAAATCGTTGGAGATTTACTGTCTGGCTGGAAGAGTTCATAGAATCACAGAATAATTACAGCACAGAAGGAGGCCATTCGGCTCATTGTGTCCATGCCGAGTTGTGTACTAATAACCAATTAAGAGGACATTTGACTATCTAATTAATCAACTCAATGGACAAAGAGTCCGTCGCTACTGTGCACAATACAATGGGCAAATGGACACTGTGCTTTCTAATTTATATTGTACCTCAACTACCAAGCATTCCCACCCTTCCTGAGGTGTCAGCTGTGGCTCAGTTCATAGCACCCTCGCCTTTGAATCAGAGGGTTGTGGGTTCATGTCCCACTCCCGGAAAACCAAGAACTGTGATTGTACTCAAAAGAAGTTGCAATCTGTGACTGTTGGTAACTCGAAAGAGAGTTTCCCACCCTTCCTTCTGTTGCTACTCTAATATACCCTTTGTCAAATAGAAATGCTCAGGTCCTCATGCAATCATATGCTACCAGTTAACTTTCACAACAGTCAATTAAGTATGAGCAATTATATTCCACTCCAGTGCTTTCCCTTGGTGATAGTGTAGTTTGTGGCTTCTAGACTGTAAGGTAACACTCCCAATGGGAACAGTGGTGTGGTGATAACCAAGGGGAACCTGATGAGAAGAAGGTAACCCAGACCTAGAAATTCATCCATTCGTGAGCACCTCACCCACAGAGTACAAACAGCCCAAGTTCAAAGGGGAAGGCCTGAGGAGCCTGTGACTTTGGGCCTCAGACCTCAATATCATGTAGAAGGCACAGTGATAGGAGCCCAAATAAGTTCACATGCCAATATTCAGTTAAGTAAATAGGTAAGAATGTGGGGTCAGGAAAGAACATTGCGGGATCATGCAGCATGAATGGGAATGGGGGAGGGTCAGAATGTCATCAGGGAGGCCTGGAGGTCACATTCAGGGCTGAGGTCAGAGATCTTGGCACCGGGAGTGGCAGTGATTAAGTTAAGCACTAACATCTCTTTCATTCCATGCTGATTTGGCGTTGGTTTACCCAGAGGTAATCAAGATTGGTGCTGGTGGCCTCAGGCACAAGCCATAGTTGCAAGAAGAAGCAGAAGCAGGTCTTAGACCCCTTATTTGCAGATGTTAATTGCTTAATGCCCACATCTGATGTGGGTGAAAGGATGTTTCTTGTTTGCTCCTTACAAAAATGGCATCCAGGACATCCCGCATCAAAATTGTGCACACGTGGCACGGATTCCATTTTGGACACAAAATGGCTCCTGTAGCACCAAATAGCCGGGCACTATAGAGCTGAATTTCTAGCCCTAAGAGTCAACTAATGCTGGATCGCTTGGTGGCCTTGCACAGCCATTGGCAGCATGTCTCACAAAGTACTGGTTGCCTGGTTCTGCCCGCTACCTGCCATTGCTTCAAACCTCAGCTGCATAGGATGGATGTGACATCACTCAAAAAGGCCATTTCCTGGTCCAGGCCTCTCCTGCCACCGTGCTCTTTTCGCATGCCAGTTATTTTTGGGGTAACAAACCATTCAATTTTATATCAGATAAATCTCCCTACATATCAAATCATGTCTTGAAGGGCCCCTGCATAATGGAACTCACACCTTCAATGACCGTATTCAGAGCATTTAGCAGAAGCCTACAATTGGGCTTCTCACCTCTGCCTGCAGAGTTCCTACAGCTCCCAGGTGGCCTGGAGGTGTATGGTTCACTTCTGCAGTAATGTTGGACCTATAATTCTCAACACTGTTCAAGAGTTCTGGCTGGGTATTGTGAATATTCCTAAAAGAATAGGAAAATGTTCTTCTGCTCATCAATGAGCTTCCTATAATGGGTATCCTCTTTGAGGATGCTTCATGGATCCTGCAGCAGAGAAGGATATGGATTGTATCAAGGAAAGCAATTCCTTTTATCTCTTATGGCCACATGCATACCATCAATGATGTATTACACCATGGGGAATTCAGCCAGATGCTTTAAGTGTAGGAATAAAAACAAAAAATGCTGGAGAAAAACTCAGCAGGATAAGCAGCATCTGTATAGAGGAGAAAAAAATAGATTTTACGTTTCAGGTCGTGACCTTTCATCAGATTTATTTACTTCAGATTTCCAGCATCCACAGTTTTCTGCTTTTAGTATGGGGCTTCTTATTGCTGCCTGTGTTCCATAGAAGAATTGATAAATTCACTGGCTGGTCATGTCATATGTGAAATTAGGTGCACTGCAGGTTAAGAAATCATACATACTTCCTGCTGTTAGAGTCAGAGGACGGAGAACTAAAAAATGCAAGAGATAAATGATGACCACCTTGTTCTGGAAGTAGTTTGTCAGTGGCTGCAGGACATTAGCCTTGTTTCTCGCTCCAAGCAGAGTAGCAGGAGTTGGGAAATTTCCCAGCTCGCCACAGTCGCCTTGGTAAAAAGTACCCTGAATGACGGGATCTTCCTTCCGGGGGGAAGAGGATGTGAAATGGAAACGGGCCTACCGCCCCCAGACACAGATCAGAGGCAGCCACAGGGGCTGCCGAGTGCTGAGGTAGGTTTTTTTTAAAAGACCCAACTTGGTTCTCTGAGGCTTCATCCCAGTTGTTTTCTTAAGCATTAAGCCCTCCAGCCCTCATCTCTCATCCTGTTCACTCCCCATGCTGCCCACTCATGCCAACCCATGCCCCCACCTATCCCCACGGGCCCTAATAGCTCCTATGCCAACAGTGCCAACTCATGTCAACTCAGGATTCCCACACATCCCATCACCCGTTATAGCCCTTCTGCCAACTCACGAGCCCCCCCCGCCCACCCACCACCCTTTGCCCTTACACCCTCTGTTCCAAATAACCCAGTATCCACCATGTGCAGACCTCAGAAGCCATGCTGAGATAATATAAAATGAGATAATAATAAAAGTTCTAAATGTCTGTTACAGACTTCACTATATAAAAAACCCTCCCAATCATGAAAGCCCATTCAATATATTTAAATCCCCTCAAATACTTAATCCCTTACAAACATTTGTATTCAAAACCTCACATCAAAGACAGCTGATCTTTTAATAATCTCTTTAAGCTGTCAAACTGTGCATTTACAGCACCCTCCCACTGTGATAATGATAGGTTGTTGAAAGCAGCCAAGCATTAATAATACAATAATGATAGCATTTAGGGTTATGTGAACAAACACCTATCGAGATTGCTGGAACAGACATTTTCAATTCTTACAGACACAGGCAGGCAGCTTTTCAATTTCTAAAGGGCTGGCCATTTAAATAACTTGGACAGTTTGACAGTTCTACATCCTCCACAAGCATTTTTGACTTTGCTAAAGATTTGTAACTCCCACACTGCGGGTTAAGGCCCTTTCTCCAATGGAAATGGGGTCTGTTTGAATTCAGCACAGTGTTCAAATGGCCCTGCCGAGTTTGAGTTTCCCATCTGTGGGATTCAGATCCCACCATCCCCCACCTTGGCAAAAATTAGATCTATCAGAAATGGGGGCGGGTCTTCTAGATCCGAGTCCTGCACACCATTTTGGAAGGTCCCTGGAGTCACCACAACTCCATGAATGTACAGGCCACTTGAGGAATAGTGATCTCTATATGCAGGTTATTGGAACATAGTTCTACTAATTCCTTCAGGTGGTAAATAGAAGTGAGAGGATTCCATGAGATGATCTAACATATGTGCTTGTATTATATTCGGCTTCTGATCCTCCTACTTCTTCAGAACCTGTAAATAGAGGAATAGCTAAACAGATACCCAAAGCTACTAGATAAGCTACAAACAAGGACAGTTCCCTGCAAAACAGTGAAATGCTATGTATGAGCTACAGCTTTGATGATCTATGAGTAAATTAAATGTTTTATACACAGGAAAGAAGCAATAAAAATCAATGCAAACAAACAGAGCAGTTGAGAACAATGACAAAAAAAACTTAAAAGGAATCAAAAAGGATACCCTGCTTCCCTATCTAGTCCTGTGCACCTAGGAGCCTTTTCTGATACTCCCTCAACACCATCATGTCTTTTTTGAGATTTAATGGGCAGAATCTAATGCCGGCAGTGAGTCTGGAGGCGGGAGGACATTTAATCGGGTTGGAGGGCACTGGGTGGGGACCCTGCCCCCTTCCTACCTCTGCCCCAAATAAGCCTGGGGTGGGAAGGCTCACAATTAATGCCTCATCACTCCAGCACTATTATTAAACCAGTGGGGGGCAGGGGAGTCACCATGTGTGAAGCCCAAAACAGGCTCCCAGAGTTGGGGAGCCCCTTCATTCAGATCGAGGGAAATGGCATCCGGAAAGGGTGGCTCGCTCAAAGCCAACGCCCTGCCCTTTCTTCCGACCCCCCTTTCACCCCAGCCAATGACCTCCACCCACAGCCCCCATTCCACCCTCACTCACCTATGGCCTGGGTCTCTCGGCAGTCCTAGGCCTCTGGTAGATGTAGTATAAAGGGTTAACAAAATGGATATTCTAATCTAAGGGGCACATAATGATGTGACACTGACATCAGGCAGTTGTGTGTGAGATACTGTAGGGAGCAGACAGGCAGCCATGAGGGGAGATATGCCTTCCCAATAACTCACTATATACATACTGTAAATAGTGTAAATAAACTCGTTTTTAAGTAGATACCCTGATACGCGTGTGGCTCTTCCTTGCTAGAATCCTGGCCTAGCACTTTCTACAACAGTAGGTACATTACCAATGGCTGCCACTGCTCCCAGTGGCACTGCCTGTAAGGGTCGCTGCAAACCTCTGATTAGCTGGCAACTCTCAGGGGGCGGGATTTACACCCCCACAGTCCTAAATCCAAGAGAAGGCCCATTGCTGGCCAGTTAAGTGCCTGATAGGCCCTTGATATGGTGGGCCTTCCCCAACAGAGG
Source organism: Cetorhinus maximus (assembly GCF_964194155.1). Lineage (NCBI taxonomy): Eukaryota > Metazoa > Chordata > Chondrichthyes > Lamniformes > Cetorhinidae > Cetorhinus > Cetorhinus maximus. The sequence goes on from NC_135892.1 coordinate 53,975,113, forward strand.
CGGTGCAAGGTTCTTACTGGCTCTCTAGCGGTGGTGAGACCCCTGTCGCCTGAATTAGATTCTGCCCAAATTAGATTCTGCCCAGTGAACCTAGTACACAAATACGGGCATAGATATGGGTAGAGATACTCAGCAACGCCAGCATTTTGCAACTGCATTATGCCACACTACGTGCGCCAGCATTAATGCTCAATGATGAAGGGGGAGGACACTGCCCACTGCTCAGTGGGACTATGAGCATCACATATTCAAATATTGATTCCTACGTGTAATAACAGTAGACATATAGTAGTTTGCTCATGTTCATTGCTAATTAGTGTTAATTGGTGGAGCTAGTCAAGTGGCAGTATCTGGCATTGTTAAAGCTATATTCTGTGCGTGTCACATTTTCAAATGACACTTTAGTCAAATAACTTTGGTGTGGAGTGTCTGTACAGCACTTCACACTAAAAGAGTGCCGACACATGATTAGCTGAATTTCAGAGACGTTTTAATTGAAGGTTATTTTATCAGAGGCACATGTCATGCAAAAGTCATTATTTCTTTAGTATTGCTAATCCTATTCATACTACCAAATGAAGTTAGACAATTATAATATTATAATAGAAAATGTTCGTTCCAGAGTTGTTGCATGTTAAAAACACTGAACACTAAGTCTCGGAAACATTCCCAACCAACACATAAAACAATATTAGTTTAAATTGTGATGAATGGGAAAAATGGTAAACTTAGAAAGAAAATGAAAATATGTAATTATCTCTAATTGAATCTGCCTGAGGTATCCATAATTTTTTCTATATCCTTTCATTTATGCACACAGTGCCTTTTTCACACTATGGCCGGAATCTTCCAGCCCCCAGCAATGGGTTCCCCCACAGCAAGGCCAGCGAGCCCCTGAAATCCCCATTCACATCAACAGGACCAGAAGATCCCACCAGCGTGTGGGGCTGGAAGATTCCGGCCTATGAGTCAAGAAGTCTATAACAAAAGTGGAGATTTACTAATAGAAAATGCTGGAAATACTTAGGTGAGGCAGCATCTGTGGAGAGAAAAACAGAGTCAATGTTTCAGGTCGATGACCTTCTGATGAGTATTTCCAGGATTTTGTTTTTATTTCAGATTCTCCAGCTTCCGTAGAACATTGCTTTTGTATTCAGAGCTTTACTCATTTTTGTCACAACATATTGTACTTTGTAGGGCACTGCTTCACTTAGAGGTGTGAAAGCACCTGGTTCCAACCAGATACTGTTGATAATTTACAATGTAAGGCTGGACAAATAAGCTATTCCTCCTTCCCTCCCTTCCATGCCTCCGAAATTTTCTGATATTTGTGAAAGCACTAAGTCTTTCCCTGCATTGTTAGTAGGATATAAGCTGGCTAGTGAAGTTGAAACCAAGACACAGAGCTTTTCTTTACTGAGAGTTTATTGACTTGTTCAGTCTCACAGCTCTCCTCCCACTCAACCCAGTGTCTCAGCTATTCCCTATTTATATGTGCTCAAAAATAATTAATGCCAATCACCTGCTTTTCTTAACCTTAACAATGTAATTGACATGGCATTAACAAACCTTAACATGTAAATGAAAATACATTAACATGCATAACTCCACATGTAACATGCTACATATTCCATGACCATTCCTACCCCACTCAATCTTTACCACTGTACACATAGTCATTAGCACAGTTACTCCACCTGCAGCCCATCATAGTCCATTACTCTGGCAGTAAAGACAAAAGAAAGTGCAAGCTAGGAGTCATTGGCCCTGAGGTGGAAATAGAGTAGGGTGAGTGGGGTGATTTGCAAAACCCATCCACAATAGTTTCTTGCAGATCTTGCTGAAATTAACAGTAGGAGAATCCATTTAAAATCTTTTCAACAGGTTTCCCATCTGAATGCCAGTTAGCTTAATAGAAGCAGAATGGAGGCAAGGGGAGTAACTCCAACAACATCAGGTGGACTGGCAATCCCTGGCGCTCTGATCATGCTGGGGTAAACAGGGAACCTGGGTGGACCAGGGGAATGCATTACTACTCTTCCTGATCCACTATTAGTGTTGTAAATCTGGCTTTTTTTTAACTCCCTCCAAGGACCAGGAAAACCAGCCTCCAGCTATGAAAAATAAAACTTCACATAAAAATGGAGGCACCCAGCCTTAGAATACTTTGGTCATCTACCCCCCGCGGCCAGGTTGAGCGCCGATTCCACCAACCCAGCTCTGGTAAAACCAGAAGTCTGTGCATTGAAGCCGGGTTGCCTACTTTTTTTATTATCATCAAGAGAAAGGGAATGACATTGGAGGCTTTAACCCAAGAATATATATTTTTTTTAGGCAATTGCACTCAATCGGACTTAATTAAGTCAGGGCAGAAAGTGCCTCGTCAATGGGCCCAAAAGCCGAGGGCAATCTTGCCCTGGCTGTTTATGCAACCCCAGCTGCATTTTAGTCCCATCTGGCAACTCGTTAGTTACTGTTGGGGCTCTGCCTCTTTAAAGAATTAGATCCGCCTCTTAAGTGTTACTGACAAATCAGCTGGCAGTCTTCAGTCTTAGCAGTGCCACTGGGAACAGTGGCCACTGCTGGGACTGCACTTAGCTGAGTGGACGCAGTGATGGACACCATCCTCTCAATGAGATGAGTAGGGTCTGGGGTCGCTAGAGCCAGTTGGACAGGTCCCAGCGAGGAATGGTGGTGAGTGCATGGTGGTGTTGCCATTGCCACCGAGAGTCCCCTCCATGGGCCACAGAGTTTTCAATTAGGAGGGCCCCCACACCAAAGCCCAGAAGAAGGCCACCAGGGTTCACCAGGCGGTCACCCCATGTGACAAGAGGGCACACCCACCACTGGTAAAATGCCAATGGCAGCCGAGAGGAGGCCTTTAATTGATCACTTAAGTGGTTCAATTGGCCTCTGGACAGGAGGGCAGCCCACCACCTTCCCTGCTGCTGGAAAGATGACATGGCGGTGGGGAAGATGATGGGCACACAAATGCCCACCTTTCCTCGCCATTTTACTGGCCCTCTGCCTCCCTGTCTATCCCTCAATGGCTGGTAAAATCCAGCCCAAGTATGTAAATCTCTGGGCGAATTTGCAGCCACAATTTATGATTATGACATGCCTATTTTTGAGGTGCTTCCAAAGTTTATGAGCTTACAATTTGTCTTGACATCCTGATTTTCTGTAGTGCAGAAACAAAAGAGACCCAAACACTAGCCTCTGTGGAACTCTACCTAACCCAATATGAGACACCTACTTACAAGTACACTATGGCTTGGATATTCTATCGGGGTAGTCCCTGAAAAAATTCCTACATTACAACAGTGACTACACTTTAAAATTACTCCATTAGTTCTAAAGCACTTTGGGAAGTACCAAGGTCATGGAATATGTTGCATAAAGCCAAGTCTTTGAGTCATCAAGGCTGTTGCTTGGTGTGCCAAATTGGAGATAACTATCTCTTAGTGCCACCAAGCAATTGCAGCTGAGATAGTCAATTAGCCCACTTTGTTTCGCAGATCACATTGGTCCCATTAGACCTGCTTTGTCAATGTCAATGTCTCAGTGCCTGATAAGAGTGGCATGTCAGGAATGAGATTACGTTACGAGGTTGCCTCTCAGAATAGCAGCACATTCATACTTACCTGCTAGCTCAGGCAAACGCCCGCATGTAGCAGAAACAAGACAGCAACACACAAATTGTGTAACCTAAAGCAGATCCATTTCAGAACCTAGCCACTATGAGATTAGGGCAACATCTGTCTCAGGATGTCAAACCAATTCATGGTCTCCTGCTACTCCAGTAGCACCAAGGAGGAACTCTGAATTACAGTTAAGAATTTATACTTCACACAGGACATGGGAAACATTTAAAAACACACAATGGTTTTGATGAAAATGATGGTTACGGAATTTTTCTGGGTAACGTTTGTAAATGACTGAGATGTGGCTTTGATGAATTATGTTGGTTGTTGTGCACAGGAAATCTTCTGCAGATGACAATACCTATGGATGACAACCATACTATTGTGCAATGAGATGGGAGTAATTAATGATCTCATAGTGAAGGAGGCCCTAGGTAGCAGCAACCACAATATGATTGAATTTTAGTCAGTTTGAGGAAGAGAGGAGTGGGTCCAAGCTTATGTTTTTGATCTTAAATAAGGGCAATTATGAGGGCACGAAAGCTGAACTGGCTAAAGTGAATTGGCAAAATGGTTAAGGGATGGGTCAATAGCGATGCAGTGGCTAATATTTAGGGGGATATTTCAAAATGCACAGAATAGATACATTGCAACGAGTAAGAAAAAGTCCAAGGGATGGACACACCATCCATGGTTAATTAGAAAAGATAAAAATAGTATCAAACTTAAAGGAAAAGCATATAATTGTGCAAAGATAGGTGGTAGGTCAGAAGATTGGACAGAATATAAGGAACAGCAGAGAATGACTAAAAGACTAATAAGGAGGGAAAAATTAGAGTATGAGAGAAAACTTGCCAGGAATATAAAAAAGATAGTAAGAAACAAGTTAACAAAATGAGCATTGGACCTATAGAAAGTGAGTCTGGTGAGTTGATAATGGAAAACAAGGAGATGGCAGATGAATTGAACAGACATTTTGCATCAGTTTTCACTATAGAGGATACAAGTAACATCCTAGAAGCAGCTATAAACCAGGGGCAGAATTTTTAGTTTGGCGTGCAGGCACAAGTTCGAGCATAAAATAGCGCATGATGACGTCGGGCAAGTGTCCCGATGTCATCCCATGCTCAAGTGATATTTCGGACAGCGGGCAGGCAGAGTTGGGAATGCGCTCGCTGACAACCAAGAGGCCAATTAAGCCCATTAAAGTTCCGACTGTCCCCGATTTTTTGTGGTCCTTCCAACCTTACAGTTGGCGGACGGGTGAATCTGCCAGGCAGACTTTGCATTTTTGATGAAACCTAATCCAAGGACAGGATGAGGTTTCTGTTATTAATTGTTCGTAAAAATCCAAACGTATGGACAGAATTTTCATCATGTATATGTTCAGGTGACTGATGCGTGGACATTTTTTTCTGGATTTTAAAATCTTTATTTATTGCTTTTAAATTCTTCAGCTCCCTGAGGCAGCTCTCTATCTTCAGGGAGCTTTCATTCCACGCTCCCCCGTACCCACCCTCCTCCCGCCTCCACCCCGGCAACGCTGAGCATTTCAGCGTACGTTTCACGATGTCTGGCCATTAACTGGCCAACCTGTGTGAAATCACAGTCACGATCCGATTGCGGGTGGCGGTCCATTCCCCGGCCGTTCCCGGGCCTGCCGATTGCACCTGCACACTGACCTAAAAATCCTGTCCCAGGAAATGGAAGGGAGGGAGGAACTCAGAAAAATTACAACCACCAGAGAAGTGGTACTGAGTAAATTGTTGGAGCTGCGGGCTGACAAGAGCCCACGTCCTGATGGACTTCATCCTAGGGTCGCAAAAGAAGTGGCTGGTGAGATAGTTGATGCATTAGTTTTAATTTTCCAAAATTCCCTAGATTCAGGGAAGGTCCAATTAGATTGGAAGATACAAAATGTAACTCCATTATTCAAAAAGGGAGGGAGATAGAAAGCGGGAAACTATAGGCTAGTTAGCTTAACATCTGTCGTAGGGAAAATGTTAGAAACTATCATTAAAGAAGTTATAGCAGGGCACTTAAGCTCAAAGTCATCAGGCAGAGTCAACATGGTGTTGTGAAAGGGAAATCTTGTTTTACCAACTTATTGGAGTTCTTTGAGGAAGTAACATATGCTGTGGAGTGGATGTACTGTACTTAGATTTCCAAAAGGCATTTGATAAAGTGCCACAGCAAAGGTTATTGCAGAAAATAAAAGCTCATGGTATAAGGGGTAATATATTGGCATGGATAGAAGATTGGCTGGCTGACAGAAAGCAGAGAGTAGGCATAAATGGGTCTTTTTAAGGAAGGATGTAACTGTGTTGGAAGCAGTTCAGAAAAGGTTTACTAGGCTAATACCTGGAATGGGTGGGTTGTCTTATGAGGAAAGGTTGGACAGGCTAGGCTTGTACCTGCTGGAGTTTAGAAGAGTAAGAGGCGACTTGATTGAAACATCTAAGATCCTGAGGGGCCTTGACAGGGTGGATGTGGAGAGGATGTTTCCTCTTGTGGGAGAGTCTAGAACTAGGGGTCACTGTTTAAAAATAAGGGGTCGCCCATTTAAAACAGGGATGAAGCAAACTTTTTTCACTCAGAGGGTTGTGAGTCTTTGAAACTCTGTTCCTGAAAAGGCGGTGGAAGCAGAGTCTTTGAATATTTTTAAGGCAGAGGTGGATAGACTCTTGGTAAGCAAGGGGGTGATAGGTTAACAGGGGTAGGTGGGATGCAGATTTCAAATTACTATCAGGTCAGCCATGATATTATTAAATGGCAGAGCAGGCTTGAGGGGCTGAATGGCCTACTCCTGCTCCTTGTTCGTATGTTCGTATAATATGCCAGTAACAGGAAAGAGAAAACGTCCATAGGTTAATCAAATGTGGTTTTGAAGAAATGGTGTTCAGTAGCAGTGCGGCACTAGTGTGCCTTGCAGCCAGAAAAAAGGGTTTATTCCACATCCTCTTCAGGCTGCTGTGCTTTTCCTGCTCAGGCAAATGCAGGTGGAAGCACCTGTCTGTGATCTCAGATGTGGAGGTGAGGTACCAACTAACACATAGTATACACATGCACTGCAGCCTCACTAATCTACATCAGTTCTGTTGCCCATCTTCTTTATATATTTATATGTTTGTAGAGATATATATATATACAAGTGAAGGTACCATAGAAAACCCAGTTTGCACCCTGTATTAAGAGATTAAGAGGCAAGGGGGAGAAACAACCCCATGATGATCAGCATAATGGTAAATGGCAATGTAATTAGCAGGAGAAAAAGTTAATAATTAAAATAATTTCAAAATCTATGGGGCAGAATTTTACATCCCGCAGGCTGACCCGACCGGGCATAAAATAGCGCGCGATGACTCCGGGTGAGCGTCCCGACATCATCGCACACTTGCACGATATTTCAGTTAGCGGGCATGCTGCTGGGTCTCACGCACACCCACCGACAATTAAGAGGCCCATTAAGGCCACTGAAGTTTCAATTAGCAGTGATTTTTCGCTGCCCATCCAATATTACGGTTGGCGGGCGGGTGAATTGGCCAGGCGACCTTCAGATTTTTGAGGAAACCTCATCCAAGGGCAGGATGAAGTTTCCAATATAAATTAAGAAAAATAAAAATGTTTGGGCAGAATTTTTATTATCTGTATGTTTCGGTGAGTCCGATGTGTGGACATTTTTTTCGACATTTTTACACCCTTATTTCTTGGTTTTAAATTCTTCAGCTCCCTGAGGCAGCTCTCTGCCTTCAGGGAGCTTTTCATTGTGCGCTCCCCCCATGCCAGCACAGACTTCAGTGCTCGCTCTCCTCCTGCCCCCACCCCAGCAGCGCTGAGCCTTTCAGTGCACGTTTCACACTGGATGGCAGTTGGTTGGCCAGCCAGCGTGAAATCACAGTCGGGGGCTGATCTCAGGCAGCGGCCCGTTTCCCAGCTGCTCCCAGGCCCACCTACTGCGCCCGCCCGATGTCCCAAAAATCCTGCCCACGGAGAAGTGAGGAACCTGCAAAGTTTTTAAATCTGTATTTGGCTCTTTAAAATGTCTCCTGCAGGCTCAATGGAAAATGGGATTGTTGTATCACATCATTACAGCCTCATTTAAATACACAAACTCATTTCAGGATAGGTGATTCCATCATTTATGAGAAACTACACCAGAACATATATCTAGAAATTCTATTAGACATTAAAATTACAGACTAGGACTCAGCATTCCATTTCAAAATGCATTGAAAAGTCCTAGGTCACACTATCTGAATTAGGAAATTGCATCATAAAAGTGTCAACATTCACCTACACACCGGTTACATTCAGGGCTGGCATTATGATTTATAAAGAAGTGTCACATAACATTAGCCCCAAGCACAACACTGTATCCATATTGTTGCTTATCTTAAAATAATGATTTGTGACAGCATGCAGCTGCAAGCGCAGAATAAAGGTTTGTGCAAAGCCTCTCCTAAAGGGATCAGGAATCCAGTTGTCATGGCCTTCGGGCCCTGGCCCCACTGCTCTCCCTAAAATTACTTCCTGCCCCCACCTCACCCTCAACAAATAGATAGATCATATAATAGCCCCCTGTGATTTCAATAACTCAGTAGCCCTCCCCCACCAAAACCATTAAAAGAACCCCATATATGAACTTCCAGGTTCCATGCAATCACAGCTTTCCTCAAAGTTTCCCCTTTATCCCTGTAGGCATTGCATAACTTCTTATTTTCATTTTAATTGGCATCTCCAATTTAGTGAGTGCTTCTTTAGCTTATATTTACTTTTCTTGGGTACTTATCTTGCATTTTCAATATCATATTTTAAAAAAAATTCCATTCCCCCTCAGCTGAGTTATCATTCAGTGGTATCTCACAGTTAACTTATTTGAGTTCACCTGTCATTCTACTGAAGCTTGCCTTTTTGAAAGTAAATGTTTCTTACTCCAAGACTTTCAAAATGATTTACACTAGAGAAACTTTTGAAATCAATCCCTAGCTGACCGGCTGGACAAAAGAGCTAAAATAATGCAATCGAATTTGGAAGCAAGCAAATCAAATGACAATGTCATTATTTACAACATTATTATAGAGCTGTATTACTAGAGAAGTACAGTATTGGTGTTTTATGGATGGTACCATTTCCTGCTGGGTCAGCTATAAGCTTTCATAACCCATACTGCAGTGTAACCAGTGTAGCTAGGCTGGTTGGATTAAAGTGTCAGGTTACAAGTCAAATAATATAAATCCTACCCCAAACTGGCAGTCTACATCACTAATTGTACAGTAATTAAATGGGTGTCATTCTTACCTACACCTTTGTGAGCATCTATACTAGTAAATTCAATGGTTCCATTGTGACCTTTCTTGGGATTCTCCTTATACTGTTTGTGAGATCCATTTGGATAGTACCTGAAAGCAAGTCCATAATCTGCTAGATAAATCTGAAACATTTAAAAGCAATAAAATGAAAAGGATGTTATTTTGAAAGCAACATTGTTATTATGTTATTTTCTACATCAGAACCGCAGACTTTCCAATCAAATCTGTTTTCTGTGCTGAGAAGCTGCTTTGTTCATCCTTTCCAATGATGTTATAAGTGAGGGGAGAAACTCATCAAATCATGGGCCAGGATTTTACAGCCCCTCCCGCCCGGCTGGATATTACGGTCCCGCCAAACTGAATGGAGATTTAAATGCATCGCCGCATCCGCCAGGGAGAGACACACAGTGGCGGGATCATAAAATCCTGGCCATGGTGTGCAAATCTCATGTCCCGTCACTATTCAGTACATGATTTTCCTATACCAGCGTGTTGTGACACCAATTTACAGATTAGTGATCAGTTTAAATACAAACAAGGGCAGAAACCTGAATGGAGGGTTTCAATCATGGTGTTCCAGGAAATACGGGCACCGACTTGGGAGATGACGACATATTCCAGGACTTTGCGGAGGAAGGTGAGTTTGGAGATTGGAAAGTGGTACGGACAGTGGGGTCAAGAATTGTTTTTTTTTAAGGAGACGGGTGATGACAGCAGATTTAAAGGAGATAGGAACAACAGCTGAATGGAAAACCATTAATAAAATCACTAACAAGAAGGCCAGGAGGAGGAAGTTGGGCGGTCAGTAGTTTAGTGGGAATTGTTAGAAATTAGGAATGTGTGTTTGATATGCAGCTTGGAATAAAGCACAGGGTTAGATTGATGCTGTAAGTTTTGTTTTATTAGAAACAAGTGGAATGAGTATTTTGACACATGACAATTGCCCTGTGTGTAGGGAAACCAATAACCCAGAAGATGGGGCATGGCCAGATGGTGCTTCAGCAACAATGGAAAAGTAACTGGGTAGATGTCTAAATAAACAACCATACTATAAAGTTGTGTTAGGATTGTTTATAACCTTGTTTAACAAAGCTGTTTGCTAAAACACATCAGTTAACCAATGTGTGAAAATAGAATAAGAGGTGGTTTTGTAACTGTTCCTATGGTAAATCATTCTTTGGTAAAAGTTTGTTAATGGGGTAGAAGAGTCAGACTGGATGGCTGGCCTATGGGCAGCTCTGAGCTGAAACAACTGGTAATAGACAGCAGCGGACAGGGAGGATGTCGATTGAACAGTAAGATTGAAGGCTGGTTTGATCCTAGGGAATGGTGTATGAAACCGATCAGGGAAACAACATAGAATGAGATATGGGAAACAATCCTTAGCATGCTAAAGGGGCACAATAAGGGTGGGCTTCTCTCCATGGTTTGAACAAAGAACTTAACATACTATTAGGCGCCTTATATTAAAAGGAACCTCTCTAGGACAATGGAATTGTGAATAACAAATCCCAGGGTCACCCCAGGAAATGGGCGCATGAGGAGCCATGGGGTTTGGTGGGGCCATGAGGTGGCATGGGTTGGCATGGATGAGGCATGGGGAGCGTATGGGGGTGAGGGAGGGGGTGAGAGGTGAGGACTAGAGGGATGTTTCATGTTTTATTCATTTTTTAAATCTTTTAGACACAGTGCCGAAGCCTCGAGGCAGGCCTTCAGCCCAGCCCGCCTCTGCACCCAGCACCCTCAGCTCTCCTGGGGTCGCGAGTCCTGACTTCTAATCCAGTTTCAGAATGTTACAGTACAAGATGTAACATGACAATAAGATCTGTAACTTATGAATATTTATGGAGTAAATACTATGAAAATGTAACAATTAGAGATCTTTCATATTCAACAGAGCACAAATGTTCAATGGCCACTGTTAGCAGCTTCCACAGATTTGAAAAAGAAAATGGTTGAGATTCCTAAATCAGTCACATCACTAAATCTTTTACCTTTTGCTCTTACATACTTGCTCTGTATGACCTTATTTTTTTCTCTTTTGTTCATTAAATAAAATAAGCATACATAACTGTGTTATCAGCAAGATGGATGTATAATACCTCTTTGTAATTTCTGAGGCCCAGAAGCAGGTTTGCTGACTTGATATCACCATGGATGTATTCATGTTCATGAATAAACTCCAAAACATCAAGCTGTATAAATGAATAAATTTAAAAACAAGTGTATGTCAGCCCACAAGGTACAGGGAACAAAATATTTTTTTTACACATGATAATGTTACGTTACTTTAAACAGCACAACACTGAGATACTGGATTTCTCATACACTCTCTAATCACAGGTTGAAATCATAATTGGAGACCATTTGAAAATCGCAGCTAATCACAAACCTTTCCAAAGCTAAACATTTAGCAGTTCAGCATGATGGTACTGTGCTAGTCATGTCCAAAACAAAACCAAAATAGCTACAATGTCTGTGACATTTAAATTAGATTACATCCTCACTTTCAGAGTTTTAGCATAAGAACTTTGCAAAGTTGGTGAATCATGTTAATGTGTGTTTCCATGGATCAGGTAGCCCTCTGATTCCTCACAAAGGCTATTCTTCTCATGCAAAAACCCACACACAAGAACGTTTGCTGAGTTAATTTAAAGATTCCCAAACTGAAGCCAGAGCACACCCAGCTCCTACATATGTGTACCTCTAGCACGGGTCTCGGGATTGTTGTCCACAGAAGTAAGCTATGTCAAAGATGCTGAGGCATAACATGTACACTGCAACCCTGGCTGACAGCATCTCAGCACAAATAAAACATATTTCAGGATCTGTATGGGCCGGATTTTACGTCCGGCGGGCAGGTGCGTGCCAGACCTGACCGGGCATAAAATTGCCCGCCTGCCCGTCGGACATAAAATCAGGCGAGGGTCCTGATGTCATTGCGCACTCGTGCAATATTTCGGTTGGCGGGCACACACGAGAGTCAGCAGCATGCCCGCCAACAATTAAGAGGCCTATTAAGGCCATTAATCAAATAATTTAAAGCTACTTTTCGCTGCCGATCCAACTTTACAGTTGGTGGGCGGGCAAGTCAGCCAGGCGACCTTTGAATTTTTTAGGAAACCTCGTCCATGGGCGGAATGAAGTTTCCAACATTAACTTAAAAAAAAAATTTATGACCATTTTTATTACGTTTATATTCATGTGAGTGAGTCCTATGTGGGGACATGTTTCTCACATTTTCAGAATCTTTATTTTTGATTCTAATATTCTGCAGCTCCCTGAGGCAGCTCCCTGCCTTCAGGGGGCTTTCAGTGTGCGGTCCATCATGCATGCGCAGACTTTTGCGCTCACCCTCCTCCCACCCCGAGCCCAGCAGCGCTGAGCTTCTCAGCGCGCCTTTCACACTGGCTGGCCGTTAATTGGCCAGCCCGCGTGAAATCGCGGCCGGGAGCCAATTGCAGGCAGCAGGCCGTTTCCTGGCCGTCCCTGGACCTGCCTGCCGCGCCTGCCCAGCGACCCGAAAAACCTGCCCTATGACTCAGTAATGTAGCACATCCTACGTTTAATCTTCAAGAGTGTTAACCATTTATACATAATTAATATATGTGCAACATTCTAATTGAACTGTTTTTTTCATTTTCCCCCTAGTCTGGGCAGAAATTTTCACTCGGTGGGTGGGTGCATGCCCGACCCACTCGAGCCTGAAATGACGCGCGTTGATGTCGGTTGAGCGTGCCGACGCCAACGCGAGTTGCGTGATAATTTGTTTGGCGGGCGCGCGCCGGAGCTAGCAGCGTGCCTGCTGACAATTAAAAGGCCTGTTAAGGCAATTAAGTTATCAATTAACTTGAAATTTTTCGCTGCCCGTCCAACCTTACAGTTGGCGGGCAGGCGAAAATGAGGTTTCCAAAAGCAAATAAAAATACAATAAAAGTTTTAAAATTGAATTAATAACATGTCCCTCCTCATGTGACAGAGTCACATGAGAGGACATGTTTTAGTACATTTTTATTTTCTTCATTTTCTTTTTTTAACAACGCCGTGCCTCAGGGAGATTATGAAGCGCTCACTCGCACGCATGCGCGAAGTTTGCGCTCGGCCCGCTTGTATTCCCCCTGCCCCCTGCACCAGCAGTGCTGAGCGCTGCCGCTCACGTTTCACGCTGGGCAGACCTTAATTGGCCCGCCAGCATGAAATCGCGGGCGATGATCGGCTTCCCAAAAGCCCCCCCGCCGGGCCCACCTGCCAATGGCAAAATTCTGCCCTCTAAGTAAATCGAAGTTTTACGGACCTCATTTTTAAAAAGATTCTAATACAACAACTACAATCAACTGTGACATAATGAATTTACAGGACCTATTACTTTCAAAATACTTGCAACAGCCTTGTAACTTACTAACATGGAGGCATAATTAATGGCATTTCACACTATTGCTATCACACAAAAATACAATTCAGTAACTAGTTTCAAAACTTCCATAAATGTTCCCTACAATTTACAACTTCCAACATTTTCAGATATATGGATTCCCCCCTTACCCTAAAGGAATGAATTCTAATGGCATTAAAAGTCAACAATAGAGCGCGAAACTCGAATCACATGCAGACCTGACCAGCCAGGGATGCAAGATTCCCTTCCCAGAAGGTCCTTAGTGAATCAATTCAATTTTAGCGGCAATCTGGCAACTTTCACTGTTATTTTCTGATGCTAATTGCCAGATTTATTGAATTGAATTTCATAACTTGCCACAGTCAATTTATAAGCTCTTGGTTATAGTCTAATACCATAAGCACAAGACTACCATACCATACCCATCACAAGGCTTTTGTCTTTTCAGCTGAGATTACTGAACACTGGGATCTCTGCCTGATATTTAGCCGCTCAAGCCCAGGGTGATGAGAGCAATTCTTGGACCTGAGCTGCTGGCTTGACTGAATTAGAGAACTCAGCAAAATCACAGGTATCAGACTTCATTTATGTTTTAGTACTATCTCAATGATGCATTTCTTCCTGAAGCCACCTACCATTTTGAGAACATTTTCAGTTTTGCAACCCAATGGAGGGATAAAGAATGGGCCATGTAAGAGTAGGAATACAAAGGAGCCTGTCTACCGTGTTATATTAGCAGCTACCCTAGCCCATTTGATTTTGCCCACAGTGTGTCTCATTAACCCAGGTGCTCATTTTGAACTAAGGTATTTAGTTCATTTACAGTGGTAAACAAAGCCTGGAGTTCAGTGTGATCCTGGCCTCCTATTCGTACAATATATGATACAATCATCATTTGTGTCCAATTGCTTACCAATTGACTGCCTATCTTCAAAACAGTTGCTTTACTCAGCCGGTTCCGACTTGCTTCCATCAGTTTTTGCAAATCTACGCCGAGTCTGTCTAAAACCATGAATCTGTAGCTATATAGGACAAAAAAGAAGGTTAAAACCATGTCATTGTTTCAGAGAGATAGGGCTGATCTACGGCAGCTTGACATTAGATGTGGGGCTTTCTCACCTCTTCCCATTGTGTTCAACCAACCCTGATCCCCAGTAAGTAGGAATTCCCAAGAAACTCAACTGGTGGTCCTTCATCCATTTCTTTACTGATAAAGGAATATACAAACAAAACCCACTATTAAAATACCTGTATTTTCTTTAGATGAGCACATGAAATATTAGCTTATTCCTTTGCTGTGTCCTGTTTAATCCTGTTATCTTAATAGTAGCACTGCAGTTATGTATCAGTAATTATTTTCCTCATTCATATGCTGCAGAATAAAGAAGATGATGATATGCGGACTTTAGCCTTGAACATACTGTAGCACTAATTTAAAAATGTATATAATTACTATGTACAAAGGCATCACAATGTACTTAAATTTCTACTTATTCATACAAGTACAGTCTCAGAAATAAAATGTGCAATTAGCATACTCTACATCACAGGTACCTACTGTGCTCAGATTTCGCTGCTCTCTGATAAAATTTCAGCTCCGTGAACAAGGGTCCATTATCCTGGTCCTCCTGGAACCAAGAATTACCTCTTATAATAGAGCATTCATATAGAAAAATAACAGAATTAACATCAAATAAGCATATGGCTCTACATGTAATATGAAGTAGTAACAAACATATCTATTCATGAACTGGTTCTGCTTGTGGACAAGTGAGTATTTTATCAAGTAGTTCTGAGATATACAAACTAGGAAGCTCCAAGGTTCAAACCATGATCCATATTGAGGGAGCTGATCGGGCACAATAATTGACTTCAGTATCCCTAGTTCAAAACCGCCACATTCCCAAATCCGATCTGACCACTCCTGTTGAAAAGTACACTTATAGGCATGTCAATCAAGACAGGATCTGACTTAGCTGTGACTGATGTTACTACAGTCTGACAGTCTATTGACCTTTGTCTAGATTCACATTCAAAAAACTAACTACTTGGGTAAGATGCTGGAGGAATACAATCACATTTGGACCTACACACCTCATACATTACACGATCGGGTGATCTTAATCAACAAAAAGTGCACCTGACTGTGCTGCACCTGTTTCATCTGCAGCATAGTCATTGGAGAGGGTAGTGAATAAGAGAATGCGGGTCAACTCCAGATTTTCCTCCTCTTGTCTACTACATGCCCCTCACTTGTCAGTATTCCTAAAGATAAAGTTAAATTCTGCAATCCCTTGCAAAGTGGAGGGGGAGCAGAGGTGAAAGCTTCTGGAGAACATTTGAAATTAGCTCAATCAGTAAAAGTAAAGAATAATTGGAAATGCATCTGCATCAACACTGACTTGCATTTATATAGTCTGTTTAAACATAGAGAAACATCTCAAGGTGCTTCACAGAGCAGAAGATAAAACAGGTGCTGAGACAAAGAATGATATTTTAGGAAGGCTGATCAAAAACTTGGTCAAAGAATTGGATTGTAATGGAGCGTTAAAGAGGAGAGGAAGACAGGAAGTGAATTTCAAAGTGTGGAGCTCATGTGACTGTAAGCATGGGTACAAAAGATATGGGGAAAGGAGGGTTTAATCAGGAAGCCTGAGCCCAGAAATAGAGAATTCAGGGAGGGTTGTCGGGCTGGAGGTGCAAAGCCATAGAGGGTTTTGATTACAAGGATAAGAATTTTTAATTTGAGGTGTTAGGGAATTAGGAATCAATGAAGGTCAGGGAGGAAATGGGTAAATGGCAAATTGGACAGCAGAGTTGTGCATAAACTGAAGCTTAAGAAGGGTGGGGGCAATATCTCCTTTACAATTTACTGGTGTGTGGCTAGTTTTATCAATGCGCTGTCCCTTTAAATAATCTTTGCAGGGCCATGCACGTGCATTATTCATTGAAGGACAAAGCCTGCGTGGTGTCTTTCAGGATGCTGCGTGGTCACACATCTGTACAGTTTGGTGGGAACATTGGGTGGAGGTTATCACGTTAGCCAAGAGAAACTTGGAGAAATTGAATCTGGATGTGACAAAGATACAAGTGGTAGTTAGGGCAGGGGTAGGTGATTTTATGGCAGTGTAAGTGTGTGGACTTTGTGGATGCAGGGAGCTGTCGGGTTAGAAGGTCAATTAATGGTCAAACAGGATGACCAGGTTGCCACAGTCTGTTTCAGCCTGTAAGAGCAGTCAAAGAAGGAGATGAAATCAGAGGTAAAGATGTGGAGTTTTTCCAGAGGCTGAAGATGGTGGCTTTGGTCTTTCCATTATTAAACAGAAATAAGTCATGGCTCATCCAAGACCGGATGCCAGACAAGCACCCTGATAACACTGAAGCAGTGAAGAGCTGAGAGATTGGCAAGAGGTAAAACTGGTTTTCATCAGTGTAATTGTGGAATTAAATTGCAAGAAGGTAATTAGCAAGGTGCCACAAGCATTAGTATTAGGGGCAATATTGTTTATATTTCTCATAAAGGATTTGAAACCCAGCTATCTGAGATTACTGATATGAGACTGGGCGGGACTTCAAAAAGAAAAAAGTTGAGTAAATTCAAAAGAGATTTAGAGAGAAGAGGTATTTGGGCTAATAAAAACTAAATGTTGTTTAACATGAAAAAACTACAAGGCCATGAAACTGGAGTGGGGGAATATTCAGCGAGATTATAAAACAAAGTGCAGAAAAAAACAGGGTGTAGCACAGGAGAAGAACCTGAGAGTACTGGTGGATAATTTGTGAAATTATAAGCACAGTATAATTCAACAGTAAAGAAGACAAGAAAGACCTTGTGGTATACAGTCATGGGAATAGGTCATAAATTGCTGGGGTAAGAATTGACCTGTATAGAACAGGGATTTGCCCCCCCATCTGGAGTTCTGTATACAATTCCAGCCAACATACCACTGTGAGGATATGCTAGCTTTTGAGAAGTATTGTGGTACGATATTAAACTCATCAGGAACTTGAGCAATGAGGAGAGACAAAGGAAGCTGGGAATATATAATTTAATGGCACACCAGGAGCAGCATAACATCACCTGACTTTGCCCCTGTCCCAGCTCATCTGCTGCTGAAACCCTCATTCATGCCCTTGTAACCTCTAGACTATTCCAACACACACCTGGCTAGCATCCCACATTCCACCCTCCGTAAACTTGAGGTCGTCCAAAACTCTGCTGTCGATGTCTTAACTCGCACCAAGTATCATTCACCTATCACCCCTGTGCTCACTGACATACATTGGTTCCTGGTCAAGCAACATCTTGTTAAAACTCTCATTATTGTTTTTAAATCTCTGCATGGTCTTGCCCCTCTCTATATCAGTAATCTCTTCCAGCCCCACAACCTCCAAGATATCTGCGCTCCTCTAATTCTGGCCTCTTGAGTATTCCTGATTTTAATTGCTCCACCATTGGTGGCTGCACCTTAGCTCCTAGGCCCCATGCTCTGGGATACCCTCCTTTCACCTCTCCACCTCTGCTTTTAAGACATTCCTTAAAACCTCTTTGACTAAGCTTTTGGTCATCTGACCTTATATCTCTACATGTGTCTTGGTATCTTGTTTAATAATGCTCCGGTGAAGGATCAGGGGCATTTTATTATTTTAAAGGCACTATGGGCGGAATCGTCCCAGGTTTGCACTAAGTGCAGTACTGGGCAGCTGAAACGACATTTTACCTGCTGGCCACAATAGCGGCTTCTCACACCGTATTGTCCCAAACCCACTGCATTAATTATACATTCCTGGGAAACACAGAGTTTCGATGGCGGGTGGGCCTTGAGACTGCTGCAAATAAGGCATGGCCCGAAAGGCATGAGGTCTGCAGCCCCTAGGTTTAGTGACAAGTCCTTCGAGCGCCTTTTGGATGCTGTGGAGGCTCGCTGTGGTGTCCTCTACCCCCGCTCTGGCTGCAGGAGGGACAGCAACATTACCACTCCGGCTTGGTAGGCAATGGCAGTGGTGATCAGTGCCAATGCTGCACAGAAGAGTTTGGCCATCCAAGGCAGATAGAGGATGATTGATCTCAACCATTCCGCCATGGTAAGGCAACCATCTCATCACTCTAAACTCTCACACTCAAGCTCATCGCACATTCACTGGCATCTCACTCACTGCCAGCTCAAGGGACATCACCACACACTCTTTCACACACACCCTCACATCTCCATCTGGCCTCATCTCCTCTGGAGACTGCCTCCTTAGCCCACACCATTTTGAGGCCACTTGCATAGATCAACTTGTGCCCCACACAAACCTTGGGCTACCCCTTCCTCAGTACAACCCTCAGCCTGCAGTCTCTTCCTTTGCCTGAGGCCACCTCTCCCCCTTCCCCAAACAAGCCCTTGCCCTGCAGCCGTACAAAGCCTTATGGCTGGTCTGGTAGATAGAGACCTGCCCATGAGACCCCTAAAAGTGACGCGGTGCTGTCAGCGAAGCCTGGTGCTGATGACTGTGAGTGCTGCCCAAAGCAAGATAGGCAAACAAATCTCAAAGTCCCGAGTGCAGTGCAGCTTAGCAGGCGAACGTCACTTATGTGCAATTGTGAAACAAGTTGGCGTGCAATCACGCCGGCGTGGGCGGACGATCCAGTTTGGGGGGGATGAGTTCGGCAGGCTAGCCTATAATGATATGCAAATATAATACAACGAGGTTCCCGATGTCCGACGGCAACGCAGCCTGCCTTCGACGGGCTGAGCGGACGATTGCAAACTGGTTTCACGACGTCACAAAACCGATTTTTGGCCTTCTCGCCACATTGCCCACTCACGCCACCAAGCACCCCCCAACGGACACGGAAAATTCCCCCCTACATAAATAGAAGTTGTTGTTGATGATTAAAACTTTAATTGAATCATTGTGTAAAGATTTCTGAAAGTAGAGTACTTACTACTTTGATGACATATACCGCATCATCCCCAACATTCTTCTCTGTTGCATGAGAAGCTAGAAATAATTTAGAAGATATCAAGATAAAACAGGGATCAGAACAAAAGTAAACACTAATTATTGGTACAGAACTTCATCAATGGACTGCTAATTGAGGGTTAACAGTGAACTAGCAGCCCAACTGCCAGCTACTCTCATGCTAGCTCCAGAAGTCAAACTAGCCAAGTTCACCTTCACAGACTTGTAAGCATCTACTTACTTTCTGTGCTACTTCATGAAGCCAAAAGCATGCAATAACATCCTGCAAAGCATATTTCATTCCAGTGTGCTCACTCCACAGAAAGCAGACAATGTTTGTAGAATAGGGAATTCCCTTAATACACCATATTATTAATTGCAATCAAGCAGTGCAGCGGAATTCCAAAATTAGATCCCTGGTCTGTGCTAAGTTAGTTGATCTCAGTCAAAGCGCTGGTGGTAATGCAACAACTGGCCTCACCACCAGCAGGCGAGACAAAAAAAAAGCATGTTCTCCATTCCCAAATTCTATAAGGCCTGCTTGATGCTCAGCTTGTAAAACAATGAGAAAACAATCAATCGACTATCAGATTAGAAACTTGTAATTAATCCTGTTATTGCTGTATATCTCAGTTGTTAAAATTCCTGTTGAATGTAATGCTGATAGTGGTAATTGTAAAAATAAGGTTGGAACCACATGTTTCAATTATGTCCAAATATGAACCAAAACAAGAGCAGAATTGGAGTAGGTTATTCAATCCAACGAGCCTGCTGTGTCATTTTGTTAGTGCAAGCAAATCTTCATCTAAATTCCCTCCTTTTCCTTACATCCTTGCGTATCCTTATTTCTCATATAAATACATATCTTACTTTTTAAAACTTTGATAATATAGCAGATATTTCAATCAAGGTGTCAACAGAACCCTCTTTAAGGCCTTCCTATCCCTCCCATGACAGAGAAGCAACCTAAAACTAAACACAATGGGGTAGAGTTTCCTTTTTGGGTGCAATTGGCAACCCAGGCCCACTCTGCACTGAAACAATCTGAAACTTGCACTGGTTTTCTGAAGTGAATTTATGGTTCAAGTTTCTGTTCAAATTAATTTGTACAATCTCAGATGCAAAAATTTCCATGATCCAGTTCAATAAGGCAGAGTTTTGGAATGGAATTGTTTATTTTCCCCCCTTGTATTAAAAAACATCCATTGATGTGTTTAAGAGTGGTAACCTGATGCAATTTTACTGAAACAGCCAGAAATAATTTTATCACAAAAATATCAGCATTTTTAATAAGTATCCAGTCTAAAATGTAAGTAAACTCATTTTAAATAACTGAAAATGGCTTTTAAAAAACTATAAACCATTTTCTAGTTTCATTGGTATATATTAGCCAGTTTCTTAATAAATTAAACATTCTTTAATATTTGAAAAACGTAGAAAAGGTGCCTAATAGTGCCTTTGCACCTAAAAATCACAGTTTCATTTGAAGAGCCTCCTTAAAGGGCCGAAAATAAGTACAATAAGCACCAATTAAGCATTAATTCAATCTAGGATCTTGTGGGTGGGACCGACATTCAGCACAATGTCTTTAAAACCAGCAAAAGAATTTGCTCTTCATGTAACATGCACTTGAAATTCCTCAATATTTTATGCTGGTTTGATCATTTCCAACTGATTCAAGTTAGCCAGAAAACATCCACCATTATCAAAGACAAAAACTACATTTACCAGCCATTTTGGGAGAATGACCATACAGGAGGAACACACAATGATTAATTCACTATGTATTTCTTTCAGCTAAAAGAGGCTTTATTAAATTCTCAGCATCTTGGAATCAGCAACAATTTAGATCTATTTTGGTCATCTCTATTGGGGTCCTTCACTGAGAAAGTGATAGTGTAGCTGTCCAGAATATTGTGGTGACTTTGTTTCACATGGTGACTATTAAACATCATGGCTCACCCTTTAACTCTGATGAATTTCACTATACTTGTGCAAATATGCCACTGTATGGATAATATTTCAGTTATTGATTATGAATAAATAAATTTTCCTTTCCATTTTTTAGTCTGGTACATGACATTGTACATTATTCTGGACTGAATTTATTCACTATATTTACAGTTTCTGATTGCTAAAGTGATGGTCTTGGTCATATGGATTGTACAGATGAATTAATAAACTAATATGAAAATTAACTAAGGATATACCTCACACACAGCTATTGATTAATAATGGCAATATGAGATACCAGGAAAAATGCACCTTGCACTGGGCAGAATGGCATTTGCCTTCACCCACTTGCTTTCTATTGTGTTCAGTACAAGAACAAATACCTTAGCAACTTAATTGACATAAAAATAAAAACAAAAACACAGATGCACTAAAATATTAGGATGGATTAAGTTTTTTTTGTGGTGATCTGCGATAGGAAGTTCCAAAACTTCTTGCACTTGTTCTTGCTCCCTCAATTGGCTTTTTGGTGCAAAGCAACAATTGGGAAAGGGATATATTAATAATGAACATTTGCTTTAGATAAACCACCTTTAAAGGCTCAGGCTTTCTCAACAAAGAAATTGTTATGAAATGGTTCATTATGCTTCCTTACCCAAGTGTATCAGCCCACATCCACCTTTACCAATAATTTTCCCGAGCTTCCACTGCTTCTTCTCAGAATCCATCAGGATCAAGCCCTCAGGGAGAGGATCAGGAAGCTTCTTTCTCATGTTACCTTTGGGTGGCATCATACCTAACAAAAATCAAGACAGGTTTTAGTTCTGTATATGAAAGCACAAAACGCACAGCAGTTCATTTTCTTTTCCATTTTCTTGGCTCTTTTTCCAGTTAAACTTTTCTCCTTCCTTTTCCAATGTAAAGTCAATTGATCAAGATTTACTGATAATAGTAATGGTTCCAGATATATAATGGCCCAAATTTTGAGATAGTAATGAGGTGTTTGCTGTCATTTCTTCCCGAAAACCAACAGCAACTTTGGAAGTCTGCACATGCTCAAAATAATGTGGAAATCCAGTTGCTGTCAGTGTTGAGGCACCCAGAGTACAATCCCTTAACAATCAGTGAATTGACAAACTTTAATTTTTACGCTGTTGGGCTCATTGTAAAAGCCTTTGAAATAGTTGCATCTAGTTCAATGCATTGCAACTGGGGCCAAAATGTTCTGCTCCCGTTGGCAGGGCCTTCTGCACAAGCAGCTGAAGATTCACAGAGAGCCGTCACTTGTAGGCGCCTCGCTAGACCCAGGGTCTATAGATGGTGCTCGTCATTCCTGCAGACGACTGAGAACCAGTGTCGCCGGAGACTGCGCATGTCTAGGGAACTGGTTGGTCACATATGCCACCCGCTGCAGGATTTGCTGCCACGGGGACATGGAGGTCATCTACTGCTAGTGGTCATGAAAGTGACCGCGGCGCTCAATTTTTACACCAGTGGATCTTTCCAGAGCTCCACAGGTGACCTATACGGGATCTCGCAAACCTCCACTTGCGTATCCAGGTGGTCATGGACACCATCTTCGCTGAGGTACAGAACTTTGTGCATTTTGACTGGGATCAGGAAAGCCAGGAAGCAAAAGCGCTGGGATTTGTGACAATCTCAGGTTTTCCACAGGTGCAGGGTGCCATTGAATGCACTCAAGTGGCGCTCAGATTTCTGTGGCAACAAGTGCTCCAGTACGTCAACCACAAGGGCTTCCACTCGCTGATTGTTCAGCTGGTGTATGACAACCACAAACACATCCTACAGGTCTGCGCACGATTCCCAGGGAGTGTCCACAACTCCTACATCCTCAGCAGGTCTCAGATCACTGACATCTTCCAGGGTCCAGAGAGGCTGCAAGGTTGGCACCTCGAGGGCAAGGGCTACCCACAGATGACGTGGTGATTGGCACATGTGGCAGCCTCAGACTGCAGCAGAGCAACGGTATAACAAGGCTCATGCCACAACCCGGACTATGGCGGAGCAAACGATTGGCAATTGAAAATGAGGTCCTGATACCTCGACAGGTCCAGTGGAGCACTGAATACAGTCCCCAGAGGATGTCACTGATCATGGTTGCTTGCTGTGCCCTTCACTACCTGGCGCTCCAAGGAGGGGAGGACCTGGCTGAGGCAGCGATGAAAGAGCTGCACGTTTCATCCGATGAGGAGTATATCGAAGGGGATGAGGATGATGTGGTCTTCAAAGGCAGGGATGGAGACGATGAGGCCATCGCACTGGCCAGATGAGGCAGGCGTGCTCATGGGGCCCTAATAGCTGCAAAATTCGTGGAGGATGATGACGAGATACAGTGAGGATAGTCGTGACATCCTCACCTTGCATCTGTGAATGTTTGACTCCTATGTGGCTGATGGCAGCACACATACTCTCAGTGCTCAGGCTCATGTCATGGAAATGCAGTGGAGGCCCTAATAATTGCTCGATCACAGGAGGATGATGAAAGCATGCAGTGAGGACACTCCATAGATCTTCACATTGCCTCTGTGAATGTCTGACTCCTGTGTTGCTGATGACAGCACTCTTGCGCTCTGTGATTAGGGTCATATTCTGGAGATGAAGCCATGAAACTTTAAATGAACCTGATCCTTTGGCAGCTTTCATCGCCTGTACCCTTCAGGACCACACCGTCACCAGACACAGAGGCTGAAGAGATGGGGGACCAGCCCCATTTCAAAGGGTTTTAGGAGTACACAGAGAGAATGACGGAACTCTATGATGCCTGCCCGCCACATTCTGGCAGCAATGACAAGCACCATTGAGGTGAGTCCAGTGAGTGTGAAGCCAAACTATCACTTTGTTCTGAAGGTTACATGCTGCACAGGAAGGAGGCCCTGGACTGGGACACTTGCTTTTATCTTGTGCAGGAACCAAGGTTTCACATGACATGAACACTGCTCATCATAACAAGGAGCCATAGACAAAGAGAAATTCCTGTCTGTGATTACCTTGGCAGGTGTCCTCTAGAGTGCTGAGACCTGGAGGGCCCCAGCTGCTTTGGGTATCCTGCTGTAGACCAGATTCACCCTCCTCAGCCTATGGAGCTGGAGATGATGGAATCACAGGAAGAGGGGATTTGAATCGGCCAGACATTTCCGGAGTCACCTGGGTGGATGGCCCCGGAGTGTCGAGCTGCTGGTCCTCCTCCCTATGGGTGCCCGAGGCCCCTGGCTGGCTCCTTGAGGAGAAGGGGCAGCTGGAGTGAGATCGAGCTACCCCACACCCCTCTCATGTTGACCCTGTTGAGGGCCAACTATGGCATCAGCGATGGAGTTCAGCCCGCGCAGCAGTGCAGGAGCGATGTCCTGGACCAAGGTCTCCATGGCGGCCGCCATCCTGCCAGTGTTGACCTCGGTGCATCAGCTTGCCAGCGCTATCACCTCAGACTGATAGCAGACGGACTCCTCCATCGTGCCTTGCAATCTGAGGAGTGCAGTGGATATCCCTTCCTGATGTGGGCCTCCCTGCCATGGACTTAATCGGGGTCATGGGGGCAAGATTGCAAGGTCCCGCCTGCCACCCTCCCCCTGATTAAATGCCCATCCACCACCAAACTCGTCACAGGGGAAGACACAAGATGCCGCCTAACATTTGAGGTCCATGGTGACATTTCATGTTTTCAACAACAACAACTTATTTATATAGCATTTAAAGTGATGAAACGTCCCAAGGTGCTTCACAGGAGCATTATAAAACAAGGTATGACACCAAGCCACACAGGGAGACATTAAGTCAGAAGTCCAAATCCTTACTCAAAGCAGTAGATTTAAGCAGTGTCTTAAAAGAGGAAAACAAGTTAGAGAAGAAGGGAATTTCAGAGCTCGGGGCCAAGGCACCTGAAGGCACGGCCACTAACGGTGGAGCGATTATAATTGGGAATGCACACAAGGCCAGAATTGGAGGAATGTAGAAATCTCGGAGGATTGTGGGACTGGAACAGATTACAGAGATAGGAAGGAGCAAGGCCCTGGAGGCATTTGAAAATAAGAATACAAATTTTAACATCAAGACAATGCTTGACCGGGAGCCAATGTAGGTCAGCAGGCACAGGCATGATAGGGGAATGGGACTTGCTGTGAGTTAAAACAGGGGCAGCAGAGTTTTGGATGACTTCAAGTTTATGAAGATGGTAGAATGTGGGAGACCAGCCAGGGGTGCACTAGAATAGCCAAGTCTAGAGGTAACGAAGGCATGGATTGAGGGTTTCAGCAGCAGATGAGTTGAGATGGGGTGAAGACGAGCGATGTTATATCAGTGGAAAAAGGAGGCCTTAGGAGATGGCATTAATATGAGGGCAGAAACTCATCTCAGGGTCAAACGTGACAAGGTTGCAAACAGACTGGCTTAATCTCAGACTGTTGCCAGAGGGGTGGTGTTTGCAGTTTGGAAGAAATATCTGCTCATCCAGTATTGGATGTTGGATAAGAAGTCTGATAACAGTGAAGAAGATGAGAGAGGTGGTGGTGAGGTGGAGCTGGGTGTCATCAGTGTTTAGTAGGAAAATGGATGCCGTGCTTTTGTTTGATGTTCTGAAGAAGGTTCATCATGGACCTAAATCATTAAGGGTGGGATTTCCCGGCCCCGCCCTGCCCACCGCCAGCATCGTCCGGTTTCACCAAAAGCCAATGGGCTTTTGGCTGGGCTGCGGAATCTCCTGCTAGGCTAGGGAATCCCGGCCTGTTTCCCTTTTCACATGCTGCATGACCTGCTGAGTATTTCCAGCATTTTCTGTTCTTATTTTACACCGTTGGTTAATTGCACTGATTATGGAGAGATTTTACATTCAGGCTTGTGCTAATTATTTTGTGCAGAAACTTGGGCGTAATTTCACTGTGTCAGGATGGGCAAAGTCTTGGGTGCATTTTGGCAACGATTTGCCAATTGTGCCCTTGGGGCAAACTCAAGGCCAGTGTCGTGTGTCCACACACTGGGCAAACAGTGTGCGTGGTTCTGGCCGCCTGTTCCCACTGTCGTAGGGAATCGGGGAGCAGTCCGGGCATGGTGAAGCCAGCAATCGGAAGTTTAAACTTTCCAGGTAAGCCGTTTGCGCGTTAGGACATGCCCATCCCCATATCGAAAGATTCAGGCCAGTCACTCTGTTCCTCTTTCCTGCCTGATCAGTAACTTTCAGCATTTTCTGATTTTACTTTCAGAAGTTTATAATTTGCATGCAGTTCAATACCATAGCCTATTAAAAGCAGGTTTTTAAAGACAGAAGTTTACATTTTTGCAGAAGATAAATGAAGTAAACATGTACATTACAAAGGGCTTGAAGATGGGAGGTCAGGAAATTGGAGTGTGTAATAGACAGCTGGGCCAGACCACTCTCCCGGGCACTGGGCACTGGCTGCCTCCTCGTACCGAGGTCTCCGCTGCTCGCTGAACCGAATCGCGCTGGAAGCAGCAAAGTGGTAATGTCTGAACCACAGCCCGAGTAAAGCTCCGGGACCTTTGAAAAAGTCACAATGCTCCAGCCATTAGCTGGAAAAAAGCTGGTGTTTCAAGTTTCAGCCCCGGCGCACGGTCTCTGATCATGATTCTGTGCAGTAGTTTCTGTTTGTGAAAAAAAACCAGACTGACGTAATCCTGGGAAATGTGATACCCCTGTGACACTTCAATGAGCTTGTGAGGAAGTGGAATTAAAAACTCAGCCTTGAAGTGACTCGGCGTTTTCTCCTTGTGCGTTGCCAACAAAAGTTGGGGGTGGGGGAAGCAATTCTAAACGTTTGCGATTGGCTCGCAGGTCCTTCCCATCGACAGTTGTAGACTTCCTGTAGACGGCTGCTGAAGGTTGTGGATGCTTTTAGACTGACCCCATTGCTGTTATCTTGGTTTGCCAGGGGTTGGAGTCTGTTGATGGATGAGGACAAATGAGAAATGTGGCACTATTACAGAATAAGTACTGTCCTGAGGTTGTGGTTGTGACAAAGTAAAGAGAACATTACTCTGTAGAAAAACAAAAAATGTTGGAAAAACTCAACAGGTAAATGGTAGCATTTATGGAGGGGGAGGATGGTTGAGGCAGGAACCCTCACAACATTTAAGAAGTATTTAGATGAGCACTTGAAACGCCATAGCATACAGGGCTATGGGCCAAGTGCTGGAAAATGGGATTAGAATAGATAGGTGCTTGATGGCCAGTACAGACACAATGGGCCGAAGGGCTTGGTTCTGTGCTGTATAACTATGACTATGAGAAACAAAGTTAATATTTGAATCCTTATAACTCTGCATATACTCTGTATACCTCTGCCTTGGAATGTTTGATGCTCCCCATTTACCTAGCACAAACCTTGTTATATTATTTATAAAATGCCAGGGACTGTTATGATAGTGGAAGTAAGCGAAGCTGTTTGAATACATGTTTATACATATGTACACATTAGGACTGGCAGTGATGTAATTACTCGCGTGCTGTCACTATGATGCCCAACTAGGGACACATTTAAGAGCAGTTTCTCAATAAAGCACCTAGTACCAACATCAATGCTGACTCTTCAGCCCAGTTTGTACTGATCTAAGCACAGAAAATACAACATGGTGGCAACAGTGGTGGCTCCGCAGCCCAACAAGAAGTGGGAAGCAGGTGGCACGATCTGATCATAGTTCTCCCGAGGTGAGTAACAAAAAATTTAGGAGCGAGCTGAACGCGCTCTAGCTCTTTGCCCTGACCAAACAGAGTAAATGCAGCAGGAGTGTTAGCCAGTGAGACGAGTACAATGATAGTGTATTTGGACATGGATTTATGCTTACACCGATGCCACACCTGCACACCTGTAACTGGCCCCAGCACGAAAAGCCCTCCCATCTCATTTGTTATAGTGTCTAAATGCAGCTGGCAGGGTGCACTGCCACAGAATGAAGGCATCATGATTGCTGCCAGGATACCGAATATTGACTCGCATAAATCACTGAGTGGTATTGTGTCGGCCTTGCCAACACCACACCTCACCCCCCCTATCAGGGTCTGCATCTTTTCCCTGTAGTGGGCTAGCTAGCCCTAGATGAAGACAAAAGAAAGGCATGCGATGAGAAGGGATGCAGCAGAGGTTCATAAAGATGCATGTCCCCTGTGTGTGTGGTGAGCCCTCCCAAGCAGGTCTGAGGATGGCGAGTGCGCAGCCTGATACATGGGATGGTGGTGATGTGAAAGTTTCTGTCAGACATTCGGTGGTGATATGTGTGCCCGCTAATGGTTGTGTGAGATTCCTGAAGAGGGTAGCCTTTTGAGTACATGATGCCATGATGAGAGTTTGATACTGGAAGGAGTTGATGGATGACTTACCCTGGCGGAGTGGATGAGATCATTCATCCTCTTTGCATTGGATGGCGTTTCAGGTGTGGTTGTCTGCCACACTGACATCCCATGAAATGGCCTCCCATGCTGGAGCGGTGAGGCTGGTATGCTTTCTGGAACCATCCTTGGGATCTAGGACATTCCTATGCGCCCCCACTCCTCTGATCAAGGCCTGGGGTGCCTCATGGCTGAAGCAGGGTGCTGCCTTCTCCAGGCTTGCAGTCTTCCACATTTGGATCAATCACATCTCCGTATGTGTCCTGAAGACAGGTGGGATGGAGAGAGTGAGATGTGTGTGCTTGGCTGGCATTTAAATATGGCGCTCGGACCTTTGACCCCGCCAGCTGATGGCGGGGCAGATGAATCAGCTCCTAACCCGCCAGGTGATTCGGAGAGATACTCACCTGTGCATAATTAATAAGCTTCCAATGTGGAATCAGGCACGATTTCCCACCATTCCGAGCAGCAGGATACACGCCTCGAAACGTCTGCCACTGCACTTAGTTTCAAAAATGGAAAATTCCACCCCTTGTCATGAAAGTCCTTTAAGTTGGTCATTGGGAATTCAATATCTTTTTGGACTCTACGGGAATCGTAATAACAGCCATTAACAATAATGCCTTTATCCTGGGGTGAGGTCACAGTTGTCACTGCAATGGGTGGCAGGCCTCACTGAGGATGTCCTTACTGAAATGCAGACGTCTTGCATATCATTCCTCACTGGGCGAGGTGGGGGAGAAAGCTGTTAGGGTGGTGGGGAAGAGAGTAGTCAGAGTGGGAGGGAGAGAGCTGCCAGAGCCAGGGGAGAGAGCTGTCAGATCGGTGGGGTGGAGTGGGGGGGAAGGGGGGTGGAGTGGGGGGGAAGGGGGGTGGAGTGGGGGGGAAGTGGGGGGGAAGGGGGATGGAGTGGGGGGGAAGGGGGATGGAGTGGGGGGGAAGTGGGGGAGAGCAGTCAGATCGGTTGGGGGAGAGGGCTGTCAGAGCCAGGGGGGGAGAGAGTTGTCAGATCCGGGGTGGGGGTCGGGGTGGGGGTGGAGGTGGGGGGCCGCAGCGGAGAGCAGTCAGATCGGTTGGGGGAGAGGGCTGTCAGAGCCAGGGGGGAGAGAGAGTTGTCAGATTCGGGAGTTGCGGGGGAGAGCAGCCAGAGTGGGGAGGGTGCTGTCAGATTGGGTGGGGGAGAAAGCTGTCAGAGTGGGGAGTGAGAGAGTTGTCACAGTGGGGAGGGTGAGAGAACTGTCTGAGGAGGGAAAGAGCTGTCAGATCAGGGGCAGGGTGCCAGGAGAGAGCAGTCAGAGTGGGTTGGGGGAGAAAGCTGTCAAAGTGGGAGGGAGAGAGCTATCAGATCAGGTAGTGGGGAGAGAGCTGTCTGATCAGAGGGGTGGTGAGGGAGAGTTGTCAGATAGAGGAGGGAGAAAGCTGTTAGATCGGGGGTGGTGGGGGGAGCTGTCAGAGCTGGGGTTCGGGGGTGGGGGAGAGAGCTGTCAGATCGGGGGAGCAGGGAGAGAGCAGTCAGATCGGTGGGGGGAGAAAGCTGTCACTTCAGGAGAGAGAGCTGTCAGATTGGGAGGGGAGAGAGCTGTCATATCAGGGGGTGACAGCAATCAGATTCTGGGGTGGGGAGAGCTGTCAGATCACAGGAGAGAGCTGTCAGATTGGGGATGGGGAGAGAGCTATCAGATTGGGAGGGGGAGAGAGGTGTCACTGGGGTTCACGATCCACAGTTTGGGAACCCCTTGGCTAGGGCCTTCTGCATCGAGCTCTTCTCTTCCTCCATCCTTGTAGAGCTTCCTCTCTCTGCATTATCTGCTCAATTTTTGTGGTGCAGACCCAGAGGTACTGCAACAACAACCCCCATGGCTCTTGCAGATCATAGGTGACAAAATCTTCTGTCCACCCTGAGTGGAATACATCAACTTGCCAACAGACTTCCAAAAACGAGCTACAGTGCTTCCACTAACTTTGACATGGCAAAAGTAAGTCAAAAGTACCTCACCTGCAGTTGGAAGCCTGTCATTCTAAATAGTGGGATTCCCTATGCTATTGAATGCAAGTTCAGCTGAGAATGATTAGCACAGGCGCTCTGTGAACCTGCGTAGTGGAAGTTTCAGCAATGTGTGTCAAATCAACTGAGAGGGCTGATTAATGTCACAATCCAAACTCTTCTCACTCTACTGGAAAATGCACAAACACAGCAAAAATGGGTGACAGTGCAGCCAATGAATGACACTTTATTCTTTCTAGGTTTAAGTAGCACTGCTACAAAGTCCAATTTCATGGCCTCAGAATCCTGATTTGTTTGGTCTTAAATTAATGTCTGAGGTGAATTTCTGTGAGGGCTAAGTACAGTTAGAGTTGCTGAGTTTGAGTTGCTTAATATTCTAAAAAGGTGTTGAATTAAATAAAATTAGCTTGCAAATCTGTCCTTCGTTGGAATGCTAAACAGCGTATTAATGTGGCACAAATTTCCAGTTTAGGCAACTATATAGATTGCCATAGTTTATGAATGATCAGTCTTATGAATGAGGAAATCATAGAGTTTTGCAGCATAAATTATTTGGCCAGTCGAGCCTGTGCTGCTCTCTGAAATGGCTATACAAATATTCCTAAACTGCCTTTCCCAATCCTCTTTAAAATGTTTGTTTTTCTATTATTTATTCTCTCATTTTATTTTGGATTCAGCTCCACCATTGACTCTAGTAAGGCATCCCTTGAGCAAAAAACACTGCATTTTTAAAAAAAACTACTAACCTCTCTGTTTCGCTTTTGATGAATACCTGAAATTAAAATATTGTCATAACCTCTCAAGTTTGTTACAGTCTTGTGACACACTCTTGGGTAAAGTAATGTTTTAACTATTGCGCACATAAGTTTGGTGACTACTATTTGACAGAACATTCAGACAATACCAAACCACTTTAAATGGAAGAGACAACTGGCAGTAAATCAAATGTCCAGTGTGTCAAAAACAGTAAGCAAGATTGGTGATTGACAATCACAATGTGAAGTCTATGTTGCCAAAAGACCAGCTTGTTCAGTAATAGCAAAAATGGTGTCAGACAGATTAAATCTGATGCAATATTAGAACAAAGGTCGTCAACAGTTTCACCTACACGGTTGTCATAAAAACACTTTCAGGTTAAAATCATACCTTTTGAAAGCTGTTGTTGGAAAATGTTGATATACTTAAACTCTTTGTCTCAATCTTTTCTACTAGTAAGATGGTGTGGTCTTGAAGCAAGGACTGAATATTGTGGATGTTACAGAATTTATGTTATCTGTAAGCAAAAAAATTCAACCAAAACTAGATTTTAAATTAATAGAACAAATCTTCTCATGCATCTACCATGAAAATCTGGCCCATATACTTAACTTATTGATATTTGTGATGAGTCATTTTGTAAAGAAACATTGAGTGTGAGTTGCTGTAGGAAATAATAATATTCCATAATTTGCCAAAATTACTATCTTCACAGTTGACCCTAAACCAAGGATCTTCAAAACATTTGAGTCCTTTAAAACAAAAACAGGATTACCTGGAAAAACTCAGCAGGTCTGGCAGCATCGGTGGAGAAGAAAACAGTTGACGTTTCGAGTCCTCATGACCCTTCGGCAGAACTGAAGTATAGTTAGGAGAGAGGTGAAATATAAGCTGGTCAAAGGTGGGGGGTGGGGGGAGAGAGAAGTTGAGGGTGGGGTGGTTGTAGGGATAAGCAAGCAGTGATAGGAGCAGATAATCAAAAGATGTCACAGACAAAAGGATCAAAGAGGTGTTGAAGGTGGTGATATTATCTAAGAAAAGTGCTAATTAAGAATGGATGGCAGGACCTCTCTGTCTCAATTTCTGTTGATAGACTGTCCACCAATATCCATTACAAGCCTACCGACTCCCACAGCTACCTTGACTACAGCTCCTCACACCCCGCTTCCTGTAAGGACTCCATCCCATTCTCTCAGTTCCTTCGCCTCCGTCGCATCTGTTCTGATGACGCTACCTTCAAAAACAGCTCCTCTGACATGTCCTCCTTCTTCCTTAACCGAGGTTTTCCACCCACGGTCGTTGACAGGGCCCTCAACCGTGTCCGGCCCATATCTCGCGCATCCGCCCTCACGCCTTCTCCTCCCTCCCAGAAACATGATAGGGTCCCCCTTGTCCTCACTTATCACCCCACCAGCCTCCGCATTCAAAGGATCATCCTCCGCCATTTCCGCCAACTCCAGCATGATGCCACCACCAAACACATCTTCCCTTCACCCCCCCTGGCGGCATTCCGTAGGAATCGTTCCCTCCGGGACACCCTGGTCCACTCCTCCATCACCCCCTACTCCTCAACTCCCACCTATGGCACCTCCCCGTGCCCACGCAGAAGATGCAACACCTGCCCCTTCACTTCCTCTCTCCTCACCGTCCAAGGGCCCAAACACTCCTTTCAAGTGAAGCAGCATTTCACTTGCATTTCCCCTTAGTCTACTGCATTCTTTGCTCCGAATGCGGTCTCCTCTACATTGGAGAGACCAAACGCAAACTGGGCGACCGCTTTGCAGAATACCTGCGGTCTGTCCGCAAGAAAGACCCAAACCTCCCTGTCGCTTGCCATTTTAACACTCCACCCTGTTCTCTTGCCCACATGTCTGTCCTTGGCTTGCTGCATTGTTCCAGTGAAGCCCAACGCAAACTGGAGGAACAGCACCTCATCTTCCGACTAGGCACTTTACAGCCTTCCGGGCTGAATATTGAATTCAACAACTTTAGATCTTAAACTCCCCCTCCCCCCATCCCCACCCCGTTTCTTCCCCCTCCCTTTTTTTTCAATAATTTATATAGATTCTTCTTTTCCCACCTAGTTCCATTATTTTTAAATCTACAACTAATACTTTGTTAGTCTGTCCACCCAACCCCCACTAGAGCTGTACCTTGAGTATCCTGCCATCCATTCTTAATTAGCACTTTTCTTAGATAATATCACCACCTTCAACACCCCTTTGATCCTTTTGTCTGTGACATCTTTTGATTATCTGCTCCTATCACTGCTTGCTTATCCCTACAACCACCCCACCCTCAACTTCTCTCTCCCCCCGCCCCCCACCTTAGACCAGCTTATATTTCACCTCTCTCCTAACTATACTTCAGTTCTGCCGAAGGGTCATGAGGACTCAAAACGTCAACTGTTTTCTTCTCCACCGATGCTGCCAGACCTGCTGAGTTTTTCCAGGTAATTCTGTTTTTGTTTTGGATTTCCAGCATCCGCAGTAGCTTTTAGCTTTTTGTTTTTATCTCTGAGTCCTTTAAACATCTCTAAACAAGATGTAACAGACTTCAGACACAATAAGCATGGAGACAGTTCATTATTCTATCACAAATATTCACATCAGACATTGATTCTTTTGTTGTTTTAAGACCTTTAAACAGGACAGAAATCAAAAACCAACTGAAAACTCATTTTTTATTTAACTTTTTAATTCACAGGATGTGCGTGTCATTGGCAAGGTCAGCATTTTTTGCCAATCCCTCATTGCCCTTAAGTTACAACCATATGGCTTGTTTGGTCTTTTCAGAGGGAAGAATCAACCATATTGCTGTGGATCTTGAGTTGCTTTTAGGTCAGATTGTGTAATAATAGCAGATTTCCTTCCATAAAAGGTATAAGTAAGCCATGATGTGTTTTTACGACAATCTGGTAGGTTTGTGGCCATCATTACTGGTATTAGCTTTGGTTTTACTCCAAATTTATTTCATTAACTGAACTTAAATTCCCAACTTCTGTGGTGGGATTTGAACTAATGTCTTCAGACTATTACTCCAGGACTCTGGGTTACTATTCCAGTAACAATCACTATGCACACGCCTGTAGCATTTTGTCTCTTAACTGGAATTGTTATCCACATTTCTGGCCTGTATTCAAACTTGAAACATATCTTCTACAATGAAAGCAGAGCTTCCTGAATCCTGAATAAGTTATTGGTTTATCCACTGTGAATATATAGAACCATTGGCAATGCATATGTTTGAATTGCTGATTGTTGCCTTTGTATTTTTAGAGTCTAATACCATGAAGTATTACCTCTTTGTCCAGACAAAAATATAGAAAGAGTTACTTAAATGCTAATCATATATCAAAAATCACAAAGTAATTAAGATTTTGCAAAATGGATAGTGCTAATACCCTGTCTTAGTTACAGGTTGCTTGAGTTCAGTAGTACATTCTTGATTAGGGATTCTGTTAAATGGAGGATTTAGTAACTTGAGCTGTAAATTAGATGCATCACATTTCAATTCGTGAGCAGATCACATCTTGGGAACTTTTCCCACAATTTTTGTATGTGATGATTTACAACTTAATGTTTCTTTTATGGCAAAATAAATGATGACGAAGCATGCAGCAGGTGCCTACCATCACTGGCCAGAGACCTGCAAGAATTTCATGAAATTTCTTTGAGAAAAATAGAGTGCGAAATGCCCCTGTCCACTATTTTTAATAGACTGATTAATGTGTTTGTATCTTATTCCTATGTACAAAGGTGTTTGCTCATTTATTTTAATTGAATTAACGATTTTGTTAAAATAGCTACTTGACGAAAGAGCATTAACCAGTGTACTAAAAATAGTGGTCAAAGGATTATCAAGTCTTGACGTTTAAGGGTTGGTAGGAAACCTCCAGGGAAACAGTGTAACTCTTTTCCCTGCTGAAGTACAATAAGAAGGGCACACAGTGCATTTAATTGTATGTTATATCATCTAGGAAAAGGAATGCATCTCTAAGGAACTGAAATTATAAGTGCACTCACCATTTTTACAGCTTCATAATGTCACCTGGATGATCCCTTTTGGTTGAGTTGAGGGAAATTAAGGTTATGAAGGACTTGGTTAAGCTCTTAAGAGTATTTTATTGTAATGAGATGCCAGGCAAGGCACAAATGGGTGTATTATGCAGACTGTCATCTCTTAAATTTTTTTTACAGTAATTATTATTGGAAAAACTACGATCCAGGGTGCCAAGGCACCTCAGTGCCACTGAATTTCCCAACCCCCAACATCAAAATCCACAATCTTTTCTGTAATGTCCACTTGTGCTCTCCACTGCAATCCTTGAAAGACAATAGAGTTCAGAATTAGTAGCATTTTAAAATGCTACACACAGCATTAGGCATGTTTTCATAATTCAGTAAAAAGGTTTCAGTTGTTAAGGTCCTTGCAGTTTCACCCCATCTCCCCCATGCATCTCCTTCAAGCAACCCACATTCATCTTCTCAATCCAACTTTTGAGCATTTAACTTTCCTTTAGCTTTAACTTTGATAATTATTTTTCCCGTTACTCAGGTACTGTTGTTCTCCCTTTTAAAAATATTGTCATCAATCCCCCTCAAAAAAATCCACCATCAGCCCTTCTATCCCCATTAACTACTGTTCCATCTCTAACTTTCTCCATGAGGTTTTTAAATGTATCTCAGCTCAATGACTATATCTTTCAAAACCCCCTGTTTGAATCCCTCCATTCTTGCTTCTGCCCATGACTCTGTCCAAAATCATAAATACCTTCTGCTGTGACTGTAATGAAGATGTGTAATGCTCTGCTTGCCCTCACTATCATCTCTGCAGTGTTTAAAAAAGTGCACCATCATCTCTCAGTGAAGCTCTGTAGAGCGGCCCATGCATGATTCTACCATCACCTTTATAAATGCAGCCACAGTGCATCTCCAGCAATAACTTCTCTTCCCATCCCTAAAGCATGCGTCAACTCCAGAGTTCAAAATTTAAATCTTTGCCCTACTCTTCTTCCTAATGAATATGTTAACCCCTTGATGATATCATCTGCAGGCATGAGGTGAGCTTCTATTTGGAAGCTGAGGATATTCAGTTCAATTCTCTATGGCCTCACTTGACTCTATGATTGCTTAATGTTAAAAAAACTGAAGTAGTTTTTTTCAACGTTCCTATAAACTCTGTTCCACACCCTGACATTAGGAAATTCTCATTTTACAATATTGAAAGTTCAATAAGTGTATTTAATATATAATTTTACATGTGTGATTTCCACCTTCACCAGCTGTGCAGTAACCTGATAGAATTGATCACCGTCCCATTCCAAGTGATTTGCAGATGATACACTCTATTAATGTTATATTAATTGTGTTTAATCATATGCTGGACATTAACTGGGGATTCACGTGTCCTTCTATAAATCGACATGGACTAAAATTGTGGTTGTTGAGTTTGGATGTGCATGCTTGTAATGTGTAACTCTGTAAGTACATGCTTATAAAAGTGTGTAAAGATTGGCTCCAGTTCTATCCTTCAGCCACTGGACTAAAACACCTCTACCATGATAAATTTAGCATGCAGTTTACTGAGTGCCCTCTTCGCTTTTTATTATTTGTTTTTATTTCAAATTTCCAGCAACTGCTTCAAAGATTAGGTAGGTAGGTCAGGTGTTTCTCACGTGTCGGTGCAGACTCAATGGGCCGAAGGGCCTCTTCTGCACTGTGTGATTCTGTGATCACAGATGCCAGTCTTCAGCCAACTTGATTAATTCCACGTGATGTCAAGAAACGGCGGAAGACACTGGATCTGCAAAGGCTATGGGCCTTGACAATATTCCAGCAATAGTACTAAACACTTGTGCTTCACAACTTGCCACGCCCCTAGCCAAGATGTTCCTGTAAAGCTACAACACTGGCATCTACCCAGCAGTGCGGAAAATTGCTCAGGTATGTCCCATCCACAAAAAGCAGGACAAATCCAACCCAGCCAATTACTACACCATCAGTCTACTCTCGATCATCAGTAAAGTGACAGAAAGGGTTATCAACAGTGCTAACAAATGGCACTTGCTTAGAAATAACCTGCTCACTGACGCTCAGTTTGGGTTCCTCCAGGGTCACTCATCTTCTGACCTCATTACAGCCTTGGCTCAAACATGGACAAACGAGTTGAACTCCAGAGGTGAGGTGAGAATGACTTCCCTTGACATCAAGGCAGCATTTGACTGAGGAGCCCTAGCAAAACTGGAATCAATGGGAATTGGGGAAAACTCTCTGCTGGTTGGTGGCATACCCAGCACAAAGGAAGAGGGTTTTTGGTTGTTGGAGGTCAATCGTCTTAGTTCCAGGACATCACTGCAGGAGTTCCTTAGGGTAGTGTCCTAGGCCCAACCATCTTCAGCTGCTTCATCAATGACCTTCCTTCCATCATGATGTCAGAAGTGGGGACGTTCGCTGATGATTACACAATGTTCAGCACCATTTGTGACTCGTCAGATACTGAAGCAGTCCATGTCCAAATGCAACAAGACCAGGACAATATCTAGACTTGGGATGACAAGTGGCAAGTAACATTCGTGTGACACAAGTGCCAGGCAAAGAGCATCTCCAACAAGAGAGAATCTAATCATCGCCCCTTGATACTCGTTGGCATTACCATCGCTGAATCTCCCACTATCAACATCTTGGGGGTTACAATTGACCAGAGAGTGAACTGGACTAGCCATATTAATACTGTGGCTACAAGAGCAGGTCAGAGGCTAGGAATCCTGTGGCGAGTAATTCACCTCCTGACTCCCCAAAGCCTGTCCACCATCTACAAGGCACAAGTCAGGAATGTGACAGAATACTCTCATACTCTCCATTTGCCTGAATGAGTGCAGCTCCAACAACATTCAAGAGCTTGACACCATCCAGGACAAAACAGCCCACTTGATTGACACCCCATCCACAAACATTCACTCCCTCCACCACCAACGCACAGGGGCAGCAGTGTGTACCATTTTTAAAAATTAATTAACGGGATGTGAGTGTCGCTGGCCAGGCCAGCATTTATTACCCATCCCTAATTGCTCTTGAGAAGGTAGTGGTGAGCACTTCAGGAATTCACTATGGCTCCTTAGACAGCACCTTCCAAACCCATGACCACTACCATTTAGAAGGACAAGGGCAGCAGATGCAAGGGACCGCCACAACCTGGAAGTTCTCCAAGCCACTCACCATCCTGACTTGGAAATATATCGCTGGTCCTTCACTGTCGCTAGGTCAAAATCCTGGAACTCCTTTCCTAACAGCACTGAGTGTACCTACACCACATGGACTTCAGCGGTTCAAGAAGGCAGCTCACCATCACCTTCTCAAGGGCAATCAGGGATGGGCAACAAATGCTGGCCCAGCCAGCGAAGCCCACATCCCATGAATGATTAAAAAAAAGGTCCTGAAATA
Source organism: Cetorhinus maximus (assembly GCF_964194155.1). Lineage (NCBI taxonomy): Eukaryota > Metazoa > Chordata > Chondrichthyes > Lamniformes > Cetorhinidae > Cetorhinus > Cetorhinus maximus. Next base: position 54,013,918 of record NC_135892.1, read on the forward strand.
TTGTTGGCTGGCACACCTCCTGTAACGTTCTGAACTATGAGACCAATATGTAACAGACTGCTTACCATCGCACTATCTACCTGCATGATAATCAGAGCCAACCCAGCAAGCTGTTTGTCTGCAATTGTCTTAGCGCTTCAGGTGTTGCGGGAGGGCCTTGGTGGGCTGAACCCAACTTAGTAATCAGTAATCTCTGCAGCTCCCTACCTGGTTCAAAAGGCTGTCTCTGCAGTGCATCATCATGATCTCCTGTTGCCTGAGCTGCTTTCTAACACCCCTTCTGTATCTACATTATTCCCTACTATACTATCAAGTGCCATTGACAAATAAAATAACACCTCCATGATGTCAGTGCAACCAGTACATTCCAGCTAGACCCTGGCTAGCGGTACGTCTGTAGTCAGCCATAACCCTTGATTATGGACAACTTTGCCCTTTATACAACAGTGGTATTTTGCCAGACTACCATGTATTATCATGAAAAAGTAGCCATTCTCTCAAAACCCTTATTTGCACCTCATTCATCGTGACTGGGTAAGGAATCACCTTCTTTACAGAACTAGCTATCTCATACCCTAGGAGCCCACATGGCCTCCTGGTTTGTGATGTAGGATTTCTGAGTGACCAGTAATTGTACGCTTTATGATCCACCTCACTGCATTTCAAACTTCTAACCTCATTGTCTTTGCACTGACTTCTGCATCACCTGGAGTGGGCTGAGCAGTGGCTTGTTTAGCACTTCAGTCGTAGGATGGCAAGAGGCACCTGATCACTGGCTCATGCAACAGCTTACCTGTACTCATGAGCAGGAATGTATCCACGGGTGGCCTGGATGGGCCACAGCCCACTCAAATTGCAACCGTAAAATAAAGCTTATATTCCACAAACACCCACAAATGGGAGCTCCAGTTCAGTTATATGATATATGAATATGTAACATAAAATACATAGAACAATGGACATTTTTCTTTTAAACTCCATGTATTGAACCATTTGCACTAATAAAGAAACAAGTGATAAAATGAGATCGGTGCACGAGGCAGCGCAGTCCCTGGCTTTCAGGAGAGCAGAGAAGTTATTGCTGGAGATGCACTGCGGCTGAATTTATAAAGGCGAGGCTAGAATCATGGGTGAGCGATGTAATTTTGAGGTTGTCTAGCTCTGCCTGAGAGTGCCATATAGGACCATATTGGCCTGCAACCACTCCACACAAAATCCTTTATCATCTAGGATGTGTGTGGTTAATAAAATCTAGATTAAACTGCATGATGAGCACAATTTGTTTTGGAGGCAGGGATAAAAATCAGGTTAGGTACTTAAATACACAAACATGCATCAGCAAACTTCACGCTCATAAAATATGCCATTAATTAACTTTCTTAAAGTGTTTTTAACTGCCCACCTACTTGACTATGAATCCTACGTGGAGAAAATGGACTAAAGATCCCAGAATTGCCCTTCACTGCTGCAATTGTAATACAGTATTGGAGAACTGTTGAGGGTGAAAGTTGCTTATTCTTGCTAAATGTTTTTAGCATTTTATATTTCATTTTAAAATAATATATTAAAATAATTTGTTTGGGATATTATAACTATTTTAATGCAAGTAACACTGAGAGGGGTGGTGGACCTTTGTACAATAGTGTGAAATCAGTGACATTGGGCGGAATATTATGCCCTTCCCCCGTGGCAAGTTTGGTGGTGGGGAGCCATTTAATCAGATGGGAGGGGGGCGGGTGCAGGCCCACCACCCTCCGGCCTCTATCCTGATTAAGTCCAGGGCAGGAAGGCCCAGGGATGACCTTCCTACCCTGCTGCCAAGTGAAACCCTTAAGTGGCAATTCTTACGTTGGCCTTCTCAAGGGCAATTAGAGATGGGCATTAAATACAGGCCTAGCCAGTGACACTCACAGCCGTGAAAGAATTTTTAAAAATGAATGCTGACTTCAGCTGCTGTCCCCCACCGTGGCTGGTATTAACCCATCAGCGGGCTGAGGGCTCACCATGCAGGGAGCATGACAAGCAAACACTGGTGTGTTTGCATGCAGGCTCACAGGGGAATTCTTCATTCAAAGTCTAAGAGCCAACCCCATTCTCTACCCCCCCACCCCCTGCAGCTGAACACCCTCCCCCAACTCTCCTGCAACCCCTTTGCTACTTTCACTCACCTCTGCCTGGATCCCTCCTCGATCCATGACTTCGGGGGGGGTGTCTACAAGCAGCAGTACCACCTCCCCAGTGACACGGCTGAGTGCAGAAGAGCTGCCAGCCTTTAATGGGCAGCAGCCCTCGGTGGGCAGGCTCCCACCCTTGGGGTCCTTGATCCCAGAGGAAGGCCCGCCACTGGTCTGTCAGATGCCTGAGTGGCACAAGACATGACCAGCCTTGCCCAAAAGAATTGATGTGGGTCTCTCGCCAGCTCTCCAGCCAATGGACAAGGCCCCTGTCGCCTCCACTAGTTGCCCATCAAGCTGGCAACCTGCTTTATATCTCTCCTGATAGGTGACTATGGACTTTACCGCAAAGTATTAAAACGTTTCATACAATAGGCTGTACAATGGCTGGTAAGGAGCTTATTTGAACCACAGAAGGGTAATTTATTTTAAATTGTTTAGTAGTCAATTCCTTTATAAAGATCAAAACATTTTTAGAAGTCAGAGGCAGCAGTCCATCCCTGCTCAGTCATTGTCAAAGCATCATACACCTGTTTTCCAAGGTTGTGGCATCATTTTCTAAACCTGGTTCTGTGAGTGAGATAACTTAATTGTAACAATTAGGCAGGCACCTAAGGAAATCATCAGTGACCCACCCAAACCCAAGCCCATATGGTTTGAAGTAGATAATGAGCCAGTTAATGTGCTATGTCCAGACCTAATGGATACCAGATATGGATGGCAAGAAGCTGTAATTTGCCAGATTTTTGAATGATAACTTCTTGCAACATAGATGAGTAGCTCTATTACTTCAAAATTGGTAACAAGGTCAAAGTATTAACAATCCTAATGTTTCAGAACAATAAAAAATGTGAGGTGGCAGCTGCCACCACTTAAAATATTAACTTTCAAGGAATAGAGCTTTAAAAGCTATTTCAGGTATGAAAAAGGAGAACAAAAGTATCAAAATGCCACAGTGGCCCACTTTTAAATAACAGGCTATTCACTTTTTGACTGTGATCTCAGGACAATGAAAGCAATTTATGAGGAAGATTCCAACTTTGGAGTTTCTACTAATAAGTACAAGTGTTTTCTGATTTTATTATACAGAATAGAATTTTATGTATCCATAAGATTTTGAATATAGTTCTTGCTATTGGGAAAATAACGACATGTGCAGGTAATCGGAAAAAAATGCCTGTACATTTCAAATCGGATTGAAATGGCTTCCCACACTGCCCTGGTTGAAAGCTAAAACAAAAATGATATCCTCAGTTGTGATAGCTATAGAGTTGAACAACTGAGATGTGAATTTTTGTATCTACTTCACTCCATTACCATTAAACACAAAACAAGTTAACAGAGCACTTAAACAATCTATTTTTTATATCCCGGGAAAAACTTTGCTTACCAGTTTGATTTGATTGCTAATAAATACATTTATGTGAAGTTGGAACTAGAAATAGTAGCTGGTTTCTATTGTGCTAATATCATAAAGTTTTACTAAATTTGTATAATATACATTCATCTTTATCAATGTTAACTGAATCCAGGGAGTCTTCCAGGGGCATCATTTTAGAACTGCAGGTTTCAAACTTTAAAAACCTTGAGTGTAATTGTATAATATTAGAATGTGAGCAAAATGGTCTATAAAAAAGACCCAGAAAATCACAATTGTACATTGCAATCTCTGGGAAGCATCATAAAGAAAACTACAGCAAGTCATCAGGTGCAGGTGTGCTAAGTTGAGTTGTGCTCTTCTTAGAAGAGTAAACTTCATCAGCAATATTAAGGAACATAAGCCAGCTCTTACAACCCCGTGGAGAAATCATTATTTTCATTATTCATTTTTCTGTCCATTTTAATTACTGTGATCTTTTATTAGCCTTCTCTTATTCTTCTCTTCAAAACATTTTGTGTTCATTGATATATATTGATCCAGCTTGTTGGGATATATTTTACCTATTGGACTCCATTTTCCTTCACTTTCCCAGCCCAAGTCGGATAGAACAGTAGAGGAGAACATGAAGAAATCAGACTGAGAGGTCTGCCGCCGCAACCATAGCGACAGGAGTGGGCCATTCACCCCTCAAGCCTGTTCTGCCATTTCATTAGATCAAGGCTGACCTGTGCCTCAGCCCTGCACTTGCTCCAGATTCAGTAATTATTTAACTTAATGAAAATCTTTCAATCTCAGTCTTGTGGGTTTCAATTGACCCAGCGTTTTAACCGTTTGTTAAAAAGTGCTCCCTGATTTCACTCCTGAATAGCATAACTGTAATTTTAAGATTATGCCCCTTTGGATGGAATGTTACACTAAGGCATTGGCTTTGACCCACCCACTCCCCGCCCCTACCCCACTCCACCCCCACCCCCCAAACACCCTGACTGAAAAGTCAGTGGCAAACCCGCCTCAGCTTTGCCGGTTGCCCCACAGTGATTTTCTGGCCATTGGGCTGTTGATTGGCTTAGGGTGAGACTTCCGCCCCATCTGAGAGGAATTCCCATCTCCGAGAGCTGCCAGCCATTCATATGGCTGCCAGCTCTCTAGTCCCAGCAGTGCCACCAACAGCGGTGGCCACTGCTGGGACTACAGACCGTCTCCAACACCGAGGATTCATGGATCCAGAGACCCAGGTTAGTCCTAGGGTTGCTTGGCTGGCAGACCCTGGTGAAAGGTTGGGGGGGTGGGGGGGACTTGCCATCAGGAGGGTGGTGGGGGGAACACGAGGGTGGCAGAGTACCATGATGGGAATACCAGTGGTGGTGGGAGGGGGCCCTGGTATAACTCTGGTGAATCTGTGCTGTACTGTTCCAAGACCAGTGTGTTCTGAAGTGCGAACCTGAAATCTGAAGATGAGATGGGGCCTGACCAAGTACAACTGAAGGATCACTTTCTCCTCTTTGTTATCCAGCTGCTATTAGATAAAAGCCAATATTCCATCAGTATTTTTGAATACATTTTGTAAACGTGCACTAGATCTTTGGGTTTGTGAACATGGGCACCAAGCACCCTTTGCTCCTCCACACCTTTCAGTCTGCAGATTTTATGAAGCCAATACAAGTAACCAAGGGCATGATGAAACTGGGACAACAGATTGAAGTCCCATCCAACCCTCCTTGGGATCGATGAGGAAAATGCAGTATGGCATACGTCATTGTACCATTCTCATTTAAATAACAAAATCGTTCTCAGAATCTGTAAAAACACAGTGACCTAATTTACCTGCAAATCTCAAAAATACATGACCTAAATAAAGGAGGATCAAATGTTGTGGCCTGAGGTTTAAGGCCTAGGAATAGACATTGGCAATAATTGTATAGAAACAAAAGTGAGTAATGTTATTGAATGGATCATTCAGCTATTGTGGTCTATTTCCCTTTTAAGTTAATAATCTGGTCTGCACCTAGGTCTATGACTGTTAACTGCTGCCAAATGGCTGTGTATTCCTGTTCCAGATGAATGCCCACAGCATTGGGTCTTGCACATCAGGCTTCTGCAGCTCATTTGGTGTGGCCGTTTGAGTTATTTTTCATGATGGTAAAAGCTATTGTCAGGTATAATAGAAAAATGCTGGCACCTTGTTTTCACAGATCCTGTAGAGTTTGATATTTCTCATTATCCCTGAAGAATTCCACAGTTCAACAAACTTACAACAAGACGGAGAAAAACAGATTCCTTGTTACAATTCAAGGCCAATTGATTTTTATATTCCAACTCTGGGACAATGTTTACTGTCGTACAAAATGGTTGCTAGACCTATTAATGCCATGCAGAAATTTTGAACAATTACAATAATATTTCAGTTAAGACACTGATATCTGAAGCAATTAGAGCTCCAAAGATGTCACAAACATTTTATTAGATTTGGAGTTCTCTTTGCACTAATTCATAAACAATGTCACTTTGATAGCTTGCTAGCATTCAGAGGTACCTGGATCAATTTTAGTGAATGGACTAAACTCCATTTTAATATGGATAAATATAAACTCTCGTACAAGGAGCAGGAATCATGACTTACATGTGTCAGTGTTTCCCAAGGAGATTAATAAAGTAGGCATGGCATTAGAAGAAGAGATAACAAAAGATATTTAAGATAGAAAGGTGGAAGAAAATTGATACACCAAGGGCAGAATATTGAGCACGGCGGGTGGGTACACACCCAGCCCGGCTGAGCATAAAGTGACGTGCGATGACTTTGGGCAAGAGTCCCGACGTCATCGCATAGTCCTGCCGTAGTCGGCAGCGCGCCCACCAACAATTAAAAAGCCTGTTAAGGCCATTAAAAAGATAATTAATTTCAAATTTACGCTGCCCGGCCAACCTTACGGCTGCACCTTTTAGGAAACCTCACCCATGGGCAGGATGAGGTTCCCTAAAGCAAATAAAAATAAAATTTTGCATTTGAATTAAAAACATGTCCCTGCTCATGTGACAGAGTCGGGACATGTTTTATGACATTCTTACTTTCTTCATTAGCTTTTTAAACAGCGCTTTGTCTACCTGAGGTAGCTCCGTGCCTCAGGGAGATTGAAGCACTCTTTCGCGCGCATGCGCGAAGTTCGCACTAAGCCCGCTCGTCCTACTCTCCCTGCCCACACCAGCACCGAGTGCAGCCATCTGCGTTCCATGCTGGGTGGGCCTCCCTAACCACCCCTGCCAAGGGCAAAATTCTGCTCCAAGTAAACTTAGAGATGATTACAACCCTGATTTGGATGGATCGCATCTTCACATATGAAAAGATGTTAGGAAAGGGTGCAGTTTGTTTGCACTTTTGGCATTGTAGCTTCAAAAAGAGACCAATCTGTTGAATACAGTTCTCAAAAGAACAACAGAGATGGCTTAGAGATTTAGGATGCTGAGTTTATGAGGAGATGCAGACAGAGTTTTAACCTTCTTTTCCACTGGAGGAAAATTGAAGAATGGTATGATCCAGTTCTTTAAAATGTTTAGCTAAATACTATGGGAAAAATTTTCCCCCCTTTGGTGGGGGAAGTGTGGGGGCACACCGCCAGTTTACATGGACAAGCCAATTAAGGCCTGCCCAGCGTGACGTCCACTCGGAAGTGCTATGCGCTCCCTGTGCGGGCGGGGGGGTGGGGCGGGATTCCCTCAGCCGGGAGTGCGCTCTTTCACGCATGTGCTGCCTCATGGAGATCGGCTCAGAATTAAAATTTGTAATACAATGATAAAAAAATTTCCCTGACATGTCCCCTCATTGGGACATGTCCATAACTTTTATTGAAACCTTTAATAAAAATTTAAATACCCTCATGAAACCTCATCCCGCCCATGGACGAGGTTGCATGCTTTTTCTGAAGCCCGCCAGGGCTCCCGGCCTGCCCGCCAACCTTAACATTGGTCGGCAGGTCCATTAATGACCTTAATTACTTTTTCAATGGCCATTGGAAGATCGGCGGGCACGCGGCTGACTCAGCTGCGCCCCCGCCGACCTGGAAATGAAAATGACGCGGCGTGACATTGGGAGTTGCACCTGACGTCATCCCGCATCATTTTACGTGTCGGCGAGCAGGCCCCGCCCCCGCTTGCCGACCAGACGATCCTGCCCTATGAATGTAAGCTGGCTGTTAGACTTCAGATTGTGAGCGCATAACTGGAGAACACAAGTCGAACATTAACAAGGGTCAAGCAAGACCAGAGATTTCAAGATGATTTTTCCCCTCAAAGAATAATAATATATCAAATAAGCTCCCAACATGAGGTCTGTGTCAATTCGCAGGCACAGTTCTAACGATGAAAACTAGAGATGATGGTGTAGTAGAAGTACCTGGTACCTAAAGGGTTAACATAGGACTGAGTATCGTACTGCCCACACAGTGATGTAAGAAGGCACATGATCTAGAGCTAAGGACAGTCTAGAGATAGGTGACAACGTGTAAGGACCTGTGGGGTCCTCTCCATACCTTTACCCTCCACTGTAAGTATGTACATAGTTCAGTAATGTTAATAAAGACTTCATTATAACTTCAACAAGACTGCTTCATGGTGTCCCAGCAGTACACATCATGCATAGCGACAACAGAACAGATCAGATGGTACTATGGTTACGGTGCTGCTGTTCCCATCCATCTGTGGACAAACCACTTTTGGTTGCCAGTCACCATACCACACTTGCTTTTTGGGTTCAGGAGTTATGTGATCCAATATTGCCAAGTGTATTTCTTTCGCATTTCTCAATCAGTAAACCACTGCTCCATTGATGAGTAATTTTTCTGTCAGCTTGATTCAGTGATTGTTCTCTCACCTTTGAGATAGAATGTGGTGGGTTCAAGTCCCACTGCAGCACTTGTGGAAAAAATAAAAGCTGAGGGGGTGCAGTGTTGTCAGAGATGTCGTCTTTCAGGTGAGACGTTAAACCACGGTCCAGACTGCCTGTTCAGGTGGATGTAAAAGATCCATTTGAACAATTTGTAAAAGAGCAAGGGAGTTCCCTGGTGTCTCCCAACGAACACCAGCAAAACAAATTACATGGTCTTTTATCTAATTTCAGATTGTGGAATCCTATATGCAAATTGGCTGCCATGCTTGCCTACAGAACAACAGTGACTGCACTTCATGGACTGTCACGTGGCTTTGGGAGATCTTGAGGATGTAAAATGTGTTGTTTAAAAACATTTTTTTTTACTCTTCTTTAAGATATACTCACATGATTTGTTGAATCTGCATAAGCAGCCAGCATGTCTAGTAGATTTTTGAGGTTATTTTAATTAAATTTTGAATTAAAGTGTTTAGAAAGTATTAAAATAATATTTGAGCAGTCATATTGAAGTTTCTCAATTATATAAAAGCCATTATGTCTGTACTATAACTGTTTAATGATTGTCTTAATACAGCAGGTGCCAAATTATTTTTGCTATGTTACAATCAAGTATGAATAGCAAACAGAAAATGTTATTACAAATCATTTTATATAAATCCAATGAGCAATAACAAGCAACTGTTTTGTCATTATTGAGACAACTGCTAAGTGCTAATAAACACTCATTTTTGCCATTTGGAGCAATCACTAAATAGAATTCACTTTTTCCAGCCCTAAATGTACCCAAAAGCCTGAGGCGACATAAACACAGGAACCCTGAGCCAAGTATTATTGAGACAGCTTCATAAATGAGTGACGACGGGATGCCTAACTCCTACCAAGATAACAAGATGCTGTGAGCAGTACTGAACACCCGCATCTAAAACTGCCCACCTCAGGGTACAAATTGCTTCTTCCTTAAGTCATGTCGTGCTGACCACCCAATTAGATCAGCCAATCAACCAGAATAACTCAAACTCGCACTGGAACACTCTAGCCATTCTGTGTCTCATAATGTACAGTGAGTGGGTATGAGCCATTTGTAAATAATTTCAGTTTAATTTGAGAGTGCACAAAATATTAGTAGCGCCAAGGAGACACAACCTGACCGAGGACGTGTCAGCTCTCATTTGTCATGGTCTGTTCTCACCTCTCACTTAGGCTTTGAAATAACATTGTTCGATATTAGCGCACATATGCCGTTGAACTGTTTATTTTAAACAGGTCAGCACTTCCATAAAAATAGAAGACAAGGGATTTTCATGTGAAGGGATTAAGCATTCATACACTAATACCACACAACATGATATCAAAGTCTTAATTTGTTTTCAATTCCAGAACTCCCTTTAACTTTTTATATGGTGGAACTAAAGTGAATTTAATGGTAAACACCATGGCATCTGTGGTTCCCTTTTGCTCTCGCTATTCCTTAAGTTCTCCTGCAAATTGGAATGCAGGCACATCCTCTGTGATTTCTGAATCAAAGTGACTAGAATTATTTTCATTGTTGGTTAATCCGGCTAGAGCACAAAGTATTTTTTAAGAAGTGAAGCACTGCATAAACTTATGGTTCTACCCGACTGCTTTCAGACTGCTAAAGTCTTAACATTTGTATAATTATAGAACTATTACGTTTGGTTTTGCATTTTTCATGCTACTGATTCAAGTTTATTTGAGGCACTAACTATAATGTGCGCGTAGAAACTGCTTAGCTTCTGCAGGCCATGTTTTAATGAGGGTAGGGTATATTTCTGTTCCACACGGTCAACCGTATTTTTGACATTTTGAGAGAGGTATGTGTTTTTTATCTAATATGATGCAGCACAGCAACAGAATTGTAACAAGGGCTAATACCTCACAAAATTGATACCGGTTGTTAATAAGTGTATAAAAAAAGACCTGGAACATTTATAGTGGGGATAAATAGCCAAGCCCAGAACCTTTCCTGCAACTTCAGTTCAGCATTTATAATTTTACAAACAAGGGCAAAGCTCCAGCCAATGGTCTGTAAGTAATTTTAATGTACTGGAGAAAGTGCATGCAGCTTTACCACTCTCATTCTGTTCAACACTCCCAGATTGACACTCAATCCTGATGTATATTGCAGCAGCTTTTATCTTCCTATGTGAAAATGCAAGTCTATCTTAAGAGTTCATAACTCTTCTGGTGCTGATTTAGCCACTTTAGTTAGCCTTTACTAAGATAACAAAGGTACAAATGAAAACAGTTCTTACCCCAGCATAAAAATTATTTCCATAATAGTTTAACTGGTTTTCAATTCTGGCTTAGGGAATATGGAGAATAATTTATTATTTTGTGCATCAGACAGACGTGACATTGACCATTGTTGATATTTAATTCCTCCCCCCGCCCACCCCACCGAGGCGAGTTTGAAGGTGGGAGACAATTAATCAGATGGGAAGGTGGTGGGTAGGGACTCCACTGCCTTTCTGCCTCTGCACTGATTAAGTCCAGGGCTTAAAGGCTCATACACATCCTTCCCATCCCACTACCAATTGAGGCCCATACGTAGGCAATTACTGCCCACTTAAGGGCCTCATCTCACCACCACTGGTATTCATCCAGCAGTGGGTGGAGGTCTCACCATGTGGTAAGCCCGTAAAGCAAACCCTCTCAGAGTTGTTTGCAGGCTCCAGGAGGGATTCCCTCATTCAAAGGCACAGCGTCTGATCAAGCGACCCGGCATCAGAAGAGAATTGAGGGTGGGGATGGGGTTGGAGTCAGCGGGTGGCCTGCTAAGAGCCACCCCTTTCCCTTTGCTGCAGACACCCCTACTTCACAACCCACATCCCACGACCCCCATCCTTCCCTCACTCATCTGTGACCTGGGGTCCCTCACTGACCCTACCCCTTTGGTAGGTGCATTCTTGGTAGCTACCACCATTCCTCTGATGGCACTGTCTACTGTCTCTGATGGGCTGGCAGCTCTCGAGGGGTGGAATTCAGGAGTCCTTGATCCCGGGAAAGGTCTGTCACTGTCCACTTAATGCAATGGGCCTTCATGACAAGAAGCAACAAGGGGCTCTTGCCAGCTCTGCAGTCGGCAGGTGAGACCCCTGTATTAACCCCATTCGTGGGTTTGACTGTCATCACTAGTAGGGCTATTTTGCAAAACTATCAGAAATGTCAATGAATACCCACATCACCCTGGCCTCACAGTGTTATGGTTTAATACCTGAAAGACATCTAGCTCTATTATAAAAGTTATTCTGTTCCAGAATAGTTACTATTTTTATACCTACAGTTTTACATAAAAATGAATATATAGCCAACAATGTACTGCAGAAAGGGCAGCAAATGGTCTCTGCTGCTCAGTAGATTTGCCTATGTCTGTTCCATCTTGATGCTATTTTGTGCCACAAGTTTTTGAAAACATGAGCTGATAATGTTTCAACGAGGGAAATCAGGAGTCTGTGACTTGGGTGAACTGGTCAGGCAACTGGGTATGTCCTTAACCAATTAGGTTAAAGGATTGTGAAATAAAAAGCACAATGATTGACATGGATGTGTAAATAAGAGCGGGCAAATTCAAAGTCAGATCAGGTACAGAAAGAGAAACATTGCGCAGAATTTTCTGTTTTTGGAACTAAGTGCGGTCAGGTTGCGAGGCGTGTATCCTGATGCTTGGAATGGTGGGAAATCACGCCCAATTCCACACTTGGAAGCTCATTACTTATGCACAGATGAGTGTCTCTCCGATTCACCTGCCTGTTACCTGGCGGGGTTGAAGGTCCAGGCACCATATTTAAATGCCAGCCGGGCCCACCTGTCTGCAGGACATGAACAGAGATGTCTTCCAGCCAAAACAAGAAGGCTGCATGCCTCAAGAAGAAGGTAGCACCCCACTTCAACCATCAGGCCTTCAAGGCCTTGATCTGAGGAGTGTGGATGTATCGGGATGTCTTATATCCCAGGGAAATTCCAGGAAGCACACCAGCCTCATCTCTCCAGCCTGGAAGGCCATCGCAGAAGATGTTAGTGTGGCTGGCAACTTCACCTGAAACGCCATGCAGTGCAGGAGAGGATGAATGATCTTATCCAACAGGGTAAGTCATCCTTCAACTCCCTCCAGTGTCAAACTCTCATCATGGCATCATGCACTCAAACAGCTACTCTCTTCAGGGAGCTCACACAACCATTAGCGGGGGACACATTTCAACACTTATTCTCTCACCAAGACTTTTACATCACCGCCATCCCACTTATCATGTTGCGCACTCTCCATCCTCAGACCTGCTGGGGTGGACTAACCACACACAGGGGACATGCACCTTTCCCAACCTATGCTCTATCCCTACTCATTACATGCCTTTCTTTTGTCTTCATCCAGAACAAGCTTGCCACAACAGTCAAGAAAGGCACAAACTGGGGGAGGACCGGCTGACATAATTGCCCTTACGGAATTCAAGGTGGCTGCAGCTGAGATTGCTGGGGAGGACAGGGATTACTCCTGTGGGGAAGGGCAGATCGGATTGCCTCAGCATCCTAACATGGATCACATCTCCATCAGTTCATCACATCCTGTCAAGCACAATGAATGACATGCAGGCTTATAAACCTCTTGCTCATCAACTAAAACTCTATTCTCTATCTTATAAGCACCAGCAGATCAAGGCCCATAAGGCAGCCCAAAATAAGTCCAAGCCTCCAGACCCCGTCAAAAGAGGACACTCTGAAAGAAACATGGAAGGCAAAGGGGCAGGAAGGCTTTGCAGGGAGGTGGAGGAGGAGGTGGCAAGGTGGAAGGCAGAGTGTAGACCTAGGGGTGGGAAGCTGGAGCTTGACAAGGATAACAGAAATGCTGACAAGCAAGGGGACTGAGCAAGTGGCTTGTCTCCAGCAGTCCTCCAAATGCCGGAGACGTAGGCTGTCCCTGCCTCCGATTGTTGTGGCAATGTGATAGTGAGGTGTTCTCCTCTCTTTTTCAAATGGGATTCAGACCGATGTAATTTCCCACTGGTTTTATGCAAATTGGAAGGCAGCACATGATTCTGGCAAGCAGCTGTTTTAATAAGCATTCAAGAGATGGTAATGAGTGCAAATGGTGTTCACGCCACTAGACAGCAGGCTACCCAGCCCACTATTCGGGAGAATCGCAAACTATTTTTACACTGGCAGGTTTCCGATCTTTTTGCCACCTCGAAACCCATTGCGAACAGGATGGGAAAATTCGACCCATTGTGTTTTTATGAACTTTAGTATGGCAAGAAAGGTCAAAACAGTGCAACACACTCTGTTGGACATCTGGGACCTATATGAACATGGCAAGCAACTGTGTATCTCCTTAACCAATTATATTGAGGAATCATTAATAAATAGTGCAGAGTCTGAACTAGTAAGTGTCAGTTAGAATATTGAACTCAATGTCAAATTAGGTACAGAAAGTGAAATAAAGAGAGGGAAAGAAAGACGGGATTAAGAGAAAGGGATAAAAGAGGCATATAAGAAGGATCCAGTTGTCGTGGTCCACGTGGGTATCAATAACATAGGTAGGACTAAAAAAGAGGTTCTGCTGAGGGAATATGAGCAGTTAGGAGCTAAATTAAAAAGCAGCACTATCAGCAAATAGGGTAAATAAGATCAGAGGGCAGGATCTTTAGGTCAGCGAGTGGATGGCAGGGCCCGCTCGCTGGCGCGTAAAATGACACAGGATGACATCGGGAGGAACTCCCGACGTCACCCCGCGTCATTTCCATTTTCAGGTCGGCGGGGGCACATCCGAATCAGCTGTGCACCCGCTGACCTGTCAACGGTCTATTGAGGCCATTTAAAAAGTACTTAACGCAATTAATGGACCTGCCCGTCCAACCTTAAGGTTAGCGGGCAGGCTGGGAGCTCTGGCGGGCTTAAGAAAAAGCATGAAACCTCATCCACGGATGGGATGAGGTTTCATGAGGGTTTTTAAATATTTAATAAAGGCTTCACTGAAAGCGATGGACATGTACCAACTCATGTGACAGTGTCACATGAGGGGACATGTCAGGGAAATTTTGTTTTTGTCCCTTTAACATTTTAAAATTTGGAGTTGATCTCCCTGAGGCAGCATTTAGCCTCAGGGAGATCAGTGCACTCTTTCGTGCGCATGCATGAAAAAGCGCACCCTCGGCTGAGGGAATCCCCCCGCCCACACAGGGAGCGCATAGCACTTCCTGGCGGACGTCATGTTAGGTGGGCCTTAATTGGCCCGCCCATGTTAAATGGCGGCGTGCCTCCAGTTGGGGGCGCTGATCGGAGGCACGCCTGCCTGCATCCACTCCTGCACTTACCCCCCAATGGGGGGAAAATTCCTCCCAGAGAGTTGAAATCATGGCTCAAAGATTGGTGTGGGAGAAGTGGGTTTTGATTCATGCGGCACTGGCACCAGTACTGGGAAATAGGGAGCTGTACTGTTGGGACAGTCTTCATCTGAACTACTCTGGGACCAGTGTCCTAGTGAAACTTATAACCAGGACTGTAAAGAGGGCTTTAAACTAAATAGTGCAGGATCGGCAGTGTGGATGTTGAGGGCGGGGGTGGGGGGGGGTGGCGTGTGGGGGGTGGAGGTGAAGCTAAACATGAGGGAAGCTTTGGAAAATTAAAGAGAAAGGACAAGGCAATAGTGGAGAGTACCAATATGGGCAATAGTAACCAGAGTGTGACAGGAAGGGACAAAGCGTACAAACATTAGAGTCCACCAGCAAATAGGGTCAGAGTAGGGCAAGATAGCTTTCAAAAGGAAGGCAGAATGGAAAAGGAGAAGGGGTAGTTCTATTGATAAAGGATGAGTTAAGGACTTCAGCGAGAAAGGATCTTGGTTCAGAAAATCAGGAAGTGGAATCTATATGGGTGGACAGCAGGAATTGCAGGGGTCAGAAAACATGAGTGGGAGTAGTTTATAGGTCTCCTAACAGTAGTTATACCATTGGACAGTGCATTAAACAAGAAATTATAGGAGATTGTAACAAAGGCAATGTAACAATTGTGGGGGACTTTAATCTTCATATAGGCTGGACCAATCAAATTGGCAAAGGTGGTCTGGAAGGTAAGTTTGTAGTATGTTTTCAAGACAGTTTTCTGGAGTTATATGTTATGAAACTAACTAGGGATAAAGCTATTTTAGATCTAGTATTGTGTAATGATGCAAAGTTAATGTGTCATAGTAACATATCCAACGGGAAATAGTGATCATAATACAATTGAATTCCACATTAAAGATTGAAAATGACAGACTCCAATTACAAACAAGAATTTCAAACTTAAACAAAGCCAATTATATCGGTACAAGGGAAGAGCTGGCCAAGGTTTATAGGGTAAATAGACTAATAAGTATGGCAGCAAATAAACAGCGTGAAACATAAAGAAACAATATAAAATTTTCAACAAAAATACATTCCATTGAAAAGCAAAAACTCAGCGAAGGTTCACTAGATTGGTCCCTGGGATGTGAGGGTTGTCCTATGATGATAGGCTGAGTAAATTGGTCCTATATTCTCTGGGGTTTAGAAGAATGATAGGTGATCTCATTGCAAGAGACATGATTGTGAGGTTGCGAAGGGACTTGGTAGGGTAGGCACTGATGTGTTGTTTCCCCTGGTTGGGAAATCTAGAACACAGGGGGCACAGTCTCAGTATAAAGGATGATCATTCCGGACTCAAATGAGGAGAAAGTTCTTCAATCAAGGAGTTGTGAACCTTGGGAATTCTCTTCCCAAGAGGGTTATGGGTACTCCATTGTTGAATATATTTAAGGCTGGGCTAGAAAAGGTTTTTGGTCCCTTAGGGATCAGGGGTATGAGGAGCAGGTGGGAAAGTGGAGTTGAAGCCCCAGATCAGTATTGATTGTATTGAATGGCAGAGCAGGCTTGACGTGCCGTATGATCTACTCCTGTTCCTACCTCTTGTGTTCAGAAGATGAGAGAACATTATACAAAAACAGTGTTACTAATCTAACAGACTTGTTGTGATTGCATCAATATTCTCCAATGAGATTGCCAGTTGTACAACAAGTTTATTTTCAATCAGAATAACTTTTTTTTTGAAAAAAATGACATTGGTGCTCTTGTTTTAGGCAGAGGCTGCTTGATCTCCACCTACCAGGATGAAGAGAAAAATAGTGGCAAATGTGCCAAATAGCAGTGTGTATGATAGCTTTGGTTAACTAATGGATTATGTTGAATGTGGAGCATGAAGTGTCTGAACAGGAATATACTGATATTTTATTAATTAACCTGAAATAGCCTAGCTTAGGTTCTTTTGATTTTGGAATGCAGTTTGTATATACTAATAAAAACAAACTTTTGAAGAAAGAAAGACTTACATTTACATATCATGTTTTACAAACTCAGGATGCCACAAAACGCATTACTGACAATGAAGAACTTTTGAAGTTTGGTCACTGTTGCGATGTAGGAAACTAAAGTTGCCATAATGTGAGGCATGCTATCATGTGGGGGGGTAGGGGAATGAATTTTATTGTAACAGCAGCATCTTAGAAGAAGGCTAACTGTTCCAAATTACAATGGCATCTACATCATGCCAGCAGGCTGAGAGTGTTTGATATTTTAAGTACTACACTTTAGTAATATTAGCCTATAAATTACTGTTAGTGATATTAGTAGACAAATGCTTTGTGCATTTGTATGACATTCCTCTGTTCTATTCCAGCAGAGACATTGACCCATTTACAACATACTGGCTAATACTTGCATTAAATTACTAAAATATATCACACAAAAGAGCTCAGCTAATATCACCACCAGTAATTTATAAGCATAGTTATGTATAAATGTATTTCAGGAGAAGATGATAGGTCCATCTGACCTATCTGCCCAATAATTCCCTTTCTCTGTGAGAGATTTCTTTATTTATAACATTTAGTAATCAAGAATTTCTTTTGATGCAGGAATTTGCCTATTTCCATCTTGCAACCATTTAAGTTTCAGAGTCCCAAGCTTCATGTCAGAATTTGAAATGAAGATTGAGGAATGGCGTATATGGACTCTCCAATTGCTCAATAAACCATACAAATCATATAACCAGCGTTTCTGTCACCGATCTTTATTCTGTTACTTCCAGTGGAAAGTGATTGAGTGTGAACATTAGGTGAGAATAGGCTCAGGCTCAGCTGTGATGCCCCATCTGGTCAAATAGCTTGCTGACATTCTCTGCCTAAGCCCACACCTTCAGCATGGCTTCTTGGGTAAGGTGCCGAGAAGCTGCTGCTCTATGTGAGCTTTTTTCTTCAGGAGAAAAGAGAGAATGAAATATGGGATAGATTGTTTGCTATTTGTGGTGAAGTGATAAATTAGTTCATTAATAATAGCACACAGTGAAGATCAAGCCACATAGTGCTATTAATCTGGCAAACTCATTGCCATACTTTGCATTGCTTGGAAGCCTGATATTCCTGACAACATTTTTTTTTAAGATCGATGAGTTTACCCTTGATCTCCATATATTAATTTACTACAGTTCTGGGAAGAGTCATTTAGAGTCACACTTTTAAAACATTTGATAATATGCACATCTTTTAGACTTGTTTAATTCAACAGGTTTGCATCTATGGTGTTTCATCAGTTGTGAAAAATATTTTTTCTGTGAGAAAGCATTTTCATGCCTCAAACTTATTTCTTAACAAATGTGGAATATCTTGTAGCATATTGCAAGATCTTGTTATATTGTCCTCTCGGTTAGTGAGGTGTAAATAAAGTTAGTTCAATAATGGCTGCCTGTTATGAATCCAAATGGCGACTATATCTCAGTGCAATGTATAACATAAAGATGGCGGTGAGGATGTAATGGAATTCTTGCTTACATTCTATTTGAAAAAATAGGGATTGAAGAACAATGTGACAGATTTTTGGAACTCCTAAAGTTGGTTTTGAGGAAGTTTGAGCAAGTTGAAAGGTTGCTCCATGTGCACTTAGTGGATGGTATCTTCCATTCTGGAGTATAAGTTGGGTGGTGGGAGTGGAAATGAGAATGACTTCTGTTTGGGAGTGGAACGCACAGCAAATCTAGTGTTGGGGCAGGCAGGAAGCTGCTATCTCTGCCCTTACTTCATGGGGTTGAAGGTCTGGGCACCAAATTTAAAGGATACCCACACTGCAAGCCAGGAACTCCAGTTTCTGCATCAATCAGAATGCTGCAGAGCAGACAACAAGTGGCTCCATGGTTCTGAAGCCTTCCCGCAGGTTCTTCTCCAGATGGCAGCAGTAGGCCCTCTCGTCTGACTAAGGTGGCTTGGGCGGAGGTCACAGTGGAGGTTAGTGCCCATGGGGCCCACAAAGGAACAGGCCAGCAATGCCAAAACAGGATGAATGATCTGCTGTATTCCACCAGGGTAAGTGGCACCGTCTACTCACTTCAGAGTAACAATCATGAGGGCATTAGGCAATATAAATATGTGAGTGCACAGGGATGTCAGACAGGAGTTTGGATTGCAGGACTTAGCAGCAGATGGGATATGTGCACTGAATGTGTGGCAGCCACTTCATGCTCTCAATGTTGCATGACATTGTGCTTGTTAATCACTTACAGGGGAGGGCTCAGGAGCTGGCTCCATGCAGGCTCTTAAACTGCTCATGCACCTATTGGGATGACACTTAATCCTTCTGTATGTCTGCAGGACAAGAATGCACACAACAAAAGGGAACAGGCCAAGACCAGTGGCAGCTTGCAGATATTAGAGTCGTCATCACCTTTGAGGAGGAGACTGCCCACCTTGGGAGGACAGGGACCATGCCTGTGCTGAAGGTGAGACAGGACTCCCCCAGGAAGCCAGTGAGGATGCCTCCAGTCTGCAGTGGTCAGATGTGTTGACAGAGTGAGACATTGTTTTAAGAAGGGAGCCTGCTTAGGCATCCACTAGATCTTTCTCTTCTCCACTCAACGTACCAGCAAGAAAAGGGGGAGGCCCACAATGGCGACTGGCCATAGCTCCATCTACAACCCATTGTCTGAGGAGGATGCCTCTAAAACCTCTGAGGATGCACTGTCTCAACGTTCACCTGCATCCTTCACCAGCACAGAGACATGGACCTCGGTGGGTGCAGTCTCTAGACTAGGCTCGGAGACACAATCTGGTGAGTACTTTACAGAGACACGGGTTCAGAGGACAGAGGAAGTGACAGCAGAGGTCTTTGACATTCAGAGGACTGCTGGAGACCAGGCCCCTGCTGAGCCCCATACAAATAACGAGCCTCTAGACTCAGCCATAAGAGACATGTTGGTGATGCAGAGACAGGCAGGGGAACATCAGGCAGAGATGCCAGAGGCCATACGCAGACTGGAATGAAGGCTGGAGGAGTCCATCCATGTTCCATCTGCTATTGTGGCTCCAGTATGCGAGCACTTGGCTGCCTACATGGAAAGGATGGCCAGGTCCAGCAGAAGCACAGTGGCTGCTGAATATGCACTTGGACCTGCACTCCATTGCTCTAGCCATGGGTACAGTGCAGCAGTGGCTGGATGCACTGTAGCAATGGTTAGGTGAGTGGGGTATGAGGCACCTTAACCTCCCTCCAGGTAACCCATCTCACAGTCAACAGGGCATAGCAATCAGCAGGCTGCCTCCACCTCAACTGTAGATGTCGGGGCTGCACCTAGACATGACAATAGAAAAAGAAAGATTAAGAAGTTCTGAAGGTACAAAGGGTGGTACAGGTTTACAACTATTCTATATAGTTTTTGCACTTGTAAATATATGTTCATTTGCACTCTTTGGAAGTATTCTGGATTCCATCTTGCTGCTAACTGCATCAATGGTAGCAGGCATTTAAGGGCATGGAACCTGGTCCACCAATAGAGTCTGATAGTGAACTCCTATAGAGTCACTTCTCTCACAACTTTGTGATTACTTGATATTCCAACATGAGGAAGCTTAAATGCTGATTAGTTGTGAATGTGCAGCCTGGGCACGCATTATGCAATCCATGACTTGCAGCTTGCTATGTTCTGAGCTCTGAGAATGATGTCTGCACAGAGTGCGCAATGAGGTCATTGCATCTCCTGCTGCTGTTGCCCTGATGTGAGATGTGAGGTGGATGCAAAGAGTCTTCAAGGGGAGTTAAACAGGCTATGTGAGTGACAAGGAATGTGGGATCAGAATCCCCTGCAAGTGGACTGTATAAAACGTGATGAAAGAACCCTAAACCCCCACAGACACACGTACTGTGAATGAAAGCCCAGCCTCAATACAAAACACACTGAGGCAGGCTACATTGTGGGGTGGGGGTTAATCTCAGACATTCCAACATCACAACAGAACTGATACTATTAAAAGGACTGGAATTTAAGACATCATCACAGCAGTGAACACAGGATAACCACTATCGTGTAATCTAATTAAGAAATGAAAGAAGCCATTGTCACAACCAAATGGCCCCAGACAACATTCATTCACTCCTGTCATAGAAGGAGAGAAACCTTTCACATAAAGATCAGCTTTGGAGCCAGGGATACTTCACCTTGGTGGGATTCATTGTTTTCAGTTGTGGAAACAACATCAGCACTTGACTTGAAGGATCAAAGATGGTGCTAAGCACTAACCATCCAGCAGGATGACCTCAGGAAATGTGTTCATGATATTTCGATAAGGATCATCATAAAAAGGCCAGGAGAGAATGGTTTGTCACTGCAGTCACGAAGGAGGGTCAGGAAGGGTCAATCTGGCTCGCAGACCTACAGTTCTCACCGGAAGTACCAACTGTGTAGTGTATAGTAAGTTACCAGCTAATTCTGAGCGGTACTGGGGCTGAGAGGTGGGAGTAACTTAAGGGTAATGAAAAAATCCAGGGAGTTTGGGTCTGAACTAAGTATAGTTGGGGTAGAAACGTGGGGTTTTGCCTGTGGTTATTCCAGTAAAAGTTTTTCCTAATAAGTCGTGGTGACTTTGTGTGTCGAGGTCGAATTGTGGAGAGATTTAAATTGGTCGAACCAATCGAGGTGTTGTCATTTAAACCAGCTTAGAGTTTTATATTAGGGCGTTAAGACATTTATTCCTAATAAACAGCAAGTTTGTAGTTGAGCCAAACCCTGTGTCTGTGCAATTTTCTTCTCTATAAAATCCTAAAATCCAAGAACCATTGTCGGGGAGGAACGGGAACGGGAACCACTTACAGGAACATTGTAGGTGCAGTTTGAGAGTTAAAAGAGTGAAGCTCTCCACTGTGGTCTGAACAAAAGAAAACCAGAGGCTTCTCTAGATGTTAGGGAAATGATGAGGTGTGCATGGCCAATCATTCCTGGCTGTCCTTGTTCTATTATAATATTAAACTAACATGCAGGTATGGGCCTGTGTGCTGGAACATGCGGAGGACTGTGAGGCTATGTGAAGCATCAAGAGCTCTTACAGGGCTCTGTAGGATCCATGCAGGAAAGATGTTTAACTTGGCTGGGGTGTCCAGAGTGATGAATCACAGTCTCGCACTAATATAATGGCCATCTAGGATTGAGATGTGTAGGAGTCTCTGCAATTGGGTGATTGTGACCGATTGGACCTCCACGGCCCATTTGTGCAGTTGAGACACTATCATTGAGTGGGCTGCAAAGTAACTTTGATACTTTTTGGGATAATAAAGATGTCAAGGGATATGGAGTTATTAAGGGTGAGTGGTGATCAAGGGCCAGTCACAAGAACTTCCCTGATCAAGGTGCATGAGGAGGTGCGATTTGGAGGGGCCAAATGCTATTCTTCCCTGTGCTCCCATGTTTCTAGTTCTGCTGGAAAGAGCTCTCTGCAAGGTCTACTCCCCATTGGGAGCAGGTGTGAAGGTGACATGAGTGCATCCCTGCTGAGATAAGAAATCATGCTGTTTTCAATGTGCCATGCATACGGACTTTGTGAGGATATGGGAAATACTTCATTTCTACTTGTAGGCGCTCGAGGTCACGGGAGAACAGAGTGCTGTGCAGGTTCAAAGGATGCATTTGCCACAAGGGTCTGTATATCAGCACAGCTTGGCACATGAAAAGTATCAACCGCCAGCAGGGCTGACGTTAAGTAACGCAATTTAATTTATAAATCAAGGTACGTGAGAGTAAACTATAATGTGCATAACAAATAAAGAGGCACGGCCTGCCAGCCAGCAGATAATTGAAAACAAAATAGGAAAGGATAATTATTGACAGCTTACTGTGCCTGGAATCTGCTAGCTGTTAGATTGTCATGGGCCTGTCTGCCATGCCGTACCCTTGCAATGGCTTCTGTATGTGGCTCCGCGACATCCTGGCCCTTGTCATCACCATCCTCTTCCCTGCCCTCATTGTCGGAGGAGTCACCTCGCTCCTCAGTGCCTCCCTCTGCAATGGATGAGGCTGTGCAGAGCACAGTAGACAATGATGATCTGGGACACGCTGTGTGAGGAATGTAGGAGTGCCCCACATGAGTGGTCCAAACATCTAAATCTCATCTTTAAGAGGCCTATTGTCTGCTCAGTGGTGGCCCTTATGAAGACATGTGCAGCATTGTAGCTCTCCTCAGGGGCACTCCGTGGATGGTGAACTGGCCTCATCAGCCAGGCCTTCTGGGGGTATCCCTTGTCCCCAAGGAGGCAGCCCTGCAATCGCTGGCTTCATAAAAAATTTGTGGCACCTGGGAATGGATCAGAATGTAGGCATCATGAGAGCTCCTTGGGAACTGAGCACAAATATGCAGGATTTGTCTGGTGTGATCACACTTCAGCTGCACGTTCAAAGAGTGGAAACCTTTCCAATTGATAAGTTGGCTGGCTGTTACCAGGGAGCTCTCATGATCACATGTGTGCAGTCAATAGCCCCTTGCATCTGCAGCAATTCTGCAATTGCTGCAAAACCTGATGCTCTGGCTGCCCGCCTCTCAGGATCCAGGTAGAATTGGGCAAATTGGTGCACTCTCCTGAAGAGGGCATCTGTCATGTCTCGGGTGCACTTACGTGTCGCTGACTGGGAGATGCCTGACAGGTCCTCAGTGGAGCCCTTGAAGAAGCCACTGGAAAAGAAGTTTAGGGTGGCCACTGGCATGGGATCGCCTCCAAGTCCTTGCGGCCGCAGGTCCTCATGGAGAAGCTGACAGCTCTGAGCAAACACATTCTCCAACATCTTAAGGCACCTCCAACATTGACTTTCAGTCAGCTGCAAGTAGCTGCGCCACCCGCGATATACCTGAGTTTGGGCCAATGCTTGTCGTTACACTGGTGGCCAGCATCCTGACTTTCTTGAGGCTCCGCTGCCTCTTGCTGCTCTGGTCACTGTTCTTCCTGGTCCTGGGCTAACCTGCTCTGGTGCCTCCTCATCTGGACCAAAGCCAGCAGAAAGACTGGATTGCCTGGAGACTCCAGTGACAGCAAAGGAACGGCGGTATAGTTCCAAGCCAGGATGGTGTGTGGCTTGGAGGGGAACTTTCAGATGGTGCATCCATGCGCCTGCTGCCCTGTTCCGGCCCTGGATACACTCCTAAATAGCCCTGGACATTCTGGCTCCCTTCCCCTCCTGCCCTTCCCTGCTGATCCTGCCTCCCTTGCCCAGTCTCCGTGCAATTGGTCGATTGGCAGCTGATCTCAATCAAGAGGGTGGCTAAGTCCAGAAGAAGTCAACCTCGCCACGTGCACATCACTTGCATGCAGTCATAAATGTGCATACATGAATTTCTCACTGGCGGGGAACTTAATTTGGAGGGGCACTTAACTCTGCCGATTTGCCTTTTCATGAGCATGCATGACATGCAAATGCATGCAAACGGGCTTCCCGACACACTTCATCAGGAAGCTCGACCCGCCTTTCAAGCCTTGAGAACTTAATTGCCAAAGTTCGTCCCAACATCAGGAAACTGATGTTTAGCCTCCCGCTCAATTAAGTTCCCGCTACGTTTCCACTCGAGGTGGGCCCTGAGTATTCTGCTCAGTATTCAGGTGCACAGTGAGTCAGGACAGTATGTTATTGAAAAAATGGCAAATTTGCACATCTGGCTGAAAGCGAACAAAATAGGAGATGAGGTGAATGTTTTCGTCACCTTGATGGGGGGCCAGGTGCTTTTGACCAATGTTGCCCGTGAGACCCCAGTCCTATGGACTATTCTAATCAATAAGATCCTGGACTCATATTATGGCATAACTAAGAATGAGATTGCACCGAGGGTTACATTGCATCGGGAAGCAGTTGCCAAATGAGAGTGTTGCAGATTAGATTCTTATATTAAAGAAGCTCTCTTGTCACTGTGGGTATGGCAGAAACTTAGAAATCAACATTGGAGTCATTTTTGTAGGAGGCCTAAAGAACAATAAAATTCAGGCCGAGCTTTTGAGAACGCAATAAGCTGATGTGGAAAGGGACCTGAGGTGAAAACTTAACCATGGAAGCAGCAGGAAGGGATAGTTGTAAATGGAAAGGGAGTTCTTTCCCTGAGCTAGCAGGGGAGGTCCATTGGATTTCAGTGAGATTCAGGCCACAGCAGCCAAGTTCATAGTCCCTGAGTGAGAAATGTAGATGTTACCGTCGCAGTGGTAGCCACCAACCGTTTAAATATCATCATTTCCAGTCAAAGTGCTGTCCCTAAGGGAAAGTCAGTCATATCCAGATGGCTTGCAGGATTAGAGGAATCAGTAATGTTCCAGGTCATGGTAAAGCTCCAGGTTGCAGTCAGGTCAAGATTGTGGTAGGTCTAAAGCTAGTTCAGGAGTTTGGAACCCCGCAAATGTGCATTTGATAGATTTGGAAATGGAAGTTGATATTATTGAGCAGGAAGGTCAGAGAGCAAGAAAAACATCACATTGGAAGATGAGAGCAAAAGGGCTGAAGATGTAATTCCAGCACCCACAGTAAAAATGAAAGTTGGAGATCCACAATTTACTTTCATCGTTGATACAGCTGCAGCGATGTCTATTATCTCTGGAAGACAGTGCAAGAAATCCCTAA
Organism: Cetorhinus maximus; assembly: GCF_964194155.1. Taxonomy (NCBI): domain Eukaryota; kingdom Metazoa; phylum Chordata; class Chondrichthyes; order Lamniformes; family Cetorhinidae; genus Cetorhinus; species Cetorhinus maximus. Next base: position 54,039,281 of record NC_135892.1, read on the forward strand.
GTCACATACACAAAACTGGTGAAACTGACGAGTTATTCCAGTAACAGTATTCTGGTGTTAGGTGAAGTTATATTAGGGTGAAATGTGATGATATAACCTATTACTTGTCATTGGAAATACTAGGAAGGAATAAAGTCTCCCTGATTGGAACAAATTGACTTAAGAAGATATGGTTAAACTGGGCCGAGTAATTTACTGCAGGGGTCAGTAAGAATATGTCTGACATTGAGAAAGTGCTAAGAGAGCACAAATCAGTCTATGCGTAAGGAGGATCAAATGATGAAATTAGTCATCATTACGATATCAAATATTGTAAATCAGCAGATCTTGCAAATGCATAAATTCATTAAAGTTTTCCCAGGAAGACTGATAAATTTCTAGCCACTGAGTTACTTGCAAAATACTTTACATGCTCAAATGATATGCCAGTATCTGCCAGAGAAATTTGTGAAGAAACATGCAAGGATGTGGTGCTCAGTAAAGCGTTCAATTATGCTATGAATGGCTGGCCTAAAGAGTGTGGTGCTGAGAAATTGCAGAAGTAATGTAGAAATGAACAAAGTGTAGATCAGCGTTGTCCCCAGCGGGATTTAAGAGTCATTATTCCACTAAGGTTTCAAGAGAGATTGTTAGAGGAACTTCATCAAGATGCACACAGGGATAATCCGTATGAAAGCAGTAGCAAGAAGATACTTTTGGTATCCAAAGGTTGATAGAGATATTGAAGGGTTGGTGAAAAGTTGTGAAGTGTGTCTCAGAATAAGAAATTATCCAACGAAAGTTCCTTTCATTCCATGGTCTAACACAGGAAACGGGGGGAGTGCCTACATGTTGATTTCTTTGAAGTGGAAGGGAAAGATACCTTGTTTTGGTCAATATCTATAGCAAGCGGATTAATGTTGAGTTTATGTCCAATACCACAAGTGCCAAAACTATTGAGGTTTTGAGAAGTTGGTTTGCAATTTATGGGTCGCCAGAGGTGTTGGTGTCAAATAATGTCAACAGTTTATGTCAGAAGTATTTGAATTATTTTTGAAGGAGTCAAATACAATCTAGTACCAGCATAGAATTGTGCTGCAGAAAGAACTGTACAGATTATGAAGAGGTCTTTGCAGAAGTATTTGCTGAGTGACAAACTAGGTAGTAATTTCCATGTTTCTCTTTAACACAAGCTAGACAATTTTCCATTCTCTTACAGAATAATCCCAGAGTCTACAACAGTTGCTCACCTTATGGGTTAGTATTTAAACATGCTCCTAGGAAGGTTTAGTTTGCTTAAACCTGACGCCAATAGCAAAGTAAGACAAAATCAAGACAAAGTGAAGACGAGTCCTGATACACCAGACATGAAACTTAACAGAGTTCAGTGTTGGTCGGAAAGTCATGGTGAAAACCCACTGAGGTGATAAGAAGAAGTATGTGATTGGAGTTGTTGCATTCACTTATCTAGTGAGGATTGGAGACTCTGCCAGTGTCACGTAGATCATTTGTTTGAAAGAGAAAATCTGAAAATGGGAAAGCATGAGAAACCTCCAATGGTCCAAATTCCTCCTACAGTCCCAAATGCAAGTCAAAAAGAAAGTGAAAGTTGCCAAGAAACTGAAAGTTTGCCCGTACCACAGAATCCACCGATAGAGAAAAGTGAGTCAGGGTCTTTGATTAAGGCAAATTAATCAATGTCACAGACCCAACCATTAAGTGGAGTTGGTAGTCAAAGTCAAAGTTCAGGATTGACACAGTCAGAGATGTTGAAAGACCAGAGTCAAGTTAATGGAAATGGAAGGAGATATCCAGACAGAAAGAGAAAGAAGCCAGATAGGTTAATTGAAAGTATGGAGGAAGGAAAAGGAAAAAAATATATATTTTCATTACTCCTTGTCAGATGATGATATTTTTGTTAAACACATATGGGTGTGAAGAAAAAAATACATGTAAATTACTCTGGTAATTTTGATCATACATGTCTTGGTTGTGATTACAGTAACAACATATTTGCAACCCAACCTGTTAAATTTTCACATATTGTGTTATTGATCTTGGTTTAGTCCTGTTGTATTCTGGAAACATAGATCATTCTATATTTTAATATATAAGTTGATTTTGAGGTGGGGAGGGACTGCAGTATATTGCAAGACCTGAGCGCTTTGTTAATCGTTCTCTCTGCTGCCCTCTCTGTTGGGGAGGTGTAAATAAAGTAATTTCAATAGTCCCCACTCTCTTATTATCTCAATTTTTGAAATATATTCCAGAACTGGAATATAAAAGTATATCTGTTTCTCAACTGCTTCAGTTAGTCAGGCTGAAGGATGCAATCTCACAACAACAAAAACTTGCATTTATATAGAACCTTTAACATAGTATAATGTCCCAGGGGACTTCACAGCAACTCAAATTAAATTTGATACCGAGCCACTTAAGGCAATATTTGGACATGTGATACAAAACTTGGTCAAAGAAGTAGGTTTTGAAGAGCATCTTAAATGGCAAGAGACATAGAGGCAGTGAAGTTTAGGGATGCATATGAGGCCAGAATTGTACAAGTGTGCAAGTCTGAGGGGTTGGGGCTGGAGCAGTTTATAGATATAGGAAGGGGCGAGGCCACGGAGCCATTAGAAAAGAAGAATAAAAATTTTAACACAATGTGAGACTGGGAACCAATGGAACACAGGGGTGATGGGTAAATGGGACTTGATGCGAGTTAGGATATGGGAAGCAGTTATGGATGAGCTCAAGTTTATGGACGGTACCAGGTGGGGTGTTGGCCATGTGAGCATTGGGATAGTCGAATCTACAGGTTACAAATGCACAGGTGAATGTTTAATATTCCACTGTGTCTGATGATTATCACTCAACAATGTAATTCTAATATAATTTGTGCTATTTGTTATTTTAAATAAACCTTTCAGTTTTTCACAGTCTGCTAGACATCTGTGCACAATTTTCTAATTGATTACTGTCCGTCCATTGGCAGAAAAGCAACAGGGGAGTAGTTAAAATGTAGCAGCTCCATTTCTCACTCTGTTCCTGCTGATTCGCCATTTTAATGCTGCTGGCTTTGGTAGAAAATGAGGCAGGGAGTATCATTATTAAATGTAAATAAGGGTTCCATGATGTACATGGGACTCTGATAACATTTTAACCCATTCCTGACCCCTTGGTGCACATTTCACCAGGTAAAGCAGTCAGGAAATCAGCAAGGCCTCTTAGCTATGTTAAAATACTTTTTATTGGGAGCGGGAAGAGCAAAAGTGCTCCTTCAGGCTCCAAAAGGGAAGTACAGGCCTCTGCAGCACCAAGTCTCCTCCTCATCTACAGGGCCCTTGTACTACTTCCCCACTCCTGGACATAGCTTGCTGCCAGCAGCCTTTCCCCAGTGCTAGTGGTTGCGTTCATATAAATCCCAGAAATTAAAATCAGCTGGACCCCAATGAAGAGTCCTACACGGAATTGCCATTTTCCCCTGTTGACTTCCCACCGGCAGTTAAAATTGATCTTAAAGATTATGCTGCTTTGATGTCATCAGGTCAACTACAAAATCAACATTTAAAACGACAGTTGGTTATTCTGTCTATGAAAATAGAAATGGTTCCTTCCATTAGAGAAAAATAAAACAGCAACAGTTGAACAATATTTGCCATAACACCTTTTAGAACCATAAAATGGTTAAAGCACAGAAGGAGGCCACTCGGCCTAACCTGCCCATGCCAGCTTTCTGTAAAACCTGATCAGCCAGTCCACTCTGTGCCTTTTTACCATAGCACTGCAATTGTTTTCTCCCCAGATAATAATTCAACTCCCTTGAGTCTACCAACTCCCTTGTGCCTCCACCACACTCTCAGGCAGTATATTCCAGATCCTAACCACTCACTGTGTAAGAAGCTTTTCCTCATGTCACCTCTGGTTCTTTTGCTACTCACCTTAAATAGGTGTCCTCTGATTCTCAAAACTTCTGCCAATGAGAACATTTTCTCCCTATCTATTCTGTCCAGACCCCTCATGATTTTCTCTCAATCTTTTTTTCTCTAAAGTGAACAGTCTCAATTTCTCTAATCTATCCTCACAACTGAAGTCTCTCATCTCTGGAAGCATGCTCATAAATCTTTTCTGCACCCTTTCCAATGCTTTCACATTCTTCCTAAACTGTACTGTCCAGAATTAGACCCAAAAACTCCAGTTGAGGTCAAATCGGTGTTTTATAAAGGTTCATCATAACTTCCTTATTTTTGTACTCTATGGGCAGATATTAATGCCCTACCCTGAGGTGAGCTTGTGGGCTGGGGATGCATTTAATCGAGCAAGATGGGGTTGCCACCACCTTTCTCTGCCTCTGACCTGATTAAGTCCATGGGGGGATGTCATGTGAGTGGCCTTCCCACACTGGCACCAACTGAGGCCCATAAGTGGGCAATTAATGCCCATTTAAGGGCCTCATCCCACTACAACTGATATTCAATCAGCAGTGGGCAGGTGACTTGCCATTCGGGATGCCAGTAAAGCAAACACGTGGGCTCCCAGGGGACATCCCTTGTTTAAAGGCATCCAGTGCTTAATTGAGGGTCCTGGCATCAGGAAGTGTGGGCCTGCTGAGCGTCTCCCCTCTGCCCTTCCCTGCGAACCCATGTGCCCCCAGCAAGAGACCCCCCCTCTCGGTGATGCCCAGCCAAACCTCATTGTCTGTGGCCTTGGTCTCTCGCTGATCTTAGGCCTCTGGCGGATGCATTGCTGGCAGTTGCCACCACTCCCAATGATGCTGCCTCTAATGTGGAGCTGCCAGCCTCTGATTGGCTGGCAGCTCTCAGGGGCAGGATTCTTGTCCCTGGGGTCCTTGATCCTGAGGAAGGCTCGCAGCTGCCCATTTAAGTACTTGACTGACATTTAATAAGCGGACCTTCCTCAAAGGAAGTGATCTTGCTGGCTCAGCAGTCAGTGGGCGTGGCCCCCACCACCTGGATTAAAATCCGCTCAATGTTTCTATTTATGAAGCCCAGAATCCCGTATGCCTTATTAACCACTTTCTCAATCTGGCCTGCCATCTTCAATGATTTCTGCACATATATTTCCAGGTTCCTCTGCTCTTGCATCCCCATTAGAATTGATTCATTTACTTAATATCGCCTTTCTTCCTACCAGAATGATCCACTGCATACATTAAATTTCATCTGCCATATGTTCATCCATTCCACCAGTCTACATTGTCTTGAAGTCTATCACTATCCCTCTCTCAGCTCACAAATACTTGCAAGTTTATGTAATTTTCAAATTTTCAAATTGTGCCCTGCGCGCCCAAATCTAGGTCATTGATACATATCAGGAAAACCAGTGGTGCTAATGCCTATCCCTGGGGAACCCCACTGCATACACTCCACTCTGAAAAACAACTGCCTGCCACTGTTCTCTGTTTCCTGTCACTCAGGAAACTTCCTATCCACTGCCACTGTTTCTTGTATTGCAAGGGCTTCAACTTTGCTGAAAAGCCTGTTATGTGGTACTTTATCAAATGCCTTTTGGAAGCCCACAAGGTACAAGTCAGTAGTGTGTTAGAATACTCTCCACTTGCCTGAATGAGTGTGGCACCAACAACACTCAAGAAACTCGATACCATACTGGACTAATCAGCTTGCTTGAATGGCACCCCCTCCACCAACAACGCACAATGTCAGCAGTGTGCACCATATACAAGATGCTTTGCAGCAACTCACCAAGGCTCCTTTAACAGCACCTTCCAAACTTGCGACCTCTACCATCTTAAAGGAAAAGCGCTGCAGATGCATGGGAACACCATCACCTGCAAGTTCTCTTCCAAGCGACACACCTGACTTGGAAATATATTGCCGTTCCTTCACTATCACTGGGTCAAAATGCTGGAACTCCCTTCTTAACAGCACAGTGGGGTATCTATACCACATGGACTTTAGCAGTTCAAGAAGGCAGCTCACCACCACCTTCTCAAGGGCAACTAAGAATGGGCAACAAATGCTGTCCTAGCCAGTGAGGCCACATCCCATGAAAGAATTAAAAAGTTATGTACACCACATAAACTGCATTAGCCTCATAAAACCGTTCTGACACTTAATCGAAAAATGCAATCAAATTAGTTAAACTTGGTTTGCCCTTAAAACATCAATGCAGAATTTCCTTATCTATCCATAATTTGTCCAAATAATTGTTAATTTTGTTCTATATTATTATTTCCAAAAGTTTTCCCACCACCGTGATTCAGCTGGTTGGCCTGTAGTTGCTGGGTTTACTCTTGCACGCTTTTTTGAACAGAGGTGTCACACTTGCAATTTTCCAGTCCTTTGGCATCACCCCTGTATCTATGGAGAATTGGAAGATTATGGCCAGCTGCCCCTGGTATTTTCCACCCTTAATTCCAGCATCAGATGCATCTGATCTGGTCCTGGTGACTTAACAACTTTAAGCACAGCCAGCCTTTCTAGTACCTCCTCTTTGTCAATTTGTAGCCCATCCAGTGTCTCAACTGCCTCCTCTTTCACTATGACTTTGGCAGCATCTTCTTTCTTGGCAAAGGCAATACAAAGTTTACATTTAGGATCTCAGCCATGCCCTCTACCTTCATGCATAATTTCCCTTTTTTTGGTCCCTAATCACCACTCCTCCTTTTGCCCTTTTACTACTTGGGTGCCTATAGAAGACTCTTGGATTCCTTTTTTTGTTGGTTGCCAGTCTCTTCTCATACTCTCTCTTTGCCTCTTATTTCTTTTCTTACTTTTGCTCTGAACTTTTTATATTAAACCTGGTTCTCACTTGTATCATCAAGCTGACATCTGTCATGCTCAGCCTTTTCTCTGTTACATCTTACACTCTATCTATTTTGTTATCCATGGAGCTCTGGCTTTGTTTGTCCTGTCTTTTCCCTTTGTGGGAATGTGTCTCAATTCTACCCAAACTATCTCCTGTTTAAAGTCAGTACATTCTTCAATTACAGTTTTGCCTACCAATCTTTGATTCCAATTTACCTGGGCCAGATCTGTTCTCACCCCATTGATATTGGCTCTCTTCCAATTAATTATTCTTACTCTGGATTGCTCCTTTTTCACAGCTAACCTACAACTTCTGATACTATGATCACTGTCCCCTCAATGTTCTCCTACTGACATTTGATCCACTTGTCCCACCTCATTCCCTAGATCCAGCAATGTCACCTTCCTCATTGAATTGGAATTACACTCCTGAACACACTTCAGGAACTCTTCCCCTCCCTACCCTTTGGCCCTGACGTTCAGTTTTCATTTCCTTTTGTGCCTGTATTATAAGCCCTTCATTGTTCTGCTTATTGGCCTGTATACATTGACAATTCCCCCCCCCTCCCCACTCTGTTTATGCCTTTTATTGTCCTCCTGGAACATTTTAGCTACAAGCTTCTGTACAGTTTGGCTACAGCAAATTTTTTGAATGGCAGCCAGTGTCATTGGCATGAATTAGCATCTGCTTTGTGTATTCTATTTATTTTCCAACGTGTTGTCACATATACATACAGTCTTTCAAGACCACTGGTTAGTGCAGAAAAATCTATGTTGCATCATAAGAAGCAGAAGATTTATACTGGAAATTGAGATTACATTTTGGAGCTGAACAATGTTGATGTAATGGACATATACAATAACATATTCTTCATGTTAGATTGTGATGCAAGTATTAGAACAATGTCTCATTTCCGAAACATTTTACTGCAGCTCCACTCAGTCATGAGAATTTCTTCAATTACAGTGTGCTCTTATTGTCATGTCTTGGGTTTTTTTCTTAAGCATATATTTTAATTTGGTCACTTTTGTCCAGTCATTAAAATACTTTACCTCCTGTCATAAGGTCTGAAAGATGTTTGTGCATCTTGGGCAGAGACTTGTTCCTTCCTGGTGTCACCAATGGTTAGCAAATACCCACAGTTTACTTAATGCTGTATATTTATATTCAGCTGTTTAGTATTCTAGATAGAATATTGGTGATTCACCTGAATGGTAGGTATTTATGAATGTAAGTTGGTCAGCAATGGGACAGTTAGTCTACTTTGAAACACATGGTATATTGCAAATTAACTGGTAAAGACATATGTTTATCTAGTGTCTTAGTTCACTTGGGGCCAGTCCGACAAAGGAGAATGCTAAAACTAACATTAGCATGCTGAATCACAAAAAAACAGCTTTGAACTTCTTTGTGCTGATAGATTATGGATGCCTGTGTTTATATTTTTTTCCTGTTGTCTGTGGTGCCGTAGAACAGCAGTAGTATCACAGAATGGTGGAAGGTTTTGAGGTAGAGTAAAACCTTTGTTTGGTTTTACAAAGGTTCTCAGCTAAACTGCAAACCCTTCACTGATGTACTCTAATTAGGATTACAATCATCCTAATAAATCCCAATATTTGCACTTGTCAATCTGTAGTCATCCATTAGTAATTATTGATGATGTCAAAATGTCTTTACAACTCTAAAACTACCCAAATAGCTATATCTGATACTTTTTGTACTCCAGTGATGAGTTGTTGTTGTGCCTCTTAAGGATTTGCTTCCAGATACGTGCATACAGCTCTTAGGATGCTCATTATGGTACACTGCAATGTCAGTGGCTGTCAGTGTCCTTAGAGACAGATGGCATCCCTTTAACTACATTGAGTTCTTGTACAAGTCAAATGTTCATTCTCTATATGAAAGAAATTATGTGTTTTTATTCAAGATTTTTGTATTATGTTTCATATTTTATCTTGAACTGCTTTGTCTATTTTTCCAGAACCTATACAAACCTACAATAAGTTAAAATCTGTAAAAAAAAAATTAGAATTCAGGTTCTTTGTAACTTTAGTGCTATATAATCTTGAATGCAGAGACACCACTGGCTGATTGATTGATTTTGAATATAGGAAATTGACCTGGAACTGACAAGTAAAAGATCTGCCATCTTCAAATTGCTACCAGCAAAGCGGCAACAATAAAAACACTGCCATTAATCACAAAGTTATTCTTTGGGCTTTCCTGGCAATGCAGCTCCTAAATAGTAGACAGTGGGGTTACGTGCCAGGTGTTCCCAGCTGAGTCAAAATTTGAAGGACTCTATTTTCATGAAGTCAATAATATTCCTTTCTCTGGCAACTTGTTTGAATCTAACAGACAAGTAGGAAAATAAGTCAATACTCCATCTCGTTTCCATACGACCAAATGATTTGTCATGAAATATCAAGATATCAACTGATTCTGACACTTAGATTGGATTTACAACCCCATTCTCTCACCATGGAGCTGTATTCAGAAGAATGATGGATCCCAGAGTCAGCACTACATTGTTGTCACCCTTTCTCCCAACCTATGCTTTTTCCGAGCAGGCATCCCCACTAAGAGCGTAGGATTGGTGAGTTCCATTTCTGGTATGTATATGCAACCTGAAAACCACACACCAAGGGGGAATTTTAATTTGAAAGTGCCCTGGGGGGTGGGAAGGGATATTCTGTTCACATGCAGGAAACCCAGAAATAAGTGCAGCACATTTGTTTGTGGCTTTTTAACAAAACCACAGTATTTATATCTGATTTCTGTGCTTCCTGACCAATTAGGTTGAATAGCAATGATGACAACCTGAATGAGTCAACCTCAACTCCAATACTTAAAGTAACACCTCAAAGATGACAGTTCACGAATTCTGGAGGTGGGAGAACTAACGAAGGAACTATCAGAATGGAGTCCCAGTTCTCCCAGTCTGCGCCTCACTTTAGTGATACCTGGATGCTATGCTGGGGACTGTAAGGGCCCACAGAGAGATCCTGTTTCCTAATGGCCGGAGCAGGAAAGCTTGCCAGTAAATCCAAGGAAGTGACTGGAAGTAGCTGAAGGTCAGCAGCTGGAATGTAGTGCAACACTCTTGGATTCAATGCTGAAAGTGGTTTAATGACCTAAACAGGGCAGGGAAGGTGAATACAGTGGCACATTCAACTGCAACCTGATTAGCGTAACACCCCAATCCCCTCACTCTTCCTTCTCAAGCCTACTCCAGCACATCACTCCTCACAACATATTACCTTACAGGTGCAACCACTTCTCTTTCTGTGCACTTTGTCACCTTTTGTCCATTCACCATGGAAACTCGCCTATTAAGGCAATGTCATGCCTCTCCTTCAAAGTCACCCTCAACAAATGTTGTCATCCATCCATTCAATACATTCCATTACGCTCAGTCAGAGGTCTCTTCTTCCCCTCCTTATAGGGCTGTCTTGTAATGTAATGCATTGTACAGAATACGAATGCCTTTGATTTAATGTGTTTTGAAATTTTGGTTGTACGTAAAAACTCAAATGTTTACTTAAAGAGAGATTGTATATTATTTGTGTTAATTGTATGCAAATGGTGGGCATTAACAAGAAATTCACTCGTGTTGCTATAAATAGGAACAGACTGAACTATGATTGTTGGGTAAGGAGACGCATGTCTGTAATATGTATGTCTGTAAACAAATGCTTGCATAATTGTGTAAAGGTTGGCTCCAATTCTGTCCTTCACCACTAGCTTTCTGATGTATAACACCCCCAAATCAGTATCTCACATGCTGCCTCTTGGCCGAATGGCTGAGTTTGCTCCTGCACAATTATAGGTGGAACAGGAATTGGAAAGGCCTTCATGGGCTTCAAAGCCCAGACGATATCAGCCAAAAGCATCTGAACAGCCTGCTTCTACCTCTGCTGCAGTCATAGGGATTGCACCATGTAGAATTATGAGGAAGAGGAAGATGTGGAGTCGCGCATGCTTGCTTTATACAATGTTAGATTGCTATGTTGCTGGCCAGAATTTCCCATCCCTGTTGGCGTTGGGCATCATGGATAGCGTGAGCAGACAAAATGGCAAGAAAGCCAAAAATCGGTTTCATGCCATCGTTCCGTTCCATATTTCAATGGCGGGCCGTGTTTCCCACCACCGCATGTTGGGAACATAATTTTAATACACCTCAATATCATTATAAGCCCTGCTCACTCGAATCATCCCTCCAAATCAAAGTTACCACCCAGATTGGCGGGAAAACACGCCAGCCCAGAACATGTCTTGACAAGTGTGACGTGCAGAAGTTGGGACTTACCATTAAGGCTTTGCTCACATCGTGGACATCCAAGGAGCAGATGCTGGACCCCTACAACTACCGGATCCTGGAGGAACACGTGCATCATATGTTGGGTGGATTTTCACGGGCACGGCTCCACTGCGAAGCAGCTCACGAGAGGTGGAAGGTCACTGTTGATGTCTGGGGTCTGCTTTGGGACATCAGGGTCTTGGTCATGGGCTGCTACAGACGAGCGTCAGGGAACGGGGGTGGGGGGAGAGGAAGGTCTAGGTTTGACTGGGAGAGGAAGGTGTACTTGGCAAGGGGCGGTGAGGTTGGGAGAGGGAGGACATAGGTGTCAAGGAGGTGAGGTTGGGGGATGTAGGGAGTATGTGGGGAGGAGGGTATAACAGGGAAGAATGTGGCAACTGGGGAGGTAGATGTAAGGTGTGGGGGGAAGGTGTAAGGGAAGGAGTTCGGAGTGGGAACATCTGGGGAGGAAGGAGTTCGGGGGGGTGGAGGGGGCAGGAGTCCAGGGGAGGAAGGAGTTTGGTGGGGGAAGAAGTTTTAGGAGTGGAAGGAGTTCGTAGGGGGGAAGGAGTCCAGGGCGAGGAAGGAGTCCAGGGTGAGGAAGGAGTCCGGGGGGGAGCAAGGGTGGCGGGGGAAAGGTGGAGGAGGGAGTAAGGGTGGAGGAGGGAGTAAGGGGGGCTGGATTTCCAGGTGAACGTGCAAGGGAGGGTTCTGTGGAGTGGATGACTTCTGCCTCTCGTGAGCTGCTTTGCGGCAGAGCCATGCCCATGAAAATCCACCCAACGTGTGATGCACGTGTTCCTCCAGGATCATGCGGAGCAAACTGAGGGTGGACATGGTAGGGGGGGGGGCGGAATGGTGAGTATGCGAGAGGGCAGTGCGAGCTGGTGGGGTCAGAGGATAAGGGTATGCCAGTAACAGTAGAAGGGACAATGAGGGTGGTTGGTGGGGATTCAGAGGTAGACATGGACCCTGGATGTGGGAAGGAGGAAGTTGGGGAGGTGAATGTGGACAGGGGGTGGGATTCTCGGGAAGGTAGGGAACGTGCACCTTCACCTGGTCATCCTGGAAAGAAAGCGGTTCTGGTTGGTAGGTGACGGTGGGGAGGTGGAAAGTGATGCCGGGGGGGGTCAACAGTGATGGGGGAAAGGACATGGATGACTGGGGGAGGGGAAAGGATGGGGCAGCTGAAAACGAACCTTACAACACATGTTTCTGATATAGAAAGTGAGAGGAGCCTCAGGTTGGACAGGCACAGATGCTGCATGGGACTGCGGTCAGTGGGTGGGTGGAGATGCAGGTCAGCTCAGATGGACAACTGAAAGAGAACCCCAGCAGGCAGCATTGAAAATGCTCAGGACATTAAGATGAGTGTGATGGAGGAAGGATCTGCGTGCATGGTAGAATGCAACGAAAGGCCCTGCCACACATACACTTCTCCCTCCAGAATTGGCCTGGCTGTGTGCAGCTGAACTGCTTGTGCTGGGGGTTGCAGGGGAAGAACTCGTGAAGCTTGTAAATGAAGCTGAAAGGCACTATTACACATTATTCAGAGAAAGCCAATATATTTTCAAATTGTAAAGTGACACAATGTGTTCACCCATGCAACCGCTTGTGATCAGAGATTCTTAACTTTTCTAGGCCTACCACTTTTTCTAGGTGCTGCCCTGACATCCACAGGAGAGGTAGAGACAGCCTGCACAATGGTTGACTCTGTTGCCTCTGATGACTTTGACGTGGGTCCGCTGGAGAGCTGAGGTCTTGAGGGCCCAGCTTGCTTTGGCTGTCCTCCTGTGGGTCAGCTGCTCCATCTATGGGTGACAAAGGATGAGGTTGAGGGGGTCAGAGGCAAAGGAGACTCGGAAGGAGGGGACAGCCTCTGAGATTCCTAAGTGGATGACCCAGGGGCATCCAGCTGCCACTCCTCATCCCTTCAGCTGCCCGAGGGCCCTGGCCTGACTCCTTGAGGGGAAGGAGCACCTGAAGGGATGACGGGATGCCTCATTTCCCTCTTGCGCTGTCATTGCAGGAACTCACCCATTGTTGCTGTGATGGAGTGCAGGCCTGCGCGCATATCCGCATTCTGGTGGACCAGGGTCTCCAATGGCGTCTGCCATCTTCCCATGGAGGCATCCATACGTGCACATGTTTGCACCACTTCATCAGAGAGCAGGCGGATGTGCTCCTCCAATTCGCGTGCCACTCTTTTGAGAGCTTCTGACAGCTCTGTGTGATGTTCCCCCACCTTCTGCTGACTCTACACAATGAGCTGGAAGGCCGAATCCAGAAGCTCATCATCTGACTCAGACCTCACAGATGCCCCTTCCCCAGCAGTCCTCTGAGTGCTGGGGAGCTCGGCCGAACCTGCCTCCTCCTTCTACAGACACGTATCCGTGTGGTGACCAGATTGTGAACCCCAGCCTGATCTAGATCTAGGTCCCACTGATGTGTGTGTCTCTGAGCTGGTGCAGGGTGTGGGTAAGCATTGTGATGGGTCTCCCAGGCAGATTATTTCCAGCCCTTCAATGAAGGAGGTGTCCTCTTGGCTGGAGGTGAGGATGTGGTTGGAGCTGAGGGATTGAGCTGTTGGTCACTTGGCAGAGCTCCCTGTGAGCCAAAATTGAGATAATTAGCGCATGGCAGCAGAGTCAAAAGCAGGAGAGAGAACATTCACAGTTGTGTTGAGAGAGGTATGACATGGTGCAAGATTTTCACCTGGGTGTTTGCCACTGAGTTCACCGTTACTGTACGGCAGGGTCCACGCCCTCACCAGTCAGCGCAATGGCACACTCCTCAAAGTGAGTGAGGGGCCTAACATGGGCCACTCCATCCCCAGTCTGGGACCTCTCCCTGCTGTTGTAAGCCAGCTTCGCCTGCAAGAAAACAGGCGGAGAGAGTGTGAGCAGGATGCCTGGTACTGTGCGGAACCTTTGTGTGGTGAGCAGAGTCATGGATGGGATGAGGGCATGAGCTCGAGAGGGTATGAGTCTGATGGAGATGTGAGGGTGTGTGTGAGAGTTAGTGGTGTTATCCCTTGATAAGCGAGATCCCTGTAGATGTTTGATGGGTTTTTCGAGTGTGTGAGTTGAGAGTGATGAGAAGAGTGACTTACCCTGGTGGAATGGATGAGACCATTCATCCTCTTCCTACACTGGGTGGCTGTCCTCTTTTGCAAGACATTGGCGCTGACCATCGCTGCCACTGCCTCCCATGTTGGATTGGTGACCTTGCTTGCTGGTCTTCACCCAGAGCAGTGGCCTGCACCGTGTCCAGTAGTCACTCAAGGGAGGCGTCGCTAAATTTGGGGGCAGCAAGTTCTCTCGCTTTGTCAGCCATCAGTTCCCAGCAGCTTCCTATCCCTTGAAGAGTGCTAGCTCTGTGCAGGGGTGGCCTTTAAATATGGCACCTGGTTTACTGAAGGCCTGAGGTGACGGTGGGTCAGGCGAGTCAGAGGCTGCGTTGCCAGTGAGCCGGCGTGTTTCCTACGAATGAATTATTAATGAGGCTGGAATGAGACAATGCGGCGTGAAAAGCAGCCATTGCGGCTGGCAGGTCAAACATCCTTTTTCCCACAAACTACCACACTCAGTGAAAATCCGGGATGATTGCACCCACTATTTCAGTTTTCAGCCACATAAATATTATTTACTCACACCAATTTCTCATCTTGTCCAATGTTTTGGCTGCTGCCAGGAAATAGTTTTTTTTTCACTTGTGATGAATGGTAAGACAAGGCTTAGTGCAATGGGTGGCTGTGAAAGGGATAATTGGCTGATCGCAGGATTGCTTTATGTTAGTGGAAAGGGGAGGAGTGGATGGGAGAAGTGGGTATAGTATGTGACTGCTGGATGGATGCACTGGTGGTGCCTAACTGAACCTTGCCATTATGAGGGCATTCCAGACAGCAAAGTGTGCTGCTGCTAGTGCACTGGCTGCATCTTGTCCCTTTTCCTCCTTTTCTGAAATCCGAAGTGGTTCTGTGCTCTCAGCCTTACTTCTCCTGAAGGTCCAATCCCCCCTGCTGTTCCATGGTGTGCAGAGTGCAGCACACCGCAATCATCCTGCAAGCCCTGGCTGATATGTATTGAAGGTAGCCTCCAGATCTTTCCAGGCACCAGAACCGCATCTTCAATGTGCTAAAGGTTTCCTCAGTGACTCATCTGGTTTTCATATGGCTTTCATTGCATTGCTCCTGGATCCCATGAGTTTGGTTCCACATGGGGGTTAGCAACCACAATTTAAGTAGATACCCCTTGACTCCAAGCAGCCAACTGGTAACTGCTTCGAAGTGTGAGGAGATCATGGAGGCTGGACTGCCACAGGATGAAAGCATCATGGGGCTGCCTGGGAACCTTGCTGCATAGAGCTCTTTTTTGTGGTTGCACATTACCTGCACAATGATCTTCCTGCTGCTATTGGTGCTGTTGCTGTTTCTGGTCATTTTGGTCCTCATCTGAGGTCCAAGCTTAATACAGCATACACAGCATGCATGCTGATCACAGCTGCATAGTATAGGTCAGATGCACAAACTTCCAAAGTAGTGAAAGTCACCTTACAGAACAAGTAGTGTGAGCAATGGCCATTCACACAGTTAGGCAAGGAAGCCGAGTGAGATTTCAGTACTTGTGGGAATTCTTCAGCCCCTCAGTTGCCATTGTGTTCTCACCTTGCTTTCACATGGTGAGTTCCAGGAAGCCTGGGAATATGTGCACACATAGTCAAATCCCAAAACCAATGTTAAAATCGCCCTTTTAGGCATATTAAAATTAATAACCCCTCTCCCCTGAGCAGGTGGCTTGCATGTAGCCTAATGGGTTGAAGTTCAGTGTTAAGGTTGGTGGGGTGAAGCCAGCTTTCCACTATGTCATTAATTTTAGTACTTTGAATCCCTCACCAGCGTGTAACTCCCGCTCTCTCCTTCAGGTAAAAATCCTTGTTCCCAGATGCCTGTTAAGAGCTTAATTGTTAACAACTAGTCTGATGATTAGTTCCAAAGCTTTTGTCAAAACAATGTAAATGCAAGAAAATATTCCTAACAAATTTCCAAAACTTGTTGCTAGTAATAGTTATGACACTTCTTTTGCCCCTAAATGAACTAATGCATTGAAATAGTCTTTAAAACACAAAACATCAATGACGGTAAGTTGTTGCTACACAATATTTATTGTAATTTGGTGAAAAACACATCCCTTTAAGGAGTCTTTGGAAGCTATTCAGCACACTTTGCTTTGCCCAGTTTGTACAGCACGGATAGCTAGCACAGTGAGTCTCGATATTTACAGGGAGATGGAGAAGGTGCGACAGAGTGGAGGAGGCCCAGTGAAGCCAGCAACATGAAGGTCCTGCCGAATTTAATGATAGGATCTCATTATAATTTTTTTTACATAATGCTCAATGAATATACATTCCATTGAGAAATAAAATCTCCATGGAAAAAGTGATCCATTTATGGCTAATTAGAAAGTTTAAGGACTTCATTAGGTTGAAAGAAGATTGATGAAAAGAGAGACATGTTGCCAAAGTTTTTCATCTTGCACTCACCAGGACAAATGCAAGAATGCCAAATTTTAATCAATCACAACAATTTATACTATGGGAGAATGGGAGTACTGACTGATTACAAAGCTGGCTCTGATTGGTTGAGGCATTGCCTTAGAGAAAGCAACAGGGAACATTAGGCTCCACAAGCTTATGGATAACTCTAAAAAAGCAAAAAGCTTGAACATGTTCCTTTTGTTTGCAGAGATGGGTCCCTATGTATGAACGTAAGTCACTTCTAGCAAATGTGAAAGAGCCATGATACAAACTTGACTGATTACCTTAAGTTAGTTGTCAGTGTAGCTATTGGCACCCTCAGGACTATTCAGCAAGTGCTGCCCAATCATGAAATCACATTAACAGTAAACGTTTTGTTTTGGGTTTTGCAAGTGCAGCTGCTTGAGTACAATCTGTACTCTTACTATTGCCAGAGGACCATGTTGTTTGACTTGTTCAGTCAATTTCTGGAACATGGTGGGCAGAATATTTTGCTG
Organism: Cetorhinus maximus; assembly: GCF_964194155.1. Lineage (NCBI taxonomy): Eukaryota > Metazoa > Chordata > Chondrichthyes > Lamniformes > Cetorhinidae > Cetorhinus > Cetorhinus maximus. Next base: position 54,056,378 of record NC_135892.1, read on the forward strand.
AGCCCGTGTGTGTGCGGCCTGACCCGCTCAAGCATAAAATAGCGCGTGATATTGTCGGGTGACAGTCCCAACATCATCGCGCTCTTGCGCAATATTTCAGTTGGTGGGCACACGCAGGAGTTGGAGCTGCACCCGCCATCAATTGTGAGGCCAGTTAAGGCCATTAAAAAGGCAATTAAGCTAGATTTTATGTTGCCCGTGCGATTTCTTGCTCGTCGCACGGGCAAAACAGGCAGGCAGCTGACAATTTGCTAAACCTCATCCAAGGGCGGGATAAAAATGGTCAGCAGCATTGCCAGTATGAGTAGTGAAGAGTTTTGGATATAGTTTGCAGCTGGTTGCTTATTGCTACTTGGCAGCTTCGCTTCTGTTTGGGGCTTCATTCTTAGCACTTCCAGGCTTCACTGGTGCTTCCAAGGCCCCGGAGCATTCAGACTGTGTGGACCCTTCCAGGAATCAGACAGCCTTCCGTTACCGTGGTAATGAGGATTGTGGCCTCCGCTGGTGGCACCTCCTCTGAGGAGGAAGAGAGAGACAGAAGGGAAAGGAGGCCAGGTGTCTCAATGCAGCTTCCAGGGGAGGGACCTGTGGGAGGAGAGGCGCAGGCGGAAGGGGGGCAGGGCCAGCAGGAAGTCCAAGGCATAAGGGCCACAGAAGATGTCACAATCCTGCTGCCAGGGTTTACAGGCGACGATTCAGCTACCTTAATATGTCTGAGGTGCAATGCCAAATGAGGCTCCGCCTCTCAAGGGAAACAGTGACCTCCATTTGTCAGATGATTGGGCCTGAGATCACCTCCAACTGTATGGGTGGACACCCCATGCAATGGCTCTGAAGCTCACAGCGGCCCTCACCTTCTATGCCTCCGGCTCTTTCCAGGGGTCAGTGGGGGATCTGTGTGGAGTCTCCCAATCAGCTGTCCACAGTTGCGTCAAGCTGGTGATAGAAGCTCTGTTCAGGCAGGTACTGACCTTTATTCTTTACCGTATAGATGAGGCCAGCCAGGCTGAGCGAGCTAGAAGCTTGCAGCGATTTTTTTTCTATTATTCATTCACGGGATGTGGGCTTCGCTGGCTGGACCAGCATTGATTGCCCATCCCTAGTTGCCCTTGAGAAGGTGGTGGTGAGCTGCCATGTGGTGTAGGTACACCCACAGTGCTGTTAGATAGCTGGGTCCCCCTGCATCCAGGATGCAATCGACTGCACACATGTGGCCATCAAGGCGCCAGTGGGACAGCCGGGTGCCTTCGACAACAGGAAGGGACACTCCATGAAGTGCGGATAGTTGTGACCACAGGATGCATATTCTGCAAGTCTGTGCAAGGTATCCTGGCAGCTCCCATGATGCTTACATCCTGAGACACTCCCACGTGCTGAGGCTCTTCAGTGCTCCAGCCCGATTGGATGGATGGCTGCTGGGTGACAAGGGGTATCTCTTGAAAAGGTGGCTTTTCCAGGAGGGCCACGAGGCACTCATCCGAAAAGCGGGGGGCCGAGTGCCCACCCGACTTGCCCTCCCAACTGCTGTGTCCAGCCACACTCAACTCCATTACTTGATTTTTGACAACACAGAGGAGATGTTCTTCTGTGCCATTGGAACCGGCGGTCAACAGGCCCTCGCCCCCGTGCGGCCCTTCCCGACCAGTGGGGAGCCGTGTTTCATACTGGGTGGGCCTTAATTGGCCTGCCGCTGTGAAATCGCGGTTGGGGGCTGATCTTGGGCGCCGGCCGATTTCCTGGCCAATCCATGGCCCACCCACCATACCCGCGCGCCAAACTCAAAATTTTGCCCATGGTCTATGTACCTGGCATCACACCGGCTACACCAACAGCCAATTTGAGATAATCATTCGAGCTTGTAACGTGGCTCATTTCAGCTTGCAGGAACATTCATACAGGAATCCTGTCTCTGCAAACAAAAGGAATATGTTCAAGCATTGCCCCTTTTTTGAATGACCCGGAAGCATGGAAAACCTATAGTTTATCCATCGTTGGGAAGTTCCCGGTGGTGCCACCAATTTGACTCCAAGTGGGGACTTAATCGAACCTAATTTGCCGCCAGCCACTGCTAGGCAGGTGGCTGGGGCCGGTCAGACCTCAGTCCGGCAAGAGTGCTTGGAGGCGGCATCCCACAGGGGAGCTGCCTGTTGCACCATTCTCTAAATTTGCTCTCAAACTCATCTCCAAACACGTCTCCTCGAGACCGGGAAGCTTTAGCCCACAGTCTTAGGATAAGGGTTTGGCCTTTTAGGATTAAGATGAGGAGAAAGTTCTTCACTCAAAGGGTTATGAACATTCAGAGTTCTCTAGCCTGGATAGCTCTGGACGCTTAGCTGTGAAAAATATTCAAGACAGTGATTAATAATTTTTTGGATACTAGGGGAATCAAGGAATATGGGGATTTGGCAGGAAGGTGGAGTTGAGACTGAAATTCAGCTATGGTTGTACTGAATGGCAAAGCAGGCACAACGGTCTGTGTACCCTAGCCCTACTCCTATTTCTTATGTTCTTATGTTCTTCTATCTTTGAGTTTTGGGTATGGCAATAGGATCGCAGGTCAGGCTGCAACTCAGGGCCTGGGAGGGAGGTTGCCAATTTGACAGTGGGGGGAGAGGGAGAGAGAGAGAGACCGTCACCCATAAGGGGTGCCGAAGGTTTCATTGAGCAACTAGGGAGAGCACTTCTGCTCCTTCTGGCCCACAAGCATTGCTATAAAAAGCAGTTATCTACTGGATCCAACAGCACTCACCTTCATTTCACTATCAGATTTCCAGAGCCTTGCATAACCCATGCAGCAGCAATTAAATTTAAATCAGGCATCATTAAATACCAAAGAATCAACTTCATACATGCTGCATTATTCTTATATAACCTTGCTTCAAGATTGCTTTTCCCATTTTCCCTGGAATCAAATGTTCAAACTTGGTTATGTGACTTTATCATCTTGCTGCTCCTTACCAACATTGTTACTGAATTAAAATGATCAGTCATATGATGCACTTTGATCCAATGAAAGTAAGTTACTAACCGGGATCATATTAAAAAGTCTCATCAAGCTTCTTTTTCATTGAAGTTAGAGAGTTATTCACTGTATTGTATTCCTTATAATGAAATTAATCTTTTATGTGTCAAAACCTTCCAAAAAACATCTGCTGTTTTAAATTACTTTTATCTAAATACAAAATGCAATTATGATTAAAGTACGCTGCATGAAGACTTTTATTTAGTAAATTAAAAACCCTCAGTTATGCTATATTTTCTGAAATGGCTTTTTGAAAGCCATGATCATTTCCTGAAAGGTTAAGCAAAGAAAAAGAACAGTTAATACTGCTACAATAGACTACTGTATTTTACTCGTCCACAGAAATTGCTTTGTATACTTTGAAATTCAATTTTTACTGTGAAATTTCCCCTGTTCTTCTCTAAGAGATATTTTTCACAAATCTGTTTTGTGTATAAGCAGGGTAAAATGTATACCTTTCAGTCAAAATGCAGGAACTTAGCGACCAGAAATCAAGCCTTATAAGAACATATAATTCAGTCTGATTTTGCAGGGACATTTTATAGGCACCACTTCAATTTTTATCATGAATACAGTCCAATTGCTCTTGTTTCCCTCTCCTGAATTGAAAACCTTGTAAAGCAAAATAAATTCCAAAGCAAAAAATGCTGCTCTTAAAATTATTATTCCATCTAAGTTAGACTTGAGTAACTGCATAGTGTGTTGTTTAGATATCATTGTCTGACAACAATAAGACCCATGTCACCAAATTTTGTTATGTAACAACAGTCGTATTTAATCAACAAGATTGAAAACAACACTAAAGCCATGAGGATCCAATGTGAAAGGAAGAAGATGTTAAGACCTAACTGAAAGCCATTTATGTAAATGTTTTTATCGGTTAAGATAAAGTCATTGGGCTGAATTTTTGGGGCCCCACTGAGGTCAGGATTGGAGACAGACAGGGCCCAAACATACCACTGCCAGATGGTGAGCCAGCTTCCCGACCCCTTTCCTGGTACTGGCCATTGTTGCCAAGGCAGGTTCAGGGCCGGGAATGGAGTTGGGAATCTGACACATTGGCCAGTGCTGGCAGAGCTATTCAACGAGGCAGGTTGACAATTAGGCCAATTAAAAGCCTCATTAACTCATGTTAAAAGCTGATTAGGATTTTCTGGTCAACCTTCAATTTCTTGACGTGACGGGGGGCAGTTTAACTGCCCAGTGGCGAGACCCAACAGTAAGCATGTAGGGGGCCGTGGAGGGCTGTGGCTGATGGCAGGTCCACATGCCCGCTCTTTATCTGGGTGTTGGTGCAACCAAAGGCTACCCTGCAGCGTAATTCCCCTCCTCCTCACACCCCTGTGCAGCTTGGCTGCTTTTTTCTATTTTTTATCTAAAGATTTAAAAAGTGGCTGAGAACAAGCCTCCATGACGAACCCTCTCAGTTACTTACCATTCATTACAGCCTGCTGCTCCTCTCAAGCTGGGAGGCCTCTGATTGGCCCTCCAACTTAGAGAAATCACCCACCTGCCTTAATTGGACAGGGAATCTGTCTCTGTCTGTCAAAAAAACAGTGACTGTTTCCCCCTGGAGGTAGGTTGGGTACCCAGGAACAGTCCCAACTCCTGTTTCCCATCCCTAAAGCAAACATTCAGCCAAATATTTTATTTAAAATCTACAATCTTGATTTGTTTATTATAGCAATCAATAATACTCACACAGTTAATGTAGTATAATGGGTTAATAGTTATGGTAATGAGTTAATGATGTGAATCATGATATAACAGTTACATCAGTAGTCATGGGCTAGAGACTCTATAGAACAGATAGAACAGTCTGTACCTAACAGAGATATATTAACCTTGTAGCCTATCTTGTACATAGTGCAAATTAAGTAGTTTTGAAGTAACCTACCTGAATCAGACCAGAGTTACTCATGGTGAGCGGGAAGCCTTCCTGATATAGATTAGGCCAGGAGATGAACACACTAAACATGATAGCAGCGGTTGTGACACCAATCTAACAATGATTTGGTGCCATCGACAGAACACTCATGGCAAGAAAGTGGAAGAAGACCTGTTTGCATCAAGGATCTGAAAGCTTATCTTCAACAGAGGCACACTGAGAATAGGTAGCGGTGTCAGCACCAGTCTAGCAGTTACTGCCCCTTCTGCAGCCTTTTGAAAACCTCGAAGGTCCACAGAAAGGCCAACATTGGGAGTTGTGGCAAAGAAGGTATCAAGCAGCATTGGGTTTGCATGCCAAACAGCAGAAGCACCAGGTTAATTAAGTCCTCTACACCGTAGGGCCAAACACTGATGACGTGCAGTTGAGATAGAAGGTAGAAGAGGCCGCTGCAGACTTCCAAACAACCCTAAAAGCATTTGATGCATGTTTTACTCCAAAATGGAACCTTGTTGTCAAGTGAGTGTGATTCAATCAGAGATTCCAAAGACCAGGAAATCTGTCAAATTGTTCCTTACTGACCAGTATAGGTTAGCCGGATGTTGCGAGTATGGGGCATTGGAAGACAAAATTCCACAGAGGTGGTCAAAATGCATACAACATTTCAGACTTAGGCTGATGTGTTACCATTTCATAGCTGTGTATATGTGAAGGAAATCGCAGACCACAGCTGATGCATTAACCAGAGCTACGGTTGATCATGCTTTTACCCAGGACTTCATACTTGTTTCTGAGGTGGAAGCATACTCATCAATCATAACAAACTCCCTACCGGTGTCCAAACGAAAGCTACAAAAAATCAGGAAAGCACTGAAGATGTGGGGTATACCCAGGTCAGGAAATTTTGCCAAGAAGTTTGGTCAAAATACAGTCCAACTGACCAGCACCTATGAAAATACCATGAATAACAAAAGCATCTAAGGACAGTGGATGATCTTCTGATCTTCAACCACTGCCTAGTAATACCCAAGACTATGAGGGAGGAGATTCTTCAGAAAATCCATGGTGATCACTTGGGAATGGCAAAGTGTAGAGATTGTGCACATCAATCTGTGTGGTGGCTAGGCATTTCAAAGGCAATTTAGGATTGATAAAGGTAAAAATGATTGTGCATAAAAATGCATAAACTCATTGGAACTGTCAAAGCTGTCAAAGAAATGCCAAGCTGTCAAAGAATTATCAAAGCTGTCAAAGCTGTCAAAGAACTGTCAAGCTATCAAAGAACTGTGAAAGGATACTAAGTGAGTTGGTATGGAGGGGGTAAGGTGGTTAGTGGGGGGCATGTGTTGGCATGAGTTAGCATTAAATTGGCATAGGGACTATGAAGAGGAGAAGTTACACTCTCCGATCCCACATTGACCACGCGAGACTCAGGCTTCCTTTAACCGGTTTTATTCAAGCATATGCAAGGGAGCCGCAATCATTCCTAAGAATGAAGACCCAGCTCCCAGATTGATTACATTTCACTACTTTTGTACTTTTTCTTATCATAACACATTTGAGTACATTTGAATACATCCAATTGGTAACCGGCACACCAATTCCATACTATCTCTATCCTATTGAGTACATAAACATGTGATTTTGCTAACCAATTATTGTAAAGAATGTATACATAATTATACTATCGAATCAGAGTTAAAACACGTACTCAAGGATCTTGGTTCTTACAACTCAAGACTGTTTATCAAAGCCCCTTCTTTGTCCATTGTTCATCTTCCCATATCTAAGCTAAAACCATTTGTCCTCTCCTTGTCTGAGAGATGAGCATACTTAATCTAATTTCATTCCATGTTTTATCTCCAGTCTGGCTCTCGAGGTTGTGCAATGCCCATCTGGTTTTCCTCAACTGTTAATAAGTTTAGCATCAATGGCTGCCTGGAGATTTAAGTGTGAGCAGGAACCTCTTACTGTGTTTTCATTTAATATATTTAATTTCCCCCTAATAGGCTATATAGGGCCATGGGGATGTGGGGGGCATTGTGGATATGAGGGGCAATGGAGGGTAGAGGGACGTGGGTTGGCAGAGGGGTATGATGGGACATGGGGATGAGTGGGGAGCATGAGGTGGCATAGATTGGCATAATGATAACACAATAGGTTAATAGTTATGGTAATGAGTTGTATCGAATGAATACGTATCATGATGTATCAGTTACACCAATAGTCATGTGTTAGAGACTCTGTAGAACAGAATAGTCTGTACCCAAGAGAGATGTACTTACCTTGTAGCCTATTTTGTATATAGTGTAAATAATGTAGTTTTGAAATAACCTACCTAAGTCAGACCAGAGTTACTCATGGTGAGAGGGAAACCTTTCCAGTATAGATTAGGCCATGAGATCAACATACTAAACAGTTAGCATGTCTGAAGAAAAAATAGATTGAATTGTACTATTAGGAATTTCTTCCCTTTGGTTACAGTTTGGGCAGAATGATAAAGCTGAGGACAAAGAAGACAATACCACATGACTACTGTGGTAAAGTGAGGTACCCTATCTCTTTAAGAGAATGCAAGTGTGCTGATCATGTGACAGCATTGATGAATTACTGCGCAGCACAGGCAGCTGGGAACTGTAAGACTAGCCTTGGAGTTTTCTGAGTGTGCATGTATGATCTGGTGCTCTGCCCTATGTCTCAATAAACCATCACTGTTTATTCTTACATCAGTCTCTCCACATTATTGATTGCAAGCAGCAATTGAGGAGAACATACAGTTAGAGTTCAGTTGGCCAACAAACTCATTTACCCAAGACATAAAATTGGCGACGAGGATAAAAACATCACAAGACCCCTGAGTGAGAGTCCACAAGATGGGCGAGCAAAGCATTGCAACGTGCAACTGTACTTACCTTGTAAAATAGGTGATAGCCAGCAATCGTAGCAGAAGAAGTGCTGCAGTTTAAAATTAAAAAAACCCTGCAGAATCGCGATCGCGGGGATCCCTCCAAAACTCAAAAAGAGCGAGAAACCCAGAGGCGAAAAGCTGACAGCTGCGGAGACAGAGTTAAAAAAAAGGTGACTGTTCTTAAGGAGGCAATACATTTAAAAGGTTAAATCCATGAAAAAGGGCTATGGGCAGAAAGTTGTAAGAGACCCAGAGAGAGCACAGCTCTGCGATAAGCCAAACACCTAAATTCGGCATTACCTGGAAAGCCTATCAGAAGTGCAGTCCCCTTGCAGTCATTCACAATGCTGCAGTTCGGGCATGTCGATCCATTCGAACCCGTTTCAGATAACTGGTCTCAGTATGTCGACCGCCTAGCATTCTTTTTTACTGCTAATGACATCGCGGGGGAGGAGAAGAAGAGGGCGATTCTTTTGTCCTCATGCGGGAGCAAAACGTACGGGCTGATCCACAGCCTTACGTCACCTAGCGCCCCAGACTCGATGACTTTTGACGAATTAATAACAATTGTACAGAGCCACCTGAGACCAAAGCCCTCAGTTGCTATGCTGCGCTTCAAGTTCAATTCAAGGAACAGGCTTCTGGAGGAGACAATAGCTGACTATGTTGCCATTTTAAAGGCATTAACTGAGCATTGTGAATTCGGAATGTCCATTAGTGATATGTTGAGGATACCGGCTGATGTAAAGGATTGGAGATGATACTATCCAAAGGCGTTTGCTAGCCGAACCTAGTCTAGACTTCAATAAGACATTAAAATTAGGTACTGTGATGGAGAGTGCTGTTAGAAATTCTGAAGTTATAAAAGATACGCAAAATGGCGCCGTCCATCTGGTCGAGCGGGACAATCCGGCAACAAAAGGCATGAAAACTTCGGAATCCACGGAAAGGCAGAAAACGCTCTCTATCTCCAGCCCATTGATAAACAACGGCACTGCAGTGAAAACCCACAAAATGAATGAGAGAAATACATCCAGGCCTCCAGTAAGCAAACAACAACTCAAGCAAGCCGAATGCTTTATCTGTCACCGCTATGGCCACATTAGATGGCTAAAACAACACTATAAAGGCAGAAGGAAAAATCGTGCAATATGCCTCATGGAAGAACCAGAACAAATAGAATCAAACATCCATTTGTTATATAACCTCAAAGTGGTTAGAACCGAGCCAATCCAAGTAATCATTATAGTTAACGAACAACCCATTAAGTGGGAAGTTGATATGGGAGCATCGATCTCCATCATTGGAGAGCATACTTTTAGATATCTGAGTAAAGGAACCCATCCTTTGAAGTTAGAAGTTTCGGACACGGGTGAAGCACTAAGACTGAAAGGGTTATGTCAAGTCTCGGTGACGTACGGAGATCAATCTGAAAGGTTGCCCTTGAGAGTGGTAGCTGGAGAGGGCCCCAACTGGCTTGAAAAGATTAAATTGAAATAGGCTGAAATTTTTCAAATTACAACGAAAAGCTTACAGGAATTGTTGCAAAAGTATGTTTCCATTTTCAATGATGAGTTAGGAAGGATTCGAGGGCTACAGGCCAAGATCCATGCAGACCCAAATGCAACCCCCAGATTTATAAGAGCCAGACCAGTCCCTTATGCTCTACTGGACAAAATTTGAAACCGAACTTGACAGACTGGAAAAACTGGGCATCCTACAACCATTGCAGTTTTCTGAGTGGGTGACACCCGTAGTAACTGTACTGAAGCCCGACCAAAGCATGCGTTTATGCAGTGACTATAAGCTAACTGTCAATACGGTGGCCAAACTTGATAGACACCCGATGCCTAAGATTGAGGAATTGTATTCAAAGTTGGCAGGGGGCACCACATATTCAAAATTAGACATGAGCCATGCCTATCAGCAGGTAGAGTTGGAAAAGGACTCTAGGGAATTCGTCACCATTAATACATACTGAGGATGGTATCAATACACACGTCGACCCTTTGAGGTCTCCTTGGTGTGTGCTATTTTCCAAAGAACAATGGAAAACTTGCTCCAAGGATTGCCCCATGTTAACATTTACTTGGATGGCGTATTGGTCATGAACACTTAGTAAATCTAGAAGAGGTGCTCAAATGCTTCACACAAGCAGGGGTACATTTAAAATGAGAGAAGTGTTTGTTCCAAGCTAAGGAGGTCATTTACTTGGACCACAAGGTTAATACGCAGGGCCTGCATCCTGTGGAAGAAAAAGTCAAGGCCATTTGCGAGGCACCTGCCCTGAAAAGTACCACAGAGCTTAAGGCCTTCTTAGGCATAGTAAACTGCTATGGCTGATTCCTCCCAACTCTCTCGACTGTGCTGGCCCCATTGTATGGCCTACGTAAGAAGAACCCCGCACCAGGATGCCTTGCTAAAAGTGAAGCGAATGTTAAGATCGTTAGCCTTGTTGGTCCACTTTGACCCCAAGAAAGAATTAATTTTAACATGTGTTGCATCCCCTTATGGAATAGGGGCTGTCCTTTCACATCAGATGGCAGATGGCTCCGAACGACCCATTGGTTATACATCTCACACACTCAGTGTCGCAAAGCGACGATATTCCCAGAATTTAAAGGAGGGTTTATCTATTGTGTTCGGCGTCTGGAAGTTTCATCAATATCTCCATGGTCACTATTTTCATATTATAACCAACCACAAGCCCCATCTAGGATTATTTGGAGAGGATAAAGTGATACCACCTATCGCATCAGCTCGCATCCAGAGATGGGCACATATGTTAGCCACCTGTGAATATACTTTTGTTCACCATTTGGGAACTCAAATCGCACATGCCGACGCACTAAGCCGCCTTCCCTTGCCAGCTAATAATGGGGAGGTTCCGATTCCCCAGAAACTGGTCTTAGTGCTAAATTTTCCAGATTCCTCCCCTGTTCAGACCAGACAAATCTGTGAGTGGACAAGCCAGGACCCACTATTGTCTAACGTCCGGGAGCAGGTCTTGAATGGTTGGTCAGGTGGATCTAAATCCAAGGAGATGAAGCCCGATTCTGGTACTCTCCTGCCAGAATTACTCTGGGGAGCAAGGATTGTCGTGCCCCTGAGGGGATGAAGGCTGTTATTAGCCAAGCTACATAGCGCTCACCTGGGCATTAGCAGAATGAAGATACTCGCATGCAGCTATTTGTGGTGGCCAGGCATGGACTTGGATATAGAAACCCTGGTCAAAAGCTGTCTTCAATGCCAGCAGGTGCAAAAGCTCGCCTGCTTAGCTCCATTGCACCCATGGGAATGGCCAGGGCAGCCATTGCTGCGCCTCCATGTCGATTATGTGGGACCCTTCTTGGGCACAATGTTCCTTCTACTGATTGACTCCCACTCCAAATGGATGGATGTCTACGAAGTCTAGTCACCCACGTTGGCTGCCACCATAGACTGTTTGCAGCAGAGTTTTGCAGTGCATGGGTTGTCCTCATTTCCAACAACAGGACCACTTTTGCCAGTGGGGAGCTCCACAGGTTCATGACCCTTAATGGCATTACCCATATCAAAACCTCACCCTACCACCCAGCAGCAAATGGCATGGCTGAGTGGGCAGTCCAAACCTTTAAAACAGGGATAAAAAACATGAAAGGGGATTCCACCAGCACGAGATTGTCCCGGTTCTTGGTCGCATACCGGATCACGCCACACACGATAACTGGCATTGCCCCTGCAGAACCACTAATGAAGAGACATCTCCACACTTGCCTGACCCTTATCCAGCCGAATTTAGAGTGGAGGATGGAGAAAAGTCAAGAGGCGCAGAAGACCAGGCATGATGGTCATGGTTGATAAAAAACTTTCATGGTGGAAGATGCAGTCCTCATGAAGAACTTTGGAGATGAGCCCAATTCGATGTTAGGCGAGATGAGTGCAATAACTGGACCCCTCTCCTATAATGTATCGGTAAACAGCTGAATAATTAGATGACACATGGATCATCTTCACAAAAGAATGCCAGTCCCACCAGGAGAAATGCAGTCTTCATCCTCACTTGAGATTGTGCCGCAGGTAGAGGACAGGTCACATGATTTTGAAGCACCTGTGGGACCCGAGGGGGTCGAGGAGACAAACCTGTCAATTTCCACTGAGGAACCTAGTGGACAACTGTCCTCTCAAAAGGTGGCCTCAGAAAAACCGGCTGAGGTTTATGAACAGAGACGCTCAACAGATCGTCTGAAAAAGCCTCCTGAGAGACTTGACCTGTAAATAGTTATTGTGTAAATAGTTAATGGGGAGAATTTTTCCCCCATTGGGGGGGTTGTGTGGGGGCAGGCGCGAACCTGATCGGTGCCCCCAATCGGGTCCGTGCCGCCATTTTATGTGGGCGGGCCCATTAAAGACTGCCCAGCATGACGCGCATCTGGAAGCGCTGTGCAGGCAAGGGGGGGAGTTCCCTGAGCCGGGAGTGCGCTCTTTCACGCATGCGTGCACAGAGGTGCCTCAGGGAGATAAGTTTTAAGTTTGAAAAATTTTAATGAATGGAAAAAAAAATTTAAGACATGTCCCCTCATGTGACAGTGTCACATGAGCTGGGACATGTCAATGAACTTTAATGAAAAATTTTATTTAATTTATAAAGCCTTCATGGAACCTCATCCCGGCTTTGGATGAGGTTCCATTGAAAAATGGGAAGGCCGCCTGGGCCCTTTGCCTGCCCCACCAACCTTAAGGTTGGACGGGCAGCTTTCTCAATAGGTTTAATTAGTTAATTAATGACCTTAATAGGCCTTTGACAGTTTGGTGGGCGTGCAGCCGAGTCAGCTGCGTACCCGCCAAACTGAAAATCTAAATGACACGTGGTGACGTCGGGACGCACGCCCAACATCATGCCACGTCATTTTACATTTCGGCAAGCAGGGCAACTGGGAACCGTAAGTCTCGCCCTGGAGGTTTCTGAGTGTGCATGTATGATCTGGTGCTCTGTCCTATGTCTCAATAAACCATCACTGTTTATTCTTACATCAGTGTCTCCTTGATTGCAAGCAGCAATTGAGGAGAACATCGGAAGGCATGCAGTTAGAGTTCAGTTGGCCAACAAACTCATTTACCCAAGACATAAAAGCTACAATATTGGCAAAGTACCAAGTTGATGAATAAGATAATGAAAGATGCCACTTACTAAAAAAAGGATTGCACTCTTAAAATTGCCAACTTGTGTGATACTGGTGAATGCAGATTTTTCTCTTTTAATTTATTGATATACTGTCATTTAAGGACAGAAATGCTTGTAATAGATGGCATGAAGAATTCACTTTACTCACAGTTGTCAAGTCATTTCACTACATGTGCTATAATAATAGCTTGGTGATAAGACACAACATAGGCTCCAAGGTGCAGTGTAAAGAAAATGAGGCACAAAGAACTTGAAATAATCACAAACAACATTGATAATTTTTTTAAACAAAAATGTGTTTATTGGTAACTGGGTGTTGTTGTGAGTTAGAAGTACATTTTTCTTTAACCTTACAAAGCTAGACTAGTCGAATAGTAGAGTGGGATAAAGTTTCCTTTCTTTAGAAGCTGCTACAGGTTCCAAGGCTTTTCAATCTCAGAGCAGCTGGTGGACTTGTGTCCTCAGTGTAAACTGTCATCATGCTCAAGATCAACCATGGCTAACAGTTGTACTTTGTGAACTTTTTCTAGTTCATTTTTACTCTTTAACAATATATATTGATGCAAGTATTGAGCATTTATTTGCAAATACATTTACACCATATCTTGCTTGTCAGCATGGCTCAATTCGGCAAAGAAAACTGCAATGGAATTAAAATTCCTCCTTGCATTAAAACAGAGCATTTGAATTAATGTGCAATAATTTGACAGGTTAGCATTAATGAAGCAAAATTCCTCCCAGGATGAATCTGCTTCAGTTGATATTAATGCACTGAGGCAGCATTGATGTTTTTTTGGGGCTTGTTAATGGTTTGTTGAGCACCAATTAAAGATTAAACAACTTATTTATACTTCCCTTCCAGCCTGCACTGCAGTAATGGCATGGTCTGGAACTGGAGAGGTGTAAAGATGCATCAAAAGGCCTGACTTTGTTGTATATGGTGGAGCACGTGGACAAGCAGCAGAGGATTTAACTTACAAAGTACAATGCAGCAAATCTGCAGCATTACTTTTGTTGACTAAGGCCCAGATTTTCATCACGATGGAAAGGCTCTCTGTCATGGCGGATGAGCCTGGAAATTCCAACTCCCCCCCGACTGAACACAGCAATTCCTATTTTCATGGAGGTGGGACTGGATTCGGGCTGGGGTTTGTGAATGTGTGGTTTACTGAGGGAGCTGGTCATTTAAATCACCAGCTGCCTCCACTGATTTTGGAAGGCCAAGAGTGTGAAACCCTGGAGTGTGCAGATTAGACCAGTTAGGAGCAGATCTGAACGTGGTGGATTTGTTTGGTTAGCCAGGGGTAAGGTAACCCTTTGGATATGGTCCCGGGACACCTTTGGAAGAGGTAAGTCACCCTTTGGGATTGTTAAAGGTAAAAACAATTGTGCATAAAAATGCACAAACTCACTGGAACTGTCAAAACTGTCAAAGAACTGCCAAGCTGCCAAAGAACTATCAAAGCTGTTAAAGCTGTCAAAGAAGTGTCAAGCTATCAAAGAACTGTGAAAGGATGCTAGATGAGTTGGCATAGAGGGGGTAAGGTGGTGGGTGGGGAGCATGTGTTGGCATGAGTTAGCACTAAGTTGGCATAGGGGCTATATAGGGCCATGGAGCTGTGGGGAGCATTGGGGCTATGAGGGGCAATGGAGGGTGGGTAGAGGGAAATGGGTTGACATAGGGGTATATGGAAACATGGGAGTGGGTGGAAAGCATGAGGTGGTGTAGGTTGGCATGAATGGGGAGTGTAGAGGGGTTGAGGGCTGGAGTGCTATTTTTTGTTTTAATCTATTTTTTATTTAAGTCAATGAAATGCCGGAGCACAGCCTCCACATGATCCGGGGGTGGCAGGCCCAACTTCTAATCCAGCTGTCTCTGTGCACCCGACCCAGGAGCAAAAATCTGGGCCTAAGTTTCCTTTCAATACACCAGTACACCAATTGGGGCCTAATGATGCAACATACTTAGATGGCACAGCAACAGTGTGAACTGACTCAGCACTTTTGGGTACCTCAATGAAATCAGATACGCACAAAAACTACTTCTAGAAATTGAAGTAACTTATGCAAATGCTGGCGCTTTAATAAATAGAAAGAATATTATCCTGTGCATTAACATTAATAGATCACACTAGAAAAGGACAACAGATTTCCTTCCCCTAAAGTGCATTAGTGAAGTAGTTGGGTTTTGATGACAATCTGATAGCTTTATGCTCATTTTTACTGATACCAGCTTATTTCCAGAATTTTTAACTCAATTTTAACTCTCAAAATCTCAGGTCCTCTGGATTCAGGCCTCTGGATTACTAGCCCAGTAACATAAACATTACGCTACTATACCATGGCCAGAATCTTCGGGTTAGCGTGCGGGGGCAGGCCCTGCTCGCTGATGCGTAAAATGACGTGTGGCAATGTCGGGCGTGCGTCCCAACGTCAGCGTGCGTCATTCTGATTTTCAGTTTGGCGGGCACGCACCGGAGTTGGCTGCATGCCCGCCAAACTGTCAAAGGCCTATTAAGGCCATTTAAATATCAATTATAAAACTTAACATTGCTGCCCGTCCAATCTTAAGGTTGGCGGGCAGGCGAAGAACCCAGGCGGCTTTCGCATTTATCATGAAACCTCATCCACGGGCAGGATGAGGTTTCATGAAGGTTTTTAAACTTCAATAAAAATTTTGAATAAAATTCATAGACATGTCACATGAAAGGACATATCTTGAAAATTTTTTCCTTTCTTTATTTAAATTTTAAAAAATCAAACTAATCTCCCTGAGGCAGCTCTGTGCTCTTTTGCACGCAGGCCCCGACTCAGCCTCCTCCCCCCGCCCGCACAGGGAGTGCTCAGCGCTTCCGGGTGCGTGTCACGCTGGGTGAGCCTTAATCGTCCCGCCCACGTAAAATGGCAGCGCGCAGCCGATCTCGGGCAGCGATCGGCTGTGTGCCCGCCCGCGCCTGCTCCCACCCAACACCCACGATGGAGAGAAAGTTCCCCCCATATGTATCCCTGCATTTTCGGGGCATTGTGAGTTTGAGTCAAAAAGTGTACTCAACTGGTGAACTGACCTATACAGTACAACACAAAAGCATCCGCAAAACTGCATGATTGCTAATTTTTTTCTTAATAGTTCAGGGAAATCTTAGCAAAATGGTCATATCCTCATTGGTCACAAAAATGCTTATTAAATAACTTTTGTGCAATAGTAATTAAAAGAAAAAATGTACCAGTGCATAGGTTCCCTATATAATCATCAACAACAAATTTATTTCATAAGGGCTTGAATCACTTAGAATAGAATCAAAGAGTTAGAGCAAAGAAGGAGGCCATTTGGTCCATCATGTCAGTGCCTGATCTCTGCAAGATGAACTCAGCTATGACCCATTCCCCTGCCCTTACTCCACAGCCTTGCAATTTTTTTCTCTTCAGCTAATCATCCAATTCCCCTTTGAAAGCCACAATCACACCTGTGCACTCCAAATCCTAATCACACACTGTGAGAAAAAGTTTTTCCTCATGCCACCTTTGGTTGTTTTGCCATACACATTAAATTAGTGTTCTCTGGTTCTTGACCCTTATGCCAGTGAGAACAGTTTTTTCCTACCTACTCTGTCTAGACACCTCATGGGGTGGAATTTAATGGTGCCCCCAGAGGTGGGTTCCAAGATGGGCATGTCGACACAGTTTGATTGGGTGAGAAGGTGTGGGGTGGGGACCCCACCACCTTCCCCGAATAAGTCCGGATGGGAAGGCTTTCACGTGGCCTTTCCTCTAGGGTTTGTTTGAAACCTTGCTGGAGGTGGGTCCCAACAGACCTGATATCGAGAAGGGGGATGCCCACCAAGAGCCACCCCTGCCCTTTCCTTCAACCCCCCCTTTGTGCTCTCACCAGTGATCCCCTAAGCAAGACTCCGGAAGGACTCTCACACCTCCTTACACTCCCCAAGGTCTCATTCTGCCCTTATTTACCTTTCTCCAGGTATGCCTGGTGAACGCCTAAGTATATTACCAGCAGCAGCCACTGCTCCTGGTGACACTGCTGGTAATGGGAAGCTTTCAGCCTCTGATTGGCTAGCAGCTCTTAGGGGCAGGATTTATGCCCAATGGGGGCTGTCCTGCAATTAAATTTACCACGTTGAGCTAGGAGCCCTGGTTCCTGCTGTCATCAAGGAACTTGGTTCCCTTGGGGCTCCCAGAGATCAGTTTTGGTGGAAGACGTCAGACCCCACCCCATTGTTAATAAATTCCGCCCACAATTTTGAACACCTCTATCAAATCTCTTCTCAACTTTCTCCTCTGTGTGAACAGCTTTAGATTCTCCAAACTATCCTTGTAACTCAAGTCCCTCATTCATGGTACTATTTTTGCAATTCTCTTCCCCACCCTCACGAAAGCCTTCACATCCTTCCTAGAGTGCCCCACAATAGGACATGATACTTTAGCTGAGGCCGAATGATTGTTTAATAAAGCTTCAGAATAACTTACTTGTTTTTGTACTCAATTTCTCAATCCGAGAATCCCGTTTGCCTTATTAAACATTTCCTCAACTTGCCCTGCCACCTTCAATGATTTGAGCACTTAGACCCCCAAGTCCCTCTACCCCTGCATCCCTATTTAGAATTGTACCCTTTATACTGTATTGCCACCCCTCATTCTTCTTACCAAAATGTTTCGCTTCACACTTCTCTGCATAAATTCATTTCCCACTTGTTCACCCTTACCTCAGCCTGTCTATGCCCTCTTGAAGTTTATCATCATCCTCCTCACAGTTCACAATACTTTCAAGTTTTTTTCCAATCTGCAAATTTTGAAATTGTCCCCTACACACCCAAGCCTTCTGGATCCTTCTGGGTTCTACACTTCTGGGCTTCTTTTTTGATGTGTCAGCTATGATGTCATTGGTAGCACTCTTGCCTCTGAGGCACATAAACAAAACGATACTAGTGCTGAAACTTTCTGGGCCCTTTGAGGATGGGCTGACCAATGTGAAGGCTGGCAAAATGGTGCAGAAAGGCATTGGGTGTGGTGCCTGAGTCTTCCTGCCGCCAAGCCATTTTGACAGCAGTGGGAAAGTTGACAGAGCGGTCACCTACCGGGCGGTCAACTGAGTCACTCAAATGACCAATTAAGGGCCATTCCCTGTCTCCAAGGGCATTTTATCCACATCCAGACTGCACCACTCCATGCGGGTCGACCACCCGGTGAAACTGGGCAGTCTCCCAATGAGTTCAGTTGGCTGGCGTGGGGGGCGCGGTGGTGTTGTGGGTGGAGCATCCCTCAGTGATACTCCATGGTCCACAGAGGCAGCAATGACTACCTTGCAGCAATGATGCTGCCAGCGCTCAGCAGCCCATCCCCCAATCTCTGGCACTTGCCTGCCTGGTCCCAGTGAAACCCCCCCACCCACCCCCCCAATCCTGCTTACCTCTCTTCAAGAGTGCCCAGCCATTGAGACGCCCTTTCCCTGCAGCTGTGGCTTCAGCAATAGTCACTTCTTGCAGTGGTGCTGCTGAGCTGCTGGCCCTGTGATTTGGCTGGCGTTTCTTGGGGTTCGGCTGCTGTCCTCAGTTGGGCAGCAGCCCTGATGGCAGACATTTAATTAACCGCCACCCCCCCATCCCCCCTTGGTCCTGACACCGGCTGAAGTGGGTCCGTCGCCACAAAGTTCAGCCCCGTTTTTTATTTGTGTTGTAAAGAAGGATTTCAGAAAGTAGTCCAGTAGTCTCATATAATGTGTTAAACTGGTATAAAATACTTATCTTTTCTTTAAAAATATTGGCTACTTTTAACTTTCAATAATTTACACACTACTACATTATTTATGTAGATGTTTAAGCTGTGCCAAATTTATATGGAATTATCCAATTTATTACATGATGATTAAAGTGTTCAGCCATAATTGTTGCTATGCAGTTAAGTTTTGAAAGCTGCACAGATGGAGGTACCATCATATAACACTTTAAATCACACTGAAAAATCTTCTATGAAATAAGCTTCTGGTTTGAAGTAACAGATCTAAAGAACTTTCGCAGCTAAGTCCGGTTGCTGATTCCCCATTATGTTTCTTTCATGATTAAATATACAGAACAAAGTTTGTCTGTCCAATGGAAAGCTCACTTAAAGCGGTCACACAGTACCAACATGCCATCTAGTGCACAGACAGCTGAAACACTTATGAATTCCTCTCAAGGCCCACGTATAATTGATACTGTACTCACATTAAACCTAATATTGGTGAAAAGTGGGTCATGTTTACTCACTTTTCAAGGACATTTATTTGGCTTAAATTTCTAGTACCTATTTAGGAAAGCACAGTAATTATTTGCAGCAAATTACTTTATTTTCTCCTGTTAAATTGCAACATGATGTGGGGTAAGAAATGTAATTAAATAGCAAAATGCATTTTCCAAATTTCTTTTAAAAAAAATATACACCGATAGTGGAAGAATACTTTTGATTTATTTTGCTAATATTTGGTGATCTTGTTTTCTGTTCTTGCAGGTTAAAGGCAAAGAAACAAAGGACAGATTGATGGATAGTCACAGATTGATGAACTTCCATCTTGTATTGCCAAAAGTGTCATCAGTGTTGGCCTTCTGGCAGTGACAAACCCCACCACAGTGAAGTCTTTTGGTTTTGATTTGATTATTTCTGAGGCCAATCAGCTAAGTAAACCTTTGTTTGGCTCACAGATCTCACCTAGATTCAATAAGAAGCAGAGAACACAGAGGGTGAGTAATGAGTGTTTTCGAAGACTGTGAGTGGAGCTTTATTTCTTTCATTAAGATTCAGAATAAAGCGGATACACAATTTCCATTGAAGGACTCAACAAAGTTCCATTTCCAATGCACCACTGAAAGCAGAGGTGGCAAACTAATATGCATGCAAATTGTGATTAATGATAATGTGAACAAAATGATTGAGGGCGCTTCAGTGCAACATTTAAAATATACAAAATAAAAAGATTAGCTAAATATGATGACCAACTGTTATAGTGTAGTTACAGGTTTCGATCCATTTTTCTCAGCTTCAAAAAGGACTATATTGTATATATGTTGAACAAGTTACATGGTTTCTGCTCCTAAAGTCTGTCCCAGTGTTGAACAATATCTGCTAATATTTTGGCACTTGGTGGGGAGCCAGTGGAACAGCTCTTCAGCTGAATTCCTGTCCCTGCCAACCCTAAGATATACTTAAAGTGGGGTGAACGATAATTGAAAATTGATCCAACTAGCTCTTGGTCTAATCTGGAATAAAATGTTCATTTTACAGTTTTACAATGCAGCTGAGGAATGATCCAATAGTTCACAATTAGTGACCTCTAACAATTCTGTAACAGGAAAACTGTGATGTTTTCCCTTACTCTTTGAAAATGAACAAATAGTCGATTAGCGCTTTCTGCTGACATTATGCCATTTAGGACTGGATTTTGTCAGCCATGTGGAGAGGGTTGCAAGTGGGAGGGCTGGGAAAATGGGCAAAACTGTGTTGGGGTGGCTCCCTACACATTCCCACATCCAGGGGCTTTCCCAGGGATAGACTGGGAACTGGGTTGGCTGTCCATTCCACAGAGGCAGGCAGCCAACGAGAACAATTAGGAGCCTGCTTAGGGGTCATTTTGTGCCAATGCCAGTATTTTACTGATGGTGGAGCAGCCCTCTGATTGGGCCTGCAGCATCAGCAGCCCACCTGCCGTCTTTAATAGGACAATGAGCAGAGAGGTGGCCTATTAGGAGCCTGCCTCTTGAAAGATCATGCCAGAGGGCGCATTGAGGGGTTGGGCAGGCTCGGGACCTCCATACTTGCCCAAAGTCAGGATCCCAATGCCCAATGGAAAATCCACCATAGTCTACGCATCTAGTTATTTGATTAGTTCAGTGAAAATTGGAATATTGTAACCCAGATTTTTCTCCAACACAAACATAATTTGCTTGGGAGAAAATTGCTGCCACTTAAAACAAATATAAAAAATTATTTGGGCAGAAATTTGGCTACTATACATGCTGAAACAATGTTGTACGTTTTTAGACTAAGCATAGTTATCCTGATCAATATAACCATCGCAAGAAAGTCCAATTGTAGCACATTACTTGGGCATTTTATTAAAGCTTGTTAAATGAAGGGGCCACTCACTTCCTGTTAATTATACTTATTTATTCCAGTCTGGTGTGGGAAAACAATATAGATAAACTTCCGGTCGTAAGTGATGTACAACCCACTTACTAAAGAGACTGCTGTCGCTTAGCCCTACAGAATAACTAGTGTCGACCCAAAATTTGTAACAGTGGCACATTTTACATTCAACAGGAAATGCATGCAAAATGCTCACTTCATTGTGGAGTTTGGTGCTTTGTGAAAAGGAAAAAATATTATAACTCATAATATGGACTTTGCATGAAATTCTTTTATTTATAGCACATGTTTCAACTTTAACTAATCTTCTTCTGGAATACTTTACACTGAGGGGAAATGCTGGTACAGGGGTTTTGAACGTAATGCATATTGACAAGGGTAAACAAACAATCTCTGACACTGGTGTGTGAAGATCAGATTTCTCTCTCTGTCTCTCTGGGGTTTAGTAAGAGTATAAATCTTTCATGATTCCATAACTTATTTATAATTCTGAGCCGTTGTGTTAAATTCCGATTTAATATCTAGTGTGTGCTTTAGTTACGACTTCTGTACATGTCTGATAATTATGCTTTGACTTTGCTATTATATACTTATAATTTATTTTAGAAAATATTTTCTAGCCAGTAAGGGCTAAGTGTGAGGTAAATTTATACTTTGAATTCATGTCACAGGGATCAAGATTGAGTCTGTCCAGACATATTTCAGTTAGCCCTTCACATGGAAAAAAGAATGAGAATTCTTTCATTCTCATCTGTCTAGAGTTGATTCCTGGGTTTGGGTCTAACACACTATGTACCAAAGCATCTTTTATATTTACAGTGGTATTATCATCCTACTCAGGAGGGCGAGGAATTGAGGACTCATGGTGACTACTTAAAACAGGCTTAGCTTGTATTGCTAATGCAAGTATATTCATAGCATGGTAACAGACTTTTGCACTCTTTTCAATACACTACTCTGAAGGATTTGAACATTGCGAACTTCATCTAGAAGCTTGTACATAAAAACTGCAATGTTAAGCTGTTTGAACACAGCCTTGTTGGAAATAATCTATCAAATGTTACATTCAATAATGTGCCAAACAGCTTATTGTTTACATGTCCCTTTAAGGATTAGAAAGCCCTATGTAAAATACGGAATGCAACTATGTGCTTTCCTCACAATGTTGCAGAACGACAAGACACAAATGGCAAATTAAAATTATGTAAGGATTCCAGGATTTTGCATGGTCTATTGCCATTACCCTACTACCAACTTATTATTCTTTCATGTATAAATGAATAAGATTACAAGTGATGGCAGAAGCTATTATTTTGCATCTCGATATTGAGGGATTAAACCATTCTGTATTATATCTGTCTCATATTGCAAGTCACTGCAAATTTAGTTACAGAGCATTTTCAGAGCATTTCCTTGTTATTTTATGACTAATACAGTCATCACAATAGCTTTCTCAGGAATAAGACTAAAAATGCAGCAGGATAATTTCATATGTATTGAAAAAAATCTAGGTTTTATGCACTGTAGGTTTTACTTTCACTTGCCATCAGCACATGTTATACAATTTGCACCTCATTGTAATGCAGTTGAGCTGCTTTCCTTATCAGATTCAAACAAGATTGTTTGGTTCAGCGTAAAAAGATGGCCATTTGCCAAACAAAAAAATGTCCATCTGTTTGATGTAAGTTATCATTTGTTTCAATTCCAATATAAATTTGTTGCAGTTTCAAATATTTGATTCATTAGTTCCTCTTCCCCAACAATGTTCAATATTCTTTTGTAAAATGAGCTTCCTCCATCACTCGTTTCTGCTTCACATCGTGGATTCAATCCTTTTTACCAGACATATTTGCAAAGGATGGATGGAGGTTTGAATTTTTTTCTCTGTTGACGTCCTACCTAACTGTAACCATGTCCCCTGACAAAGATTCACTCCCACGCAATTTAGATTTATGATTTAGCCTATCAACTTGTATTCCTGTTAATTTAAAGCATGTATTTAAAATTATGAGTTTAACAGTTTGAATTTGTTTTATTCTACTTTCTGTCCTTCTCATCTCTCCTGAAGGTGCTGGTTCATGTTGGAGCACAATCTGTGATCACGCTGACTGTGATCCTGTCCTCACTCAATACCTATATCATTATACCTATCGCTAGATAACGATCCAGAATGGGAGCCAGAGCCGATTTTTATGTGCCATACGGTTGTTTGCTACACACCCATTGCTGTATCAGCTGAGATTACAGCTTAACACTGAAATATTGAACCTGGGGTTTTTGTGATTGTCCCAATTCCTGGTATAATGTTCGTCACATCAATATTTATTTTTACCAGACAGTCTCAATAGAACAGTCCCTTCTATAAACGGTGATTGGGGGCCATGTTTTCCAAAAGTTTTAGGCAAGTTGGTGAACATTGCTTCCAGTGCCTGACTGCTGTAGAATAATATTATCGCCTGACTGCTGTAGAATACTATTTATTATTAATTGAAGAGTGCCTCGAGGAGATGTATCAAAGAAAGTTGGTACTTTATTAGTAGCCAGCTTGTGGAGATATCCTTTGTCACCCACACTTGGAGCTAGGTGATTATTTATATGGTTTATAAAATATATATAGCTTCCTTGTGGGAGCTTAATAACTAGTGACTGATTTTTATTGTCTCTGCCAGTGGGAACAGAACTGTAATGCTTCAAAGTCATGGGTCTGAACTTGCTGCTCCCACTCTGCCCACTGGCATTTGCAACTGGCTCTGGACATTGCTGTCAGATCACCTGCCTGCTTCAAGGGGGCATCTCGTTGAAGTATACAAATCAGGCCCTGTGACATAAAATTTATAACTGACAATGGGCAGTAGTGGACCACAAGCACTCCATCCATTGGTACTAAGTGTAGAACAGCCTAACTTAAAAGGAATGCTGCTGGTTGCTCCTGTAAGCTGTTTGATAATGACGGAAAATACACCGAATTGTATCCAGAAATATTGCACTTTAAAAATAAGACTTGAGTTTTTAAAAATGCACACAAGCCACTGGCTGGAATGCTGCAGGGTAATGGAACTCCACCCTGTTGCCAGACAAGGTACTTCTAAAGACATCTAGAAACTAATTGCTCCCTCAGGTAGAGACAATGGGATATAATGGGAGATGAGTATCATCTCATCAAGAAATCCTATGAGCAATGCCCAGACAGATTTGTGAATTCTCGTCCCACTTGGAATATAGAAAGAAGGGGTTAAAAGTGAGCTGAAAAGCTGCCCCGGTGTCTGTCTGTTGGTGGGTGTTCTGAGAGAGAGCAAATACTGGATGTTTGACTCAGAAGTAACAGCCACACACTAATTACCATTTTTAAAGGTATCCCGATCTCTCCCCCTCTCTACCGAATTCAACACTAGTGGAACCTTGAAACCAACTATTCATTTACCGGAGTCAACTCTACTGGAACCTCAAAACTGACTATTCGTCTACCGAGGTCAACACGACTGGAACCTTGAAACCGACTATTGGTCTATCGGAGTCAATTCTACTGTAATCTTGAATCACAACGGCCACAGCGCTCAATCACCTACTCCCCACGAGTCAAGGACTGTTCCGTATACCTTTTATGCAATATATTCACTTGCTTCAAGCTAAATTCTTACCTTTAACCTGCATGACTGTATATGCATGTGTTTTATCCTTTTTTGCCTTTAGTAGTTAATAAACTTACTCTTACCTTTAACTCAAGAAAGTCTGATCAAATTGGCTCCTTCAAAACCAGAACGATTGGGACTGGGAATAAGGTATCCGCGAAAGGGATTCTTTTTAGATTAAATCTTGGTGCTGAATAAAGACAGGAAGCCAGTTCCTCCCCCCTCACCTGGGACATAACAATTTGGGGGTGTCCCAGCCAGGCAGTGGCAAATTGAGGGGTCTCACCTGGATCAACAACTTTGGGGAACCTCACCTTGGGGTGGGTCGTAACAAAGCACACAAAGTGAGTTTTCAGAATGTTTTATTGTTGGGGCAAGAGAAACATGAATTCTCCTCCTGGTCATTCAGACGTCTTCCTGTCCACTGCATCATTTGCGCCGCCCTTCCAGATCACTTCTTCCCATTTTAAGTCTCAACCTTCAGCTTGGCACAATAGAGGAGGCACTAGATTTCCCCAATCACTCGAGTTTGCTGCAGGGTCAGTGCTAGCAGGTTGCCAATCAGATGCAGATGAGGCTCAACTACAAAATGGCTCAAACTTCATGCCTGGACGGGCAGTACCTAACACTGACCTGGTAGGTACTGATAATGAATTTGTGTGCATGTGTCAATTTCTAAATGCCACATTTTGGGCAGAATATTACGCTTGGCATGTGGGCACGTGCCTGACACGCCCGAGTGTAAAATGATGTGTGGTGATGTCAGGTGAGCGTCCGGGCATCATCGCGCAGTCCCGCGATATTTTGTTCAGTGGGCGAGTGCCAGAGTCGGCTGCGCGCCCATCGACAACTAAAATGCCTATTAAGGCCATTAAGAAGCTAATTAAATTCAAATTTATGTTGCCCATCCAACCTTATGGTTGGCGGCAGGTGGAAAGGCCAAGCGGCCTTTACATTTTTTAGGAAACCTCATCCACGGGCAGGATGAGGTTTCCTAAAGCAAATAAACATCAAATAAAAATTTTATTTTTGAATTAAAAACATGCCCCAGCTCATGTGACAGAGTCAAACAAGGGGACATGTTTTATAACAATTTTATTTCCTTTTTTTTTTAAACAGTGCTTCATCTCTCTGAGGTAGCTCCATGTCTCAGGGAGATTGAAGCGCTCTTTCGTGCGCATGCACGCAGTTCGTGCTCACCCCGCTCACCCTCCTCTCCCCACGGTCTTGCACAGGCAACGCTACCACTCGTGTTCCATGCTGGGCGGGTTTGATTGGCCTGCCAGCGTGAAATCGCAGTGCGGAGCCCATCGCGGGCGGCAGTCGGCTTCCCAACCGCCCCCACCCGGCCCCACCAAGCACCCCCGCCAAGGACAAAATCCTACCCTTTGTTACAGGTGCAATTTAACAAAAGGATAAACAAAGTCAGGCATTTCGTCCTGGGTTCTTCTAGCCTGCAACCTGAAATTTGTGAGTAGCTTACTGACTTCTGATTGATCTAGAGATTTACATTACCTGGATTTTCATGGGAGTCTTAAAGGACCAAGCTAGGTTAGAATCTAAACTTTAAATACATGCTCCAGACCCCATGCTCCATATATCAGCTGGACTCATTCTTAAGGGGTCTCAAAATCCGTTCACCGACAAAGAGTCAAAAATTGGGCCCAAGCTCTCTAAGTCAGAAAGTCAGGAGTTCAAATCCTACTAAGAAGTTAGGCAAAACATATTTGGTTGTGACTCACATTGGGACATCTTGTGGCTAGTGATAGACACCTTCTTTCTTACCTGTGAGCAATTCCAGAGAGGATCTGCTAGTGTACAACCATCTGGACCACTTGGGGGCTAAATTCAATAACCCCTGAAAACAGGCATTGGGGATCATAATGTGTGATAACCATTTCTAGCTGAGTGCAATGCAGGTGAAATGCCAGCTTTGTGCTGTCTGCTTATTTTAATGAGTTCAGTGTGCAGCTAACGTTAACCGTGCAGTTGGTTGGCTGGATGCATCAGCAGTGGGTCAATAACATGAGTGGCTAGCACCACTTATAGCTAACCTCCACAGCTTAAAAGAGAAATGTATTGTGGCTGCAGCAGGTGCGAGCAGTCATGAAACAAGTGAATTTGACCTGGGAAACATCAACAAGTGGCATAACACTGGGAGTCTGGGCTCCCAGATTTTCAGGCACAGCCCTGGAGACCTTGGTGGAGAGGGTGGAATTGAGGACAGATGTCCTGCTTCCACACATGGGGCCAAGGAACTCTTCAGACATACCCAGCAGACAGTGGGAGCAGATAACCATAGAGATTAATGCCAAGAATCGAGTCCCGTGGACCCAGATGCAGAGCTGCAAGATATTCAGTGACCTCATACCAGTGGTCAAGGTCAGTGAATGCATCTTGAAATGCCACATCCTGTCAACTGACACTTTACCACATTCCCATCACTCATTTTCCAACATGTATCAATCAGGCCTCATACCTATGCTCTACCTATACTTCAGCTCATCTTCACACATAACTTTACTGAATGCCTACATGGGCTACAGTAGTTCAAGAAGGCAACTCACCACAACCTTCCCAAGCACAATTAGGGATGAGCAATAAATGCTGCCCCAGCCAGCGGTGCCCACATCCCATGAATGAATTTTAAAAAGCCTCACACCCATATCTCACAGCTTGTACACACTGCCAGCTATTCATCCATGATAGCCACATCACATAAACAGATTGCACAACATTTATTACACAGTTACTTCTCTTTTGCAGGATATGGTGCCACAGAACTGAAGCAGCAATAGGTCAGCTAATTGGAGATGGGTAGGTGCTCATGCATACCCTAAATTCCATGGAAGGGACAATGCTGGCCATCATTTGAATGTCCAAGGCTGATGCCATAGCCAGTGACAGGGCTCAAAACATTCAAAGATGAGGGATCTTCATACCTCGCCTTCACTCTCACATCCTATTTCCCACCTCAATTTCACACTTTCTTCTGATTCACAAGTTGCAGATAATATAAGCTTGCTTCCCCTTCACCCAGCTGCTGGAAGAAGGA
The DNA here is from genome assembly GCF_964194155.1 of Cetorhinus maximus. Taxonomy (NCBI): domain Eukaryota; kingdom Metazoa; phylum Chordata; class Chondrichthyes; order Lamniformes; family Cetorhinidae; genus Cetorhinus; species Cetorhinus maximus. The sequence continues at coordinate 54,084,174 of NC_135892.1, forward strand.
AGAGGGAGGAGGAGGGAGAGAAGAACTCTCAACAAGAGGTCATATCCAACCAGAGTTTTCAGAGAGCAATTTTCCTACTTGAACCCTGCGAGGAACAATGTGTGAGATGTCTACACTTCATTAACTATGTCCCTGCTGAAATCTGTCTGCAGCCATAACTATAACCTTAGAGCAAGGCAAGGACCACTTTGCCAGTGGCTGTTAGGGTAACTGTGGCAATCAACTTTTAAGCAGCTGGCACCTTCTAGGCTGTAGCTGGGGATATTTACAAGATCTCGTAATAGGGTCCAAAAAGTGAGTGAAACGATCCCAATTCCTCACCCCTTGTGTTTCAATGAAGAAAGTCAATGAATTATTGGTAATCATCCATTTGTAGAAATATTCAAGGTTAGAACAGCACTTTAGCCTTAATTGAATTTTGTCTATAAGTTAGTGGCTGATTTAAAGTTGTTTCAGGAAATCTAATATCATCAGCTTTTGCTGAATTTGCATAGTAGGTGGAGAGCTGAAATTGCAATAGATGAGCACAGAAGTTTGAACTTTTATGATAATTACATCGACAGGCCATTTTTCTGCAACTTTGACACATTTGCTAGTTAATATAATAAAAATGCTAAGGAATATTTGAAGGTTTTTACTTATTGTGGAATGAGGACATGACACAGGAAGAAATTAATAATCTGTTGAAAGACTAAGATGAGGAGGAATTTCTTTGTTCAGAATCTTTGGAATTCTCTACTGCAGAGGGCTATGGAAGCTCGATCACTGACCTTGTTCAAGACAGAAATCGATAGATTTCTGCATACTAATAATATCAAGGGATATGGGGATAGTGGGGAAAACGGTGTAGAGGTAGATGATCAGCCATGATCTGTTTGAGTGGTGGAGCAGGCTAAGCGGGCCAAATTGCCTACATTCTTCCCATGTAGAATACCTTTTATAAAACATCTACCTATACCATACTGAAACATACAGATAAATTGTTTACATTATTGCAATTCTGTGCTCTCTGTGGGAGGCCCCGCTTTGCCATGTTGATAGTCTGGCTATAAAATTAGGCAGGGTCTGAGAACAGGTGCAGGGATTGTGATGTAGGGTTACACTGTGTACATAGCTTCTGATGCAGGCAGTGTGCAAACTTCATGCTTACTTAAATGATAGCAGCCTGCAGCCAGTGTAGAGTGCACTGTTGACTGGCTGCACCCCCATAGAAGGAACGCAAAATTTTGAAACACTAGCATGAATTAAAGTTAGCCTACACGAATTGAAGTCAGCCCACACCTCTTAAAGGGTAGATGCAGTCTGGCTGAGGCAAATGCTGAAAATCATTTTAAAATGATTTTGACGTGTGGAACATTCAACAATAGCAGAACATGGCAAAGAGCGGGATGCAAGATTTTAACCATATTGCACGGGAGGCCTTGGTCAGTAACTGGACAGGAAAAGAGATCACAACGATCCATAGGGTGCCAGATCGCCCCCCAGTTAAACTTTGTGAAGGCAGTGGGACCAGATAGGCATGGAGTTCAATGCCTGGAGTCTAGCCCCAAGGACCTGGATTAAATTCCAAAAAAAAGTTCAGTGACCTCATATTTCACGGATTATAAAGATAGTTAGGTAGAATATAAATATTAGGTAGAATTCATATATAATTAGGACATTATACTTTAGAATTGAGAAAATGGTTACAGGCTAACAGGCAACCATTTAACCTAGGAGCTTTTTCACAAACACAGGGGCAGCATTGAATTTAATGAAAAACAGCTCTGAATTTAATTAAAGACAGAAAACATTACATCATATTGGTAGCATCCACTGGAATTCTGGTGCTCCTGTCTTTTTTTGGAAATAGGCATCAATATGACTATCCTTTCACACTTTAAATGTTTTATTCACTACCAAAGGAATTTTAAAAAAGGTGATAACACACATTAATGGTAGTTCAGCCTGTGATTTGGAATCGTTATTTATTAAGAAGGCATTCTTAAAATTTAGCTCAGTATATCATGAAAGACCAGTGGGCTTCTAAAAGTCAGAATTGAACATTATCAGATACCTGGTACAAAAGACAGATGCTATAAAAATGTAGCTGAGCTAGAAAAGAACAACTTTAAGAATCACTATTTCTGTGCTAAAAGTTTAAAATCACTTAATGAAAATATAGAAGTGAGATTAATTAGGATTGATATTAGAACACATCGCAAGCATTTATTGACCTGATAAATTTTCATAATGTTCACATAATAATAGTAAATTATAAGGGATAATCAAAAGGGAGGAGTTTAAACAAGGAAGCAGCTGCTGGAGGTGATGTAATTCAGTTTTTTCTCCAGAAAAGCAGAAGTATTGAAGAAGGTTTTAAAGAGAAAACTTAAACTAATGCTTCTCAGACCATCGAAGAGTTTGACATTTTAAATGAAGTTTTTTCATGTCCTCCTATTCAGACAGCCAAAGCTACTCGGGGATTTAAGGTAATACTTTGCTTTAAATATTTGAAGGAGGTTCTAAGGGATTTTTAATCTGCGGCATTATTTTTTTAAAGTTTCTTTTACTGGATTCTATATTAGAATTAAGATTATGTTTTCCATCTTTCTATAGTCTTTAATGTTGTGATGTATGTATTCATTTTTAAGTGTATTGCATGTTGGACTGTTCTTTAATAATCTTGTAAATAAATTAGTAAACTATAATGTCTCACATAGTTTTCTGCATGCAGCTTAAGAACCACCTTTCTATATTTCCTAAAGTGGGGAGGCACAACTTTTGAAGAGAGATCCCGGACCCATATAATATCTGGGTAATTATAACCTAATTGACAATTATTTAAAAGGCTTTCTGGAAGAAGGTAATATCTTTTGATGATTATCCTCCTTGTGGGAAGAGTCATTCACTTGCTCAGACCCAGAACAGGTGTCTGTGTGAAGTGACTATTTTAAACTCAAGTGAGGTTGGTTATTGAGGGAATGTTCCTGAATTGGGGTAGCCCCCAAAAAGGGGTTAGGATTATAATTCACATCAATGCAAGTGGTCAAGGTCAGTGAATATAACTTCAAATGCCATATCCCATTCACTGAACCACTAGTCTCAGACATTGCTCAATGCACTACACCTCTTCTATCACCTATCAACAACCATTATCCATCAGGACTTATACCTAAGATTGATAGCTTCACTTTGAACTGTCATGCTCACCTTCACTTAGCACTGTTGCAAGTCTCACACATGCATCTCATAGCTTGCATATACTGCCAGCTAGTCAATCATGACAGCTACATCTCACCTAAACACAATGCACCACATGCACTGACACACTTCCCTCTCCCTTACAGGACAAGGTGGCACATAACTGGAGGCAGGAGAACCTAACTGTCGGGGAACAGGCACAAATGGATGTCCTGATCTCAATGGAGGCCAAAGTGCTCATCATCACTGGAGCAGCCCTGACAGAGGATACAGCTGGCAGCGGCGCTGAAACCATTGAGGATGAAGTTATCCTCACACCTAATCTTCCTTCTCACATCCCACTTCCTCCTCATTCCACAATCTCTTCTGATTACAAGCTGCAGGTGGTCTAAACACATTCCTTTTGCTTCTCTCCCTCCCCTCATCACAATTCTACCCTTCATATACCTAAAAATGAAGCTATACACAGGACTACTTGCGTGCCAAGCAGCATGAGCAGCAAATGATAGACAGAGTTAAGCGATCCCACAACCAATGGATCAGATCTAAACTGTGCAGTCCTGCCATATCCAGCCCTAAATGGTGGTGGACAATTAAACAACTTACTGGAGGAGGAGGCTCCATAAATATCCCCATCCTCAATGATGCGGATACCCAGCACAGCAGTGCAAAGACAAGGCTGAAGCATTTGCTACAATCTTCAGCCAGAAATGCCGAGTGGATGATCCATCTCGGCCTCCTCTGGAGGTCTCCAGCATCACAGATGCCAGTCTTCAGCAAATTCAATTCATTCCACGTGATATCAAGAAATGGCTGAAGGCACCGGATACTGCAAAAGTTATGGGCCTTGACAATATTTCGGCAATAATACTGAAGACTTGTGCTCCAGAACTTGCAGCACTCCTGGCCAAGCTGTTCCAGTACAGCTACAACACTGGCATCTACCCGGCAATGGGGAAAATTGTCCAGGAATATCCTGTGCACAAAAAGCAGGAGAAATCCAACCCGACCAATTACCACCACATCAGTCTACTCTCCATCATCAGTAAAGTAATGGAAGGGGTCATCAACAGTGCTATCAAGCAGCACTTGCTTAGCATTAACCTGCTCACTGACGTTCAGTTTGGGTTCCGCCAGGGGCGCTCAGTTTCTGACCTCATTACAGCCTTGGTTCAAACATGGACAAAAGAGTGGAACTCCAGGGGTGAGGTAAGAGTGACTGCCCTTGACATCAGGCTGCATTTGACTGAGTGTGGCATCAAGGAGCCCTAGCAAAACTGGAGTCAATGGGAATCTCTCCGTTGATTGGAGTCATACTTAGCGCAAAGGAAGTTGGTTGTCATTGTTGGAGGAAATCATCTCAGTTCCAGGACATCACTGTGGGAGTTCCTCAGGGCAGAGCCCTAGGCCCAACCATCTTCAGCTGCTTTATCAATGACCTTCCTTCCATCATAAGGTCAGAAGTGGAAATGTTTGCTGATGATTACACAATGTTCAGCACCATTCATGAGAGGTTGTTTCCCCTTGTGGGAAAGTCTAGAACCAAAGGGCATAATCTCAGAGTAAGGGGTCACCCATTTAAGGCAGGAGGAATTTCTTCTCTCAGAGAGTAGTGAATCTGTGAAATTCTTTACTGCAGAGGACTGTAGAGTTGGGTCGTTAATTGTATTCAAGACTGAGATAGGCAGATTTTTAATCAGTAAGGGAATCAAGGGTTTTGGGGAAAAGGCAGGAAAGTGGAGTTGAGGACTATCAGATCAGCCATGATCTCATTGAACAGCGGAACAGACTCAATGGGCTGAATGGCCTACTTCTGCTCCCATGTCTTATGGTCTTATGGTTTTATACCCAAATGCAGCAACACCTGGATGATATCCAGGCTTGGGCTGCCAAGTGGCAAGTAACATTTGTGCCACACAAGTGCCAGGCAATGACCATCTCCAACAAGGGGGAATCTAACCATCACCCCTTGACATTCAATGGCATTACCATTGCTGAATCCCCCACTATCAACATCCTGGCAGATACCATTGACCAGAAACTCAACTGGACTAGCCACATAAATACTGTGGTTACAAAAGCAGGTGAGAGGTTAGGAATTCTGCGGCGGGTAACTTACTTCCTCACTCACCAAAGCCTGTCCACCATCCACAAGGCACAAGTCAGGATTGTGATGGAATATTCCCCACTTGCCTGGATGAGTGTAGCTCCAAAGAAGTCAAGAAACTTGGCACCATCCAGGGCAAAGCAGCCTGCTTGATTGGCACCCCGTCCCCAAACATTCACTCCCTCCACCACCAACGAACAGTGGTAGCTGTATGTACCATCTACAAGGTGCACTGCAGAAACTCACCAAGGCTCCTTATGCAGCATCTTCCAAATGCACAACCACTACCATCTAGAAAGAAAGGGCAGCAGACACATGGAAACACCACTGCCTGGAAGTTCCCCTCTAAGCCACTCACCATCCTGACTTGGAAATATATTTCCATTCCTTCACTGTCGCAGATGGAGTGTAATGTGGAAAATGTGAACTTGTCCACTTTGGCAGGAAGAATAGAAAAGCAACATATTATTTAAATGGAGCGAGATTGCAGAACTCTGAGGTACAGAGGGATCTGGATATCCTGGTACATGAATCACAAAATGTTAGTATGCAGGTACAGCAAGTGATTAGGAAGGCAAATGGAATGTTGATGTTTATTGCAAGGGGACTGGAATATGAAAAAAAAGGGATGTTTTGCTACAGTTGTAGAGGGCATTGGTGAGACCACACCTGGAGTAATGTGTACAGTTTTGGTCTCCTTATTTAAGAAAGAATATAAATGCATTAGAAGCAGCTGAGAAAAAGTTCACTCGACTCGAAGGTTCAAACCCCTGGGATGAGGGGTTTATCTTGTGAGGAAAAGTTGGACAGACTGGGTCTGTATCCACTGGAGTTTAGAAGAATGAGAGGTGACCTTATTGAAATATGTAAGATCCTGAGGGGACATAACAGGGTGGGTGCTGAAAGGATGTTTCCGCTTGTGGGAGAGACTAGAACTCGGGGACATAGTTTTAAAATAAAGAGTCTCCCATTTAGGATGGAGATGAGGAGATTTTATTTCTCTCAAAGCGTCATGAGTCTTTGGAACTCTCCTCCCCAAGAGCGATAGAGGCAGGGTCATTGAATATTTTTAAGGCAGGAGTACATGGATTCTTGACTAACAAGGGAGTCAAAGGTTACTGGGGGGTAGGCGGGAATGTCAAGCTGGGGACACGATCAGATCAGCTATGATCTTATTGAATGACAGAGAAGGCTCGAGGGGCCAAATGGCCTATTCCTGCCCCTAATTCGTATGTCTGTATGTATTATGTCTACTTTAGAGCAGTGATTCTCAAACTTTTCTGATGGAAGTACCTTGTTTTTAAATGGTTTAATAATCAAAGAACCTTTGCATCTAAATTAAAATAGTGTAATGCTCAGAATATGAAAGTGTTGCATGTAAATAGTGTCCAATAATGTTTTTAAGAAAACAGGTTATTACTTATTGACATCAATAACTGAGGGCATCCTGGCTAAGTTTGCAGATGATACAAAGATAGGTGGAGGGACAGGTAGTATTGAGGAGGCAGGGAGGCTGCAGAAGGATTTGGACAGGTTAGGAGAATGGGCAAAGAAGTGGCAGATGGAATACAACGTGGGGAAGTGTGAGGTCATGCACTTTGGTAGGAAGAATAGAGGCATCGACTATTTTTTAAATGGGGAAAGAATTCAGAAATCTGGAGTGCAAAGGGACTTGGGAGTCCTAGTTCAGGATTCTCTTAAGGTTAACTTGCAGGTTGACGCAGTAATTAGGAAGGCAAATGCAATGTTGGCATTTATTTCGAGAGGACTAGAATATAAAAGCAGGGATGTGCTGCTGAGGCTTTATAAGGCTCTGGTCAGACCACATTTAAAATATTGTGAGCAATTTTGGGCCCTGTATCTCAGGAAGGATGTGCTGGCCCTGGAGAGGGTCCAGAGGAGGTTCACGAGAATGATCTCAGGAATGAAAGGCTTAACATATGAGGAACGTTTGAGGACTCTGGGTCTATACTCGATGGAGTTTAGAAGGATGAGGGGGGATCTGATTGAAACTTACAGAATACTGAAAGGCCTGGATAGAGTGTACGTGGGGAAGATGTTTCCATTAGTAGGAGAGACTAGGACCCGAGGGCACAGCCTCAGAGTAAAGGGAAGACCTTTTAGAACAGAGATGAGGAGAAACTTCTTTAGCCAGAGAGTGGTGAATCTATGGAATTCATTGCCACAGAAGGCTGTGGAGGCCAGGTCATTGAGTGTATTTAAGACAGAGATAGATAGGTTCTTGATTGGTAAGGGGATCAAAGGTTACGGGGAGAAGGTGGGAGAATGGGGTTGAGAAACTTATCAGCCATGATTGAATGGCGGAGCAAATTCGATGGGCCGAATGGCCTAATTTCTGCTCCTATGTCTTATGGTCTTATAACTATGTCTTCTTCTCACTGCAGAGTGTTTCTCCTTGTGAACTCTCCTCCTAGGGGAGACAGGCAGCCCATCCTGTGCAGCGCATGTGATGGCCTCAGCTCCCACTTCCTGGCTACATTTCACATTGTTTCTTGGATCCCTGTAAAATTTCTATGGACCCCGGTTTGAGAACCACTACTTTAAAGGTTAGCCTTGAGGTGGACCTGCAAATGGTGAGACATCAGGCACGAGTGGCTGCAACCAGGGTAGGGGACAAGGGTAATGCAGGTGCCAGCTCACTGGTGAAGCGTCCTGTCTACTGCTGAACGTGTGTTCCGCTCTGTGAAGACAGGAGAGAGCATTAGCTGAGGTTTCGAGCTCCAAAATCTGTGCTGTGGTCAAATCAGCATTTCATGTTGATTAACCTCACATTTTGCGTACATGTATTGCTGAAAAACTGTGTGTTAAGGAGCCAAATTTCACTGCTCCGATATCTGACCTACGCTCTTTAACCTCCCTACTCTTCTCAGGTTCTGTCCTTGAATATCTAAACATCTGGCTGACTAATCTGCATATTTTATAGATGATTTTACCATATATCCAAAACAGAGTGCTAATAAAGAATTGTTGCATGATATAAGGGAAAATTCAGTGATCCTGTACTCTCAGGATTCTGATTTGCATATTAAAAGTGGCCTCCTGCCGAAACAGGAGGGCCCCTACCAAGATGGAAATGAGATAGTAATGACCAGCATCTTCCTGCTGCTACCATCCAACTTAAGCCACGTGACTACAGTTAGCAATGGCTCCAATAATTTCAAAAATATGGCTTGACTCTGTTTAGCAATTGTCTTTACAAAAAATTTGCTTAGCCATTTAGATAAAAAAGTTAAACCATAAAAACTATTAGTTGTTCAAGCTTGGCTATTTATTACATCTGGACCCTTTATGCAAATTAAATACTTTAATCTTACTGAAAAATAATGCCATTAATTATCTTTTGACCAATTAACCCTTTTTTCCATTCTTCACGCAACACTCAATCCAATAATTAAATTGCTGCAAGAATAGAATATAGAAATTCTTGTGCATCAATTTGAAATTCATTCTTTTCTAACTTTCGATAGGCCTAAGATCAGTAATCATCACCATTTTAGTATTCTTCAATTCTCCACTGTTGCAGAACTAAAAAGGAACAATTGCAACATACTCAAGAATGTCTTTAATTTCTCAATCCAGTGTCTAGAACACTGCAAGAAACAATGGACACCAATACCACTTTGAAGCATGTTAATGCAATAGGCAATTCCAGATATTTAGGTACCATAACCTCAAAATATTATTATATAATTCTACTAAAGAGAAATGTAGAAGTATAGGTTTTATATTTAGCAATTCTTGCACATTAATCAACAGCACTAATATAGCTGAAATTATACAAATTAATTGGATTGTGTGTAAAATCCTCTATATGCCCCTTTGGGCCATAGTGTCAAATTCCTCACATGTACTACAAACTTAAATGCTAGCAAGACTGAAGGGAGCATATTTCTCATCTTTGACATTTTATATGTTACACAATAGTATGTTAATACATAGGTAATAAATAGATACTAGAGAAATGCACAATTTAGGGATTCAAATCATAGTTGTTTACCTGAATTCTGAGGCCAGGTTTTTGCCTTTATCTTCCTTCCATCCCAGTACAAAAAAAACTTTGATTTTCAATAATGTGGCATAAATTTCCATTTGATTAGAACTAAGGCCCTTATTAGTGACAATATATTTGATACTACAAACTTTTATAATGGAAAAATGCATGATTATTTACAAGGGATCTGTAGAAACCATAAAACATCAAAGAGGAAGGAGAAATTGCTGGAAGTGCACTTCCTTTTAACCATGTACAAGGTAATGCTGACATTACTCTGGTGGACTATGTACTCTAACCTGGCAGGGAGTACAGGGGTTGGGATTGGGGTGGGAGGGGGTGGGGTTTGGGGAGACAACTGAAAGCACTGTGGAAGAGATAAATTTTAAGGAAGTTTTTCTCGGCATGGAGAGATGTCATGAGAAGGGGTTTAGGGAGGAATGAAGTACAGTCAGATGACATGTAAATGATGAAATTTGCTCATCTTGATGAAGGACTAGAAGTGGAACTTGCAGCTCAGCTCAGGGTCAAACAGGATTTTAAGGTTAGACACTATGGAATTGACTTTGAGTGGCCATGTGGGAAGAGGGAGGGGACTCAGAATAAAGAGGGAGAGAATTTCATCTTTATCATTTAGACTATGCTTTTGAATCTTCCGTCCATTGTGGAACCCGATCCATTATCATTCCATTGAAAACAACAGAATGAAAATTAGGCAGATTCAATGGTGGGCTTCCGATCTGCTCTGCCAGATTATTCAATGGGCAGTGAAGGTGAAAGTCCATCCAAGAGACTTGCTTTATGCAGAAAAAGGTTTAAACTTAATGGCACCATATCCTCAGGAGGTAGGGAGCAATTCCAAAATAAGAGGAACTTGAACTGAACATCTATTATTTTGAATAGAGAACAAGTCAATAATATAAATGAAGTGATTGCTGCTTGTTCAGCTCTGTACAGTTCAGCAGTTGGCAGAGTTATACATAAATGTTGTATTGTAATGTATGTAAGGCAGCAAGTTCTTGATTCCCAAGTGTCTTAGATTTGTAAATCTGCCAAATAAGACTTTGTGAACAATTTGCAACAATAGTTAGACATTTATTGAAATTCATTAAGGATGTAAATCTTAACAACAAAAGAAACACATTTCCTGGCTTTCCTTTGAGTCATCTTCTATTGTTTCAATGACCTTTAGTTTCTGACAAAATAATGTCTTATACATGAATAAATGGATACTTTGTAAATATCTATCGCTGTTCTGACTAAGCAGAAATGGGAGTTAAAACAGGTGCTATTTGGTGTAGTGCTAAGAAGCCTAGCTTGTTTGAAGGACTGGATTTTGGCACCTTATTTTCGTCCTTTTACTGATTACTGGAATTTGTACTTGCCTGGAGTTGCTAATCCTGGTAGAAACTGGTAGGTTTAGCACCCTAGCACTGATTAGACACAAATTTTATGTCGCATATCTGTGGATTCCTCGTACCCACTTCCACTGAAGATGTGGAGTGCTCTGGTTGGCACACAGTGGCAGGTTACAGGATGGCTCAGGGATTAAGAGAGACGGTGCACAGGTTCTTGGATGTCACATTGGAAGTCCTGGTGCAGCAGGGTCCAGAGGAGGAGTGATATCTTGTACCCATGGAGGGAAGGAAGTCACCCTTCCCTCTTCAATCTCCTGTCCCTCTTCCCAGCAGCAGCTGGTGCTGTTCTGCCTGGCCTCATGGCCTCCTTCCATTTCCTATCCAGCTCAAGGGGATCCCAAGCAGGATGTCCAAGACAAAGGGCACACCCTTTCTCCTGGTGGCTTCTATAAGGTGTCCAATAATAGCACAGCGCTTCTTATTTTTCAGGTGAAGCCCTCAGAGAATTTCTAAAATAAATGTTTTTTGAGTGTTGGCAACGTCTTAACAAAGTGTCCCAGAAAGTCTCTTGACATGTTTCAAATGTCCTTTTCACAAGTGCAGCAACAATGACCATGAAATGGTATCCCTGTAAGTGGTAAGTATCCCTTTAAGTAATGCTCAAAATCGACATCGATGACATGTTTACTCACAAATATAATTAGGACAGGGTGTTAGTTAAAATGCTAGTCACCAAAGTTCTGTGCAGCCTCTTTAAGAACACTGGCAGACATTTAAAGTGGCACACAGATGTTTGAAAAGCCTCTGAGCAGCCACTGGCTTCTATCAGCTCTACCACAGTGATTCAGCTTGAGGCTCCATTTTGGCCACCTCTTTAGCACCTAAAGGACTTATTGAAAATCATTAAAAACCTTTTAATGAATGTACCATCTACACAATAAAAATCAGTCATTGCCTCATGGTATTGAAATTTTCATTAAATGAGGAAAATATTATTTTTCTCTGAAATGTAGTCTCCCAAAGCCTCGACCTTGTCTCTGTCTTGGTTGGCGGCAGGGTATTTAAAGACAGTAAAAAGAGACAACTAACAAGGGAGCACCTTAAGAAGGGGAGAGTGAAGGAATATTGGAACAGTGGGAAATGGCATTCACTCACACATACAGATCAGAACAGGAGTGAATAGTGCACCTGCTGGGCCAGACTTCTGCAGACATCGCATGTGAAATCTTACAAAATACTTTCCCCTGTGGTTTCCAGTAGTACTCTCTGTAGGAGGCAATGAACGCACATACTGAAAACAAGTTTTTGCATCTCAACTGTAACCTGTTAAAGGGGGAAGTGGGGAATTCAGACCTGACAGATCTCCAAGCCATCAGTCCACCAATAAGGCTGACTATTACAGCCCCGTTGAGCCTCTGGATAAATTGTATTTTCCAAGGGTTAATTAAGCTGTCTTCAGCGGCTGTGCGAGAGGGAGCAAGCTGGCACTTACAGCATTTTCTGAAGTCGACTGTCGACATTATAGTCCCTGCTGCTTTTAGCTGTATCGATCGAATGCCTGACCTGTGAAATCCTTGATGGCTGCTAACACTAGAAGCTTACTGGAGCTTTCCAGGAGTTCTCTGAATGACTTGTGCTGTGTAGCACTATTACTTGTCCCACCAGGACAGTCAATTAATTCACAAGAGCCAAAGCAGAGTAATTTTGGGATGTGACTTAAACTAAATTTAAATAAAATGTCTTTTCTGTTTATATGGATTTCTTTTTCTTAGTATTCCATCTGTCAGTAAGACTTAACTCAGACTTTGGCAAACTGCTTGGTCTGTTAATATTGGTGCAATGGTTTTGATTCATTGTGTTGGTGTACTGATTCAGAATAGGAAAAGAAAGCATCCAGAATTACAATCAAGGTTCAAGCTGAGTGACCATTTCTGTCCATGCTCATATGTCATCAACTGCCACTTGGGCAAAGTAACAAGGTGTGATTCGTGACCAAGGAACTATATGCCATCTGAAGTCAGTGTCTGCAAGGGAGAAAAAAACCCAGAAAATTGCTTTTAAACAAAGTAAGTTGTTCTTTTAAAAAAACATCCTATTATGTGCCAGCTCCAGAGCAGGGAAGGAGAAGTTTCCTTTAACCTTCTCAAGGCATATGTAACTATTTTGTTCTGGAGCACTGATGTAAATACAGCACAGTGACGCATAAGCACAGCAGAATTGTATTTGATTCAGGTTTTGAATATTAATTGAGTCAAAGCTGTGGTTTACAATAAAAGAATCAATTGTTCATGGCTCAAAGCACGGACTGCACTTTGCAGCATTGCTATTGCTAATACACACAATCAAACCATTCAGCTTAGGAGGGTACATTGGAACACCACGCAGTAAGGTTTGTAATTTTATTTCAGCCTTTGCTCAATTGTAGTGCTCTAATCTCAGAGTCAGAAGGTCATGGGTTCAAAGACAATGCCTTTGGGAATCGAAATTCGTCAAAGGGTGATAGTGAGTTGGCCACCTATTTTGTAGTTTGCTGGCTTGTTATCACCATTTTATCCCGGTATTCATGTTAAAATTCAACTTCCAGGCAGATTGAGACTAATGCTTCAGTGCAGTACTGAGGGAGTGCTGCACTGTCTGAAGTGCTGCCTGAGATGTTAAAGTGACAATCTGCTCTCTCAGTTGGATGTGAAAGATTCCATGACATTATTCAAAGAAGGGCAGCAGAATTCTTTTGGCCTTGGCCAATATGTATCTTTCAGTTACCATCTCTGAAACAGATGATTGGCTATTCATCACCTTTCTGTGCCCAAATTGGCTACAGCTTCATTACAAAAGAGTCTACACTTTAAAAAAAAACTTAATTGATTGTCAATTCCTTTGAGATGTTCTGAGATCCTGAAAAATGCCCTATATATGCACATTTTTTTCTTTAATGTATTAGTATTAGAACCACATGGAACAATAAATAGTGAACTGAAAACATGATATATAGCATTATTTTGAAGGTACAGAAGCTTTAGAGTAAAGCTGTAGAGCAATAACATAAAGATGTGGAATATTAATGTAAAACTGAAGTATTGGAATAAAATAACGGAGCATTAATGTAAAGGCACAAGGCATGTGGAATTAGTGAAGAGTTGTAGAAACTTAATCTACAGGTACACTGGAGCATTTGAGTGCTGCTCTAGTGTAAAGATATATTCTGAAGGAATGAGGCACTAGAGTACTGGCATAAAGGCAGGGTGTATTAAATAAATATTTTGGTTTGAAGTAGCATTTTTGATTAACAGCGCTTACCAGAAAATGTTCGTCTTCTTTGATTTTTTAAAAAAAAATCTTACTTGCTTGTGAGATATTGTAACAGAAAATATTGTAAAAAAGATGAGAATTTGATCTCGAGCTGGAAGCTGCATTAATGAGCCCAGGCGATATTAATATATCGCGATGTAAACTTTAATTCAGCTGAGGGGGGATGTCTAACTGTCCATACAGTTCTCGGAATGGTTTCAAAGAATGAGCGCGGGGTAAGTTAACAGCGAACAGTTTACGAAGAGAGATCTGAGAGACAGAAATGGCAGCTTGTGGCGGTAAACTGACAGCAGGATGGTACCAGAAAGTCACTCGCAGCCTGGTTAGTCTTTCCTGTGAGTTCTGCCCGCAGATCCTCCATTTCAGTGGAGGTGTTTGTTAAAAATAATAACGACATAATTAGAATGCGGAATGAAATTAGGTGTTTAAAAATATTTGTTCAGGTGCTTTTTTGCATTCATGACAGCAACCAAGCGCCGCAAAAAAATTAATCTCAAGCATCGCTACTACCAATTTTATCATAAATTATCATGAAAAGGTTTTCTACAGAGTAGATGCTTAATTACAATCTAATTTGAATAATTTAGCATATTAATTAGTTTTGGAATGAAAATCAGTTTTACATTTTTTAACTTCAATTCAGAAACACATTGCGATAATCGGACTCCTTTTTAAAATGCATGTGATCTTATTACTAAAGGAAGCTCAGTGAAGCTTTTTTTTCCTGCACAGCCGTGTTTTTAATTGATTAATGGGTGAGCATCTTTGACATTAATAAAGTATAACTAAATTAAAGACAACTTCATTATTCTGCTACGTGGCCACATGTCTCTTGGCAGCCAGCAAAACAAAATGCAAAATAAAAGATTAGATAAAAGAACCGCTCAGAGCATTGATGTGGCTCTGGGTTTTTTTTTTAACATGAATGTCTAAATACTATTGAATGCATCTACAATCATCTTTAGGTCAGAGTGCAGCACATCTCTTTAGGGAAGAGTACAAAAACCTGACCAATTATGACCAATTCAATTAACTGAATCGGTTTTGAAACACGTATTTTATTGCGTTAAAAAAAAAGCTGCTCACCTTAGTGTCAGCAGTGTACTGTTCTCAGGGATGCTACTGTTCTGCAAAGAAAAATGCAGGATGCGTTTAAAATTATTAGAATATGTGTGAAACACGATTAAAGGGAGAAAAAGGAGACAGACGATGCTCTGGAAATATTTGCTGTCATTACAGTTTCCAAACTGCACCCCAAAACGGACAAATGGTAACCGTTTTGACATTGGGTTTCATCTGAGCTATTAAACCCTAAATAAATGAAACGATCTCATTGAGTGCAGACAGAGTCAATTCCATCCACAATGCACCAAGGTGAAATTAAACTCCTTTTCCATTAATGGCATTGCTTGGATCTACAGCAACTCCTATCAAAGTAGCATACAACACTTGATAATGTTAATGAAATACAATTCTGTGGCAGACAATTAGCTGAGATGGGCAAAATGGTTGTGCAGAGTCAGATTAGTGTGAGACAGTTTGGACTATACCATTACTTATTTGAGTTAATGAGAATATTGCCAAGAGTTTGGTTTGATCATTATTCGATACATATAAAATTAGTTCTGCTTTAAAAAAAAAACACAATCTACCTATGTGACAGTGAAACACCTGTGTTTATTGGGTGTCTTTAAAATAATGAAATGTCTCAAGGTGTTTCATATAGGAAAGTACAGGCACCAAGCAAGAATAGAAGAGTTAGCAAAGATGACCAGATGCACTATCGAAAATATTGATCTTCTGAGGGTTTTGTAAAGGTGGGGAGAGACATGGAAAGGTGGAGGAGTTTTAGAAAGGCAATTCCTGAAAATTAAAAACATGAGCTGGTAGGAATCCAGGGATTATGCTCTACCAGTCACTGTTATTTATATGTTGTGAATTTCTGCCATATATTATCATTAAGACCAGAGTAAGACGTTGGGAGGAGTAACATTCTGAAAGGTAATGGGGCTGGCATTGACATTCAAAGCAACTTCAGCATTTTAAATTTATTTTGTATTAGAAAGTTAATTTCCCCTAACACCTTCCTATCCAAAAAAGAATCAACCAAAAGTGCTATGGTGACTTCCTTTATTTCTAAAGGTTCTTGAATACTGCTTGAAACCACTTTTGTAAAATTGACTGATATTGTTAATGATACTACTATAGCCAGCAATTATTTTGTAGCTGTCCCTTCACTAACACGTCAGTATATCCATTTTCTGCTTCTGCTGTGTTTGTGGGTCAACTCCATAGTGCTATCCTATATAAAAATGCATGTTAACTTCTGAGTCCACAGTTACTAGTGCAGTAGTTTAACAAGGTTTTGCTGTACCAATTGGTACAGACAGTTGTTCCTCTGAACTTTGCTCCTCACACCTGTATGTAGAGGGCATTATTGCTATTTTTATCTCCTGTTGTTTTGTGACTCCTATCTGACAGCAGCAACCTTTAGCTCTGCACCTCTTCCCATTTACCATGTGACACACAGTTCTGTTGTTATTGCCTCAGCAGCCTATCCTAAGGACCTCAAAATGCTGGAACACTCAGCTATAACAATGGCACTGAAGACAAGGTTGAAGTAACACATGATAATTTAACCTCTATCTTTCCTGTACATGGCTCTCACCCATACACATCTTCTCAAGCTTTAATGAAGGGAAGCTCAGAAACAACGCTGGAAATTACCCCTAAAGAACAGCATTAAATGTCAAAATATAAGGGATCACACTCTTAAAACTATTTAAAACATAAAAATGTGTAAACTGCAGGTTGTTATTGTTAATTTCCATATCGTAAACTGAAAATAGCTGTAAGTAATAACATTATTGCGGAGTTTATGGAAGAACTGAAGTGGACATGGCACAGAGGACATGGTATATTCCCCTGAAAGGGAAAGATAGGGCAAATAAAGCTGGAGCTCCCTGGGTGATAAAAAAAATAAAAATTAAGATAAAGAAGAAAATGTGTGCTTATGATAGGTGTCAGGTAGTAAATACAATTGAGAACCAGGCTGAATATAGAAGGTTCAGAGGGGAGGTGAAAAAGCAAATAAGGAAAGCAAAGTGGGAGTATGGAAAGAGACTGGCAACATAAAAGGTGTACCCAAAGTCTTCTATAGGCATATGAATAGTGAAAGGATGAGTGGGGCCAATTAGGGATGAAAAAAGGGAGTTAAGCATGGAGGCAGAGGGCATAGCTGAGGTTTTAAATGGATACTTTGCATGTCTCTTTACCAAGGAAGAAGGTGCTACCCAGGTCATGGTGAGAGAGGAGGCAATTCAGACATTAGAAGGGTTTAAAATTGATAAGGAGGAGAGATTGGATAGGGTGTCTGTACTTAAAGTGGATAAGGCACCAGCACTGGATGAGATGCATCCAAGGATGCTGAGGGAAGTGACAATGGAAATTGCAGAGGCACTAGCCATAATTTTTCAGTCTTCCTTACACTTGGGGTGGTGCCAGAGGACTGGAGAGTTGCAAATGTTACACCCTTGTTCAAAAAAGGGTGGAAAGATAAGCCCAAGCTACAGGCCAGTCAATTTAACTTTGGTGGTGGAGGAACTTCTAGAATAATTCAGGACAAAAATTAATAGCCACATGGGCAAATGTGGATTAATCAAAGAAATACAGCATGGATTTCTTAAAGGAAAATTGTTCTTAACTAACTTGCTGCTGTTTTAGAGGTAACAGAGAGGGCAATGCTGTTGATGTGGTGTACATGGACGTAAAAGGCATTTGATACAGTGCCACACAACAGACTTGTGTGCAACTTATAGCTCATGGAATAAAAGTGACAGTAGCATCATGGATACAGAATTGGCTGAGTGACAGGAAACAGAGTGGTGGTCAGTGGATGTCTTTTGGACTGGAGGAAGGTTTGTAGTGGAGATCCCTAAGGGTCAGCGTTGGGACACTTGCTTGTCCTGATATAAATTGATGACCTAGACCTTGGTGTACAGGTCACAATTTCAAAGTTTGCAGATGATAGGAAACTTGGAAGCATTGTGAACTGTGAGGACGATCGTGCAGAACTTCAAAAGGATGTAGGCAAGTTGGTGGAGTGGGCAGACAGGCAACAGATGAACTTCAATACAAAGAAATGTGAAGTGATTCATCTTGGTGAGAACAACATGGAGAGACAATGTAAAGTAAAGGGCACAATTCTGAAGGGGATGCAGGAGCAGAGGGACCTGGATGTATATATGCATAAGTCATTGAAGGTGGCAGGACATGTTGAGGGAGCAGTTAATAATGCGTTCAGTATCCTAGGCTTTATTAATAGTGGCAGAGAGTACAAGAGCAAGGAGGTTATGTTGAACTTGTATAGGGCACTAGTTTGGCCTCAACTGGAGTATTGCATCCAGTTCTGAGCACCACACTTTAGGAAGGATGTGAAGACATTGGAGAAAGTGCAGAAAGCATTCACGAGAATGGTTCCAGGGATCAGGAACTTCAGTTATGAAGATGGATTGGACAAGTTAGTACTGTTTTCTTTGGAGAAAAGAAGGCTGAGAGGAGATTTGATAGAGGTGCTCAAAATCATGAAGGATCTGGTCAGGTTAGATAGGGAGAAACATTTCCCACACATGAAAGGATTGAGAATGAGTGGGCCCAGATTGAAAGAAATTGGAAAAGAAGCAAAAGTGACATGAGGAAAAACTTTTTCATACAGCCAATGGTTAGAGTCTGGAATGCACTGCCTGAGAGTGTGGTGGAGGCAGGTTCAATTGAAGCATACAAAAGGGAATTAGGTAGTTATCAAAAAAGGAAGAATATGCAGGGTTAAAGGAGAAGGTGGAAGAATGGCACTAAGTGAATTGCTCATTTGGAGAGCTGGTACAGATGTGATGGGCTGAATGGCCTCCTTCTGCATGCTAACAGTTCTGTCATTCTGTGATTCTGAGCTTATAAGTAATCTGATTTATTCAGTTATTTTATTCTCTTTAACCTTATCAACTGCGGAACATGCACGTGTCCTATGTCAGGATAACCAATCAGATTTGTGGTTTAAAGGATTACTGTCATCCAGATTATTTTTACAATATAGTAAAAGTAAACTTTTTTTTGGACACTTTTGGAATGCATACTGAAAGCATGTTTTAAATAGGGTTGTGTAAAGAGACATTTTATATGAGTGCTTTAATAGAGAGAGCCTTACACAACATGTTCTATCAGAAATATATTGAACAACCTTAAACAAGGAATTTATAGTGTATGCATTATTTAATTTTTATCTATGGCAATTGGAAACGATCACTTTGGTTAATCGGGCTTCACAATGAACTCACACTGAAATGTGGGATGATTTAGAAAAAGTGCACCCATCCGTGGCTATGCAGACTTTCCCCAGTTTAGTATTATTTATCCACAATCAAGGCAAATGTCTTCTGCCTGTCGATTGACAATTTGAGCATCATGAGATTCTTGACACTACTTGTTGAATGCAAATCAGATCCCTTTTTGCTTCTTTAGGTGTAAGATGGTTAGACAATGAAGACATTGCTTGCTAATAATTGAGCAGTGGACCACCCAAATCAAATCCAGGTTGTTGGACATAGCCTAGACATAAACATGCACAGCATCAATAAGGACAGTGTGAGTTAGGGAATATCCACACAAAGAATATAGTAGAAACATTCTTAAACCTGGAGAGTTAGCCAATGTTCAACTCTAACCTACTGCCATGAATAGCTGAAAAATATTAATCACTTGCAAACAGTTGAGTGAACACAGTAATATAGGAATTTTGCTTTAGATTCTTTATGATGTAAGAAGTGAGACGATAATAAAGAGGAAAGATGGAGTCTTTTCCTCGTATGGGCTGCTCGCCACCAAAAACCTTATTTCAGGCAAGGGAAGAGAAGGGTTAAAGTTAAAAATGCTTGCTTGACCGCCATTAGAAACACTCTTCAAATGTAATAACTGTCTTCAATACGGACATCTATTAGGCAAGGACTGAAACACCTCAGCCCGAAGATTGGGTTAGTCCTCTCATAGGACCCCACCCCCACCGTCCAAAACATGCCTTAAACTGAGAGATCAGCTAAGTGGCCTATTCTTTGGCCTCTTTTCAATGCGACCCTAATTTGTTCACCAAGATGTGCACAGATGGGGTAGAGGGTTGGTTTTCTTTTGATTACTGTGACCTGGGAGGAGGAGTGTTTTTTCCTTTGGCTTGGTGCATTCTCAAATAGCTGAGTAATGGAACATACTGGACTGAATAATACGCTCCCAGATCGGGAGTGTTCACTACTTCCCGGCACGCAGTGTGGGGCATGATGATGTCGGGCGCCGTTTCCGACAGCATCACACCGGTTTGCGATAATACAGTAGGCAGGAGGGTCAAAAAGTCGGAAGCCCGCCCATGTTATTCAAATGGAAATTGAGAAGGCAATTAAGGTCATTAACGACCCAACTCACAGCAACAATATGCTCTGAAGGCAATAATACGCCTTCAGGGTGAGAATCGCGACAGGTGTGGAATCCGTTTTTTGACGGGCAAATTTGTTTGGGCGGGTTTTAAACCAGCACCTGAGACCAGAGTCTCAGCTTTACAGTTAACACGTCAGTGACTGCAGGGCATGAGCAGAGGAACATTTTGGATATTGTTTCATCAGCAGGACTCTCCTCTGATCCGGGGGCTCCATTCGCCAGCGAGACCTGCAGCACACTGGATCAAGATTGCTCATACTGATGCCATATTCACCCTGGCCGACCTCATGAGGTCATTGAGCCTTTTGTGGCTCAAGTCCTTCTCACCAAGCCCACACTGTGGACCTGTTCGGCCATCTCCTCCCACGTGGCATGAGTCTGGCTGGGCTTCCTCCTCTTTCCAGCGATTGGCATGAGCTGGTCACTTTGATTATGAACTCCATGCAGGAGGGTACCAAGTGTGGCCTCACTAAATCTGGGGACTAGTTTGGCCCTTCTGGTACGTCTCTCCCCTCGCTCCGATGGCACTGACACCTATGTATGGCAACATGTACAACTCCTCAATAGCAGAATGTGGGAGAGTTGCTGACTTTTAAAATTTCTGCCACCTATGAAGATTGACATCGTTTTCAGAGATTAACTACAATTTAAATACACTTGCTTGGCCAGACCGGAAAATAAACAAACCTTCTCTCTGCATAGTTGATCCACTAGATTGATCATCTTCTGTGCCAGGGGCCCTTTACCGTTCTGGCCATGACCTTGTTCTGGGTCAGCCTTCGAGACCGGCCATCTTGCTCTCCGGCGCTCAATGGGTGGGATGAAGGTCTACGACCCGCCCTTATTGCCGTTAATTAATGACGGCAATTAATGTATTATTGGGCGCACTCTGATGGCGGGCCTGGAAGTCAGAACACCGCTGACTTTGAGTGCAGAACCCGCTGTCAGCGCGTGACCATATGTTCAGCCCACTGTGTGGGAAGCTCAGGAGTTTCGCACCCCACTATCTTTTCATTCTGTAACATGCTGTGTCACATTTTGATACAAGATGAAATGGGTATGTTTTCCAGGGATTGTTTGAAGACTTGAGATGATACTTTATACAACAGCATAGACTAGTGGCAGTAGCAGAGGATTGTATCTTTTCACGTCATCCCTGCCTTTGTCTCCACATGAAGTGAGCTAACCTACAGCTGGAAGAATTACCTGTATCCTTAGAAACAAGACACACCAAGAATTTTATTGAATGGTGTGTGGAGCACTGCTTTTTCTGTTCCTTGGAAAAATCAATGTTTCAGACTTGTTTAAAGGACAACATCATGTGACAGATGCCAGAAGATCTTTTCCCAGGTTTTACGTGCAAAATGACATGGTTGCTGAAATTATCACATTACTAATTGTGTCTGTGGTTACAAATAATGTAACTTGTCTGTAAAGTTTAACTAGAAACAGGCACAGGAAAGCTTGCATTGCTGAACTGCTGTACGCAGGTACTGCAGCGTATACTTGCCCCACTGACAATATATTGATATTCAGGCAGGTTTTAGAGCAGGCTGTTTCAGGAGCTAAATTTACCTGAATGCCACTTCAAAACTGAAAAGTAATGTCAGACTATCTTAATGCATGTTTGAATTGTACAAATGAATGCAGTATGCATTTTAAGAATAATGTGCTACCTAAAGGATCAGGATTACTTACTAAAGAGCTATTTTCTAGACAGTCATTCTTGCTAATTTATTTTCCAAAAAAATGGGTAGGAACTACAAAGAGCAAATGATAGTCTTTTCAGACATCATAGAACTGTCTTCTTTCTAAGAAGTGGCTCCAAATGGATTCAAAGTTTAATTAACATTCACATAATTCAATTCATAATTTTCTTGGTTATTAACAAGTTCCACAAATATTATTACAGTCATCACAGAGATGTTAAAAGTCATTCTTCTTGTTTTATGAACAATATTCAAAAGGTAGTTTTGGATTACTATAGGTCCATTATTGGGATAAGCTGGAATCAGTAGGAAAGCTCAGCTGGTTGGGGGTCCATGGTTTAATTACTGCAGAGGATATGCATATTAATTACAAGATAAGTGATATTTACTGTACCTATGGAACATATGACAGGGTAAAAGCATGAACAGCATTCACTAATAAACTCAGTATGATAATGAGCAGGAAAACCCACTGAAATAGAAGGAAGCAAAAATTAATCATAAACTGCAGTGATCCCTAAGTAAAGGCACTAAGCTCTGATGAAGGGCAACAAAAAAAGGAGTAAAGAAATGTTAGCATTGTATACATACACAGATTGTCATTTCGTTGCTTGCATAATAACAGCGTGGAAAGTGTGCAGATAGTTCCAAAAAAATCAACAACTTGCAAAGGATCAGGAGATACAAAATATAACACCCACCCTGAGATTGCAGGGTGTCTTAAACCTTTGGTACCCCAGAATATAAGTGGATACTAATAATGAAATAAATGTGCTGTCTCATTCAATACTGACTTGGTAAATAAATATATAATTCCAACCAGAGAGAACTTACTGTCTCCTCAGCACAGCGTACAACAGTTTCTTAATTGATTCCACAGACCTTTGCTCTCACTACCCTACTTGGGTAATACAAGCTGCATTAATTTGTACAATTCAAACATGCATTTAGATAGTCTGACATTACTTCTCAGTTTTGAAGTGGTATTCAGGTATGTTTAGCTCCTGAAACAGCCTGGTCTAAAACCTGCCTGAATGTCAATATATCCTTTGTGATATCAATCCTAAATTTGCTTTGTACCAGTTTGAAACATTGCCTCTTTTTTCCTATTGCCATGCTTTATATTTTCTACACCGCTTAATATCTCAAACCTCAATAAAGTCCTCTCCACTAGTCCTTTTCTTCTGACTTCTCTGAACTTTACAGTCTTTTCTCATAACCCAGTTTTCTGACACCGGGGATCATCCCTGCGCCATCTCCAGGGCTTGAACAGCTTCTGCCTTGCTTCAATTTCCACCAGAGGGAAAAAAATAAATCAAATCTCTCCAAACATGTGTGAAATACAAATCATAATTATTTTTAACCATTTGATTTTTTTTTTGCAAGATTACACTTGATCACTCTCTCTTTAAGAGAAAAACAATCTTGTCAAAGGTAATGAATTACCATTATGAAAAACGACTTGAAGTTCCAGTTTTTTCTTCACAGGGCTGAGCAAGTTAAGAGGTGACACAGCAGAAGTGTTCAAGGTGATGAGGAGCTATATGAAAAGATAAATAGTGATTGATTTTATCAACTGGTTAGCAATACAGGAATGAAAGGGCACAAATTTAAGATAATTGCAAAAAAAAAAGGACAGAGTGGAAAATATCTTTGCAGAGAGTGGTCAGAATCCTCTATCACAAATAGCTGTAGAAGCAAAGTCCATAAATTCTTTCAAAAAAGGAATTATATAAATGCTTCAAAAAGGAGGACTATTAAAGGGTATAGAGATGTAGAAGAATGAGATTAACCTCAGTGGCAAAAACATTGGCATAGGCTGAAGGGCATGTTCTGTGCTGTAATATTCTTTAATTCTATGGGTGAAATATGGTGCTAGAAAAGTTGATCTAACAGCAAAGTAATATTGTTAACATGATTTTTAAAGTTCAGTATCATTGTATATCAAATCAATACCAACCTGAAATCCGTTGATGTATCTTCTAACAATCAACATGGACACAGTTTATAATTGTAACACTGAAATCATTTTTTTCCCTTTTCTTTCTTGTTGGTACTCTAAACTTATAGGCTGTTATAACATTTTACTTTTCATTTTTTATTTACAATGTCAAATTTTGTGAATATGGACTGAAGAATCCTTTGACAAGCTTTCAATACATTAGTTGAGCAGTTCCATAATATGTAAGGAATCTAAGAAACCACATACAAAATTGTTAAACCTAAATGATTGTTGTTATTTTTTCGAAATGTATGCCTTCTTTTTCAGATACCAGAAACTCACAATGACTTTGTTTTCTATTTACTCTTATAAAGACTGCTGAAAGCACTAAGGTGTTAATGTTTGCAAGAGGAAAAAAAAACTCAGCATATTGATGCATATAGAACCAAATTTATTTAATAAGTAACATTGATATAAATCAATAACTACAGCAGCTCTTTACTTTCCATTTCTCTTTCTCTTCAAAAATTATTTTTTTTAGTTTTACTTAGCCTACTCAACATCTCCAAGGGTGGGAGGAGCCACACCTGTCTTCCCATAGCCTAGTACTTCAGATTTTTACACTCTGTAGCCAAGTGCCTCCTTCTGGATTCTAGCTAATAATATGGGTTCTATAGTGAGGCCGGAGTTGGGTTCACAACTTTAAAATGGCATGTAACGTCATTCTGAGAAAGAATGCTATACCTTTAATATGAATTCAACCTACATCATAAATAATATTACAAAGGGCAAGAAATATCAAGAACGATATTGCTGTGGATCAAAGGACTTTAGCAATAAATGTCAATGACTATAAATATAGATACAAAATCTTTATTTTCCCTAAGACCAAACAGATTGTGTTACTTTCCACCATTTAATTTGAGATTCTGTGCCTATACAGCCGCTTTGTTAATTCACTGAGCAATCTGTCAACACAGAATTCTGTACCCATTTGACACAGTATATTAAAACTGTCATGGAGCTTGGGTAATCATATAACGTGAGCTGCAAAAGTATACAGGTGATGATGTGACAATGATACGGTGGTGCCAAAATGTCAGTTTTTTTGTAAGGGAACAACAGAAACACACAACATTTCACCAACATCTGGCCAACAAACTTGCTGCAGATTTTTGTCGCTGCGCTATGGTTAATTTGAAAATAATTGTTTGTATTCATTCTGAAAGAAATGCCAGTTTTAATTCAGCTTCAAAGAGTTCATTCAAGAGATTTAAAAAAAAAATTCAATCTTCATTATAGACAAGTTCTATTGTTTCGAAGTTCCCATTGTAATCAGGTTTATCTGTATTCCTGTTCGAAGATCCACAGGATACTATTGCGAAACTTAAAGCTCAGTAGGAGGAACTCCACCGTCTCCTCCGGTGTTCCCAATCAGAATTGTTTGAAACTTCAACACTGTTCCCAGCTAAACTTGTTCTCTTGTGATGACTGCACAGAGACTTTTGAATAGGAATTATTGTATTATGATCAGGAATAAGAACCATAGCTAATTTGTTTCTTCTTTTATAATCAAAGAACACTGAAGAGGATCCCCTGTAGTCATCTCAACTGAAATCAACTTAACTTATTATACACTGGGTATCTAACCAAGAACTCCCTGGTATCATTCAGCTTTGCAAACTGGGAAATTCACTGAACAACGCAACTACTGAGCAGGCTTTAAATAATCAGAAATGATCAGCCAAAAATAGCTATTATAATAGTAATTATGGTGATTGATATGTAATATTTTCAGCATGATATTCTCACAAGTTACTTGAATCAGTAGTGTATTTGAAGGCATGGACAAATATTAATGGTTCACTTCTGATTTCAGATTAACCAAATGAACTGCCTCATCCTCTCTACAACCCAATTGAGTTAGAACTACTATAGAAACAGAAAATACTTGAAATACTCAGCATCTCTTGAAGGAATTGGGAGTCACCAAATCAAATATATTTGAAAGTGAATATAAAGTGGCATTTTTTTCTGAATGGCTCATAAACAATTATTTTCAAGTTAACTATAGAACGCAGTTCTGACAACAAGTCTTTGACTTGAAGCATTAACTCCATTTCTCTCTCTACAGATGCTGCCAGATCTGCTGAGTATTTCCATCATTTTCTGTCTTTATTATAGATTTCTAGCATCTGCAGTGTGTATTGGCTTGACTTAGAACTGCTCCTTACAATACTTTAACTTAGTCAGAACACTGCCAAAACCTTTCAGGTCGTGGTCCTGGAAGTTATGTTGGGATCGTACCTACCAGTGCCTAAGGGCCATTGGGAGGGCATTACGTTTGTATGGGGTAGGTAAATGCTGCTGTAAACACATCTCCAGTGCTCGCCTGAAAATCCAGTAATGCACAACATGGGGGAGGGCAGGATTGGCCAGGTTCCTCTCCTTTTAAAGTTCCATCATGTCCTTGGCCTTCACTGTAACCCATTCTCAGTTTCTGTAGTTGAAAAAATGCAGCCATCTCACAGTGGTCCTGGCCGCTTCCCTGTTCTGGACTGCACCGGTGGGACTTGCATTTGGACATCTGAAAATGATGTACCTCAACTCACTTATTCCCAAGGAATGTTGGCCGCATTTAACTTAAATGGTTGAACCTTCTTGAAGAAAGCTAAGTATAATATGAAGAAAGTATGAAATGAAGAAAGGTCATTCAGTCTAATAAGCTGGTCCTTCTGCAAACCATGTAGTATTACATACCTTATCATGGATTCACCCACTTATTTAATATTCTAAGTAAATCTTCCATATAAATATACTCTTTGAGGCTCAAATGTAACAAATGACTCTCGAATATTCATCTACCCTCATGTTTCCAATACTCAAACTGATCAAATCATTACTCCAGGAGCTTCAGAAAAATATTGCAAAATAACATAGATTCTTAGTTGTCTATCTTAAGTTAATGTATTTTCCTTTCACTCAATCCTGACAAAAAGAAAGAGGAATACAAAATAAGTAGGAATACAATTTTACTGCTGGGAGTTTGCAATGTTAAGGGTTGAAGCTCATTATGTAACATGAGGGTACATTCAGGACTTAGATGTTAACTGACATACGCAAATGATGACATAAGACACAGTTACATTGAGACACTTTGTCTAAGATAAACGACCCGATCAATTTGTAAGAATATGATAATGATGTACAAAAATCACAATCAAATAAGATATTCTGATGAATATTTTTATTTGAATTGTTATACATTATGAAAGCTTTAGTTAGATTTTATTAGTTTATAATTTAAGCAACATGGAATCCAATATGTTTTAATTCTTTCAAACTGCACAGTTCAGTGTTTATTATTAACATAAAAGCTGTAATATTCAGGAAATGAGGCATTTCATAAAACTACTCGACACGTTATCTTGAGTCACTAAAACTTTTAACGTAATGAAACACAGGTGCACATACGTCAAATTGTGCTTAATCCAGCTGGTTGAAAAGATCATAAAAAAGATTATAAGATTATAATAAAGACCTGGTATTTGGGACAACTTCTGAATATGCATTACTCTACTAAGGTTTTTTTTTTCTAGTGTAATACATATTGTAGTCTAATTTTGGTTTCAAGAGACATATTACATTCCTCTGCACTATCACTAACATGTTTCCAAGTGCACACAGAATTGGTTTGTAATTATTCAAATTATGATGCAAACTCCCTAATGCTTTGGTTAAAAGCTGTTCTTATTACTGCCTCTCTTCTTACCATTCAGTGATAGCCATAAATGAGTTTTACGTGTTCCTCATTTGCCCATTTCTAAAAAGCACATATTTTTGTAAAACTCGTCCAGGGTCTCTGAGCTGTAAAGAAGATGCTGTGCCCTTGTCTTTTCAGCAGAAAACATTATTGAAACGCTTCTCTCTTACAAGACCTTTCTGTAATTATCAAACTTTACTGAATCAAGAGAATTGTTTGGCAAATAGCAGCAAAGGCTTGTGTCCTTGTCAGAACACCTGCGGTAGTCTCCAAGCAAACACGGGTGTCATGGTGTTTTCCTCTAATGACACCTCATCAATCCATTCCTATCAGCATCCGAGTCACCGAGGTGACTCAGAGTGCTCAGAAGAGAGGAAAATGTCAATGTTTTGGGAGAAAAGGTCAGTCACAGCTTCCCCCTTCCCTGCCAAGCCACAGTGGGCCTGCCGTTCATTATCTTAATTAAATCCAGCAGATGAACATCTTCTTATCTGTAGGGGAGGAGAGCAGGGGCATGATGCAATAGGATTTGCATATCCAAAGTTAATTAGTGCGGAGGAGCAGGTGTACAGCAATAATAATTATCACACATGACAATCACCTGTGACCACTTCCCAGCGCCCTTCCGGGATTCAGCACTACGATTGCTTTGCCTTTTATTCTGTTTTGCTTGATGCCCATCCCAAGTCAGTTGTGTCCTTGTGCCAGTGAGTAGCAATCAGAGCCTGTGGTGCTGATTTTTAGGCTTGCTTTAGAGCATTCATTTTTTTTTTCATTTGGATTTAATGCTGCTATGTGTAGCAGGATGGCATCTCTTTCACTATTTATAACAGCATTGAGTCCAAATTCAATGCACTGTTCTAATACTGAGATTGCACACAGAATATTACAAGATAAAAGGGAATGGCTGTACATTTAAGCTTTAGTTACGTTAATTCTTCCACTCATTTAGGCTCATTATGGAAGGCAACGCATTTAAAGGGAACATTTGCTCCAAGGGCAATACACATACATTCTAATGCAAAAAACTATTAGAATAGGAGAGTTATAGAATTTAGGAGAAAATAAATCAGGTGGAGAGAATTCCAGTTTTTACTAATTTTAACAAAAAATCCACCCGTGTTTTATGTGTGTCATCACATTAAACTCATTGTGAGTTTTTCAGTAAAATTAACAAAGATAAGAATTTCATGGTTGGATGTTTAGATAGCTATGTAATTCATCATTCTTTGGGTTACTACAGAGAAGTACTTAAAAAAAAACATGGGTTTATTCTTCTGCAGTGAATTCATCAAATATTATGTAGTTCTGTGACAAATAACCAAGTTTTAAGTAATCTCTTACCTTTTAAGAATAAACAACAAACCCTAAGTTAGGTTCCAAATTGTACCCAATTGAACTGCTTCAGGCTTAAGTACTCCTGTGGTAATTGTGTATACACAGAGAAGCAAGAGTTCACCTGTGCACATGCAGGAGTTATTTCTTTGTTGCACAAAACAAAGCAGCAGAATTATTTTTAGCATTTCAAGCAATTAAAACCTTTCTACCTCTCATTTGTCTGTGTTTCATGAGGCCTCGATGTTTACTGGGAAGCAGAGAAGGAAGGAGAAGCATGTTTGCAGAAATCCTGGGAAGGTGCTGCTGCCAGTATTAATGGCACAGCCTCACGATAACATTTTATTCAATACTCAGCAACTGGCCAGAATGACAGGCTGACTCGCTGTTGGGTGGGAAAATGCTGTGTTATGAGACCAGGGCTGGGGACCATTGGGAAGAAACCCAAGTGATCAGGAGGGAGGGAAGATTTGGGGGTAGGTTGTGTGAGGCTGGGGGGGTGGGGGTAGGCTTTTGCTGACCATGGGGCAGGCAGGCAGCTTGTGATTGAGGGTTGCGGGGGAAGGTCAGCCAATTCCGGCAGCAAGTGGAGGGTGCAATTGGCAGAAGGTAAGCTTAAGGTGCCAGGGGGAGTACTTCTGCTCCTCCTGGCTCACAAAGTATGCCCTGAAAGGCACTCACCTTCTACAACTGGCTGGTAACCCCACCGTTTAGCTACCAGGTTTCTTGATCCCTGGGAAACCTGGCTGACAGCTGTTAAATTTAAA
This sequence comes from Cetorhinus maximus, assembly GCF_964194155.1. NCBI lineage: Eukaryota > Metazoa > Chordata > Chondrichthyes > Lamniformes > Cetorhinidae > Cetorhinus > Cetorhinus maximus. The sequence goes on from NC_135892.1 coordinate 54,114,133, forward strand.
TCAGGCTCCCAACTCCATTGTGCGAGCCTGATTTAAATATTACACTGCCCCGTCTTTCCAATGATACACAGACATGCCATACAAACCAATGCTAAATGACTGCAGCGTGTTGGGGTTACATTTCATGAATTTTCATTTTTAAACCTCCCCATGACCCTCTTGCAGCCATTGTGCATGGGGTTATTTTTACCCCATAATTCTTTTTGGTTAGGGGAGAAGTAATTTACATGTAATAAACTGGCATTTTTCTTTCACTTTCATGGTTGATCAGGGAGGAGAAAGTGGATTGTGGCTAGTGTGTTACAGAAGTGGCATATGCCTGAGTCCCTAAGCTCCATCCTGTTGAATACCATCTTCAGGATCAAGCACTATACACGTTCGTAAAACTATTCAGCCCAAGTTAAATCCCAAGTTCAAATAAATCCAAATGTTCATCCCTTCTAACTTCCACCTATTATATCCAAAGAAGTCAGTCTAGTGGTGCTCAGTAACAGAGAGAGTAGACAATCGTAATGTAGTCAATGTAATTTATCTGGATTTTCAAAAGGCCTTTGATAAGATGCCCTGTTATAGGCTAATGAATAAGATCAGAGAATGTGGAGTCAGGGAACAAGTGGCAGAATGGATTGCTAGCAGGCTTCAAGACAGAAAGAAGAGAGTGGGAGTAAAGGATAGTTATTCAGAGTGGCAGAAGGTGGGAAACAGTGTTCTACAAGGATCAGTGCTGTTCACAATTTACATTAATGATTTGGACTCTGAAATCAAAAACACACGGCTGAATTTTACAAGGGGCTGGAGTGTATTTCTCGCAACCCACCCCATTAGAAAAGCGATCGAATTTAAAAAAGGCTACCCTGCAGTCATATTACTCTGAGGGTGGCCTTCGAACCAGAGAGTGGGACTTCTGCACCTCAGTGGAAGGAAGTCCCACCCTCGAGAGATGCCGGCCAATCACCGCCAGAACTCAGCTGCTGGTACTGCAAGCATCTCCACGAAGATGATTGATGGCAACCAGACCCAGGTAAGACCTGGATTGTTTAGGCAGGGAGGGATTGGGCACCCTAGGAAGGTGGCTAACGGGGGTGGGGAGGCAGGTTTTGGAGGCTAGGCAAGGGGGCAAAAGGGGAGGGGGGTGGTGCGATGTTCAGCAGGGGTGTCCCTGATGCGCTTAGGGCAGCCCCCCAAAAGATGTACCACCCCTCTCTTCCAGCCCTTTCACCAACTTTGGCCTGCCTTTTGCTGCCCAGCGTGTTATGATAGTGGAGACGGATTGAGGCCCTTAAGTGACCATTAATTTTTTTGTACTCATTCATGGGTTGTGGCCATTGCTGGCTAGGCCAACATTTATGGCCCATCTCTAATTGCCCTTGAGAAGGCCATTAAGTGGCCTTTAATTGCCTCTTAAGGGCCCCAAAAGGCATAAGAATGGGTGGGATAGTGGGAGCCTTACCCGACTTCGCAACATGTGGACTGGGGTGGACGGGAAGGCAGTAGGCTACTCACCCGTCGTGTTTTATGTGCATGCCCAGCAGGGATCCGTAAAATACAGACCACAATTTCTACATTTGTGGTTGAAACCAAATTCTGGAGCATAGTTGATACTGAGGAGGACTGCAACAAATTACAGGAGGACATTACTGAACTTACAGAATGGGCAAATAATTGGCAAATAAAGTTCAACATATATAAATGTGAGGTAATATATTTTGGCTGGAAGAAACGCGAGGTCACTTATTACTGCAAGTCTAGGTGGAGTAGAGGAACAAGGAGATCACAGAGTACAAATATACCAGTCACTAAAAATTACATCACAGGTTGAGTCCTCTGCCCAAAAGCAGGTCTGACTCACAGCACTATGATCTCCACCACAGGTAGGGCAAGGAGGCAGGTCCCAAATCTGCTGGAGCCAGAACGCAGATTGAACCCTGACCTGTTGGCACCAATTTGATCCACACCATTCATCCATCCCCCGAAAGAGTCCAAGTTACTATGGCAACATACACTTTTACATGCATCTTGTAGACTTGAGCTTATGGATAATGATGGTAGAGGCATCACACGGCTGGTTGGGAATCTCTCCAGCTCTTACTGCCTCAGGGAGATTGAAGTGCTATTGAAATAGATAAGTAAATGGAAGAAAATAATTAAACATGTCCCCTCATGTGACTGTGTCATGTGATGTGTTTTTATATTTCAGAAAACTTTGTTATTTGATTCATAAAAGCTTTAGGAAACCTCATCCCGCTCGTGGATGAAGTTTCCTAAAAATCGTAAAGGCCGTTTGGCCTTTTCGCCTGCTCACCAATCTTAAGGTTGGACAGTCAGAATAAACAATGACACTAATTAATTTGTTAATGGCCTTAATTGGCCTATCAGTTATCGGCAGGCGCGCAGCCGACTCCGGTGCACACCCGCTGAACGAAACATCGCAAGACAGTGCAATGACATCGGGACCCACGCCCGACGTCATTGCGCGTGATTTTATGCGCCGGTGTGTTGGGTCCGCCCCCACACACCGACTGAAAAATTCAGGCCTGTGTAACCCTATGTAATCCAGTCTTAACAGTCTCTTACCAACTTAACTGTTAGAGATTACTTCATGACATTTTATGATATTTTTCAATCAGCGTATTGTCAAATTAAGTACACTGATGTTTGATGAAATTTGCTTAATTGAAACAGTTGGATAAAAGAGATATTTTGATCAACACAGCAATTTTCTTATGGGAAGCTTCAAATGTATTTGCTATTCACAAGATTTATTTTATCAGTAATTATATTGGGAATCTCTCACTATGGCACCATGTATCCCACTGGAAAATTTTGAGGTGGACAATTCTCAGCAGCTTCTCTGTCACCCCTTTTATATACGATTAGTTGATAGGAATGAAAATTCATGTGGCCTGTGTCCTTCAAAGTCTTCAAAATGAAACTTTTTGTTCCCTACAATGTTTGCTAGTGAACATGATGAAAAACACAGAAGTTACATTTGACTGAGGAAGATAAATTCAAAGGGTTGGCAATGGTAGGACCCTCATGGGCAACCTATCAGGGAAGAAACTGCTCTACCAGATGTAATGCAGGCTTAACCATGTATACATATTATTAAAAGCTAGTGACCAGATGCCAAAAGTAACCAATAAGGTGAGTCGAATGTTAGCCTTTATTTCAAGGGGACTGGAATGCAAAGGGGAGGGGTTTATGCTTCAGATGTACAGAACCTTGCTCAAACTCCAACTGGAATATTCCATTCAATTCTGGGCACCACACGTCAAGAAGGATATATTGGCTTTGGAGGGGCTACAATGCTAAATTACCAAAATAATACCAGAGTTTAAAAGATAAAGGGGAAAGGTTGCATAACCTTGGCTTGTATTCCCTTGACTGTAGATTGGTGATCTCATCAAAATACTTAAAACAATAAAGGATTTAATAGGATATATAAAGAAAAACTGTTTCATTGGGCAACATTTTCCCCCCCGTTGCGGGGGGGAAGTGCGGGAGACGGCGCGGGCATGTGGGCTTCTGATCGGCGCCCCTGCTTGGGGGCGTGCTGCCATTTTACATGCGTGACGTCTGCCAGGATGTGCTATGCGCTCCCTGCATGGGCGGGGGGATTCCCTCAGCTAGGAGTGCGCTTTTTTTGCGCATGTGCGTGGAAGAGCGCACAGATTTCCCCGAGGCAAAGTGCTGCCTCAGGTAGATCGGCTCACATTTTAAACTTTAGATAAAGCTGAGAAAAAATTTTCCCTGCCTTGTACCCTCATGTGACACTGTCACATGAGTTGGGACGTGTCCATAACTTTTGTTTTAAAATATTGTGAGATTTTTAAATCCTCAGGAAACCTCATCCCACCCGTGGATGAGGTTTCATGCTTTTTCAGAAGCCTGCCAGGGCTCCGCTCCTGCTCGCCGACCAGAAGATGCAGCCCATTGAGTAGGGGAATGCAGAATGAAAGAGCTTACTTAAAATATGAGCAGTCATGTAAAAGTAAAATCAAGAAGAACTTTTCACATGAGGGTGATAGAAATCTGGAAACCTCTCCCCAAAAAAGACTGTGGGTGCTGCATCAATTGAAAACTTTAAGACTGAGATGAATAGATTTTTGTTTGGTAACCGTATGAAGGGATATGGAACAAAGGTGAGAAAATTGAATTAAAGTAGAAATTAGTCATGATTAAATAGAATGGTGGGGCAAGGTTGAGGGAATGAATGGCATACTCCAGTTTCTATACTCCAGTTTCTATATTCTTAAGTTTCCAATGAACTTCATACACAAACACTTGTACTATATAATTAACACATTCAAATTTGAATTGTTTTATTATCGGCATAAGGATATGGATTTCTGTGGTTGTTGGGGGAGGGGGGATAGTGATTGCAGCATGAATGAGGCGCAAAATAGTGGGAAGGGAGGTGGCCCACAATTTGGGAATGATCTGCTGGCTTTCCACCTTTCGAAGGTCCCCATTAAATTATGACTGGGTGTGGGTCAGCTTTTCTTTAGTCCATACCCATTAAGTTGGCAGAGACCTTTGTGGGCATATCTGGGTATCTCTATGGGGTATCCTAGAAATTCCATGCAGGAAGCCCCACTGAACCCTGGAAAAACCTACAGGTGGCTCTCAGAGGATTGGTCACCTAGAGAAAGCTTCCCTTCTATTAAATGTTCTGCTTTTTTCCCAACCTGATTTGGGCTTTGGGTGCCCCTTATTGGATTGGCAAGGTGCTGCTCAACCTCCACCTCCTCGGTAGGATGAGCACTTCTGCTACACCACTACAAACATGGGGACCTGCCTTGAATATTTAAATAAGTATGCTCCAAGGACTTAGGACAGGGTCAACAGCAGGCCAAAGAAGTAGATGGATGTGGCACTCCACTGCCTTCTAACCCCCTTAAAAGAGTCAATGGCATGTTTAATGCTATAGATTTTGACTGTTTTAAAGTACAACTATGGCCTGAGTAAACAAACGGGCGCAGTCACAGTTTAAATGTATGACTAGCACAGATAAAATTGCAGGTTCAAAGCATCTTTTTACAATAATAATGTTAGTTACACTAGGAGTGGGCTGGAGTCATGGCTGCCACCTCCTATTGCAGACTTGAGGTAGGAATGGAGGCAGGTGAATGCCAAGGCCGGCAGGTTGGAAGCCCATTTTTTTTCACTGGCATATCGACCCAGTTGTCTATATTGTTGTTATGCCCCTGGTATTCACCCCTCACCCCCGACCAACCTACTATGTATTGTCCATAGCCTTCCATGCCTTCATAAGTCCTCCTTAAGCCCATGCATCATCCATGCTCCCCATGGATCCTTCATACCCACATGCCCTGTCCATGTCCCTCATGCATCCTCCAGCCCAGATGGCGTCCTGCTCTTGGAGGTCCTCCTTAAATGCACTTTGCCAGGTCGTCTTTGGTAAGCAGCCTAGAAGACCCGTCACAGTGATTACAATAAACTCCACCAGTGCAGAGACATGCACCTTGGTGGGACCTAGATCTAGAGCAAGCTCGGGTTCACAATCTGTGGTCACTGCATGGACACGTATTTGCAGCAGGAGGAGGCAGGTTCAGCCGAGTTTCCCAGCATTCGGACGACTGCTGGGGAAGAGGCATCTGTGAGGTCCGAGTCAGATGACGAGTCTCTGGATTCGGCCTTCCAACTCATCAGTATCCCAAAGTCAGCTGAAGGCGGGGTAACATCATGCAGAGCTGTTTGAAAGCCTTAACAGAGTGCACATGAGTTGGAGGAGTATGTCTGCCTGCTCTCTGATGAAGTGGTGCCCACATGTGCATACATTGAGGTCTCTATGGGGAGGATGGTGGACGCGATGGAGACCCTGGTCCAGCAGAACGCAGAGATGTTTGCAGACCTGCACTCCATCGCGGTAGCCATGGGTAAGTTCCTGCAGTGGCAACATGAGAGGGAAATGGGGCACCTAGACATGCTCCCAGGTGCTCCTTCCCCTCAAAGAATCAGACCGGGGCCCCCAGGCACCCGAAGGGAGGAGGAATGGCAGCTGGACACCCCTGGGTGACCCACTCAGGAACCTCAGAGGCTGCCCGCTCCCTCCGAGTCGCCTTTGCTTGTGACCTCTCTGAACCTCGTCCCCTGCTCAGAGGGAGCAGCTGGCCCACAGGAGGACAGCCAAACTAAACCGGGGTCCCCAAGACCTCGGCTCTCCAGAGGCCATACACTGAAGGCATCAGAGGCAACAGGGCCAACCATTGCACAGGCTGTCTCCACCCCTGCTGCGGATGTCAGGGCAGCAACTACAAGTCTAAGGCGTTCATAAGTTAAGAAACCCTGAATACGGGTGCATGGGTGAACACATTTTGTCACTTTATAATCAGGAAATATATTCACTTTCACTGAATAACATGCAATGTTGCCTTTCAGCTTCATCGACAGGCTTCGCGACTCGTCCCACTGCATCCCACCCTGCCCCACTAGCAGTTCAGCTGCACACACTGGCCCACGAGTGATCCTGGAGGGAGAGGTGTGTGTGTGTCAGGGCCTTTCAGAGCCTTGTGCAAGCACTCTCCCACGCAGGCGGATCCTTCCTGTGTCACACTCATCTCAATGTCCTGAACATTTTCAATGCTGCCTGCTGGGGTTCACTTTCAGTTGTCCATCTGAGCTGACCTGCATCTCCCACCCACCCACTGATCACACTCCCATGCAGCACCTGACCTCGCCCACCACAACTCTCGTTACACTTTCAATTTGGCAAGCATGACCCTTCTATGTTTCTTCCTGTGCCCCCCTATCCTTCATCCTCCCCAAGTCACCCATTTCCTATACCCCATCACATGACCCCCCTTCCACCTCCCCTTCGTGACCTACCAGCCACAATCCTTTTCTTTTGGGAATGTCCAGATGAACGTACACGTTCCCTTCCTTCCTGAAAATCTCACCCCCATCCACATTAACCTCCCTGACCTCCTACTTCCCACCTCCAGGGTCCGTGTCTGCCTCAGAACCCCCGCCAACCACCCTCGCCGTCCCTTCTACCGATATGTTGCACCCTCACCCTCGCACCCTACCGCCTCACTCTGCCCACGGTTATTCTCTCCATTCCCTCGTACCACGCCCACCATCAGCTCGCTCCCCAGGAAGCAGCCAAGGACTCACCAGGGCCCTCCCTTGCACATTCACCTGGACAAACACCCCCCTCCAGACTCCCTACCCCTTTGGAACTCCTTACCCCCTTGGAACCCCCTACTCACCTCCAGACTCCCTACCCCCCTGGAATCCATTCTCCTCCCCACCCTAGACTCTCCCAACCCCTGGACTCACCACCCTCCCCTTAGTCCTTCCCCCTTCCTGACTCCTTCAGACACCCTTACTTCTTCTGCCACCCTTACTCCATCCCCTCTCCGGACCCCTTCCTCCACCCCAACTTCTTCCTCTACCCTTACTCCTTCCCCATTCCTGACTCCTTCAGACACCTGAAGAAGCCTTACTTCTTCACCCTGCCCGACTCCTTCCTCCACCTTTATTTCTCCCTCCATCCTTACTCTTTCCCCTCCCTGTACTCCTTCAGGCACCCTTACTTCTTCCTCTACCCTTACTCCTTCCTGCCCCAGACTCCTCCCCCTCTCCGTACTCCTTCCTCCCCCCCTCCGTACTCCTTTCTCCCCCCCGGACACTTTCCTCCCACCGGAATCCTTCCTCCCCCTGGACCCCTTTCCCTCTCTGGATGCCTCCCCCCACTCCGGACTCCTTCCCCTACACATTCTTGCCCCCTTATACCTGCCTCCCCAGTTGCCATCCTCTCCCCCATTATCCCCTCCTCTCACTGTAATTCCTCCTACCCTGCTTCCTACCTCACCCCTCCCTGACACTTTCATTCCCCCCTCCCAACCTCACCTCCCCCCCGACATGTCTTCCTCTCCCAGTCGATCCTCGACTTTTCTCTCCCAATCCCCTGGCGCATCTTCCTCTCCCAAACACAGCTGGACCTTCTTCACTGCCCCCTCGACGATTATGCGTTGTGACAGGACCCTCAACGATGACTTTCCACCTTCCGTGAGCCGCTTCAAAGTGGAGCCATGTCCATGAGAATCCACCCAGCATGCCAAGGATGCTGTTGCTGTTGGGCTCCAGCATCTTCTGTTCCTCGGATGTTCACGATGTGACCAAGGCCCTGGCGGTAAGTCCTGACTTTTGCACGTCACACTTGTCAAGATGTGTTCTGCACTGGCATGTTTTCCCGCTGATGTGGTTGGATGATTCCGGTGGGCTGGCCTTATAATGATATGCAGATGTATTACAATGAGGTTCCCGACATCCGACAGCGGGAAACGCGGCCCGCCATTGACGGGCAGAGTGGATGATTACAAATGGGTTTCACGATGTCGTGAAGCTGATTTTTGGCCTTCTCACCATATTGTCTGCTTAAGCCGCTGACCATGCCCAACACCAGCAGGCAAGGAAAGTTCCGCCCACAGTGTAGAGAGGCAGCCCAACACCTATAAACTTGATAAAATGTACATAAATATTTTGTTCCAAATCATGTAAAAAATATATGTATTTTTAGATGTAACTTTTTTTGTCCCCCATGAATGTGCAAATAAATATTGAAAATGAAATAACAAAATCAAAGAGCACATGTTTGGCATAACGCAGGCACATGAAATTGGCTTGAATATTTTTTCTTAATTAAAAAATGGCAGCTATATCGGAAGCATTAACCTTCACTTCTATTTTCCTCACAAACATCTCTTGGATGATGTCCAATTGCCACCTTCCCAGCTAGCACCATTTCAAAATGGCTGCAAACGGTATAATTTAGAGCCTTTGGGGGATAACACTGGGCAAGGATAAGGCAAAAAATGAGTCAGTTTCTGGTTAAAAAAAGGAAATGAATTAGGTATACCATTTAAAAATACACACAAGGCCCTTTAAAAGGTTTGAATCAGTATGAGAATTAACTCACATTTAAATTTTGCCTTTCCTGATGTCAGAGCCAGTGAATTTGCTTGCAAGTACTGTCAGTTGTTGTGATGGAAGAAAATGCAGCACCCAATTTGCACATAGCAAGGATCCAGAAACACTCACTCACTCACGTTTCCAGAACCGCTTTATCTAGTTCGGGGTTGCGGGCAGTCGGAGCCTATCCCGACAGGCAATGGGCACTAGGTAGGGTACACCCAGGACGGGACGCCAGCCCATCACCGGGTACACACACACACAGACACACAGACACACACATTAAGGGGCAGTTTACCGTAGCCAATCCATCTAATCCAGCACGTCTTTGGATGGTGGGAGAAAACTGGAGCACCTGGAGGAAACCCATGAAGGCACGAGGAAATGTACAAACTCCACACAGACAGGCATCTGAGGTCAGGATCGAACCTGGTCCCTGGGTCCAGAAACAGCACTGAGATAAATGTGTTAGAAAAATGTTGGCCCGATCACCAGTAGAACTCTCTTCCTCTTCTTGGATTAGCACTATGGGATATCTTATGTCCGCCATGAACAGGGAGATGGTACCTAGGTTTAACATCTCATTTGAGCATCGGTCTGGATTTTACGGGGCACTGTATTCCCTGCCATCTCTGACCAAATAGTCGGCTGTCAGCCCATCCACCTGAAATTCGGCTGCGCTGCAGCGATATTACGCTGGGAGCAGCCTTAATTGTTGCTGAATGGGACTCCAGCCCCCATTTGAGAGGAAGTCCACCCAAGAGAGCTGCTGGCTAATCTGATTGGCTGGCACCAGCAGTGCCAGAATTGAATAGTGGCCACTGCTGGGGCTACAGGCCGCCCCCAAGAAGAAGACTGACAGAGTCCAGACTTAAAGGTAAGTCTGAAATTTTAGCCCGAATGGCAGACTCCAGCGATGAGGGGAGGGGATTGGGGTCACTGGGTTTGAGAAGCCAAAGATGAGAGTTAAAGTGGTGGTACAATCTTGGTGGGGGGGTGCCTCTGATGGGCACAGGGCACCCCAAAGTGGGTACGTCTCCCTTCCTGCCTGACATCCGCCCGTGCAGTGAAAGCTGCTGGGCTGCCCACCTTGCCTCTGCCACTTAAGGAACCCAGTAGGCCTACATGTGGGTGGGCTGCCTGACATCTTTCATGGCTACCGTAATATTTGTGACAGGTCGGGGGTGGGCAGAAATGCGATTTTGTTTCTCAAGCACCTTTGCCAGTGGCAGGGGTGGGGGAGGGTGCGGGCGGGGCTAAAATCCAACCCATCACTTCCGACGGTGTAATACAAACTCAGTACAGCAATGGAGTGCTGTTATGACATGGCAGATGAAGTGTGCCAGGTGGACCAAATCCACAAGGGAAACTTGGTCGTGCAATCACAACGGTTTTGCAATTTGTATTTATTACGAGATGTGTATACTGAATTCAGAAGTAAAAGCCCACCAAGACCTTTAGAGATTCAAAAAATTAAATTAAAATATTTATTAACTAACAAAAGATTTCAAGTGCGTACATAAGGCTACACTTACCACTATATAATTCCTAAAATTCCTAATTAACCTGACCCCCAGTTACATAAAACAAACTCAGCAAGTTAACACAATACCCTGGACTGTAGAATTCTAAATGGCTTTTCCCCAACTTCAGCTTCGTTATATAGCAGACAGCAGACTAATGCACAAACGCTGGAAGCTTCATTAAGGCTATTTCACACACTCCTGTTAGATCTTACATGGCCTTCTGACACACAGCCTTTCATTCTCCTTTCTATCTGTCTCTCTCTTAATATGTAAATTCTATTGTTCCATATGTCTTTGAAACTGCATCTTCCTCATAATATAAAAACTTTCATGTTGCCACTATATATTGTCAGTAACCTTCGGGGAAAATAAACACATTCCTTAGCCTGGCTTATCTGGCTAGTTGTAAACAGACTAAGATCCCTTTGAAATCCAAATCTCTCTTCATTTATCTAAAAATGCAAATTCCCTTCACACCTTACATGCTAAGCCAGCGTCCAGGTTCACTCATGAGCATGGTAAGTCTCTAGCTTCTTTTGATGATTTAAACTTATGGTCTACTTGACTCCAAATGTAATTAAATCACACACAGACCCAACTTTACTTACCCCCATAAACCTACTTCACAATAAACCAGAAAAATATTATGAAAATTATTATACTTTCATCACAAGTGCTAGCATAGATTCTGTACTCAAATCACTTCAGTGGGGCATGAACCCATGATCTACTGACTCACAGCTAAGGCTATACCAGGAGGTTAGAGTTAGTCTGTGAGAAAGGTAGTAAAACCTTAGAGAAAGAATGAAAAGTGAACCTATTGAACTCAGGACAGGGTATACGTACACAGAGGAATCATTTATTTCTCTGCATCATTTAACTCTGCATGCATTGCCAAAGAGCCAGGAGTATCTGAAAAGACATGTTATGGCATTGAAACAAGTACAGCATATGGTTTTTGGATATGCGCTCACATTCTAAGACAGACTATGAACATCTTGGAGGAAGAGATGAGGATAGTTAGAGGGGAAACCGGAAGCAATAAAAGATTAGGAACAGATTTGAAGAGGCAAAAGGGAATAAGGTTGCAGCATCAAAACTTTACCCAATGCCATAAAACAGCTGATAAACATGCCGGCATTTTTAACAGCTTTCAACTCTGTGCCAACACATGCTAGTGATCCTACTGGTCTCAATGCTCTTGGATAGAGTGAAAATAGCATAACATAGCAGAAGGTAGGTTTCCAGATTTTCTGATGCAACACCTGAAGTCTTACTGCAGGAGGTGGACCTGTTTCTTTACCCTCAGAGGGTCAGGAGGTCCTCCAAAAAAATGCTTAGAAGGGATGGGAGCAAATGGACATGGAGGTGAATGCAAACAGCGTCATGATTGCAAAGCTGCAAGAAGTTTAATGGCCTCACACAGATGTCTCAAGTCGGTGAATTCATCTTCAAATGCCATATCCTTACAACTAAGCCAGTTGCTGCCCAATTCACTACACCACCTTCAAACATTTACCAACATTCCCCATCAAACACATCTCATGCCTCAGGTTCATGGACTCACCTCACCCTCACACACTGAGCACTGCTGCAATCCTCACACCCACAACTCACAAGTTACACAAACTATCAGTTATTTAATAATGACATGCACATCACCAAACACATTGTACATCATGCTCACTGACACATTTCCTCCTCTTTTGCAGGATAAGGAGGCCACAACCAGAGGCAGCAGCAGCTAATCAGTGGGAGACTGAAACATTGCATGTCCTCGCTCCCATGGAGGAGACAGTGCCCACTATAATTGAAGCAGCCAGCACTATAGTTGTAGCCAGTGGTGGGGCTGAAATCATAGAGGTTGACAATATATTCCTATCTAATTCACCTCCTCATATTCAACTTGCCCCTCATTGCACAATCTCTTCTGATATTCAAGCTACAGATGTTGTCAGCATGCGCCTCTTACATATTCCCCTTTCCTGTTCTCACAGCCCTACCCTTGTGCCTGCCTCCTATCAAAAACCCAAGACCTGCCACCTGGCCAGGCAGTAGTGCAGGAGCGTAAAGGCCAAAAGACATAGGGCACTGATGATGAAGAAACACCGTCACTCAATTTCATACCAGCAGCACCCTCTGGTATGTTGTGGTAGCTGTAAGTTCTGTGGGGACAGCGGATAGAACAGAATAAAAGCATTAGACTTTACCAGGATAGATGGGCATTATGTTCTGAGTATGGTGACACATGAATTGCACATTGTGTCAGCATTGAGATGCGGTGCCCGCCAATCTATGTATCTGTAGTCGATGGCACCCTGCATGATGAGGAATGCCACTATCCTGACACAGCCACGTGTATGCTCTTTCTGCTTTTTTTCTGTTCAGACAAAATGCAATGACTTCTTCTCTCCTGGCATAAAGAGTGTCTGTCACCTCTCTGTTGCAGCAGTGGACAGTGAACTAAATTCCAGATGTTAGATATGTGGCCTGCTGCAGCCTGGAAGGATCCTCTCACAAAGAAATTCAGGACCATCGTCTATTTCACAACCACTGACAGTGCCTCATCCAGCTCTGCAGTGGAAGGTCTGGTTGCAAGAGGTGGCAGAGTTCCGAGAGCACCTTATTCACAAAGTGCCAATGATGCACACACTGCTCCTGGTTTAGGTGGAGATGAGGGAAGTGCTCCTGGAAGACCCTAGGTGAGTAAGATTTCCTGCTGACAGCCCTTTACCCCCTCCTCCCTCCTTTGCTGTTTGCAAGCAGCTTATCCTTTTGTTTGCTGCCTCTGCTCCATCTCTCTCTTGTGCTACAGTCCAAGGGGAATTGCAACTATAACACTATGACTGGGAGCAAGTGGTGTGTCTAGACCCCCCGCAGTCACAACCAAGGCCTTCCCCATGTGCTGCACCTCTCCCTGCAGACTTCACCAACTGTAACCAGTCCTCAAAGCACCCAGCACTCCCACAAACTCAAACAGAGCCAGTAGAAACTAATCTGCAAGTTGTTGCTGATCCCTCTAGGAGCACTGATGTTTGTACCTTCCTCTGTTGTACATATGTTCAGCTGTGTGTGTTTAAGTGAGGGCATTGTCTAGAGCAATAATGTCGAAAACGGCAGCACTGGCATCAAGGCAGTACATGCTGAGGTCACAGTCTGCCTCTTCCGCATACTTGCAGCACATTTCCTAATGCCCATGCCAATATCTTCACAAAGGTGGCACTCAGCGTGCGCTATAGCTGCTGTTTGTGCGCATGTCCATAGCACCAAAACTATGGGTACCAAATGTTAGGAAATGGAGACAGCTTAAGTAAGTTAGGAATGAGTTTCAGCTTTAATGTTTAAGTTTGATTTGTATGTCTGTATTTGTGTGTTAAAAAAAGGTCAAGTTGAGTTTTAGTTTCACTTTAAAAAGTGAAACCTGAGAGTTAGTTTCATTTTTGAGAGACAGCGGGTCTAAAACTGTTTAGTTTTATGCACCTGCATTTCTAATTAGGGCCTGAAGGTGCGATCGGCGGGCCTGGGAGCAGTCGGGAAAAAGGCCCCTGACCATGATTGGCCCACGACCGCGATTTGACGCTGGCCAGCCAATTAAGGCCCACCCACCGAGAAACGCGTCTTCCGAATGGTCGGGAAGGGCCGGGTGGGGCCTGTTGGGCGCCAGGTCCAATGGTGACCCGGTGAGCAATTTAAAATCGGCAGAGGCAGCTCCCTGAAGGCTGCCAGGGGAGAATCTTTCTTCGGCCTGGAGACTGGAGCAATGGCTTCAACAGCGACTGGAAACATCAGGCGGGAGGGCAGGTTGGGTGGGCAGTCGGCCCCCCCATTTTTCGGACGAGTGCCTTGTGGTCCTGGTGGAGGAGGTGGGTGTCAGGTGGGACACCCTTGTTCCCAGGGATGGCAGGAGGAGGCCACTGCACCAGACAAGAAAAGCTTGGGAGGAGGTAGCAGCCGAGGTCAACAGCCTTCAATGACCTCCTGCACTCAGCAAAGGTGAGTACCAAGTTGACTTGGATCAGTGTGGAGAAGTGGTAAGGGCTGGCCATCCCCACTGTGGAGCTCAGGGGTGTTAGAGTATGAGAGTCAACTGTAAATGATGCTGAGGCTGGCCCTGGCTGCTTGGACTGAGTGCCTTGTGGCTTGAGGGCCACAACTCGGATGTGCTCTGTGAGGTGTTCCTCAGGTGGGGTTGGCCAGGCTGCAATGACACTGCAGGTAGAAAGTGGACTAATTGTCCTTTCAGAAGAGGAGCCATAACAACATAGAGAGGTCAAGGACATGCAGAGGCCCCCCAAGCCTCATAATCATGACAAGGTTTGAAATGGAGGCTTTGGAGCTGGAGAGCCAGCACCCAGCTCGGTCAGCCAGTCATGGAGAGACTGGGGCCTCTGATGAAGGTAAGAGCTCTGTGCATAGAGGTGAGAGTTTCGGATTGTGTAAAAATTCTTGTGTAGTCTCATAATTGATGGGAGCCTCAAAACTGAAGTCTCCGTTGATCATTGAAAGACAATGGCACCATGATGCAGATCTCCATTGTCTCACCAGGGCGCCTGGCATGCACAGTGCAGACTGATGACTTAAACTAATGATATGTTGTTGTTCTCCCTTAGATTTGCAACTACGCACTTGTATGCAGGACCCCAAGACCCACTCTCGACGCCAGAGGACCACCAAGCTTCAGATGCACCTGCATCACATCCGATTTCTGAACCAAGCACCAGCACACATACCAGAACCTCAGTGGGGATTAGATTCGTGGCTAGTATCTCAGTGCACATTGGTGAGGGCACTTCACACTTGCTTGAGATGCAGGCGGAGGCAGTGAGTGCCCAGGGCGCTGGCAGTCGGAGGGCTGCTGGAGACCAGAATGATGCTGAGTCGAAGGCAGATGATGAGCCTCTGAAGTTGTCTTTTAGGCGGCAGATGCTGGATGTCCAGTGGGATGTGCAGGAGGATCTGGCGGAGATCCATGAGGATCTGCGTGCCATGGTCTCTGTTGTGGGGGAGTTCATGTGGAGCATGAGCACTGCGTTGACTCTCATGGTCGAGCACACTGCCTCCTCTATTGAGAGAGTGGCGACTCTCATGGAGAGGCTCCTCCAGAGACAGAATCAGGGGTTCCTGGGGTTGTGCTCAGACCTGCAAACCCTCACACAGGCAATGATCTCAGGTGGTCAGTGTCAGTGTGGGCAATGTTTGAGGTACCCAGCATCCCAGCAGGTGCCCGTCCATCAATGGTGAGTAGGGAGGTCAAGAGCAACCTCATGTTGGTGCACGAGCTGCTTGTCGTCTCTGCGGGCTCCTCTCAGGGTGCTCCAGATGATGGCAGCAGTTCCTCTGCCCCTCTGCCAGTGACCATGGCATCTGATGGGGCTACGGTGACTGGGGAGATGCCAGCGGCACTGGCCGCACCCTCCCAGGTGGGGCCAGTACAGGCTGCACTGTCCAGAGGACGACTGCCAAAGTCATCAAGGCCAACAAGACAGCAGAGTCAGCAGGCTGCCTCTAGTGCCACTGTCAGCGAGGGGGGTGGGGGGGAGGGGGGGTGGTTGGGGTGGGCGGGGGGCGGGGGCATCAAGATGCAGCACTCGTAAACATAAGTTTAAGGCACCAAGAGCACAAGAGGGGCTGTTCACGGGTGATCTTCTGTTCTGCAATGTTTTGTTTATATGTTTACTGGTGTGACCATTAACACCAGATATGATATTGTTCATTTTCAGTGAGTGTCAAAATTATATGAGTTTTACTTTTGTCTTAATGGCCTGAGTATGCTTCCCCTTTTTGTTGGTACAGGGTACGCCAGTATGTAATACTGGACGTGAGTGGCTCTACACTTTATTACACAGACACTGAGTGGACTTTGGGTTCAAATGAAAGGGTCACTTCAGACACCCGGGATGGAGGCAGCAGCCCTGGCATGAGGTGGAAGCAGATCTTTGGTAGCATAGCTGAAGGAGAGTTGGATCAAGTGTCCGTGGTGTCCCTGTCTCCCTGGAGGTTATCGAGGTTTGCATCCATGCTCTCAGTGTTCTCCTCACCATGCCTCTCTTCTGACTCACTACTGGATTCATTCTGTGTGGCCTGTGGAACTGCATCAAGGCCCTCTTCCTCCAGTGGGTCCCCCCTTGCCAGTGCCAGATTGTGGAGACCGCAGCATGCAACCACTATCAGTGACGCCTGCTCTGGGGGGTATTGTAGTGCTCCCCCCTGAATGGTCCAGGCATCGGAAGCGCGTCTTCAGGAGACCTGTGGTCCTCTCTATCACCGCCCTTGTGGAGGCATGACTCCTATTATAACGCTGCTCTGCCTCTGTTCTTGGGTGGCAGAGAGGCGTCATAAGCCACCTTTTCAAGGGGTAGCCCTTGTCACCCAATAGCCATCCATCCAGTCGGACTGGAGCACTGAAGAGCCTTGGCACTTGGGAGTATCATGGGAGCTGCGTGAGTACCTTGCACAGACTTGCAGTATCTGTGTCTTGTGGTCACACACAATCTGGGCGTAATCAAGTGGAAGCCTTTCCTGTTGACGAAGGCACCCGGCTGTTCCGCTGGCACCTTGATGGCCGCATGTGTGCAGTCGATTGCACACTGCATGCGGGGTACCCAGCAATCGCTGAAAAACCTCTGGCTCGCTCAGCCTAGCTGGCCTCATACGTATGGTAAAGAATAAAGATCAGTACCTGCCTGAACACAGCTTCTGTCACCAGCTTGATGCAACTTGGACACCTGATTGGGGACTCCACAAAGATCCCCCACTGACCCCTGGAAAGAGTCGGAGGCAGAGAAGTTGAGGGCCACTGTGACCTTCAAAGCCACTGGCATGCTGTGTCCACCCACACAGTTGGAGTTGATCTCAGGCCCAATCATGTGACAAATGGAGGTCACTGTCTCCCTTGAGAGGAGGAGCCTCCTTCGGCGTTGCACCTCAGATACATTGAGGTAGCTGCGTCGCTGTCTGTAAACCCTGGCAGCAGGATAGTGACGACTTCTGCGGCCCCTTATGCTTTACATTACCTGCTGGCCCTGCGACCTGCCTGTGCCTCTCCTCACACAGGTCGCTCCCTTGGGAGCTGCATTGGGACACCTGGCCTCCTTTCCCTGCTGCCCCTCTCTTCCTCCTCAGAGGAGGTGCCACCAGTGGAGAGCACAATGCCCATTACCAGGGTAACAGAAGGCTGTCTGATACCATGGTCAAGATCCTCCAGGGGCCTTGGAGACACCAATGTGTCTTGAAATGAAGCTTGGAAATGATAAGAATAAAACTTAGAACAGTGATGAAGCTATCAAGTTCAAATAAGCAACCAGCAGCAAACTATCTCCTAAACTCCTCACTACTCACAATGGCAATGCTGCTGACCCTTTTTATCCCGCCCTTGGATGAGGTTTTGTAAAAGGTGGGCTGCCCGCCTGCCCATTTTTCCTGTGCGACAAGCACAAAATTGCACAGGCAACAAAATTGCAATCAATTGCTTTTTTAATGGCCTCACTTGGGCGTGCGCCCACCCAGTAAAGTTAAAATTCTGCCCTAGAAGAAGCAGTTTGAGTTCAGTTGGAAGAAGTTGCCAGCAGTAGCAAGTTTCTCCAAAGAAACTAAAGAATAAAGTCCCCAAATCCAGGGGAATGGAACAGGAGAAAGTCCCAAGAAGACCTTTTAGTCCAAGGAAAGACAGGAACCTAGAAAAGGTCCTTTTAAGTGAAGTTAAGAGTGAGGAGCAGAGGAAGGCTCCAAGATTCAAGCTTAAAGGAAGAAAAGCTGCAGGAAGCAGATTTAAAGTGAGAGACCAGAAGGCTCAAAGAGATGGCTAAAGGTCTGTAACCTTTCGCTATGGGCATGTGAAGCAGTGGTACTCTTGACAGCTGAGTCGGTGAGGGAGAGTGTGTGACAGAAAGCTTGAATGCACGTGGTGACCCAGGGGAGAGGAACATTGGAGGGAGAGTTCAAAACCCTGGAGGTAGACCCTTGTGGAAGGTGTCTGAGAGAAAGCATCGGTTTGGGAGAAGATTCCAAAGCGCGTTCTTGGAGAATGGAGATTGGAATCCCTCTTGCGAAAGACGGAGTTCAGTGAGACCAGTTGGCTCATGCTGTGACAAGTATCTGTTGGGCGGAGGGGGGTCGATCTGTCTGGAGTGGCATCTGTCAATTGGTTTCAGAGTTGGCGTGTCTGACCACAGGTTGCCTATTGGTTTACATGGATAGTGTACTTAATGTAAACATTAGAGTTTAAGGTAGCTTTTGGAACTTGTGCTATCCTTACAACTCTGTATATATCTGTAAAGGTATAGTTGTGGGTGAAGGAGTAATGTAATATAGTTCAATTTTTTTGTTTAATAAACGTTTTATCCTTTTGTTAAAAGTTTGTTAGCTGACTCCGGTGATTCTGTTCAGTAGCCACTCTCCACGTATCTAAACAAAAAATAAAAGTTAGGATCTATCAAGCCAGGTTCCAACCTGGGATCAGGCTTGTCTGGTGGCAACATCAGCTAGGATCATAATGCAAGGAACCTAAAACTGCAGCCAAAGACTTTGAAGTGAGAGGGGCAAGAAATTGGAAGGAACATTGCACCAGAAATGGGAAACCTCCTTAACTTAAAATAAATCCAATATTTCATAGCAACTAGGTAACTGTTTTTATCATTTTAGGTTAGCTAGTATGACAAAAGTGATTTAGTAATTAATGTAGATTTTTGTATGTCATATTTCATATAAGAATGGAATTGTTAATCAGTTGCTATATTTTCCATGTTAATCATTTTGACAAAGCTTTCATTTAAGTTTCAGCTTTAATATATAAGCCTAGGTCTCACTGTTGGTATAAGCCTGACACCAATGCCTTTTATAATTAGTACAGTGTAAGAGTGTGGTGTTCTGCTCACTTCCCACCTGGTTTGTTTTTGGTCCAAAATTATGGTGAAAATGCAGAGGGCATTGTGCATTAATGCACTCAAACTGTGCATTAGCATTGCTTTGCTTCTTGTTGTTGGCATAATTGCTCATTAAGGGGCTACTGCACCAAATTACAATCTTCATACATGATCTCAGTGATGCACTCCCACATTCATATGAGCCAGACTCTCATCTACACCCTCAAGATTCTGAGGAGAACTGGTTTCCTTACAAATGCTCACTGCAGGGAAGATTGCTTTCACAATTCCTGGTACTCCATAAAGTGGAACTGCATGAACTGGAGCGGAGAAAGATTGCCAGACATGTTAAGTAGGACCAAAGGTGAATTGTTCATACTCACCGTTATGTCATTATCATGACCATAAATCAAGACATAGCTACTAGAAAATGCTGAACAAGTTATCCCTGGAATTAACTTCAAATATGGGTATGACACAGCCAGGGTAAGCACATTAAGTTGTGCACTTATGATTTTTTTTCAAAAATGGTGTGATGGCATCAGCTGTATCGGCCAATATGCTGGATATAGATGCATCAAAGAAAATGGTTGATGCTTTATTCAGGGCTGCCTAACCTTAATCTCTTTTCTCACCAATTAGCAACAGAAGTATGACAGGGCTTCCTAGTTCCACACTGTTATACCCCCAAAAGCCAGGTGATGAAGGATAGAACTGGAGCCAATCTTTACATTCTTTTATAAGCTTTTATTTACAGAGAAACACACTGCAAGAATGGATTTTAGTTTCAGCCTGTTCCATTTTATAGGTGCACACCACCTGCACACAATCAATCACAATTAATATACAATTAACACACTTGACTGCTGGATTTTCTAAAGTATAAGCAATTATTGATGGCACCCATGTGGCTATTTGGTCCATTATTTATAATACAATAATCTGCATAAAAAGTGTTCTACTTCACATACTGCCTCAAAGTTCACATTAAACGATGTAAAAGATGGCTTCCACCTGCATTTTCTAACAATATTACAATGCAAACCCCTAGCCAGCTATCCTCTTCACAAATGCATCATGTAACAGCATCTTTAATGCAGTAATCTGACTTGTTACAAAGTTAAAATACTGCAGATGCTGGGAATCTGAAATGAAAGCAGAAAATGCTGGAAATACTTAACAGGTCATGCAGAATCTGTGGAAAGGAAAACAGAGTTACTGTATCAGGTCTGTGAACTTTCATCAGAGCTCTGACTTGTTATTTTACGGCCAGAATTTTTTGGATGGCAGAGTTTCCCGTACCAGTTCCCACCATCTGAGGGGTTAGTTGCGAACACACTGGCTGCACCACAGCCATTTAATGCTCCATCGAAATGTTAATTGGCATGAGGTGGGACTTCCACCCCTCATTCAGGAGGAAGTCCCGCCTCAGAGAGCTGCCAACCAATCTGATTGGCTGGTAGTTCTCTAGTCCCAGCAGTATCAGAAGCTGCAGTGGACAGGACTGGGACTGCAAGCAGTTCCCAGAGTCTAAGTCCTAGGAGTCTAGGGCCAGGTAAATTCGGGGGTGCCTCAAACATAGAAACATAGAAAATAGGAGCAGGAGTAGGTCATTTGGTCCTTCAAGCCTGTTCCGCCGTTCAATATGATCATTGCTGATCCTCTATCTCAATGCCATACTCCTGCTCTCTTCGCATACCCCTTGACAGCTTTAGAGTCCAGAAAACTATCTATTTCCTCATTAAAGATATTCATTGACTTGGCCTCCACAGCTTTCTGTGGTAGCAAATTCCACAGGTTCACCACCCTCTGAGTGAAGATGTTTTTCCTCATCTCAGTCCTAAATAGCCTACCCCATATCTTGAGACTGTGACCCCTTGTTCTAGACCACCCCAGCCAGAAGAAACATCATCCCTGCATCCAGCCTGTCCATCCCTGTCAGAGTTTTATATGTTTCAATGAGATCCCCTCTCATTCTTCTAAACTCCCATGAATACAGGTCTAGTTGGCCCAATCTCTCTCCTCATACGACAATCCTGCCATCCCAGGAATCAGTCTGGTGAACCTTCGCTGCACCCCATCTATGGCAAGTATATCCTTTCTTAGGTAAGGAAACCAAAACTGCACAATACTCCAGGTGTGTTCTTACCAAGGCCCTGTATAGCTGCAGTAGGACATCCTTGCTCCTGTACTCAAGTCCTCTTGCAATGACGGCCAACGTACCATTTGCCTTCATAACTGCTTGCTGCACCTGCATGCTTGCTTTCAGTGATTGGTGTACAAGGACACCCAGGTATCATTGTACATCAACATTTCCCAATCTATCGCCATTTAAATAATACTTTGCCATTCTGTTTTTCCTAACAAAATGGATAACTTCACACCTATCCATGTTTTACTGCATCTGCCATGTATTTGCCCACTCACTCAACCTGTCTAAATCACCTTGAAGCCTCTTAACACCCTTCTCACTGCTCACATTCCCACCAAGTTTTGTGTCATCAGAAAACTTGGAAATATTATATTTGGTTCCCTCATCCAAATCATTGATATATAATGTGAATAGCTGGGGTCCAAGCACTGATCCCTGCGGTACCCCACGCATCACTGCCTGCCACTCCGAAAAAGACCTGTCTATTCCTACTCCCCGTTTCCTGTATGCTAACCAATTCTCAATCCATGCCAGTACCCCAATCCTATGTGCTGTAATCTTATACACTAACCTCTTCAGTGGGACTTAATCAAGTCTTTCTAAAATCCAAATTTACTACATCGATTGGTTCTCCCTTATCTATTCTACTAGTTACGTCCTCAAAAAACTCCAGTAGGTTTGTCAAATATGATTTCCCTTTCATAAATCCATGTTGATTTTGTCTAATCCCGTTGATATTTTCCAAGTGTCCTGTTATCACATTCTTTATAATAGACTAGCATTTTCCCTACTACTGATGTTAGGCTAGTTGCTCTGTAATTCGTTGTTTTCTCCCTCCCTTCTTTTTTATATAGTGGGGTTACCTCTTCCACCTTCCAATCTACCGGGACTATTCCATAATCTACAGAATTTTGGAAGATGACAAGCAACGCATCCACTATTTCCCTGGCCACCTCCTTTAGTACCCTGGGAAGTAGATTATCAGGCCCTGGGGATTTGTCGGCTTTCAGTCCCATTAATTTCTCCAGAATTATTGTTTTTGTAATAGTAATTTCCTTCAATTCCTCCTTCTCACTAGACCCTTGGTTCCCTAGCATTTCTGGGAAGTTATATGTATCTTCCTCTGTGAAGACGGAACTAAAGTATTGTTTAATTGCTCTGCCATTTCCTTGTTCTCATTTATAAATTTTCCTGTTTCAGACTGTAAGGGACCTACATTTGTCTTCATTAATCCTTTTCATTTTACATACTCATAGAAGCTTTTACAGTCTGCTTTTATTTTCCTTGCAGGTTTACCCTCATACTCTATTTTTCCCCTCTTAAAAAATCTCTTGGTCCTCTTTTGCTGAATTCTAAACTGCTCCCAATCCTCAGGTTTGCTACTTCTTCCAGCAACTTTATATGACTCCTAGCCATGGGGGAGAGGTGAAGCCTGGGTGTATGGGCAGAGGGGTTAGGGGTGTTGATGGAGAGGCCAGAGGGGGCAGATGGAGGAAGCACTTGCAGGGGCAAGACCTTTTGGGGGGGTGCCCAATGTTAAAGGGAGGCCGTTGATGGAGGTGCCCCCGCCACCCCACTTCCTGCCTGAGCAGGGTCACTTTTTGGACTTCCGCACCCCCCCCAGCTCTGAATTCCTCCCTTCAGCCTGAAAATTGAGGCTGGGTAGGAAGGGAGCCTTATGTGTTTATTAATTGGCCAATTAAAGCAAGGATGGGGAGCCAGCCTAGGCCTCACCCATCTCAGTGGGAAGGCCATCCGAAGAATTTAACAGCCATTCCCTGCCTACAAACCTGCTGGTAGGGGATCATAATATTCTGCCCTATAAGTTGCTGCACTGGTCAGTTTGCTGTGCGGGTGTTGCATTCACAAAGTACTCCTGATGCTAATGCCAACAATATTGGGGGTTGATCATCTTGTATTCATTCCCCCACAACCATGCGCAGAAAAGCAATTTCTAGGTGATGGCAATCCTTTGAATTCTTTTTTGTTCATTGAACTGCCTTTCATCTTAACAACAGTCTAATCTTTTCCTCTGTCGCCAGCATGACATGTGCACAAGCATTGCCCTCGTTCCATGGGAGCTTTCATGATATCTTACAGCACGTGTGATCATTTTTTGCCATTATAATACTTTGAAGTTAAGTGTACCATATCTGTGCTATAGATTCACCGTTTTTCCTTTCTGGTGGGTCAGCAGTTGTATCACACGGAATTAACATGCTGTGCAGAATGCAACAGGCAGCAATGCATTCAATGATTTTCTTTGGACGACATGCCATCTGCCCTGTGAAGTCTAAACAGCTGAATTTCATCTTTCGTAAGCTAAATGCACAGTCTACCACTATCCTCTGTGGTAATATGCAGCCCATTATGCCTCTCTTGTGTTTGGTATTACGGATTTGGTACTGGAGTCAGGTGCCACGGCTACAGACTGTAGTCTCTGTAATCTGGCAAAGAGAATGGCATAAGTAGAAAGAGCAAAGAGGCTCATCAATTAGTTTCCCATCTATAAGCCTCCTGCTCAGATCAGAATTGGCAAGGATAATTGAGCCATGGGAGGCGCCAGGTTAACTCGCACATATATCACTGAAGATTTTTTTGGCACCTGTATATTAATAAACTTGAATCTTTTTCCAATAAGGTTGTCCTGCACAGTTTCAGCAATTGAATATATGTGTGCAGTATATAGTTCTCAAGATATAGGAAATGCAACAGTGGCAACAAAATTCTACTTAACCCTCATTCCTCCTGTGGTTCTATTGGGAAGTCAATAAATGAGGTGTCATCCTGATCAAAGCAAATCCGACTTGAAAAATAACGCTGGATATCGTTGACTGATTGGCCTGCACTCATCTAGATCTGAAATGTGCTGATGTGGAAAGTTGGCATCTGGCATCTTTAATGGGTCTGGCTGTGTTTAACTTATGTGAGGTAACATCTACAAATATTTATTTATCTTTTTAAGAATGCAAGAGAAGTCAGAAGACTTCTAAGCCCATTGAAGTTCATTCCTCCTTTATCCTAACTCTCTCATCATTGCAACCAACTGTTTTTTAAGTGTTCTAAGTGTTCTTACCTCTATTAGCCTACCTGGCTGATCATTTCGAAATAATGACCCTTCTTTGAATAAAGGCGTTCCTTTTTACAGTTCACAAAGATTAAATTATATTCGCTTCTATTAAATCTAAATCTCAGACAGCAAAATATGTCAGGATAATCTATAATATGACCATTATAGTTTTAATTATGCTCCCTGTCTCTGTAAAACATATTTAAAATTGCTACAATAATAGTCCTTTTTGCTACAATAATGTATTGTTTGAAGAGAATGTGTTGTGCCTTTTAACATATCTATAATGTCTTTTGTGACATGAAAAAACACAGCAATATAGAACATGGGTCATTTAAAACATGATGAACATCACAAACAGTATCTAACACCTGAGTATAATTTAGCACTTTCGTGTAAAACAAGTGTACTAAATAAAGTTTCTGTGTAAAACTGCTGCAATACATCAAGTGTTGACTAAATTCTATATGGGTTTTAGTGTGTGACTGCTTCTTATCCATAGATCCACTAATGTTATTGTCACTGTCCTTGCCAGCAGTATTTCATAGCAATAAAAATAAAAATGGAAATGGGCACGTGTGAAAATGTCACTTGCCGTCCCAAACATGGTTAGCAATGCTGATGTCAAACGTGCCACTGTACAGTGACTACCAAAACAGTTCAAATCTTGAGGCTTCTGCAAAGCCTTGCACACTCTACAAACCTCTCACAGCACAGAAACAACCTGGAAATCTCTAGTGATTCAAGAAAGCTCAAAGAAAACAATGGACAAAAAAAGAGAGAGCTTAAGATGACACCAGTTCCACAACACAACTCAGAAACAGAAATTTAAAATAATTTCACAAGATTTTAACTCCAAGTTGAGGGGCAAATATAAAGTTTTCCTGGAAGAATTTTATTTCCCATCTGAAATAATAATTTCAATTTTTAAAATAGATTCCAGCCACAATGAATATATAAAAGCAGAATATTGCACTTGTAAATTACTGGATTTTACTGAAACAAAAGCTGTGAAAAATCTTTACTGCATTCAAAGTTTAACCAATTTGATTAATTCATGGATAAAATAATGATACATTGGGTTGTGGTTTGGTGAGTATTTTCCCATTGATATTAATGAACCTGTTAAAAAGGAACATAAGGTGTATGACAGCACATAGCAGGGGATTTTTGGAGAGTGTCAGAAAACTGATCTGTTCTAACTGGGTGGACAGTAGCAGCTTGGGAGGTTACTGGAAACAAGGTACCTTGTACAGGGACTTTGAACTACTTTGACCTCAAGAACAGTACATTGACTGAACAGATGAGAGCTTAAGCTCTTAACCACAACATCTTACCTTGTAAGGCAGGACTGCAAGGTGCAGTTATTTTCTGTAGCAGCTCAATTAGCCTTATTGTGAATATATTTTACAGATATTGTTTACCGTTGTTAATAATATATAAGGATTTGCTGAGTTGTTGTCTTCATATTGTATTGACCAAGTGATGGCACCATATCGTTGGGCAGTGTAAGACAAATTATGTCAGCTATTAAAATAATACAGTAGATAACAAACACTAACGTTTTACTTCTAGTGATTCAAATCCCTCTGCTGAAGAGTCCCAAACAATACATTCATCTGCCCATCTCTTTCTGTTGTTAATTGACCTGCTGTGCAATTCCAACAACTTTTGTTTTTTTTTAAAAATTCAGATTTCCAGCATTTGCAGCTCTTCTCTTATTTTTGTTTCTAGCATTTCATTTCTTATTGAAGCTGTGTGTTCCAGCATCCAGTTACACATTCTAGACTGTAGACTATTGATTTCAGCCAGAGGTCTATAACACACAAAATTAGGACGGGAAGTATGAAAGAGCAAGAACAAAGTTTGCTTTGTCTTCCTGATGTAGAGCTGAAGGTCTGCAAATCACCTTGTGTTATTGCTTTGCTTGATTATTATTTTGACGTAACAATTATTTATACTACGAAGTATTGATTTGGTTCTAAGTGATCTATAGATAGATATCAACAATAAAGTTTAATTAACCTCTGGTTTGCCAGTAATGTGAAAGCAATTATTTAAAATGTAGACATGGGGATAGCAATCTACCACAACAATGCAAAATTGATGTAATAATCTTGGACTATTGGCTATACATTTCAACTTATGTCTTATTGATGGAATAACTACATTTTGTACTCTCCTTATTTCGCAAGATTTCAATGAAAAGCAAATCACTATCTATAGTCAAGCCTGCAAACAGGAGCTGGTAGAAAATATCTGTAGATAATCTAGTCATAAGTGGGGGAGAATTTCATACACCCTCAATAGAAGCCATTCAATAATAGTATTTTCACTGACACATTTTGAAAACATAATGGTTAAAGTGCTTATTTTTTCTGGTTGTTTCTGAATGTATACAAATTACACCATTATAGTAACAAGGGTCTCAGCTTGTGTGAACAAATGTAAACAGACCTTTGCTATCAACTCTTGAAAATGTAACTGGTTGCAGAGAGGAATCTTAATGCTCCAATACAATGCCCCAGTTCTATCCAACAGGCAGTTCATTTTTGAGAGAGGTGTGGATGTGGAGTCAAGGATACATTGCCTGCTGTCAGGGGAGAGTGAAGCTTTGTGGAAATCATGCAGGCAGGCCTCTTCCCTGGCTTCTGACTGACGGGGAAATTTTTAATGCTAAAAAGGATGATCACTTTGAGAGTTCAAGATAGAAAAGTTGGTGACCTTTTTAAAATTTTCTGTTTTAAGCTTAAAACTTGACTCTACACTGGTTGCTGATGCACAGCAGATGTAATGCTATGATTCTGTGGCGGAATTTTCCGTTCCCACTGGCATCGGGCGAAATGGCGGGCGTGAGCAAACAATATGGCGGGAAGGCCAAAAATAGATTTCATGTTTGCGATCATCTGCTCTGTTCGTCAATGGCAGGCTGCCTTTCCTGCTGGTACATGTCGGGGACATCATTTTAATACATTATAATTATAAACTCTGCTTGCCGGAATCATCCGGCCATGTCAAATTTGCCTCCCACGTCAGCGGGAAGACACGCCAGTGCAGACCACGCCTTGACAAGTGTGACGTGCAAAAGTCGGGACTCATTGCCAGGGCCTTGCTCACATCATGGACAACTGCTACTGGACCCTGGAGGAACATGTACATCACATGCTGGATGGATTCTCATGGACATGGCTCCACCACGAAGCAGCTCACGGAAGGTGGAAGGTCACTGTTGATGTCTGTGGTTAGCTTCAAGACATCAGTGTTTTGGCCATGGTCTGCTATGGGTTATCTTTGAGGGGGTGGAGAGGAAGGTCCAGCTGTGAGTGCGAGAGGAAGGGGTACTGGGGGTTGGTGGGAGGGGAAGGTTGAGGTTTGACTGGGAGGGGAAGATGTACAGGGGGTTCAGTGGGGAATGAGGTTGGGAGAGGGGGGACAATGGTGGCAGGGGGGGCGCGGTTTTGATGTTGGGGGGAGGACGATGGTGTAGGGGGTGTTGAGGTTGGGAAATGGGGAGGGAGTATGGGAGGAGGAGACCGTAATGGGGAGAATGTGGCAACTAAGGAGGTTGGTGAAAGGGGGGTAAGGTGTAAGGGAAAGAGTTCACGGGGGGGCAGTTCAGAGAGGGGCAGGACTTCGGGGGGAGGGAGGAGTTCAGAGGGGGGAGGGGCCCGGGGGAGGTAGGAGTCCGGAGGGAGAAGGCTCCAGGAGAGAAAAGAGTTCGGATGGTGGAAGGAGTCCAGGGGAGGAAGGAGTTTGGAGGTGGGAAGGAGTCCAGGGGGAGGAGGGAGTTAGGGGAATGAGTAACGGGGAAGGAAGGAGTAAAGGTGGAGGAAGGAGTAAGGGGGGGATGTCCAGGTGAATGTGCAAGGCAGGCGTCTGTGGAGTTGATGACTGCCTCCTGGGGAGAGAAATGGAGATGGGTGTGGTAGGAGGGAATGGGAAGACTGAGAGAGGGCTGAGTGAACCGGTAGGGTGGGAGGGTGGGGGTGCGATGGCAGCAGTAAAGGGATGGTGAGAGTGGTTGGTGGGGACTCAGAGGCAGACACGGACCCTGAGATGGGAAGGATGAGGTCGGGAAGGTAAATGTGGATGGGGGTAGGTTTCTCAGGAAGCCAGGGAATGTGTACATTCACCTGGACATCCTGGAAAGACAAGGGTTCTGGTTGGTAGATGATGGTGGGGAGGTGGAAGGTGATGCCAGGGGGTCAACAGTGATGGGGGAAAGGGCATGGGTGACTGGGATAGGGGAAAGGATGGGGGAGCTGAAAACATACTTCACTACAACCATCTTGCAAAATCAAAAGTGAAAGGGGCCTTGTGTTGGATGGGAGCAGCTGCTGCATGGGAGTATGATCAGTGGGTGGGAGATGCAGGTCAGCTCAGATGGACAACTGAAAGGAGAACCCCAGCAGGCAGCATTGAAAATGCTTGGGACATTGACATGAGTGTGATGGAGGAAAGATCTGTGTGCATGGGAGAGTGCTTGCATGTGGCTCCAAAAGGCCCTGCCACACACACACACTTCTTCCTCCAGAATCACTCATGGGCCAGCTGTGTGTAGCTGAACTGCTAGTTGGGGGGGGAATGGGGGGATGCAGAAGAAGGACTCAAGAAACTGGTAAATGAAGCTGAAAGACACCAATACACATTTTGCAGTGAAAGTCAATATATTTTCAGGTTGTAAAGTGACAAAATGTGTTCACCCATACAATCACTTGTGATCTTAGCTTTTCCAGGCCTACCACTTCTTCTAGGTGATGTCCTGACATCCGCAGCAGGGGTAGAGACAGCCTGTGTAATGGTTGGCCCTGTTGCTTCTGATGACTTTGGCGTGCGTCCTCTGGAGAGCTGAGGCCTTGAGGGCCCTGGCTTGCTTTGGCTGTCCTCCTATGTGCCAGCTGCTCCCTCTGTGGTGACAGAGGATGAGGTTGAGGGGGTCTCAGACAAAAGGGACTCGGAAGGGGAGGACAGCTTGTGAGATTCCTGAGTGCAGGGCCCAAGTGTCCAGCTGCCACTTCTCCTCCCTTCGGGTACCCAAGGGCCCCAGCCTGACTCCTTGAGGGGAAGGGGCACCTGAGGGATGTCGAAGTGTCCATTTTCCTCTTGCGTTGCCACTGCAGGAGCTCACTCATGGCTACCACGCTGGAGTGCAGGTCTGCGTGCGTCTTTGTGTTCTTCTGGACCAGGGTCTCCATGGCGTCCACCATCGTTCCCATGGAGAGCTCCATTCGTGTACATGTGAGCACCACTTCATCAGAGAGCAGGCGGACACAGTCCTCCATGCTACACTGTTGAACTGCTCTGTGTGATGTTCCCACGCATTCTGCTGACTCTTCACGATAAGTTGGAAGGCCGAAACCAGAGGTTCGTCATCTGACTTGGACCTCACAGATGCCTCTTCCCCAGCAGTCCTCTGAGTGCCAGGGAGCTCAGCTGAACCAGTCTCCTCCTGCTGTGTGGACAGGTGTCTGTGTGGTGACCACCAGATTGTGAACCTGAGCCTGCTCTAGATCCAGTTCCCACCAAGGTGTGTGTCTCTGTGCTGGTGCAGGGTGTGGGTCAGCACTGTGATGGATCTTCCAGGTTGCTTATTTTCAGATCTTCAGTGGAGGAGGTGTCCATTTCACTGGAGGTGCAGACCTGGATGGAGCTGAGGGACTGGCTGGCTGATGGTGTTGGTCACTTGGCAGAGTTCCCTGTGAACCAAAGTAGAGATAATTAGTGCATGTCAGCAGAGTCAAAAGCAGAAGAGAGAGCACTCACATTTGCATTCAGAGAGGGATGAGGTGGTGTAGGATCGTCTCATGGGTGTTCACTGCCAACCTCACCTTCACCACAGGCATGGTTCACATCCTCACCAGGCAGCACAATGGCACACTCCTCAAAGTGAGTGAGGGGCCTAATGTGGACCACTCCATCCCCAGTCTTGGACCTCTCCCTGTTGATGTGAGCAGGCTTTTCCTGCATGGAAACAGATGGTGAGAGTGTGAGCAGGGCATATGGCGCTGCATGGAATGTTTGTGTGGTGAGTGGAGCCATGGACGAGATGAGGATGTGAGCTTGAGAGGATATGAGCCTGATGGAGATGTGAGGGTGTGTGTGAGAGTTAGTGGTGTTGTCCCTTGAGGTGTGAGATCCCTGTGGATGTGTGATGGGTTTGTGAGTGTGTGAGTTGAGAGTGATGAGAAGAGTGAATTACCCTGGCAGAACGGATGAGACCATTCATCCTATAGCGGCTCTGGGTGGCTGTCCTCTTTTGCAGGGTGTTGGCGCTGACCACCTCTGCCACCGTCTCCCATGCTGGATTGGTGACTTTGCTTGCTGGCCTTCACCCAGACCAGGGGTACAGGATATTGCAGCGGGCCGCCACTCCATCCAGTGGGTGCTCAAGGGAGGTGTCGCTAAATCTGGGTCAGCATGTTTTTCGCTTTGCTCTTTGGCAGCCACCAGTTCACAGCAGCTTCCTATCCCTTGAAGAGTGCCAGCTCTGTGCAAGGGTGGCCTTTAAATATGGCACCCGGTTTACTAAAGGACTGAGGTGATGATGGGGCGGGCAAATGAGAGGATGCTCCGCCAGCGACCTGGCATGTTTCCCAGGAATGCATGATTAATGAGGTAGGATTGGGACAATATGGCATGAAAACCGGCCATTGCGGCCAACGGGTAAAACTTCCTTTTTCCGGCCCCAACCGCACTTAATGCGAGTCTGGGATGATTCTGTCCTGTGGCAAATTTTCCAGTCACCGTCATTTGTCATTGAGCTGTTAGAAATCTGTAGTATTATAATTCCTGTTTGGTGTTTATTTCCTATGAAATGTCCTACTACACTAAAGTCAACTTTTGAGCATAACCACAGCATAAGTTGTATGTAAACAATTCTTTCAAGCAGATTTGTCGGCATTTAATTGACCCATACTGAATGTGTGAATTTATAACCACCGCTGGCTCAATCTGCAGGCAATTCCAAAATTGACAGGTGATTGAAGTGGGATTTCCATTCCAGGGACAGGAACCCAAAATCAGGACCCAACGCCACATAGCAGGCAGAATTTAGCCCTTGGCTGGCAGGCGGGCCCCACCGGCTCAGTGGCAGGTGGACAGCCCTACCCCGCCGCCGAAACAGGGCCCGCCGCCGAAACGGGGCCCGCCGCCGAAACGGGGCCCGCCGCCATTTTGAGTGGGCGGGTCAATTAGGGCCCGTCCAGCGGCCTGCCCGACAGGAAGTGCTATGTGCTTTCTGTGCAGGGGTTGGTGGGAATCCCCATCTGTCAAAGTGCCTTCTTTCATGCATGTGCGTGAAAGTGCACACTGCTCCCTTAGGCAAAGTTCTGTCTCAGGGAGTTTAGTGAAAGGTAAGTAAAGTCAAAAATTAGAGACATTTTAAAATTATTAACATGTCCCCCTCATGTGACAATGTCACATGAGATGGGACATGTTGATAACAAACTCATAAAATTTATTAAATTTTTACAAAACGGTAATGAAACTTCATCCCGCCAGTGGATGAAATTTCATTAATAATCTACAGGCCGCTGGGGCTCCTGGCCTGCCCACCAGCCTTAAGGTTGGCTGGGCAGGCATTTAACTATCTTAATGAGCCTGTCAATGGCCTTAATTGGCCATTGACGGGTCGGCCGGCGGACAGCTGATTTCGCTGTCCGCCCGCCTTCCTTAAGATTTAAATGGCCCGGGATGATGTCGGGGATTCCTCCTGATGTCATCCCATGTCATTTTCCCCTCAGTGAGTGGGCCCCGCCCCCAAATCACCGAGGGGAAAATCCTGGCCAGCACGTTCCTAACAAGCCCACCCAGATTTTTAAAGTGTCAGGCAATTAATGACCAGGAAGCAGGCTCACTGTCCAGTTAGAGATGGTGGGCTAAGGGCAGTGCATCCCACAAGGCGTCAAAGCAGTCGCTGACTAAAGTCACCAAGAAGCCGCCCAAGAAGTGGAGGAAATCTCGCAAGCAGAGCTATTCCACTTACGTGTACAGGGTGCTGACCCAGGTACACACTTCCACCAGGATCCCATCCAAGGCCATGAGTATTATGAATTCCTTCGTTGTCGACATTTTCGAGTGCATCACCTCCGAGGCTTCGCACCTCATTCACTACAACAAGCGCCACATTATCTCAGCCAGGGAGATCCAAAGCGCCGTCCACCTCATGCTGCCAGGGGAACTGGCCAAACGCGCCAACTCCGAAGGCACCAAAGCGGTCACCAAATACACTGCCAAGGTTGGAGGGAGATCCTCCAGCACTGACACATTGGCAGCCCCACTGGCTGAGATAGAAGCTGCTGATTCATAATAGACAAAGCGAGGGTACCTCAACATGGTGGCGACCTCTGAAGAAAAGGTCCGAGATTTTTAAAATTTTAAATAGCCACAGGTACCTGGCCGTGATTGTAGAGGGGCAACCCTTCCAAAGGACGGCCAGGGGCTGCAGTTCTGGCTTGGTGGCCATGATGGGTGTGAGCGGGGCGTGGGCACCCCCTTATCCTGCCGTGTGGCTGCCTTGATGCACTGGCTGATGTGCAAAGCCCAAATGCTGACTGGAAATCCCAGTCAGCATGGGAAAGAGGCCTTTGGCTACCTGTCGCTGGGTGGCTAGCCATTCCGACCCCTGCCCGAAACTTTTAAAAACAGCTCAGGGTCGGGATTATGGCGCTGAAGCAGCACGCCTGTTGGCAGTGCAAAATTGCATGACTGAAAATGCCCCCTCCATCCCCCACTGTACATAAAACAAATTAGTCTTTTGTTGCTGTTTGTTTAAGACCTGTTACAAACAGTGAATTGTGTTACAAACTGTAAAATTCTCTTAAGAAAATTATATGGCCAGATCAAGCAATTTAGAGTGATACTGTGGGCAGAATTTTGACTGAGCTGCCCCACAGGGAGTGGGACAGTCAGAAAGTTGAGGGGGGAGCTCACCATTCGGGATTCGGTTCTCTGCCTGGAGGTCCAACCTAATTGATAGCCGGGCCTCCAATAAGGGGGAGTCAGTCACTGGGAGCCGCAGCAGCTGTTAAGTCCAAGCTGGGGACAGGAGGTCAACTGGATTAGGGATGTTGATCAGAGTGGGAGTAGGGGGCGATTGGAAGAGTGAAGTGCAAGTGGGCAGGGGTGGCAATGGACAAGAGGAAGTAAAGCAATGGAGGAAGTTGCCAATCCTGGGGTGGGGGGAAGTTGGAGGCCTCATGATTTCAGTTGGTCAACACATTTTTGAGAATTTAACCCCAAACCTGACCCAACCCTGCCTATTTCGTTCAGTTAAACTTCAGCCTGGTAACTTAGATGGAGTTTTAAATTTGTAATGCTTTCTCTACCAGCCTTATGATTACAATGTCCAAATAGTAACTTATTCCTTTCATATTGATCCAGCAGTACCATTTGTTTTGCTGGAGAATTTACTTTGATTCGATGTTTGGTCTACAATTTTAAATGCCACGGTCTTTAGAGAATGAGTAATAAATAGCCAGGAAAGAGATTTGAGTGGGTTCAATCGGCTTTATTAAGCCCCTTTGAGCTAGTTTAGAACATCCAAATTTGTAAGAGCAGTAAACACTTGGATGTATAACTTCCTAAAAAATATGACAGAATATACATTCAGAGCTAACTGAACTTCCTATATCAGAACAAAAACAGAATTACCTGGAAAAACTCAGCAGGTCTGGCAGCATCAGCGGAGAAGAAAAGAGTTGACGTTTCGAGTCCTCATGATCCTTTAACAGACATGAGGACTCGAAACGTCAACTCTTTTCTTCTCCGCCGGTGCTGCCAGACCTGCTGAGTTTTTTCAGGTAATTCTGTTTTTGTTTTGGATTTCCAGCATCCGCAGTTTTTTGTTTTTGTTTTTATTTTTTTGTTTTTATTCCTATATCAGAAGTTTGGAGCCTGTCTTTGACGGTACAAAATCCAAAAGTTTGATTTCCTCAAAATGCTCAACTCTTAACTGCTGATGAAAAGAAATGTAGAGAAGGGTGAAGAAATGTATTTTGGAGGGAAAAATGAGGAAAGGCAATATAAATTAAATGGTACAATTTTAAAAGGGTACAATTAGAGAAGCGTTGAGGTTCACAGACACAAATCCTTTAAGGTGGCAGGATAAGTTGATAAGGCTTTAAAAAATATGGTATCCTTTGTTTTATAAATAGAGACATAGAGTACAAAAGCAAGGAAATGATGGGAAACTCTTATTAGGCCTGAGTTAGAGTATTGTGCCCATTTCTGGGCACCATACTTTATGAAAGATGTCAAAGCCTTGGGAGGTTGCTGAGGAGATTTACCAGAATGCTATGATAGATACTTGAAAAGTAGAAATTTAGAGGGCTGTGCGGAAAAAGCAGGGGAGTGGGACTAATTGGAGCTCTTCAAAGATGCAGGATGAACACATTGAGCTGATTGCCTCATTCTGTGCTGTATCATTCTGTGCTGCATCCAAAGACTGTGTTACTTTGGCTAGTTTAATAAAAGACATTTGAGTTTGAATTTGAATTCCTATTTTCTATACATACCCGCCTCTTAGATCTTTCAATCTGAGATTTTCAAGGAACAAAGGGTTGATTTTTAAAAGAGTAACAACCCTTGTGATTTCTAACTTTCTTACAAGTAGCTCCTGTAGAGCTTTTGCAATTTGCAACTTATTTTCAGGCAGGGAATTTAAATTTTTGTGTCATGCAGTGAAAGGAATATATTGCACCTATAACTAAACAGTAATATCTCCTCCCCAGTGTAGCATTTACAGCTTTTGTTCTGACATCAGAGATCTGATTGAAAATGAATCTCTACTATTTAAGCATCTTCTAAAGTTTCCATAGGGGGACAGGTAGGCTGGAAATGGAACCAATTGTGAGTGGCTATTAGAGACTCACTCATTCAATCTCTTCTGACATACATAATTACACGATGAAACACAGGGCTCATTTTAACCTAATTTGCCTGGCAGGAAGCCATAGGGATCAGATTGGCTGTTTTTTATACCCCAATTAATTTTACTTTTTGTTGGCATTCTGTGGGGAAGTGTACACACCAATGCACTTTTGCACTATAGTAGTGCAACCAATTGCAAATGTGCAGATCTCCGTTCATTGGCTGCACTCTTTAATGTGAGTAAGCCTGAGCTTCATGAACTGTCAGTATTGCGGACTCACAAAAATGTGAGCCTACAGTTTTGCCATTTGGATAAAGGAATTGGTTTAAGTTATGAAAAAATGGGCAGATGGCCTTGTGCATTTGCATTATCAGAGTGGATCTCAGTACACCTAGAAATAGTGCCTCCTCCATCTAAATATATAAGTGCAAAGCTGTGCAGAGACAATGCTCTCCCAAAACAGGTTGTGGTGTCAGTATAAATATAAAAGTGAAAGTTACAGAGCTTATGCTGGAAAAGTGTATGTTCTGTGTAGAGAAGTACATGATAAAAATTGTGACTTAGCAAGAGTGACTCAGTGGCAAAATCACAACAAACTTGTAGATTTTCATCCCCGGTGCAAAGAGTTAGCTCATGATTGATGGACAGATAACACAAACAGCTACAAGCTCAGAGTGCTGGAATTGTGGATTCAATTTTTCTCGAAGGGAGATTGTTGCCATTTTGGCGAGGGGACTGAACAGAAGAGCTCAGTGTCAATCTGCGTCAAGAAATTTGTATCTAAATGATAATATGATATGTTACATTTGTGTAGTAATTGAAGGTATAGCCTATCCTACTGCCTATCAGGGGTCACATGATCGACCTTGGAGGCTCCGATCAAGAAGCCCGAACGGTGGGTATAAGGGGGCAGGAGTGGGGCTTCTTGTTGAGGACCTGGTTCAAGCATGTCGCATCTGAAAAGCTCTCTGTAATAAAGTCATCTGTTTCTAGCTGAAACTTATCCAGTATGTCAAGTCATTACAATTGGCGATGAGGGTAAAATAGCTCTGAAGCTACATCTCGCCTTGTTAACATGAGTACATCAAATCTTAAGAAAAAAGAAAAGAATACTCACCAGTCATGCCATTCTTTGGCAAAATCGATTCTTACAATGCGACTATGGAAGACTGAAGCTAGTATGTTGAGCGCCTTGGCTTTTATTTTGTAGTGAATGAAATTACCGTGGAGGAAAAGCAGAAAGCAGTCCTTTTGAGTGTATGTGATAGCAAGACACACAATCCCATCCACAGTATGAATGCCCCGAGCGCACCCAATTCTAAGCCCTTTAATGCATTAGTAGACCTCGTGAAAATGCATTTTCAGCCAAAGCCATCCGTAATGATGCAGAAGTTTAAGTTTAATTCCAGAGTAAGTGCCCCAGGAGAGTCCATCGCAACCTATATAGCAAAGTTGAAGCAGTTGACTGAGTACTGTGACTTCAGAGACACACTCAGTGATATGCTGTGGGACCGATTAGTTTGTGTGGAGTTTACAACACAATTCAGCGCCGTTTAATCACAGCAGTCAACATCGATTTGAAGCCATGGAAAGTTCTGCGAGAGACTCGCAGGTTTTACAGAACGTACAACATGGAGCTGTCCTTCATGTGGGTGGGAATCTACCATCAGGCATGGTGTGAAAACCAGAAACAGTTCAGCAGCTACTCCAACGTTAATCTGTTATAGATGTGGGGGTGACCATGTACCGGACACCTGCAGATTCAAGGAGGCAAAATGCCATTACTGCCGTAAGAAAGGTCATTTTAATAAAGCAATGCAGGGTGAAATCAAAACAGCTCATAAGGCAGCAAACCAATAGGATTGAATTAAATAAGACAAAACAACCTGAAGCTGCCGATATCTGCATATATTCCCTGTACAATGTCACAGGGGTAAAAACCAAATCTATCCCTGTCACAATCCAAGTTAATAGGAAGCCACTATTAATGGCGGTAGATCCAGGAGCCTCAACCACAATAGTGAGAGAGCACACATTTAAGTATCTAAATGGAGGCACCCAGCCACTGAATCTGGAGCAAACCGCGGCTCAATTGAAGACATATACTGAAGAATCCATACAGGTAAAGGGCATCGCCACAGTACCTGTCTCCTATAGACAACAAACAGCCCAGCTTCCAATGATCATGTTGACAGGTGAATGACCTAATCTTCTGGGCCGAGATTGGTTACAAAAAATCAAGCTCAACTGGTCAGAAGTATTTCACTTGAGAACAGGAGTTCTTGAACTGCTAAGGAAACACTACAGTGTATTTTGTGACGAATTAGGAAAATTAAAAGGCTTACAAGCAAAAAAATGTAGATTCTCAGGCGAAACCCCGTTTCTTTAAGGCCAGACCTGTGCCTTATGCATTGAAGGAGAAGGCGGATGCAGAACTATGCCAGTTAGAAAAGCTGGACATCATCAGTCCAATTTTCAGAATGGGCAGTGCCCATAGTACGACAGGTGAAATCTGGCCAAACTATCCGCATTTGTGGGGACTATAAATTGACCGTGAACAAGACAGCTAAACTAGATGAATATCCTATCCCGAGGATAGACAACTTATATGTAAAGCTAGTTGGAGGCGAATCCTAAACAAAGTTGGACATGAGCCATGCTTACCAACAGCGAGAGCTGAATAGCATGTCTGAGGATATGTAACCATCAACACACATGGGTCTGTATCAATTTACTCGCCTACCTTTTGGAGTATTGGCTGCATGTGCAATCTTCCAAAGGACAATGGAGACAATGCAAGGACTTGCATGAATAGCAGTATACCTAGATGATGTTCTGATCACAGGATCAACTGAAACTGAACACTTGGTCAACCTGGAAGAGGTGCTAAGAAGATTCTTGGAAGCCGGTGTACAATTAAAGAAAGAGAAATGTACATTCCAAGCACCAGAAGTTATTTACCTGGGTCACTGGGTGGACGCCATGGGTTTGCATCCTGTAGAAGAGAAAGTTAGGGTAATCAAAGATGCGTCCTCTCCATCTAGTGTAACTGAACTCCAGTCTTTTCTGGTCATGATCAACAATTATAGCTGCTTCTTGCCAAACTTGCCAATAGTGTTAGCACCATTACACTTGTTGTTAAAAAAGAATAATCGTTGGTTGTGGAATTCACAACAGAAAGAAGCCCTTGTGAAAGTTAAGAAGCTATTACATTCATTGTGTTTCTTGGTACTCTACGACCCATCAAAAGTATTGGTATTAACATGTGATGCATCTCCTTTTGGTGTAGGAGCTGTGTTATCACATTGAATGGAAGGTGGATCAGCCCATTGGCTATGCCTCGAAAACCCTGCCACAGCCGAGAAGGGTTATTCCCAGCTAGAAAAGGAAGGTTTATCAGTGGTATTCAGAGTGAAGAAATTCCACCAGTACCTGCATGGATGACAGTTCACCATTGTGTCGGACCATAAACCATTAATGGGTTTATTCAGTGAAGATAAAGCCATTCCGCCAATAGGATCAGCAAGAATTCAACGTTGGGCTTTGATATTATCTGCATATGAGTATACCTTTATGCACCATCCTGCCTTGTATATTGCAAATGCGGATGCACTAGTCGTCTCCCGTTGCCAGATAGCATTGTGCATGCTCCAGTGCCACAAAGAAGTGGTGCTTGTACTGAATTTCTTGGATTCTTCACCTGTTTGTGCGAAGCAAATTAGGAATTGGACAAAAAGAGATCCAATTTTATTAAAAGTCAGAGACCTTGTATTGCAAAGGTGGTCAAGTTTACCAGGAGGGTGCGGGAGGGGGGATGCGGTTGTGGAGGGTGTGGTCGGGGCTTCTTGTTAAGGACCTAGTTCAAGCATGTAGCATCTGAAAAGCCCTCTGTGATAAAGTTATCTGTTTCTTGTTGAAACCTGTCTGTTAGTCAAGTCATTTCAATTTGGCTTGTCCAAAATTGGGAAACTTACTCCTAATGGTGGCAGATTAATAGTAAATAGGCAATAAGAATTTAGAAAGAGAGGGTTTGCCTAACAAGCTTCATAGACATTTTTAAAGAAACAGTATCCCTAGTGTATTGTGGCAAACCTAACAATGTGGTGTAATCTAGGCTTCCAAAACCCCTTGAGTGTATTCTGCTGCAAGCAACATTGTGCCACCCTTAGCAAATTCCATTCTACATGAAATGTTACTACTTAGGTTTAAAATGATGGGACTCAAATTAAAATGTTGGGATGGAAATAGAATTAGCTGAAGGTTTTGAAGCAATAGTTAGTTAATAGAATGATAGCAGGGTGGGGAGGTGGTGCTGAATGGAGTGTCTTGGGACTTGTACTGCAACCTCTACTGTTTCTAATTTACATTAACAACTTGGTTTCAGAAGCTCAGTGGACAGGGTCAAATCACAGGTGATACCAAACTAGGTGGGACCACATATATGAGGGAGCAGCCAGGGATCTACAAAATTAATTAGATAAATTATGTAAGTGAGCAGAGCAATGACAGAAGGAATTTATTACGATTAAATGTAAAGCATTGCACATAGTAAGATAAGATGGTTTACAAATGAGCAACCTGCTCTTTACTGCTCGCATTTCCTCACAGTGTAGCACTGCGATGTCAAAGTGACTAATCTCACCAGATTGGTCAACTTCATTAAAACAATAGTTCGCTTACATTTAGTGATAGACTCACAAGTTCTAAATTACTGTATATGGTTAAACTGCCTAATCCCCAGTGCCTAATGTATTCAAATCACTGAATACATTAAAAATAGAATACATTAAAATAGTATTTTACAGGTGAGACTTTTTCCTACATTAAAGACACTATACAAATACAAATTGTTGTTGATTTTGTCAAGAGGATGTTCACTGCATTGCAACATTCATGAGTTATGAGCACTCTCCAACATCCATTTTCCAGTAGTCTTAAGTTACCATGCCTTGCTTCCACTTGGTTGTTTGCTAATAATATTTAGAGAATATGATGGGGGCGTCACTGCACAGAGAGCTTCTAATGCATTAGGGAGACTCAGTCATGTAAACATTGCCATTCTAATAGGTGCCAGTATCCATAAAATGGCATGAAGTACTACATTCCCATCAGAAGCCATTGTAAAACTGGTCTGAATTGAAAGCTGTGGAGTATATAGATCAAACATACTGGCTTTCACAGTGGTTACTGAACCAGTCTGCATTAAATAGTGAAGACAAAGAAATTAGCAGTTAACATCACCTTCTACATGGTGTTGAGGTATTGCTTTCCCTCCCATGCATAGTCATGTTCTTAACTTTGTTTCTTTCATTATCACCCAATAAATGGAAATGATATCTTGATTCATTACCAGCTAAAACAAAATAGCAGTGGTTAATCGAGTTTGTAGAATACCGGCACTGAGGTGCTTTATTTAGATTGGAGAGTGTTTCTGTGGCAGTGGGATTTTGACTCACTTATATGCAAAATTCTTGCTGTCAGTTATTTTGTGTTTGTCAAAGTCCTGCACATGCTGGAGCTGCAAAGTAATTCTCAGCAGTTAAGTTCAAAGCACTGTAAGTTCATTTTCAAGTTTCCAACATTTAGGTGTGAATTTCAAAATTGTGAGGTGAGTTTTTCCTACAAAGTGTGCCTTTTTTTGAGTCCAGGGTTGGAATTGTCCCAGATTTGCACTAAGTGCGGTAGCAGGTGGGAATAACAATGTTTTACCCGTCAGCCGCAATGGTGGCTTCTCACGCCGTGTCGTCCCAATCCCGCCGCATTAATTATGCATTCCTGGGAAATACGCCGTTTTGATGGCAGGCGAGCTCTTATTTGCCCGCTATGCCGTCACCTCGCTGCTTCATCATGCTGGGCGCCATATTTAAAGTGCAGCCGCACACACACATCATAGTGCTTCCAACCCGTGACTGCTGCACGGAAGGCAGGGCCCCAAAAGGCAAAAAGACTGCAGCTCCAAGATTGAATGACACATCCCTTGAGTGGCTTTTGGACGCAGTGGAGGCCCGCCGTGATGTCCTCTACCCCCACTCTGGCCACAAGATGGGTGACTCCACTCACCTCACAAATGTTCCACGCAGTGCCAAGTGTCCTGCTCACACTCTCTCCAGCTATTTTCATGCAGGAGAAGCTGGCTCACATCAGCAGGGGGAGGTTCCAGACCAAGGGTGGAGTGGCCCGCATTAGGCCCCTCACTCACTTTGAGGAGCATGCCATCGCGGTGACTGGTGAGGACGTGGCACTGCAGAGGGAGCAGCTGGCCCACAGGAGGACAGCCAGAGCAAGCCAGGGCCTCCAAGGCCTTGGCTCACCAGAGGACCCACGCCAAAGGCATCATGGGCAACAGGGCCAATCAATGTACAGGCTGTCTCCACCCCTGCAGATGTCAGGGCAGCAACTAGAAGTCTAGTGTTCAAAAGTTAAGAAATGCTGATCACAAGTGGTTGCACAGGTGAACACATTTTGTCACTTTACAATCTGGAAATATATGCACTTTCACTGAATAGTGTGTAATGGTGTCTTTTAGCTTCATTGACAGGCTTTGCAACTCCTCCCACTGCATCCCACCCGCTAGCAGTTCAGCTGCATGCAGCCGACCCACGAGTGATTCTGGAGGGACAGTGTGTGCGTGTGTGTGTGTCTGGCAGGGTTCTTCGGAGCAAGCACTCTCCCACGCATGCAGATCTTTCCCGGATCATACTCACCTCAATGTCCCAAGCATTTTCAATGCTGCCTGATGGGGTTCTCTTTCAGTTGACCAACTGAGCAGACCTGCATCTCCGCCCACTGATCACACTCCCACGTGGCACTTGATCTCACCCAACATGACTCTCGTTCACTTTCGATTTAGCCAGCCTGGTGGTAATACAGTTTTTCTTTTGCTTCCCTATTCTTTCCCCTCCCCCAGTCACCCATTCCCTTTCCCCATCATTGTTGACCATTCCACCTCCGCTCCGTGAACTACCAGCTACAACCCTTTTCTTTCGAGAATGTCCTGGTGAACGTGCACGTTTCCTTTCTTCCCTAAAATCCCACCCCCATCCACATTCACCTCCCCGACCTCCTCCTTCCCACCCCCAGGGTCCATGTTTGCCTCCGAGTACCCACCAAACACCCTCGCCGTCCCTTCTACCAATACCGTTTAACCCTCACCCTCCCAACCTATCGTCTCACTCTGCCCTCGGTCATTCTCACCATTCCCTCATACCACGCCCACCCTTAGTTCACTCCCCAGGAGGCAGTCATGGACTCATCAGAGCCCTCTCTTGCACATTCACCCGGACATCTCCTCCTTCAAACTCCTTCCCCCTTGGAACCCCTTGCCCCATTGGAACACCTTCCTCCCTTGGAACTCCTTCCCTCCCAGACCTCCTTCCTCCCACCCACTCCTGGACCCCCCACTTAGTCCTTCCCCCTTCCTGACTCCTTCAGACACCCTTACTTCTTCCGCAACTCTTACTCCCTCTCCTCTCTGCACTCCTTACTCCAATCTTACTTCTTCCTCCACACTTACTCTCTCCCCTCTCCGCACTTCTTCCCCTTACCGCACTCCATCCCCCCCTCCGAAATCCTTCCTCCACCCCACCATCCCCCTCCACCCCGGACTCCTTCCTCCTCCTGGTCTCCCTGCTTTCTCTGCATTCCTTCCTCCCCCAGACTCCTTCCTCCCTCTGGATTTTCTCCCTTCTCCGCACTCATTCCTTTCCCAGACTCCTTCCTCCTCTTGGACTCCTTCCCGTCTTTGCATCCTCCCCCCCTCCAAACTCCTTCCCTTGCACCCTCCACCTGCCCCTTACACCTACCTCCCCAGTTGCCACCTTCTCCCCCATTGCACCCTCCTCCTGCCGTAGTCCCTCCCCTTCTCCCAACATCCTCTCCAACACCTTCGCTCCCCCCCTCCCAACCTCAACCTGCCCTGGCAGCTTTGTCCCACTTTTCTAAACCTCAACCCCCCAACAGCTTTGTTCCCCCACCCCAACCTCATGCCCCCCAACTCCCTTTCCTCTCCCAGTTGATCCTAGACCTTCCTCTCCCACCCCTCCAGTGCATCTCCCTCTCCCAAACACATCTGGATTTTCCCCTCCACCCCCTCGACCATCATCCGTTGTGAGCATCAATGGAGATTTTCTATTTTCCATGAGCTGCTTCAGGTGGAGCCATTTCCATGAGAATCCACCCAGCATGCAATGGAAGTTCCTGCAGGGTCCCAGTGCTGTCAGGCTCCAGCACCTTCTGTTTCTCGGATGTCCACGACCTGAGCAAGGCCTTGACGCTAAGCCGTTACTTCTGCACACCACACTTATCAAGATGTGTTCTGTGCCAGCGTGTTTTCCCGCCAAACGGGCGGACGATCCAGCGACGGGTGGATGATTCTGG
Organism: Cetorhinus maximus; assembly: GCF_964194155.1. NCBI lineage: Eukaryota > Metazoa > Chordata > Chondrichthyes > Lamniformes > Cetorhinidae > Cetorhinus > Cetorhinus maximus. Next base: position 54,157,925 of record NC_135892.1, read on the forward strand.
CAGGCTGGCCTTATAATGATATGCAGATGTATTACAATGAGGTTCCCAACGTCCGACAGCACGAAGTGCGGCCCACCATCCACGGGCTGAGTGGACGATCACAAACTGGTTTCACGATGTTGCAAAACAGATTTTTGGCTTACTTGCCATATTGTCTGCACACGCCACCGAACACGCCCAACACCAGCGGACACAGAAAATTCCGCCCCACTGCATCTATGACAACTGAATGATGCAATATGCTCTGATTTCACAACTTTAGGAACATAGAAGCATCATGATTATGTTACTAGGCTAGTAGTCCAGAGGCTTGGAGTAATGATTTGAGAACATGAGTTCAAATCCCATCAAGGCAGCTATGCAATTTAAATTCAATTAATGAAACAAAATTGAAAAAAGAAATCCAAAGCTTTTACCAGCTTTAGTGACCATGAAACTATTAGATTGTCTAGTTTACTAATACCCTTTAGGGGAGGAAATCTAACTGTTCCTACCCAGTCTGGCCTCCAGACCTATAGAAATGTAATTGATGTTTAACTGCCTTCTGAAATATCCTCGCAAGATACTCAGCTGTATTCAAGAAGGTGGCTAACTACTACCTTCTCAAGAGTAATTAGGGATGCACGCTAAATGTTGGCCTTACCAGCAATGCTCATATCCCTTCAATAAATATGAAAAAAGTAGCAGGCTCCCAGTCACTGTCATGAATAATTGCTTTTCGCAGCAGTTGTACCTGCTGTTGGAAATGGCACATGAGGTAAATGTTTGTTAAATCAACGCTTCATCCTTAGATTTCTAATACATTCAAGGGAACTCATGTCTCCCTGGGCTATGACCAGTTTTGAGCAAATGCATTGAGCAGCTGAAACAAACTTTAATGTTAAAGTAATCAGATTGTAAAATTAACCCTGTTGAATTAAAATAAACATTTATAGTGCAATTTTAAATAAAAAAACAAATATATTTTAAATGCTTTGCTATCAAAATTTGTGAGATCTACCAGTGCATGTGTTGAACTGAAAACCTGTTCCATATCCCAGATACGGGAGCATTTCCATGATAAGATGTCAGTCTGTACCTGTCCATCAGAGGCATCTGTTCTGAAAGCTTAAAACAAAACCAGTGCATTGTCATTCAGAGCCAGTCATTCTTATCGCGCTGAAAAAAAATGGCCTAAAGTTTCCCTGAATTCCCTGACTGGAGAAAATCCAGAGAAGATCAATTTTTTTTGCTGGTAGTCGTTTTGGAGCCTTTGAAAAGCTTTCAGCTAGTACAGGTCCTGCTGGATCTAGAGACTGTATAATGAGTCAAATTCTCAGCTAGTTCAGGAAATCCCCTAAGACAGTGTCTGGAAAAGAGACAGCAGAATTGCCCACTTCCCCTTCCTTGAGTCGAGTTTTAGTTAGGTCTTTTATAGGATGGAAAGTTGGTGAATATGGGTTATACACTAAATTATGGCTCCATCTGCCCATCCTATGTCTTCTCTAGCCACTTGAATTTTGGCTCCCTTAAAAATTCAACAGTGCATTAAATGAATGTAATGGGTTATAATTTGCAACCTTCCAGTGCTGATCCCACTGATGGGAGCAGCGCACAAATTTGGTGCTGTCATTTCATTTCTGTGATAGCAGTGTTGGGTTGAGCAGCTCCCACGCTGCTGGCTGCCTTTGTGGTTAACAGGGCTCTGAAGAGTATTGTGCTGATAACATATGCTGCAGCTATCCTTCTGTTCTTAAAGGCAGTCTGTCCCCCTTAAAGGGAAGTGGCACTAAAAGATAGGAGGCTGCTGTTAAGTACTATTGCTACAATTCCAAACAAGGAAAATGGAACACCGGGACAAAGAGAGGGCTCCAGGTAGATGTGGTGCAAAAGGACTTATTGGTGGGGGTGGACAGGAAGATACATACCATGGTTCCATGGGGGGCTAGGAGGCCATCAAGGATAACCCACAGAAGGAGTTGGGAGCATTTGGCCAGGGAGATCAATTCCCAGTTTCTGCACCCAAGGACCTGGCAGCAGTGCCACAAGAAGTCTGATGGCTTTAGGTGGGTGGTCAAGGTGAACTTCATATGATACCACCTAGCGACCACACCACCAGACTCTCACATTATTCAATGCACCACACCCCCATTACCCACCCTTCAGAAGCACCTGACACTCAGGACTCCTGCCTACCATCAAGATACTCCACCTCACCTTCACATACTAATGCTACCAGCATTAGTACTGATGCATCTGCCTGTCAATGCCTCCATATACCTCCAGCTGACACATCATCCAAACACAGTGCAACACAATCACTGGCATTCGGCCCTCTCTCTTGCAGGTTAAGCTGGCACAAAATAGATGGGAGCAGAGCAGAGTCAGTGGAGGCAAGGACGCCTGCATCTCCTGAGTCCTACAGAGGAGATGGCTCCCTGCATCATGGGTTTAGCTGCAACATAGCCCGTGGCATCCAGCATCATTGAGAATATTGAGGATGATGGTATGTTCCTACCTTATGCCCACCTCAGCTCCCAGCTCACCCTCACCCTGTTATCTGATATGATAAGCAAGGTGCAGATGGCTGCCATGCACCTCTTGCTTTCCACACAACTCCCCTCGCTCAACCCAACCTTCTCCTCTGGTGTTCTGCTTTCAGACACCCATGAATTGCCACCTGCTCAGCTGCAGCAACCTTAGATGGAGGAGAGAGAGCAACAGCACAGCACTGATGAAGAAGCACTGTGGCTTGACCGGACACTCGCAGCTGCCAGTTCAGATACTGGCCCTGCATGCACCTCACAGGCGAGTATAGTGTTGTGAGTCATTAGACATGAGTCAATTGCAGCAGGGCCAGGGGCAATGGATGGTTTATGTGCCCGCTCAGCAGCGGGCAAGCTGGCACATGAATTCTGTTGCTGAGAACTTAGATGGGCAAACACCAATGGGAATGCTGACTGAGATGCTGGGTACATTGGCAGGCCTGTCAGACAGCCTCCTTTCAATGTCAAGAGGCATGGTGGAATTTGGCTCCAGTGTAGAAGATGGCATCGCTCTGAGCTCTCTGCAGCTTCTGCTCCAACTCCCAAGCATCTTGCAGACTCAGAGGCACTGCAACTTCAGCATCCATAGCATGTTACAGCCTTTGTGTGAGTGGGTCACCGAATCCTCTGCCCTCCCTGTGAAGGTGCATCAACACCCTGTGCCAAAACCAAGAACTGAACACAGCTCCTCCAAAAACACTCCACAGTACTTTCAGAGGCTCTGCAGTAGCAGGAGTTATTCAAAATTATCTGATCTGCAAGCTGGCTGCCTGGCCCTTTAAATAGTTCTGGTGCAAGGCCCCTCTTACAGCTCAATGCTTGTTCTGTACAGAGTGACACACCAATTGGTTCAATGGACCTACATAGTCCAAATTAGGAAGTCCGGCATCACAGCAGCTTGTAGGCCTGTATGAAGTGAAAACAGAAAATGCTGGAAATACTCAGGAGTCATACAGACTCGAAGCGTTAACTCTTGTTTCTCTCTCCACGGATGCTGCCAGATCTGCTGAGTTTTTCCAGCATTTTCTGTTTTTATTTCAGGCTCCTGCAGTATTTTGCTTTTATTTTAGGGCTGTTTGACATTTGGATAGCACTGACTCAGTTGCTTCAGTTGCCCTTCTCAAGACGACGAGCCATGTGGGCTACGCTGAAAACAGCTAGTGCCACAGCACACATCCCAGGAGGGAGCAAGGCTCACACTGTGTGGCTGGGAAATCAAACTCACACCCTTCCTGTGTGTGTGGTGACATTATAAATCTGCTCTTTATAAACACATTTATAATTGTATGACACAACTAAAACTTGTGCTTATATAGCCCTTGTAACTTGGAAACTTTCCAAGGTGGCTCACAGGGGGCTTATCAAACAAAAATTGACCTGGACCACACAACTCAATACTCCATAAGGGTAGGAAGAGGCAGGCAGTACAGGAGTCGTGGGGTGTGTGCCACTCTCAAACCAATCCGTAGCGTTGGAGACTGCTGGGAGTAGCGACATCTTGAGGGAGTTCAGTTCATACCATGGCATTAAGGGGGTAGCAGCAAAGCATAAAAATGCAGTCAAGATAGGAGGTTCCACAATCAGGGGTCAGACAGGCATTTCTATAAGAGTCACTGTGAGTCCCACATGGCATCATGCCTCCCTGGTATCAAGGAAAAAATGTCACGGAGAAGGTGCAGATTATTCTACGGCGGGGAGGGAATGAGCCAGAAGACGTGTAACACACCAGTACCCGTGACATAGAGAGAACAAGCATTGAGGTCCTACCGTCATATTCACAGAAGCTAGGGAGGAACTTAAATGTGGGACCTCAAAGATAGTAATCTCTGGATTACTCCCAGAGCTGCATGCTAGCAAGAGTAGAAATAGGAAGATAGTGAGGATCAATGCATGGCTTGAGGGAAGGTACAGGAGGGAAGGCTTCAAATTCATGAGACACTGATACCAGTTCTTGGGCAGGAGGCACCTGTTCCAAAGGGATAGGTTGCACCTCAACAGAACTGGGACTGTTAGATCCTGGTTACCAGTTTGTGGGGACTTTTGGATCCGAGTTGCACATTTGCTTTGGGATGGCCGAGTTGTTACACTAGACGGAGTAGGTCAGTAGACAGTTCTTAAGTGGAACACATTCTGTTTATTTACAAAGGTATTCAGCAGCTACACTTGTGTGCTTTCAACTCAAACCCTGTCTCCAAACTACAGACTCTAACTATAGGCTACTTACTATTGAGGTAGCCCGCACTACTCTTCTATTGGATACTAAGATCATGTGATCTTCCATTATAACATTCTTCTTAAAGGTGTATTACACATCAGATTACCACATCCCTTCCCCTTTACTCAGGAATATATTTTACAGTTACAATTACAATTTTCTCAAAATATCAAATTATTTACACAGGTAAGTAATTTACAATTTCAGTCTTTCTGGGGGTTTCCTTATGTGTGTAGAACGTCTCGGCTCTACAGCTTCAGATGCTTTGGAAGGAATTTCCTTTTCTGGAGTTTTCTGAACATCAGGTTCTTTGGTGGGCACCTGCAAACCTGTTTCCTCAACTCTTGCAGGTACAGCTGACTCTTAAGACACATCTGCACTCGGTTGAGTTCTCTCAACAAGAAATGTTGACTGGGTCGTGAACACTGATGGAAGAATTTCTTGGTGGATGGTTTCTCTCCTCCTTATATGATCCACATGTCTCCATATGACTCAGTCTTCCACCTTCACGTGGGAAGACAGAGGTCCAGTAACTCCACTTATTTCTCCTGATAACCACTTTGGTCCTTCTCCAAATTTCTTCACATATACTATCTGTCCCATGGTAAATGTCCTGTCATGGCAATGCCAGTCATGCCTAGTTTTCTGACTTATTTGACTCCTTTCCACCTTCCCTCCTAAATTTGGCATTATTAAGCTCAATCTTGTCCTGAGATGACGTTTCATCAATAATTCTGCAGGTGTAACACCTGTTGTTGTACGAGGGGTGGTCCTACAATGGAAGAGAAAGCTTGCTAGCTTGGTTGCTATGGAATCTCCAGTTAATTTCTTCATGCCAGACTTGAATGTTTGAACCGCTCTTTCAGCCAGTTCATTTGAGGAAGGATGGTATGGTGAAGTTTTCACATGAGTGATCCCATCGAAGCTGATAAACAGTTGAAACTCAGCACTTGTAAATGCCATGCCTTTATCAGATACCACCACTTCTGATATGAATGGCAAAGCTTTGACGTAGCTTCTCAGTTGTTGCAGAAGACATTGATGACTTCACCTCATATATGTTCATCCATTTTGAGTGGGCATCAACAATAAGCAGAAACATTGTTCCCATGAAAGATCCCACATAGTCAATGTGTAATCATACCCATGGCCTTCATGGCCACTCCCTAGGGCATAAAGGAGCTGTTGAAGATAACTTTTGCACTTGCTGACACTGCATACAATTCTTCACTAAGCTCTCTATTTCTCCATCCATCCCAGGCCCCCATAGATAGTCATGGTCTTCATTCGGGAAATTCCTGGATGTGCACTATCTAGTCTAATTAACAATGGCTTTCTTCCTTTTGGAGGAACAATCACTCGTGCTCCCTACAGTAAGATACCATTCTGGCTGGTTATTTCAGGCCTTCTGTTAAAAAACAGTTTCATTTCATCAGATACCAGCTCTTGTGACCAACCATGAAGAACTTGTTCTTGGATAAGATTTGGTTTCGACTTGTCCATTCTTTGATCTGTCTAGCATATACTGGTAATGAATCTAAGAAGTTCAACAATAAAACAAGTTCTTGAGGGACTGGGACATCTTCATCTTTTTCTTGTAAGGGCAAATGACTAAGTGCATCAGCGTTTGCAATTTGACTTCCAAGCCTGTGGATGAAAGTATATTCATACACTGCCAGGATCAACACTCATCTTTGTATTCTTGCTGAGACAATGGGTGGTATAGCCTTGTCCTCGCTGGACAACCCTAGCAATGGCTTATGGTCTGAAACAACAGTAAAATGACAGCCGTGTACGTACTGGTGCAATTTCTTGACACCAAAGATAATTGACAGGCCTTCTTTTTCTGTCTGTGAGTATCCCTTTTCCGCTGTGTTGAGCATTCTTGATACATAACCTTTAGGCCTTTCCGTGCCATCATCCATTCGATGGGAGAGCACTTCTCCCACTCCATAGGGAGATGCGTCACATGTCAACACCAATTCTTTCCTCTGGTCGTAATGTACTCATAGATTGGATGAGTGCAACATTTAAAAAAAAATCTTTATAAAAACTCCTTTCTGTGATGTTTGCCAAGAACAACTTTGGTTTTTCTTGAGCAGGTAATACAGGGGGGCCAGTTCTGTAGACAAATTGGGTAAGAACCGCCCATAATATTTGATCATCCCTAAGAATGATTTGAGCTCGAAGGTGTTCTTTGGCACAGGTGCCTTTCTTATGGCTCTCACTTTATCCTCAACCAGATGGAGGCCCTGTGAATCTACCCAGTGACTCAAATAGATTACCTCTTTTGCTTGGTACGTGCACTTTTCTTTTTTTAAATGCACTCCAACTTTCAAGAAACATTTTAAGATTTCTTCTAAGTTTACCAAATGTTCCTTTTCAGTGAGTCCAGTCACCACAATATCATCTAAATAAACTACAATGTGGGGCAGTCCCTGCAATAAACTTTCCATTGATCTCTGGAATATGGCACAAACTGAGACGACGCCGAAAGGCAAATGGGTATATCGGTACAACACTTTGTGTGTATTAATTGTAACAAATTCCCAGGAGACCATCTCTAACTATAATTGTGGATAAGCATGATTCATCAAGCTTCGTGTAGGCTGTTCCACCTGCCAGCTTAGCATAAAGGTCTTCGATTTTTGGTATGGGGTATCTGTCCATTTTAGCTATTTTATTAACTGTCAATGTGTAGTCTCCACAAATTTGAATGCTTTGGTCAGGTTTAAGAACAGGACGATTGGTTCTACCCATTCTGAGAACTGCATGGGTTGGATAACTCCCAGAATCTCTAATCTGTCCGGTTCGGTATCGACCTTTTCCTGCATTGCATAAGGTACTGGTCTTGCCTTTATGAATCGGGGGGTTGTCTCTGGGTCCACATGAATTTTGCTTGCAGCCCCTGGATCTTCCCAAGTTCATCCTTGACGACTGAGGCGTATTTTTGTAGTAGCCCTGGTAACCCACTTGCTCTCATCTGGAAAATTTCAGCCCATTCTAACTTAATCTCCTTTAGCCAGTTTCATCCAAGGAGGATTGGCCCTTCGCCTGCTACCACCATCAAGGATAGTTTTACCGATTGGCTTCCATAATGAACGATAGCTCTGCTTATGCCTCTGACTTGAATGTCTTCTCCCATGTAAGTTTTCAGTTTGGCATATGTTTCTTCCAAATTTATGTTCCCCATAATTCAGATATTTGAAGGCGTGTTCACCAATTACTGTAGTGAAAGCCCCAGTGTCCACTTCCATTCTAATAGGTCTGTCATTTACCTTCACTGTTACATCTATTGGTTCTGTTTTCTCAGCCTTGAAGTTATACAATAAATAAATATCTGAATCTGTTATTTCAGGGTCCTCTACATTGTAGATCTCACAGGGCTTTTTCTTTTGTTTGAAAGTCTGCCTGATTCTTTCCTTGCACTATCTCATTAGGTGTCCGTGTCGATGACAATAAAAACATTCGATTTTTTTAAACTGTCAATCGTTATAAGGTTATCTGTTTCCACCTCTGTTGCCATTATTCCACGTCACTCCTTTTTATTTGTCTGCTAGCAGTGGCTGCTTCCTGCTTCTCATCAGAGCCTTGCATCTTTGCACCCTTTTTGGCTGGGGCTTCCTGCCCAACATGGAGGACGGCGCCATTTTGCACGGCCTGTATGGCTTTCAAATCCCTTACTGTGCTTTCCATGGCCAGTGCTATCTCTAGCACCTTCTTAAAATCCAAATTTGTTTCAGACAGCAATCTTTTCTGAATTGTATCCTCATTTACATCACACACTAAACGATCTCTGAGCATGTCATTTAAAGATGTACCAAACTCACAGTGTTCTGTTAACTGTTTCAAACTTGCCACATAACAAGCAACTGTCTCCCCCGGGACTCTATTTCTTGCGTTAAACTTGAACTGTTGAAGCATTACCGAGGGCTTTAGCTGGTAATGACCTTTTACGAGGCCCACCAGTTCCTCAAAACTTTTTGAATCAGGGGCAATGGGTGCTGTCTGATTTTGAATTAATCCATAGGTTTTACTCCCACATGTGGATAAGAGGATTGCTCATCTCTTATCTTCCCCGCAATGTTGTTCGCTTGGAAAAGGAACACGAGGCGTTCAATATAATGAGACCAATCGTCCGTGGCTGGATCAAAAGGATCAATTCTTCTGAATTGAGGCATTCTGTGAGGGAAATGCTTTGATGATTAGGATGGAAATTCTACTTACAATTACCGTGCGAGGTACAGCCAGATTTCATTTTTCTTGATTTCTTTCGTTAACTTGTTTTATTCTCAAAACCAGTTTATTGTATCTTCGCTGTTTCCCTTGCTTTTTCTTGCTTTTTCCTCATTACCAGTTTGTTGGATCCTAGTCGTCAGTTTGTTGGGACTTATGGATCCGGGATGCATGCTTGTTTTGGGATGGCCAAGTTGGTACAATAGACAAAGTAGGTCAGTCGACACTTCTTAAGTGGAACAATTCTGTTTAGTTACAAAGGTATTCATCAGCTACACTTGTGTGCTTTCAGCTCAAGCCCTGTCTCCAAACTACAAATTCTAACTATAGACTACTGACTACTGAGGTAGCCCACACTACTCTCCTATTGGGCACTAAGATCATGTGATCTTCCATTATAACATCCTTCTTCAAGTTATATTACACATCAGATTACCAGATTATCAGAGGAGGTTCAATAGTGTGGTTGGAGAGGGTTTGAACTAAATTGGCAAGGGGGTGGGCACCACCATATAGAAGTAGAAAAGAGGAATAAATTGCATGAAGTGAGAGTGTTGGGCAGTAATAGAGAAGGGTGTAGTTCCATATTAGATAGGAGGGGATTAAGAAGGCATAAGAGGAATACAAAGACAAGTTTACAAAGTATGTATGTCAATGCACAAAGAGTGTTGAATAAAGTTGGTGAGTTACAAACACAAATAGCAGTGTGGGAATATGGTGTAGTGGCTATAATGGAAATGTGGTTTAAAAATAGTGAGGACTGGGTGCTTAATATTGAAGGACATAAAGTATTCTGAAAAGATAGGGAAGGAAAAAAGGGAGGTGGGGTGGCAGTACTGTTTAGAGGGGTCATTGTAGCTTTGGAAAGAGATGTTGTCTTTGAGGGGCAAGGACAGAATCAAAATGGTTAAAGTTAAGAGGCAAAAAGGGTATGATCATGCTCATGGGGGTATTCTATAGGCCTCCAAATCGTGAGAGAGAGAGAGAGAGAGAGAGGAGCAAATCTACAGGAAAACCACAGAGATGTGCAAGAACTACAGAGTGGAGATATTGGGAGACTTTAATTACCCAAATGTTGATTGGGATAATGTCACATTAAAGGTTATAAAGGGGGAGGAACTTATGAAATGTGCTCAGGAGAACATTCTTGACCAGTATGTTCTTGGTCCAACTAGGAAGGAGGCAATGCTGGATCTGGTGCTGGAGAATGAGGTGGGCCAGGTGGGCTAGGTATCTGTGGGGGATATTTGGGTAACAGTGATCATTGGATCATAAAGCTTAGACTAGTTACACAGAAAAGCCAGGAAGAATCTAAAGTAGAATGATTAAATTTGTTTTCTATGGGCTAAGAAGGGATCTCTGTTATCATGGTTTTATCTCAGAATTCATTAGCTTCTTACTCTAGAAATGCTCTTGCTGGTGACAATGGTCTTTTGTTGAAAACACATTTATTTACTCAATAACAATTTACCAAGGCATGACTGGAGCTACTCTCTAAGATGCTTCTCAGTCATCTTCCTTCAGTGAGTGACATCACGTGACATAACACCTTACACACATGCACAGTAGCTTTCATTAGAGTTAACCCTCACTTGATATCTCTCCTGAGTCTTTATCCCCAAACTATTATACACACATTCCCCTACACCTACCTCCAAAGTCTCTTTTCTTAAAGGGAACGTCTCTTTGGTGGTTTCACTAGTCTTCCTAAATGGGTGTGATGCTCCTTTTGAGATAGATGGGAATCCTGTTGCTCTGAGGTTAGTTCATGGGGGCTCCTTCTGGCTTCCCTCATTTGTGGTTAAGTAGGTACGACGGACTCTTGAGGTTCAGGGTACTCCACCCATGCTATTAATAATGTTCCGTCCATTTATATTAAGGCAGATTTCTTCCTTCAAATGATGCCTGACTGTGTTTTGACTAGATATGATCTCAGTTGTTCTAACTTCTCAATTACCATTCCTGAAAGGTTCTGGTCTCTGATACATATCTTCTCTCCCCTCCCAAGAATTGGAAGGTCTTGAGCCCAAGCCTCTGGTCAAATGTACAAGCTTGATTCTCTTAGTAGGCTCCTTCCTTCTTCCTAGTTCGATGATGGCCATTCACCGTGATATTTGGTAGTAAGTTGTGGGGCAGGAAAGAAGTTGGGTCTTGCTGCCCTATCGGAAGCTAACCCATTATGTAATGATGTCAAATGATAACTAAGCAGAACGAGCTCAAAGTTGCCATTCTTCTTCAAGAGGTCTTTGACACTGCATACTCCTCGATCAGTTTCTCTGTTAGATTGTGGGCAATTTGGGGAGCTTGTGGCATGTACAAATCCATATGACTTTGTGAAGGATTGAAAGCACTCATTGGAGAATTGTGGTCCGTTATCAAAGATGACAACATCAGGATTGCCATGAGTGGAGAATATTTTCTTCAAGGAGGTAATAACAGCTTCAGAAGTGACTCCATGCAGCTTTTTCAGCTCTATCCAACGTAAATAATAGTCTACTGCTATAAGAAATATTTCCTCTTTATAGTCAAACACATCCATGCCAAGTCGTTCCCAAGGCCTTGATGGGAAGGAGGAGAGCAGAAATTCCACTTTCTACTCCTGCTTGTGGATGATGCAGCTGGAGACCATCTTTTCAATGGAGTGTGAAATCCCTGGTCGCCATATAGGCTGCTTTGCTCTGGCTTGACACTTAGTTATGCCCCAAGATGCCCTTGGTGGATCTTCTGGAGGACTTCCAGGTGGAGAGCTCATGGTACCACCACTCTTGCTTCATATACCCAGAGGTCATCTACGATGCTGAAGTGGCAACTCTGTTCAAAATATTTCCTCAAGGCAAGGTTGCTTGGGATGTACTGTGGCCATCTGTCCAGGCAGTGTATGTGAATCTAGATGCACTCTTCTTCTTGTCTTTGGGCTGTATGAAATTCGCGCAACTTCTGGTGTGGTAGTCAAGGCTGTAAAGACTTCAACTTCCGCTATGAGGGTTTTGTCTTCCTGTACTGGGTAAGTGATGGGTATCCTGGATGGTGTATCAGCCGTGGTCTGATATTTATCCTATATGCACTCCATAGTAGCATTGTATTGCATGAGTCAAAGTTGGAATTGTTGAATTCTGGGTGGCATTTTAGTAATTTCTTTTGTGTTAAACAACATTACTAATGGTTTGTGATCAGACTCAATCTTAAAGTGCAGACCTAGTACATAATCAGACAGTTTTTCACATGCCCATGTCACTGCGAGGACTTCCATTTCAATCACATTTGCGGCTAATGACCTTGATGCATAGAAAACAGGTCTTTTTTTGTCATCTGTTTGGTACAGGAATAGCACTGCTCCAAGTTCCATTGCAGATGCATCTGCTGCCACTATCATGGGAAATTCTGGGCCATAGTGGGCGAGGACTTCTGAGGATGTTAGCATCATTTTGATTTGTTTGAATGACTACTGCTGATGCTCAGTCCAGCATCATGCCTGGTCCTGTGTAAAAGATGTCTCAGGGGTTCATTCATCTGGGCTATGTGAGGCAGGAATTTGCCTCGTTGGTTGACCATGCTCATAAACCTTTCTAGCTCTGTTACATTTCTAGGTGATGGGAATTCCTTTATTGTCTTTTTTTTTTGTGGGTCTGTGGTAATCCCACTTCCTTGTATAATGTGTCCTAGGAACTTTATCATGGGCTTAGAAAACTCACATTTGTCATTGACCATCAAGCCACCTCTTGCAGAGCGAGTAAGACTTCCCTGACCTGTTTGTCATACTTCTGTTTTGTTGACCAATGGATCAAGATGTCATCCATGTGGCATAAAATGCCACCAATGCCTTGCAGTATATTGGACATTGTCTTTTGGAATATTTCAGGGGCTGAAATGATGCCAAATGATTAAAACAGTATCGTCCAAAGGGCATAAAGAAAGCAGTTAAGAGTTTATCTCTTACTGGTCCAATGGCAATAGCCAAAACCCGCTGTTGGTGTCAAGTTTGATGAAGATGGTGTTTTTTGCAAGGTTGGCCAAGTTGTCATCTACCAGTGCCATTGGATGGATTTCTCTTTCAACTGCTTTTTTGAGGTGTGTTAGATCAATGCATATATGAAAGGAGAGATTAGGCTTTGGGACTGGTACCATACCAGAGCATCACCTGATTGGTTTTGTGAATGGCGAAATGACTCTTTTTTGCAGCATAGGCTTAATCTCACTCCTGACTCTTTTCAGAAGTGGGTGTGGGACCTTCCTTGGCATGAGTAGACATGCTCACTAGCTATCATTAGTGTTAACCCTTTACAGCATGTAGTCAGGGTAAAATGGAGTCAAAGACAAAAACTGTAATGGAACAACGGATGATCTTTAAGGAGATTTCTTGGGTACAGGCTAAGTGTACAGGGTGAAAGATAGGGGAACCAAAGTCAGGGCTACTTGGATGACAAGGGAAATAGAGAATATGATGAAACAAAAAAAGAAGCATGCTGCATGACCTGTGAATTCTTCAAGCAAGAACCAGGTCAAATACAATGGATTGGAGGGGAAGTGAAAAGGAAAATAAGATTGGCAAAGAGAGAATATATGAATGGAATAGGTGTCAACATAAAATGGAATCCAAAAACCTTCAACCTGCATGTAAATAATAAGCAGGTTGTAAGAGGTGAAGTATGTCCTATTGGGGATAAAAAAGGTGATATATGCAGGGGAAGGCTAGAATACTTAATGGCATGAATTTTTCCCTCGTCGGGCGTGCGCGATCGGTGGGCCCGGAAGCGGACCTGAATGCGCTGCCACCTGTGACCGGCCCCCGACTGCGATCTTATGCTGGCTAGCCAATTAACAGCCAGCCAGCGGGAAACGGGCCCGGAGAAAGGCTCAGCACTGCCGTTGGGGGTGGGAAGAGGGCAGGCGCTGACGTCACCATGGGTGCTGGTCAGCGCTTCTAGTGAGCTCCCTGAAGGCAGACAGATGCCTCAGAGAGAGCTGCAGATCTCCAACTAATAAAATGCTGCAAAATATGTCCATGCAGCACAACCAAGCACCTGATGGATGGGGTGAAAACTGAGAAGCAGGATGTACTGGAAAGGCTGGCTATATTTAGAGTGAATAAGTCACCTGGTCTGGATGGCTTGCACCCCTTGTTGCGAAAGGAAGTTGGGGTGGGGGGGATGGCCAGATAGCAAAACTGTTTGCCAGAATCTTCAAATCTTCCCTAGACACAAGTGAGGTACCAGAAGATTGGAGAATGGCAAATGTGACACATTTACTCAAGAAAGGGTATAAGGGCAGTAAGGTATACTTTGTGCTATCCGGCACTCTACCAACCGGAATTCTCCATGAACCAGAATTTCTGATATTCCCCTAATACGAATTGTCACTTTACCAACTAAAAGCAATTACAAAGTTATCCAGTACCTGTACCTGTATACTGTATAATTTCATACTTTAATTTATGTCTTAATGCACTGTTGGAGATTTAGAAGTAAAAATAATACTGCTGTTTACTTCCTGAGTGCTTGCATATTAGTTCATACGACAAGTATTGTACTGTATTCTACTGATAAATGGAACTCTCCATTAATTGGCATTATTGATTAACCAGCACCACCCATTCCTTTCGCGTACCGGATGACAAAGATTTTACTGCACTAGTGAATACAGGCCAGTAAGTTTAACATCAGCGGTAGGTAAGGTTTTAGAGACAATAATTAGGGGGAAAAAATCAACAAGCACTCAGAGAGATTTAAGTTAATAAAGGATAGCCAGCATGGATTTGTAAAAGACAGATCACACTTGATGAATCTAATTGAATGTTTTGATGAAATAACAGAGAAAGTTGATGAACGGAATGCCAGGGATGTTGTCAGTATAGCTATTAAGAAAGAGTTCAACAAAATACCACATAAAAAGCTGTAACAAAATTGTAGCTGATGGCATAGAAGGGTCAAGGTCAGCTTGGATAAAAAATTGGCTTAAGGACGGAAAACAGCGAGTTGCGCTAAATAGTTATTTTTTAGGCAGGAGGGTGGTAGACAGTGGCATTGCCCAAGGGTCAGCGCTAGCACCACTGCTTTTTTGATGCATATAAATGACTTGGATATTGGAATATAGAGTAAAATTTCAAAATTTTGCAATGGTACCAAATTTCGAGGACTGACATACAGTGAGGATGATACAAATCAACCACAACAGGACATGGATAAGCTGGTAGAATGGGCAGACAAGTGGCAGATGCAATTTAATACAGAGAAGTGTGAGATGATGCATTTTGAGAAGGAATAGGGAGAGACAATATAGATTCAGTGACACTGTTCTAAAGTGTGTGAAGGGACTGAGGAACCTGGGGATACAATGTGCATAGATCTTTGAATATGGCAGGATAAAGGGCTGAATATTATGGGGGTGTGGCTGGCACACCCCCCCTCCTCCCACCCCCACCAGAAGCAAAGTCAGTGTGGAGCCGACATGCTGCACACTGATCTACACCACAACCATAAAGTCCTGCCCTCTGGAGCTGTCAGCCAAGTCCTAGCAGCGCCAGGAGCATGTCAGTGGCATGCAGGAGAAGAAGGAAGAAGGCCCATGGATCTCCAGAGCAGGTAAGCCCAGGGTCTTGGGCAGTGAGTGTTTGGTTAGGGCAGGGTGGTGGGGGGAGAGTCTGGTTTTAAGTCTGCAGGAAAGAAGGGGGAGGGGGTTCCATATTAGAGGGTGTGCCATATGCCTGACAAAGGGAAGCCCCTGAGGAGCGAAACCCCCTTCCTTCTCACCCTTTGATGAACCTTTTTTTAAAAAAGGGCTCCCACCCAACTGCCCACACCAAATGTTTTATGGTGTGGGCAGTGTATTATCAGAGTTAACTGGCTTTGAAAGCAAGCCTAATTGCTCCTTGATTGCTTCTTTGAATATTGTGGGCGGAATGCTGATTTTGGCACCTGCCCACCTCCCCCGTATTATGGGAATGAGCTCGGAGTTGGGTGGGAAGGTGGTGGGTTGGGCATATGCCCTATTTTATGTGGGCCACCCACCCAAACCACACCTGGCAGGAGTATGTAAAAGCCAACATTGAGAAAGTGGTTAGTAAAGCATATGGGATCCCGGGTTTCATAAATGGAAGTATTGGATTTAAATAGCAGGAAAGTTAAGCTGAAAATTATAAATAAGCTTGGATGGTGATTTTCAGTAAGACTTGACTATTTTCGAACTAAACTTACTGAAATTAGCTAATAAGGGCCAAGGAAGTCATCTTAAATATAATATGTGGCTTCCTAATAGCAGCAATCCCATATTTGGTTATAGTGACAATAAATTAGACCAGCTAGCAACAGATGATTTAAAAAAACATATGAGCCTCAATTCATTATAATTGAAAATATAAATAATCAGTAATTATTGTAAAAGGCCTTGTTATGTTCTTAATAGAAAATATGCTTGGTTCTTGTTACTCATTTTAAAATACATAACACGGCAAATCTGCAAGAAGACTGCTTGTGTAAAATAATGTGCACAGCAGATTAAAATAACTAGCAACTAGCTTTCTGTACCTTTGAACAGTCATTCAGAACTAAAGAATATATATTGAACAAAGACTGGTATCAAACAGCACAAGTCTCAGATAAAAGAAATGGGTGACCTTTAAGAAATGCACCTTGATTAAATTGTAAGATGAATCAATACACACGTATACAGACACACACATATACAGATACACACAAACATATACACACACATGTACACACACATGTACACACACAAGCACATATACAGACACATGCACACACACACACATTTACTGACACACACACATGCGCACACATATACAGACACACGCACACACAAACAGACACACACAGACACACACACATATACAGACACACACTTGCTTTACAGACATACACACACCATGTACACACACACACACACATGTGCAGACACACATATACAGACACACACACACATACACAGACACACAAACACACACATACACACAGACACATATTCTAACAGATTGGAATCTCTATTTTAGATTTAACATTTAAAAGCCTAAGAAAACTCCAAATGAATATACTGTCAGTATTAATTGTTTCAACTAAGGGAATATTTCTAAAATCCATTGATAGGTAGTAAAACACTTAGACTGCCAAGTTCTAGCTCAAGAAGAAATTTATTGTTCATAATCTGATCAAGATTAGTGGATAAGGAACCATTGTCTTCCATAAACTGTCCTCTTGACCCAAGGTGTTATCTTTAAATTATACAATTAAAACCAATTAAATTACCTTAATGATGGATCAGACCAATCAATGAGTTAAAATTACCTGGCCTGACATGGCATGATGTCCATTGAAGAAGATAAAAACAGGCTTTAGGGAAGCTCCCTTTGCTAGCCGCGTTCTAATTGAAGAATAGCTGTTCGGTCAAAGAAGAAGGTTTTGTTTTTGGGGCCTGATCACCCACCAGAAGTCATAAAGTCTGTTGGATTGATAAATATACTTTGTATTTTGGGTTATTTACTTCTATTACAGAAATAGGATATTGAATGATTTTAATTAGACACATGCTCCGTGTATTAAAACTAAGAGGGTTTATTTGTATGAATGCATGGTTTTTAAATATTTGCACTGAACTAATTCTATATTATAACCCTATATTGATCTATATTTCACTTTGAATCAAATTCTTTGGCCGGGATTTTCTGGCCCCATTGCAGGCAGGACCCGCCGTGGGCGAGGCGGTGCCCCGGCCAGAAGTCCATTGACTTGTGGTGGGCGGGAGCGGAAAATCCCGCAGTTTGAGTTTGCTATCTGAAGGGTCTTGTCTTACCCTGTAGGTTTAAGTATTGTTCATAACTCCAAGAGTTAAAATAAATCACTGGGTAGATTTGGTTAATTAGGCTCTATATTTTCATATACCATCCAAATTTCTAATTACATTCTTACAACATGAATAAAGCTTTATTTAGGGCACAGCTAGAATATTGCATCATCCGGTTCTGGTCAGCACACTTTAGGAAGGATGTGACGGTTCTTGAAAGGGTGCAAAGGAGATTTACCAGAATGGTTCAGGGATAGAGGGTTTTAGCTACAAGGTTAGGTTGGAAAAGCTTCTCCTTAGAGCAAAGGAGATTGAGGGGAGGTTTGATAAAGGTGTACATGATTATGATGTGTTTGATGAGGTAGAAAAGAGAAAGCTGTTTCCATTAGCTTATGGTACAAGGATTAGGGAACACAGATATAAGATTTTGGGCAAGGGATGCAGGGGAATGTGAAGAAGAACTTTTTTATGCAGCAAGTGGTAATGACTTGGAATTCACTGCTCATAAAGGTGGTAGAAGCAGAGATGATCAATGAATTCAAAAGGAAATTGGATAGGCACTTGAAGGAAATACATTTGCAGGCCTATAGGGATAGAGCTGGAGAACTGAATTACTCCACAGAGAGCTGGCATAGACTCGATGGGCTGAATGACTCCTTCTATCCATAAATTTCTCAATGATTCTCTATGAGATACTAGGGCAGGTGACCAAAAGCTTGGTCAAAGAGGGGAATCTCAAATGAGGTAAGACAAAAAGGTGGAAAGGTTTAGGGAGGGAATTACAGAGCTTAAGGTCTTGGCAGTTGTAGTTACAGCACCAAAATTGGAGTGATTAAAATTGGGGATGCTCAGAATTGAAGGAGTGCAGGTATTTCTGAGAGTTGCTGGGGCTAGAGGAGATTGTAGGGATAAAGGGATGTTTTATCTCCTTTTCTTTTTCACCATTCTCTTTTCTTTCCTATTCTTCTCCCTTCCCATTTTTTCTCAAGTTTTATTATTTAAAATTTAATTTTATATGTATCTCACTATGCCTTAAGTAACCTCTCAATTCCTAACTGAAAATTGGCATCAAACAACATTTCTTCACCAATCTAAATTTCAGAGTGACCTCAGCCTGACGTCGTTGCATCTATGGATTACCACTTTAATTTGTATTAAGTAAAGCATTTAACCTATGCTGATGAGCTTTTCCACAAACTGCACTGTAAGTAATAAGTGTAAAATGGCACCCAGACAAGGTGCACAGTAACACTTACGTTTGCCAGGTTGAATTGAAGAATATTTATAAAAACAATATCACAGATGTTGCCTTTCCATCTTCCCTGTCACAATGTCAAGTGTGCTGGGGGTGGTGGGGGGGGGGGGGAATGCTAACCCTACATAGTAATAACTGGATATTACAAATGACCAATGGGGTATAACATTGTAAAACAGGAATGTAAGGGAATGGAAATCACGTAGGGTCAGATGATCAGCCGTGGGGCAGGATTTTGCCCTCGTCGGGCGGGCGTGGCAGGCAGGCCCGGGAGCGGCTGGGAAACCAACCGCTGCCCGCGATCGGGCCCCGACTGCAACTTCACACCGGCTGACCAATTAACGGCAAGCCAGTGTGAAACATGCGCTACAGAGCTGCCAGGGTGAGGGGCAGGAGGAGCGCGGGCACTGATCTTTGCACATGAGTGGGGTGGGGGGGTGGGGGGGGTGGGGGGTGGTGCGTGCAATAAAAGCTCCTTGAGGCAGCAAAGATTTTTATCAATAAAAATAGAGTTTTAAAATAATGAAAGCATGTCCCCCTCATGTGACTCTCATGTGACTCTGTCACTCAACCGAGGTCACGTTAAATATGAGTGTAAAGTTTTTTCTTTAATCACTGGCCAAAACCGCATCCCACCCGTGAATGAGGTTTCATCTAAAATGCAAAGGCCGCTTGGCCTTTTCGCCCACCCACCAACCGAACGGTTGGACGGGCAGCAAAAAATTCCAGTTATTTAGTTGATTAAGTGCCTTGATAGGCAGCTTAATTGTGAGCAGGCGTGCTGCCGACCCCCATGTGCGCCCACTGACCAAAATATCACACAAGGGCATGATGACATCAGGATGCTCGGCCGACGTCATCGCGCGTCATTTCACGCTCGAGCGCGTTGGGCGCACGCCTGCATGCCAAGCAAAAAATTCTGGCCTTGGTCTCGTTGAATGGTGGAATAGGCTTAGTGGGTGTAGAGCGTGTTCCTGCTCTTATTGCTTAGGCTCTTATAAGCATTGTACACTGTTAAAATGATTTGGAATATTTCTGTGCCTGATTGTGACAGGATGACATGCTCCAGTTGATACCCACGTGTCAGACTTCAGAAATCCACCTGCTATTGTGCAGGATGCTGCCTTTCAGTCAGTCAAAATCTGTCTTGAGGAGAAATTCAAACCATGATCTAGAGGCAAAATAGCAGAGGGTAAGGTACAATGTAGATTCATCCTAAAACTCCTTTCAATTCCGCCTTTCACACTACTTGTTAATGTTAGTACTTCATAGCTAAGGCCAGAATTCTCACCTGTGAGCTGATGAGGAGAGTCAGGAGAATTCCTGGCTGCTTGAACATGACGTTTAAAAATGGCTGTCCAGACATCAGATTTTCAGGCCGGGGGAGAGAGAGAGGGTGGGTGGGCAACTTATATCAGGAGTTGGGGCAGGCAAACCCAGAAGTAGTGAGGAGGATGCTGGGTCCAGAGGAGGGTTGGGCAGAAGGCCTGCTTGGGACTCCAGCTTTATGCATATAAATTGAAAAAAGGAATAAATCATAAAACATCTCTTCATTCCCTCACCCCTTACATCCTCACGCACCCCACACACTCCCCATGCCCTATCCATGCCACCCCTTGTTCTGTACCCATCCCCATAACCCCTCATACCCCATGCCAACCTATGCCCCTGTACCCACCTCCATGCCAACTTATGCCCTTGTATTCACCCCCCCAAGTCCCTTCATAGCTCCTATGCCAACTCATGCCAACCAATGCTCCCTACTCAGCACCCTTTGCCCTTACACTGATCATGCCAACTCACCCAGTATTCACCATGGACAGACCTCAGGACACATACAAAGATGAGACAAAAAAAGCATTATAACAACAAGCATTTCATTCAAATGCATAATCCCTTATAACAACAGACATTGGAATTCATAGTACCACTCCAAAGTGTCTAGCTGTCAATCAAACTATGAAATGGCAGGCACCCTACTTTGATAATGGATGGTTGTGAAATCAGTCATGTAGCACTAATGTAGTAATGGAAGCCCTGGGGCTTATGTTAGCAAACAGAGTGAAATAATGAGGGATGATTTTGTTTTTTTTAAGCGATCCAGGTTTTTTCCCAAAGATATAAAGGGCAGGACTTATAAATAGCTTGTCAGCTCCCTTTGACAGGTGCTTTTTACAGTTCCTCTTGACACTTTTGATAAGCCAGGTCCTCTTGACACATCTCTTGACACTTTTGACAGTTGATTTTGACAGGTCTGTTGACAGTTCCAATGAGCTTGACAGTTAATGAGTTTATGCACATTTTATGTGCATTCATGTCTGCTTTTAATAATTCTAAAGGACGCCTGATTTCCCCTGAAAGGTCACCTAATCTCCTCCAATGGGCACCTTACCTCCCCGAAAGGGTACCTTAGCTCCTTCGGGTGTCCCGGGACCAAATGCAAAAGGGTACCTAATCTCTCCAAAGGGGTACACCAGCTATTCGAAGTTCAGACTTGCTATTACCAAATCTGCCCACTTTGGGTTTCACGCTCCTGGGTTACCGAAATCCAATTTCGGTGGAGCCAGCTGCTGATTTAAAAGGCCAGCTGCCTCTGTGAACCACACATGTGCAAAATGCGAACCACCCCCATGAAAATGGGAAGGGAAGTTCACTGTTTGGGCGCGGTACTTATGATTTCTGGGCACTTCTGCTGTTTTTGCCATAACAGAGAGGCTCTCCATTATGGAGAAAATCCGGGCAATGATGTTCAAAAGGGAATTAGATCAGTGACTGCAGGAAAAAAATTAAGGGGTGTGGGGAGTGGAATTAGCTAAATTGCTCTTCCAGTGAGACAGCATGTGCTTAATGAGCTGAATGGTCTCTGTCTGTGCTATCCCCGTTCTATTATTCTTTGGGCTGAATTTTATGGGCCATCAGTGGGTGGACCTGTAAATTATGACGTATGCCATTGGCGGCATACCTGCTGCTGGTACAGCCACCTCACCCCCTTCATAGTTTTACAGGCTGCTGGGGTAGTGTTGGTGGACTGCCCACTTATGGCCCATTTGAGGCCTTTAAATGGACAATTAATTCTAAAGTAAGGTTTTCATTCCAACGCAACTCCGATACAACAGGTAGGGGGAGAGGCCAATGCCCAATGTGTAACCCGGGAGGTTTAACGCTGTGGGTTGCTAGTCAGTGAAAGGGAGGTGCCTTCCTCCCTTGCCCCCTGTGTCCATTGGAGCCCTCTCTCCCACAGATTTGCATCCCCATGTCCAACCCCACCCCACCCCTCCATCCCAACCAACATTTCCCCCAACAACCCCTCACTGGGGCCTGTCAGCCTGGCCACAGTGAGGGATTGGACTTATCTGAATGGCCTGGTCCATCACTGCAGGGCATATTGTTCGCTTACCTGCAGCACCAGCAGTGGGCACAGTTCCTGCAGCACCAGCAGTGGACATGGTTCCTGCAGCACCAGCAGTGGGCACCGTTCCTGCGGCACCAGCAGTGGGCACCGTTCCTGCAGCACCAGCAGTGGGCACTGTTCCTGCAGCACCAGCAGAGGGCACGGTTCCTGCAGCACCAGCAGTGGGCACCGTTCCTGCAGCACCAGCAGAGGGCACCGTTCCTGCGGCACCAGAAGTGGGCACTGTTCCTGCAGCACCAGCAGTGGACATGGCTCCTGCGGCACCAGCAGAGGGCACCATTCCTGCGGCACCAGAAGTGGGCACTGTTCCTGCAGCACCAGCAGTGGGCACCGTTCCTGCGGCACCAGCAGAGGGCACCGTTCCTGTGGCACCAGCAGTGGGCACCGTTCCTGCGGCACCAGCAGTGGGCACTGTTCCTGCAGCACCAGCAGAGGGCACAGTTCCTGCAGCACCAGCAGAGGGCATTGTTCTTGCAGCACCAGTAGTGGGCACTGTTCCTGCAGCACCAGCAGTGGACATGGTTCCTGCAGCACCAGCAGTGGGCACCGTTCCTGCAGCACCAGCAGAGGGCACAGTTCCTGCAGCAACAGCAGTGGGCACCGTTCCTGCGGCACCAGCAGAGGGCATGGTTCCTGCAGCACCAGCAAAAGGCACTGTTCCTGCAGCACCAGCAGTGGGCACCATCCCTGCAGCACCAGCAGAGGGCACAGTTCCTGCAGCACCAGCAGTGGGCACCGTTCCTGCGGCACCAGCAGTGGGCACCGTTCCTGCGGCACCAGCAGTGGGCACAGTTCCTGCAGCACCAGCAGTGGGCATGGTTCCTGCAGCACTAGCAGTGGGCACAGCTCCTGCAGCACCAGCAGTGGGCACCGTCCCTGCAGCACCAGCAGTGGGCACAGCTCCTGCAGCACCAGCAGTGGGCACAGCTCCTGCAGCACCAGCAGTGGGCACTGTTCCTGCGGCACCAGCAGAGGGCACGGTTCCTGCAGCACCAGCAGTGGGCACCGTTCCTGCGGCACCAGCAGAGGGCACGGTTCCTGCAGCACCAGCAGTGGGCACTGTTCCTGCGGCACCAACAGTGGGCACAGCTCCTGCAGCACCAGCAGAGGGCACAGCTCCTGCAGCACCAGCAGTGGGCACAGCTCCTGCAGCACCAGCAGTGGGCACAGCTCCTGCAGCACCAGCAGTGGGCACAGCTCCTGCAGCACCAGCAGTGGGCACAGCTCCTGCAGCACCAGCAGTGGGCATGGTTCCTGCAGCACCAGCAGTGGGCACAGCTCCTGCAGCACCAGCAAAAGGCACTGTTCCTGCATCACCAGCAGTGGGCACAGCTCCTGCAGCACCAGCAGAGGGCACAGTTCCTGCAGCACCAGCAGAGGGCACAGTTCCTGCAGCACCAGCAGTGGGCACAGCTCCTGCAGCACCAGCAGAGGGCACAGTTCCTGCAGCACCAGCAGAGGACACCATCCCTGCAGCACCAGCAGAGGGCACCATCCCTGCAGCACCAGCAGTGGGCACAGTTCCTGCAGCACCAGCAATGGGCACCGTCCCTGCAGCACCAGCAGTGGGCATTGTTCCTGCAGCACCAGCAGAGGGCACAGTTCCTGCAGCACCAGCAGAGGGCATTGTTCTTGCAGCACCAGTAGTGGGCACTGTTCCTGCAGCACCAGCAGTGGACATGGTTCCTGCAGCACCAGCAGTGGGCACCGTTCCTGCAGCACCAGCAGAGGGCACAGTTCCTGCAGCAACAGCAGTGGGCACCGTTCCTGCGGCACCAGCAGAGGGCATGGTTCCTGCAGCACCAGCAGAGGGCACTGTTCCTGCAGCACCAGCAGTGGGCATTGTTCCTGCAGCACCAGCAGAGGGCACAGTTCCTGCAGCACCAGCAGTGGGCATTGTTCCTGCAGCACCAGCTGTGGGCACAGTTCCTGCAGCACCAACAGAGGGCATGGTTCCTGCAGCACCAGCAGTGGGCATAATCCCTGCAGCACCAGCAGTGGGCACAGTTACTGCAGCACCAGCAGTGGGCATTGTTCCTGCAGCACCAGCTGTGGGCACAGCTCCTGCAGCACCAGCAGTGGGCACAGCTCCTGCAGCACCAGCAGTGGGCATTGTTGCTGCAGCACCAGCAGTGGGCACAGTTCCTGCAGCACCATCAGAGGGCACCGTCCCTGCAGCACCAGCAGTGGGCACTGTTCCTGCGGCACCAGCAGAGGGCACTGTCCCTGCAGCACCAGCAGTGGGCACCATCCCTGCAGCACCAGCAGAGGGCACCGTCCCTGCAGCACCAGCAGAGGGCATTGTTCCTGCAGCACCAGCAGTGGGCACAGTTCCTGCAGCACCAGCAGTGGGCACAGTTCCTGCAGCACCAGCAGTGGGCACAGTTCCTGCAGCACCAGCAGTGGGCACCGTCCCTGCAGCACCAGCAGTGGGCACAGTTTCTGCAGCACCAGCAGAGGGCACCGTCCCTGCAGCACCAGCAGTGGGCACCGTCCCTGCAGCACCAGCAGTGGGCACAGTTCCTGCAGCACCAGCAGAGGGCACCGTCCCTGCAGCACCAGCAGTGGGCACAGTTCCTGCAGCACCAGCAGAGGGTACCGTCCCTGCAGCACTAGCAGTGGGCACTGTTCCTGCAGCACCAGCATTGGGCATAATCCCTGCAGCACCAGCAGTGGGCACAGTTCCTGCAGCACCAGCAGTGGGCACCATCCCTGCAGCACCAGCAGTGGGCACAGTTCCTGCAGCACCAGCTGTGGCACGGTTCCTGCTGCACCAGCAACGGGCACAGTTCCTGCAGCAACAGCAGAGGGCATTGTTCCTGCAGCACCAGCAGTGGGCACAGTTCCTGCAGCACCAGCAGAGGGCACTGTTCCTGCAGCACCAGCAGTGGGCACAGTTCCTGCAGCACCAGCAGAGGGCATTGTTCCGACATACTGAGACCAGTCATCTGAAATGGGGTCAAATGGATCAACATGCCCGAACTGCGGCATTGTGAATGACTGCAAGGGGACTGCGCTTCTGATGGGCTTCCCAGTTAATGACGAATTCAGGTGTTTGGCTTATCATGGCTTTCTTGTCTACTGTCGATCGATTTGTGTTTTTCCTTCCGCAGAGTTGCCCTCTTTCTGGGGTCTTCTATAATTTTCTATCCATAGCCATTTTCTTGCATGTACCCCTTTAAACGTATTGCTGCTTTAAGAGCAGTCACATTTTTTTCCAACTCCGTCCCTGCAGCTGTTGGCTTTTCTGTGCCGTGTTTCGCGGTCTTTTTGAGTTTTGGCGGGATCTCAGCGATCGTGATTCTGCAGGTTTTTTTTCCTCTCATTTTTCAAATTTAAAACCTCAGCACTGCTTCCTGCTCTGATTGCCGTCTATTTTACTACTAAGTACAGCTTCTCTTTCTAATGTTTTGCTCACCCGTCTTGCAGATTCGCACTCAGAGGTCTTGCAATTTTGCTATTTGCATCATCGTCACCAGTTTTATGTCTTGAGTCATGAGTTCACTAGTTGAGTAAACTCGAATTGCCTTCATATACACTAGTTAGTTGATACTATCAATAACGGAGAGAGACCGACATAAGAACAAACTTTGAATGTTTATTGCAACAGAAAGCAGAGCACTAAATCCTCCCACAACCATCTCCACCTTTAGACTTACAGTTAGCCTGTAGCCCGCTCTGTACATTGGTTGGTCAGTATTGTCATGTGGTTAGTCCACTTGCATTCTCTTAAAGGTACATGGTACTCCACTTTACCAAAATGATACTACTGTTAAAGTCTGATGCATGAGGAAATTACTATGGAGGCACAGGATAGATCTAATAGCTAAAGTGATTGATAAAAAGCCTTTCTCTTCTCTATCGCTGGCCCATTGCCTAAAATTTATCCAGATGTTAGGATCAATAGAAATATTCTAAAACGTGTGAATCTGGAATTACAATCAGAAGAATAATCTATGTACTGAAGCAAATGTGCTTTGCATAAGAAGGTAGGTAAGATTCAGAAATGTATCTGTAGTCTCATACTGCATTAGCTTTGTAATCTTTTCAAAGTGAAAACTAAAAGCTCCCAGGCAGTCTGTAACTTTTAATGTAAGAAAATGGGTCATTTTAAAATGAAAATGTAACCAGCATCCTCAGGATGCAGCTTTTCCTGGATGGAGAGCAAGGCTGACAGTATGTCGTAGCTCTGTATCACTTTAAACAGCATGTTTGGTATTCCTGTGCTCTCATTGATATTAATGATGTGTTAAGGTTATAGTTGTGCAGCAAGTGTAGTGTCACTTAACTTTTAATCAATTTACAGTCCAGATTGTTTTTTTTAATTACTATGGCCTTGAAATTACACTGTGCTTTATTGTGCGTGAACTGTTAATGTGTGCGTAGGAAATTCCTTCTTCTACTATTTTAATGGAGGCATTAACGCATTTAAGATAAATAGAGGTGTTAATCTATTTAAGATAAATGGGTTAGCAGCCCTGATAACAGAAGAGAAAGGAAATTCATATGAATATGCTAAGGATTTCCATGCTTGTATCCCACAGTGCAATTTCAAGGCCCATAAATTTTCTCTGTTGCTTAGGATAAGTTTCTATCAATCACTTTGTTATCCTGTATAACTTTTGCGTGTTGATATTTATTTCACATTTTATATCAAATTTACATATGAATTCTCATTAGTTTGATTCAACATTACAACTTAATGTGTATATGTGTAAAAAAAAAAATCATAAAAGCATATAAAAATAACATCTTTACAATCTCACTAGGTACAGCTCACAAAGGATATTTTCCTCATTATTTTTGGAGTTTACAGAATTATCTGATTAATTTTGACATATGGATTGTCTTCACTTTACAAATGTTATTCTTTTCCTCTGGCTACAACTCTGTAAAGTGCATTGGAATGTTTTGTTTGCCAAGGTTGTTGCTGCCAATTTATTTTTATAAGCACATTTTGTAAATATACTCTATATTTATGTAGATGCCACAGCATTGATATGATTCATGATATAAACACTTTGCACTCAACAATACATGGCTGAGCCATTGGTTTACTATGTGATGACTCTGTGGAGCAGACTGGCTTCGTTGAGAAACAGTTAAACTATTACAGAGACATTTTTAGTGCGTGCACATTCAACCAGATCTCTCATTGGAAAACTCCTGCCTCCCCGGACTGCCTGTCCTAAGAGCTCACTGGTCGGAGCCCCCACAGTACATCACATGACCCGTGATTGGCAGGAGGGTGTGACTATACATCCAGTTACCACATTTCCTCCCTCTTTAGCTTTTTACAATTATTCTTTACAGAAAAACGTTTAAACAATCCAACAAATAATCCAGCAAGCATATATACAATTTCGGATGATTATAAATCCAGCCTCTGAGGTGCTCTCCGTATATGGATTGAGTGGCATAGCTCCACCACTGGAAGTTCCTGAACAGGATCGACAGGATCTGGAGCTGCACTATGAGACACATCATCGGAACTGGGCAGTTCAGAATTTGGCAACTCCTCTGAAACATCTGGAATGTCTGTTCTAGGTCAATCACACATCTCAGAAGTCAACAGTTCAAGATTAATCACAGTTTGATCAGACAATTGTTGGAGTATCTCTCTGACACAGATGTGATCTACGTGCTTACGGGCGATTCTATCTCCTGCTTGTACTTGGAAAGATAATGGACCAGTCTCTGATACTAGGCTCTCCTGAATCCTAGACAATCCTTCCAGAACACATTCTGCCACATTTGGAGGAACGGAACTCTCAGTTGCTTTGGGGGACTTTGTCGGTTTGGTATTTCCTTTTTTTCATGGTGTCCATCGTGTTCTGCTAGATGTTGACGTCTCAAAAATGGAACCTTTATTTCCACTTGTTCCAGAATTTCAGCCATTTTATTTTTCAAAGACTCAGTGGTTCTCAGCATGTTTGAGGCATTCAGTGCTTTTTATTCTAGCTCCCTGAGCTTTAGTGTCAGGTTTACATTTTCCAATCTTATTTGTCTTTTCTTTCTCTGTCTGCAGCAGAGCTTGTCCTTGTCCTTCACTTTGGTTTCACAGTTGGCCATGTCTCTACGCTGTGAGTTCTTAGCTTGCTTCACTTCTATAATTGTGCTACTCGTGGCTTCATTATCCATTCGCATCATGGAAAGTTCCATGACTTTTCCTTTCAAGACCTCTTTTGTTTCATTCAGCTGGCTCTTCAGTTTTTCAGTCTCTTTCTTGTATCTCTTAACTTCCTCCTGGGCTAATGAACATTGCTGAGTCTTCTCTGCCAACTGTTTCTTCAGTTTGTTCAGAGTGGCATTAAATTAATCTTGCTTCTCATCATAATTCTCCAGAGGAACAAGCTTAGACCTGAGCGATCCTTGTAGCATGTTAAGGCCCTTCCATTTTCCTAACTCATCCCGAGAACCCATGTTGTATTACCTTAGAGGTTCTGGGATTCCGTCTGATTTTAGGTGAAATATCTCGAACCAGCTGAGTTTGATCTTCTGTAGCCAATCCTGACCTGAAAGACTGGGTCCCTCTCCTTTCACTATTATTACAGACAGTTGGGCTGTCTGTTGTTTGTAAGAGATTGGGACAGTGGTGATGCCCTTTACTTTAATAGATTCTCCCATGTAAGTTCTTAATTTAGCAGTTGTCCACTCCAAGTTTATTGACCGTCTTCCTTCAGTAAGGTACCTGAAAGCTCTCCTACCACCGTAGTTGCTACATCAGTATCCACTTCCATTGTCAGTGGCTTCTCATTCCCATGTACTGTCACTGTAATTGGCTCAGCTTTCACAGCAGTTACATTATATAAGCAGCAGCAGCTTCAGCTTTTGCTGTACCTGTTACTTCTATCATGTTTGTTTGCTGTTTCGCAGGCTGCTTCATCTTTGTTTGGCGTTGCCTAACTATGTGACCCTTCTTATGATAGTAATGGCATTCTGCCTCTTTGAATGTACAGGTATTTCCTCCGTGGTCACCCCCACATCGATAACAATTTTGCCTTGAAGTCGTTGATGAAGTGTTTCTGTTAGGCTTCTTAATGCTTCTCACAATGGCCATTGAATCATGGTTTAATTCTGCAGGTCTGGTTTTCACGCCACGCTCAGCGGCAGGTTCCCGCCCAACATAAAGCATGGCGCTAATATCCATGTGTTGTAAAGCCTGTGAGTCTCTCACAGCACTTTCCATGGCAAGGGAGATTTCTAGGGTGTGTTTAAAATCAATTTCAGCAAGAAATCGGCGCTGTACGGTATCATCCTTGACTCCATATACCAATCAGTCTGGCAGCATGACGTTTAAAACGTCTCCGAAGTCGCAGTATTCTGTTAACTGCTTGAGGTTTGCTACATAGGTTGTGATGGACTCTCCCGGGGCACAAACTCTTGAATTAAATTTAAAGTGCTGCATTATCACGGATGGCTTCAGCTGGAAGAGTATTTTCACTAGGTCCACTAATTCGCCATATGACATGGAATTGGGCACCCTCAGGGCAGTCAGGTTACGAGTCAAGTTATATGCTTTACTGCCGCATACAGATAAGAGGATCGCTTTCCACCTTTTTTCAGCGGTTATTTCATTTGCTTCAGAGTAAAATCTGAGGCGTTCAACATACTGGTTCCAATCTTCAATATTAGCACCATTTGGGTCGATCCTCCCAAACAGCAGCATGACTGGTGAGTAGCTCTTTTTGAAATTCGATTAGCCTGCCCCCCAGCCCCCACTAAGGGCTCACTGATCGGAGCCACCAACGTACATCACGTGACCTGTGATTGGCAGGAGGGAACAACTATACATCCAGTTACCACATGCTATTATAAGTGTAAGTTTTGTGCATTGCATTATGAATTTAATATAGTATTTAATCAAAATAAGCTTTCCTTTCTGTATTTCTAATCACCCCATTTCTTTGATTTACCTTGCTCAATTCCTCAACATATTGGGCAGAACCTTCAACTTTAATAGAAATGTAAAACAGGCAGTCTTGGATCGGATACCCATCTGATATTTTTTATCACTTCTCTCCCATCTGATTACTCCCCACAGCCAATCTTGAAAGTTTGGCTCATTACATTTATAATCCTTATCTTCGAATCTCTTCAGGGCCTTTCCGCTCTCTATGCCTATAATCTCTCCCGTGCCATATCCCACCTTTCATGTTCCATTCAGTCACCTCTTTTAAGCCTTCTCTTCCCTTTGTTCTATCATTAATGACAGGTCTCTCAAATGCTTGGACCTGTTGCATTCCTGAGTGCAGCAGGTCATTAAACCTCTTGTGGCACTGGACCCATGTGCGCCACACAACATCATGGATGCTGCCCAGAGCTGCCTCCTCCTCACAAGCTTTTTTTGAAAGGTGCGGAGGCCTCCTCCTTCCATCCCTGGGGACAAGGGTGTCCTTCCTGGCAGCCACCTCCTCCAGGACAACCGTGAGGCATTCATTAGAAAACCAGGGGGCCGAGTGTTCATCCGACCTACCCTCCCGCCTGGCGTCTGCAGATGCACTGGAAGCCATAATTTCCTGTTGGCAACACCAAAGATGTCTACTTCACTGGAAGCCTTCCAGGGGCTGCCTGGTCCATTTTTAAACTGGCTGCTGGAAGGAGGAGGCCACCACATCCTACGAAAAGAGCTTGGGAGGAGGAGGCAGCACTGGGCAGCAGCCATGGTGTTGTGTGGCGCACCTGGGCTCAGTGCCGCAAGAGGTTTAATGACCTGCTGCACTCAGGGACAGTGAGTACTGTGTTGGCATGGATCAGCGTGTTGAAGTGTTACGGTTGCTGCTCACACTAACCACAATGAAACCAATGAATGTCACGGGACATGGGCCTTAGTGACAATGGCATAAGATCACGCCTCATAGCCCCGCTGAAGTGCATCCACTCTGCAGTGGAGTGATCACTGTGCTTCCTTCACCCTTCCACATAGACAGATCAATGCTGGGGCTCAGGTGCAGTGAGCACCAGCGACCTCTGTAAATCAGCTGCTTGCCTGAGCCTTATCCTTTCATGTGGATGTGCTCCGCGCTCTGGAGGCAGCTGTCCCACAATCCTCCTGGACAACATGCACAGCATGATGGCCATGCCACACAATCCCATGGGTTATCTCTGAGAGTGGAAGCATGAGTAATGAGCGTGAAATTGCTATGTACAAATGGATGCAAAATACAATTCTCCTCAACCACATCTTCTTTGTTTTCTTTGAGGAAGATAAGTTAAGCCACACAACTAGTGAGAATGTGAGAAGATGGGAGGGGGTCACCCACATCTGAAGGTTGTGACAGAGTTCGAGGAGAGGGCAGCCCAGTGGGCAGATGTGGAGCAGGAAGGGCCATTAGAGATGGGGAGACTGGATTTGGGCCTCCACCCAGTAATGATCCATGACTGGAATAGAAACCTCAGGTCCAAGGGGTCCTCCATGTTGGAGGCAGCTCATGATGTCACTTGCGCTTTCCTCACTCACTTACAGGTGCCACCAGGAAGAGGCCAAGGCCTGAGGCAAATCCCTGTCAGGCCTCAGCAAAAGCCTAATCCGGTAAGGAGCGAGGAGAGAACACAAGAGGAGAGATGTATGCCTTAGGGGCATCACAACAGACACCTGCACACTCCACCAGCCCAGAGATACACACCTCAGTGGGCATGAGCTCTAGTGTAGGAAGGGTGTGGCACTCTGGTGGTCAGCACATGGAAAAGCGTCCACATCAGGAGGAGGCAGGGTCAGCAGAGGCATCTGAAAGGTCCAACTCCGCTGACAGGCCTCTGGAATTGGCCTTTCAACTGATGGTGGAGAGTTAGCAAGAGGCGGGGACCATCAGGCAGGGATGTCATAGGCCCTCAACAGGGTGGCACACGAGCCAGAGGAGTCCGTCTGCCTGCTGGCTGATGAAGTGGTACCGACCTGTGCATGCATGGCGGCCTCTTTGGAGAGGGTGGCGGACTCCTTGGAGAACCTAGTACAACAGGTTCTGCCAGAGATGCACGCAGACCTGCTATCCACTGCGGTAGCCACTGGGAAGCTTCTGGAGTTGGCACGCGAGAGAGGGACAGGGCACCTTGACCTCCCTCCAGATGCCCCTTCCCCTCAATGAATCGGGCTGGAGCCTTCAGGCACCCAAAGGGAGGAGGAGCGGCAGCTGGACACCCAGGGTCATCCACTCAGGAATCTCAGAAGGAAGAGGTCCATCCCTTCCAAATCCCCTTTGTCTGTGACCCCCTTCAGCCTCGTCCTCTGTGACCACAGAGGGACCAGCCGGCCCACAGAAGGACGGCCAAACTAAACCAGGGCCCTCCAGGCCTTAGGTCTTCGGAGGACGGACACCAAAGTCATCCAAGGCAAGAGGGCCAGCTGGTCAGCAGGCTGCCTCCACCTCTGCTGCGGATGTTGGGGGAGCACCTTGAAGAAATAGCAGACCAAGGAAAATCCAGAAATATTAAATCACAACTGGGTGCATGAGTGAACAATCACTTTCACTTCAATAATGTCTACTGTCATGTTTCAGCATGGTCCTTAAGTCTTACCAATCGCCACATCCCCCCCACTCCCCCATGACCCCCCCCACTCTGTCTGCGGACACCCGACCCCCCTCGAATGAGGCATCTCCAGGGAGTCATGGGTATGTGCCAGGGCCCTTGCAAGCCAGGCGCAAGCACTCTCCCACACAAGCTGAGACTTTGTCCTTCAAGATCTCATGTATCCCAGGTCCCTCACATTGTCAACACTACATGCTGGGCTTCCCTTTCAGTTGTCCAGCTGAGTTGACCTGCTTTTCTGTCCACCTACTGACCCAACACCCATGCAGCATCTCGGGATATCCACCATGAGGCTCTGCAGGCCAGCAATGGTTGTAGTCACATTTTTCTTACACTCCGACACAGCTTCCCCTCCCTCAGTAACTACACCCTATCCCCCAATAACAATCGACAGCCCCTCCGGCATAACTTTCAACCTCCCCACCATTACCTCTCAACCCTCTCCCTTCTCCTGTGACAATACTCAAATCAATGTCCGCATACCCTTCCTCCCTGAGAATCCCACCCCCATCACCACTGACATGCCTGCCCTCCTCCAGCCCACCCTCTGAGTCCATGTGTATCTCCACGTCCCCACCAATGACTCTTGGCACCCCTTCATGCGGCATCATCACACCCTCACCCTCCCACCCACTGGCTCCCTCTGCTCCCTGTAACCCTCCCCATTCCCTCATACCACAGCTACCCTGAGTTCGCACCCCAGGAGTCCTCAACTGACTCCACTGACCACTCCCTGTAAATCCCTTCACACCTTGACACTCACCCATGCCCCACATGGATGAAGCTCCACCCTCCCAAGTGCTGCTCGTGGTGCTCTAGGGTCCAGGCTGGAGGCCTCCATCTTGTCCTTGGATCTCTGCCAGCTGCCCAAGGCCTTCTTAAGGTAAGTGCTGACTTTTGGAAGAAACTGAACTCCTTTATCCTTCCCTTTTGTCTGGATATTGGTCCAGACATGTCCTGGACCAGCGTGATTTCCCGCTGGCATTGTGGACAATTGGGTGCAAGATAGGGGATGGGGCGGGGGGCATCAGTGATTCCGGTCAGGCCTTCATCTGCATCCCATTAGCAGAATGCAAATTGGTTTCACACTGGCCTCTGACGAGAATTGCAGCCCACCATGGTGGGCAGCAGCAGAAGATTCTGCTGTCATTTCACGCCGGCGTGAAACCGATTTTCGGACCTCCTGCCGAATTCTCTAATCCCCCCCACCCCCCGCCATTGAACCCACTTGACGAGGTCATGGGAGAATTTTTCCCACTGTTTTTGAGAAAACTCACATTATACACTTGCAGCAGAAGCAATTTTTTTTTAACCTGTAATATTAAATTAATATCCTATGTCGTTAAAAGCCTTATTATTCAGCATAGACCTATGTGAGCACAGGATTTGCTTTTATTGGAACCAAGTCAATGAGATCATGTTTACAACAAAATAAAAATGTAACAATTTCAAATGCAGTAGACAAACATTTATCAATAGAATCTCAAAATAAAACAATCTGTGGTACACAATCGGAGGGAGAAGTCACCCAGGCTGTTCACCTCTCATGTATACTTGAAGATGGCAGAGGGTCATTCTGTATAATTACAGTGAGATAGTGGTGGAAGATGATGGATAATATTTAAGCACCAGGACTGGAGAGGGGATTCAGACCAATTCTGACTTTCCATTTGGAGGAGTTCAAAATTCAATCTAAGTAAACTGAATTTGGAAAGTAAATACACAAAACAGCCAGCATTTAAGTGGAGGCTGCAGTGAACTCAGATACATATTGTTGCTAGACCATCAAAGATTCTGACACCAAAGCTTTAATTTCCCTTTTGCTGAGCGAGTTAGTAACTGAATAGAAAAATCACAACCAAGGTGAAGCCACTGCTAGTTTACTGCAATTTCCTCCCAGGGCCCTCGTTTGCTATTCAGGGAAGGTTTGGCGTGGGAATAACACTGAAGGAATTACAGTGGGAATATAGAAAATACAGTTTGAGTGTCGCTGTTACAGACAGGAGAGGAAGAAACTGAACTCCTTTATCCTTCCCTGTCTGTCCGTAAGCAGAGGTGTTTTTGAGTTGTTTTTAAAGTAGGATTTGGTGTGTTTCATCAAACCCTCAGTTTGTGTGATCCAATTTAATAATCACTCATGTTATGAATAACTGAAGATTAGTTTATTCACATTCAAACTCGGGTGGGGGGCAGGGGGGTTAAGTGATCTCAATCTCTCACACATACACACATTAAAACAGGAAACGGGGGTTAGAGAAGAGGATGATTTACAAATATGGGCAACAAGTAAAAGAATCACAGAAATGAATATTGGTTCACGTGATTTCCAGAGTCTGAAAATTCAAATCCAGAGGGTGTTTTCTTTGTGGCAGAGTTTGATCCCGATGCATTTCTGGTTGGAGACAACACAAGAGTCCTTGAAACGAATGACAATGCAGCATGATGGGGTTTCTCTGCCTAGACCACTTAGCAGGCGACGGTCAAAGACTTTTCAAATCAGACAGGCTTTGAGGAGCTGAGAGATGGTGGCCGGCTGCTTGGTTTGTTGGCAGATCTGCTGGTGTTCTTTGCAGTTGATGTTAAAACAGCAGACTGAGGGTTTCTTAGTTCACAAAGGAATAGAAATTTCAAAATAGTTATTTAAGTCATGTGGCCTTCTTTCTCCACAGTGGTGTCAAAAGGGTTTTTTAATCTATTATCTGGAGCTGGCTTTTGGTGCCAGGGCTGATAATGACCCAACCATCAGGTTTTGAAAGAGTTACCATCCACATTGAGGTTCTTGCGTGGAGAAGCTATTGTCTAAGCAGACCCACTGATTTCGCTAGAGGGGTAAGCTTATCAAGATGAAAATGATGCCCATTGTCCCCTCAATGGTCCCTTTTTGAAATGGACCTGGACAGTCCCAGGTGTGAGATGGGTGTGTTAATAACTCTGCAGGAATAATGAGTTTCGATCTGAGTCTCCTGTTTCATGATTATAATATCCTTACAATTGGGTGCGAGATTCCATGATGATGAGAGGAGGATTCTTTTGTTCTTGTAACTCCTGTTGGTAGCTTCCAGAAGAAAGGGACAATCCTATGGTCATGTGACTTGTAGCAGCCATCTTTTTGGTTCAGTAGAAAGTCTATTTTAAAAATAGCAAAAAACAATGAGGAGATAGTAGTTTAGCAGTATTGTCACTGGACTGGCAATCCAGAGTCCCAGGGTAATGCTCTGTGGACATGGGCTCGAATCCCTTAATGGATGATGAAATTTGAATTTACTAAATATCTTGAATTAAAATGATGACCATGAAATCATTGTCAATTGTCATAAAAACCCAACTGGTTCACCAATGCCCTTTAGGAAATCTGCTGTCCTTGCCTGGCCTGGCCTACATGTGACTCCAGATCCACAGCTATGTGGTTGACTCTTAAATGCCCGCTGAAATAACCTAGCAAGTCACTCAGTTGTATCAAACCACTAAAAGCCTAAAAGGAATGGAACCAGATGGAAAACCCTGCATTGACCTAGGCACCAGAAATTACAATGGCAAACTCAGCCCTGTCAGCCTTGCAAAGTTGACCTTACTAACATCTGGGGGATTGTGCCAAAATTGGGAGAGCTGTCTCACAGACTAGTCAAGCAACAGCCTGACATAGTCATACTCATGGAATCACACCTTACAGACAATGTCCCAGACACCACTATCTCCATACCTGGCGATGCCCTGTCCCACTGGCAGGACAAGTCCAGCAGAGGTGGTGGCACAGTGGTATATAGCCAGGAGAGAGTTGCCCTGGGAATCCTCAACATTGACTCCAAACTCCATGAAGTCTCATGGCATCAGTTTAAACATGGGCAAGAAAACCTCCTGCAGATTACCACATATCTTATCACCTCAGCTGATGAATCAGTACTCCTCCATGTTGAACATCATTTGGAGGAAGTACTGACATGGCATTACCATAGCTAAGTCCCTCACTATCAACATCCTGGGGGTTACCATTGACCATAAACTCAACTGGACTAGTCATATAAATACTGTGGCTACAAGAGCAGGTCAGAAGCTAGGAACCCTGCATGAGTAACTCACCTCCTGACTCCCCAAAGCCTGTGCACCACCTACAAGGCACAAGTCAGGAGTGTGATGGAATGCTCCCCACTTGCCTGGATGAGTGCAGCTCCAACAACACTCAAGAAGCTCGACACCATCCAGGACAAAGCAGCCCGCTTGACTGTCACCCCATCCACAAACATTCACTCCCTCCACCATCGACGCACAGAAGCAGCAGTGTGTACCATCTACAAGATGTACAGCAGGAATTCACCAAGGCTCCTTAAACAGCACCTTCCAAGCCCATAACCACTACCATCTAGGAGGATAAGGACAGTACACACACGGGAACACCACCACCTGGAAGTTCCCCTCCAAGCCACTCAGCATCTTGACTTGGAAATATATCGCCATTCCTTCACTGTCGCTAGGTCAAAATCCTGGTACTCTTTCTCTAACAGCACTGTGGGTGTACCTACACCACATGGACTTCCGCAGTTCAAGAAAGCAGCTCACCACCACCTTCTCAAGGGCAATTAGAGATGGGCAATATATGCTGGCCTAGCCAACAATACTCATATCCCATGAACGAAGAAAAAAAATGAATTTCTGATACATACAGTTTTTGATTTCTTTTCATGTTTTATTGACACAACACTCCCTTTAAAAAATATATAACCAGTTAAAGGGCAACATCATTTTTCTGCAAGAGTAATTGAAGTAGCAGCATCCTTGGGGCTGCTGATAGCTGGAAGAGCCTCCAGATTCTTTGACACATCTCTAGAGGTCATTTTGAGAGAAGTTGGAGCCAGAAGAGCCAGGTTGTTGGGCACTGAAGACAGAAGCTTTACAATTGGATTGGTGCAACCCCTAGGATCCTTTGCATAGTGCAAGAGGAGGTGAAGTAAGCTCATAAACGTGGCCATAGCAAATAAAAGCCACTCCCTTCATTCAATCTTCATTCACTTGCTTTTCTCTCATACTCCTTTTTTTTCTCACTATCTGGATGCCAAGGAACTCATTTCTGCATAGGGAAACCTGTGCAAATACACTAGCACCTTCTTCACTGTAAAGCACTCTGGCAATTCCCAATTACATGGTCCACAGCCACGGTACAAGAGTACTTCAATGGACAGGTCTCATATATAGAACGTCTTGCGTTCTACTTTCAAGCCAACAAAATCACGGGGGAGGTAAAGAGGAGAGCAATTCTCCTGAGTATTTGTGGGAGCAAAATCTACAGTTTAACTCAAAGCTTGATGGCCCCCAGTGCCCCAGATTCAAAGACCTTCAGTGAATTGGTAGATCTCATTAAGCGACATTTTCAACCCAAGTCCTCAGTTACAATGGAAAGGTTCAGGTTCAATTCTCGGAATAGAGCCCCAGGGAGACCATTGCTACCTATGTGGTGAAATTAAAACAACTAACAGAATATTGTGATTTCAGTGAAACCCTGAGCGATATGCTCAGGGATTGTTTGGTATGTGGCGTGTAAGAGGATTCTACTCAGCAAAGATTGTTCACTGAAGCAGATCTTGATTTTAAGAAAGCGTTAGAAATAGCGCATGCGATGGAAAGCACTGTAAGAGATTCAAGGTGTGCAAAATGGTGCCGTTTTCCTAGTTGAGCGGGAATGGTCAGCTGAAAGTGGCGCGTAAAGCCAGGACTCTGCTGCGAAGCGGGAAACAGCCCCCGCTAACCAAAAATGTAGAGGAAACAGCTTGGCAGTAAATTCAAAAAATAATTTTTATCAATGTGGAAACAATCACACTCCTAACGATTGGCAATTTAAAAAGGGGGAGTGTTATTTTTGTCACAAAAGAGGGCACGTATTGAAACATTGCAAAGTGAGATTAAAACAAGCTTCCAGGCAATAAATGAAGTCCAATGAAGTATATAGTGTGGAAAAGCCAGAAACAACCAATTCTGACATTTATTCATTATTCAACATGAAAGTTGGGAAGACAGAGCCAATTACTATCACATTGCAAGTGAATGATAAACTCTTAAAAATGGAAGTAGACACTGGTGCTTCTACCACTGTAGTAGGAGAACACACTTTCAGATATTTAAGGGGAGGCAATGAGGTAGTGGTATTGTCGCTGGGCTAGTAGTCCAGAGGCCCAGGGTAAAACTCTGGGGACCTGGGTTCAAATCCCACCACAGCAGACGGTGGAATTTGAATTTAGTAAAAATCTGGAATTAAAAGTTTAATGATGACCATGCAACCATTGTTGATTGTTGTAAAAACCCATCTGGTTCACTAATGCCCTTTAAGGAAGGAAATCTGCAGTCCTTACCTGGTCTGGCCTATATGTGACCCCATAGCAATGTGATTAACTCTTAAATGTCCTCTAAACAAGGGCAATTAGGAATGGGTAATAAATGCTGACCTAGCCAGCGACACCCATGTCCCATGAATGAATAAAAAAAATAAAGGTGCTCAACAATTAAATTTGGAACAAACATCTGCCAAGTTGAAAACGTACACAGGCAAAGAAATCCAGGTAAAAGGTATCACCAGAGTACATGTTTAGTGTAGACACCAAACAGCACAACTACCAGTTATGGTGGTAGAAGGTAAAGAAGCAAGCCTTTCAGGTTGTGATTGGTTGAAAGAGATTAAATTAAGCTGGTCCGAAATCTCCCAGTTGCGAGCAGGAGGACTGCCAGAGCTGCTAAAAAAATATGACATCGTCTTCAAGGATGAACTGGGAAAAATCAAAGGCTGCAGGCCAAGATTTATGTGGACCCAGAAGCAACTCCTCCCTTCTTGAAAGCAAGACAGGTGCCATATGCCCTGAGAGAGAAGGTTGATGCTGGGTTGAACTGGCTAGAGAGGCTGGGTGTCATAAAAGCGGTTCAGTTCTCAGAGTGGGCAGCGCCCATTGTCCCTGTCCTATAACTGGATCAGACCATCCGGTCTAAACTAATGGTCAAAAAAGCAGCCAAATTGGACAGGTACCCTATTCCCAAGATTGAAGAACTTTATGTCAAACTAGCAGGAGAGACACATACACGAAGCTTGACATGAGTCACAAATATCAATAGCTGAACTGGATGATGCCTCCCAAGAATTTGTGACCATAAAGACCCACAAGGGGTTATATTAATACACATGCCTGCCCTTTGGTGTTTCTTCAGCCTGTGCCATTTTTCAGAGGACAATGGAGAGCTTGCTACATGGACTACCTCAGGTTGTGGTCTACCTGGACTATGTACTAGTAACTGGATTCACGGAAAACGAACACTTGGCGAATGTAGAGGAAGTCTTGAAATGATTTTTAGAAGCAGGAGTGCGCCTAAAGAAGGAAAAATGTACTTTTCAGGCAAATTAAGTCATTTATTTGGGTCACCGGGTAGATGCCCAAGAGTTACACCCTGCTGAAAAGAATGTTAAAGCAATCAGAGAGGCACCTGCACCTAGGAACATCTCTGAACTTAAATCATTTTTAGGGATGGTAAATTATTTTGGCCGAATGCTACCAAATTTATCAAAGGTTCTAGCCCCTCTACATTCACTGCTAAAGAAAACCAGCGATGGGTTTGGGAGTCACCCCAAGATGAAACCTTCATGAAAGCAAAACAGCTCTTGCACTCTTCAAATTTGTTAGTGCACTACGACCTGACAAAGGAATTGGTGCTAACCTGCGTTGCGTCCCCCTATGGAGTGGGAGTGGTACTATCTCACAAGATGGACGATGGTACAGAGAGGTCGATAGGCTCTGTATCCAGGACACTTACCACAGCTGGAAAAGGATATTCTCAGATCAAAAAGGAAGGTCTGCTGATTATTTTTGGTGTAAAAAAATTGCACCAATACATGCACGGGTGACATTTCATGATAGTATCAGACCACAAACCACTCTTGGGTCTGTTTAGTGAGGAAGAGGCTATGGCCAGGAATTTCCCCTTGGCGATTTGGGGGCGGGGCCCGCTTGCTGAGGGGAAAATGACGCGGGATGATGTTGGGAAGAATTCCCGATGTCATCCCGGTCCATTTAAGTTTTTAGCAAGGCGGGCAGACAGCGAAATCAGCTGTCCGCCCGCTGACCTGTCAATGGCCAAATGAGGCCATTGACAAGCTATTTAAAGTAATTAAAGACCTGCCCATCCAACCTTAAGGCTGGCGGGCAGGCCAGGAGCCCCAGCGGGCTCCAGATTATTGATGAAACTTCATCTGCTGGCGGGATGAAGTTTCATGTCCGTATTGTAAAAAATTAATAAAATGTATGTGTTCTTTATTAACATGTCCCATCTCGAGTGACATTGTCACATGAGGGGGACATGTTAATAATTTTTTAAAGTTTCTATTTTTAATGTTTTTGACACTATCAGTATTCTCCCTGAGACAGGACTTTGCCTCAGGGAGAAGTGCGCTCTTTTATGCGCATGCCCGAAAGAGTGTGCTTTAACAGCTGGTGATTCCCTCTCCACCCCCCACCCCCCCCACCGCACAGGAAGCCCATAGCGCTTCCCGTCAGGGATGCCACTGGGTGGGCCTTAATTGGCCCGCCCACTTAAAATGGCAGTGGGCCCCATTTCAGTGGCGGGGGTTGGCTGCCCACCCTCCGCCAAGCTGGTGGGGCCCGTCTGCCATCCAAGGGCAAGATTCTGCCCTATACCTCCCATAGCTTCTGCACGAATTCAAAGATGGGCCCTAATTTTGGCGGCATATGAATACACCTTTGTGCATTGACCAGGCATTCATAGAGCCAATGCTGATGCTCTAAGTCGCCTTCCTTTGCAAGAGAACAATGACCATGTCCCGATTCCCCAAGAGCTCATATTAGTGATGAATTTCCTGGATTCCTCACCAGCCTGTGCCAGGCAGATAAGAAACTGAACAAATCGTGATCCAGTCCTGCCTTGAGTAGGAGAACAAGTGTTACATGGATGGTCCCATGAACCTGTCTCTGATGAATTAAAGTATTTTTCAACCAAAGACATAAAATGAGCAGTCAAGATGGTATCCTATTATGCAGTGCATGAGTAGTAGTTCCTCCACAAGGAAGGGAACCACTTTTAGTAGAGCCAAACAGTGCCCATCCGGGAGTCTCAGCAGTGAAGACGATAGAGCAAAGTTATCTTTGGTGGCTAGGAATGGATAGTGATATTGAAAAGGTGGTAAAATACTGTGCGATGCCAACAGCTACAAAAGTTACCGGTGGCAGCCCTATTAGACCCATAGGAGTGGCCTGGTAGACCCTGGGTGAGATTACACATAGATTACGTCAGTCCTTTTCTTGGAACCATGTTTCTACTGATTATAGATGCCCATTTCAAGTAGTTAGACGTTTATGAGGTTAAGTTGCCAACACTGGGCCCTACTGTAGAAAAACTACACCAAAGCTTTGCTATCCATGGATTTTCAGAAGTAATCATCTCAGATAATGGTACTGCATTCACTAGCGCTGAATTTCAAAGATTTGTCAGCCTAAGTGGTATCAACCACGTGAAGACTGCACCATGCCATCCATCATCTAATGGACTGGCAGAAAGAGCAGTACAAACTTTTAAGGTAGGAATGAGAAAGTTAACAAGTGAACCGTTGGAAAATAAATTGCTCATTTCCTATTTCACGACAGAAAACCCCCCCACACTATGACACGTGCAACATCTGCAGAATTACTGATGAGCCACCGTCTTCGAACAAGACTAAACCTAATACTTCCAATTTGGAGGGGGAGGTGGAGAAAAGTGAAGGGAACCAAAAAGCGATTCATGATTTGCATAGCCGTGAACAACAATTTACTGTTGGAGAAGTGATATATGTAAGGAATTTCGGTGGAGGACCGAAGTGGTTACCTGGTAATGTAAGCTCTGTGACCAGACCATTGTCGTACAACATGGGAGTGGAGGGCT
The DNA here is from genome assembly GCF_964194155.1 of Cetorhinus maximus. NCBI lineage: Eukaryota > Metazoa > Chordata > Chondrichthyes > Lamniformes > Cetorhinidae > Cetorhinus > Cetorhinus maximus. The sequence goes on from NC_135892.1 coordinate 54,200,788, forward strand.
GGATCACCTGTCAGCACGTGGATTATTTAAGAAGAAGGGAGATACCCCAACAAAATGATGTTCCACCTGTAACCATTGCTGAACCTGTGGATCTTGTTAAAGTTGCTCAACCAAGGATAGATATGCCTGATGTCTCTGTCGGAGTGGAAGGCACTGAACTGCCTGTGCCTAATGAGGTATCTGATGTTTATGCAATTCCAGAGAATGTGGTTCCTGTTAAAGAATCAGAAGTCGTGGAGCTGCGACATTCCACACAGGTCAGGAAACCACCTGAAAGACTGAACTTGTAATTTCATGACCTGTGTAAATATTGTAATGTCATGAGGTAAATATCCTTGTAAATACAAACTGTACAGAAAAGTTAAATGCTGAGGAATGTAGTAATTATAGTATTGATAAATGTTAGGACTGTAGCTGTAAGAATAATCCTGTGTTGTAAGATCACATGATCTATGTAAACCAATGAATTAACAGCATGGGTAACCTCTAGGAGGGAGTTCTTTAGTTATGGAGTTTGATGCACACATGTAGCTGCTGCTGCTGTCTTGTAAATAAAGTTCAATCTTTCCGCCAAGAAAAGCTGCCTGGAAAATCAGCTCTATAACTTGTCCCTTAGCCAATTTTCTATGCTGACATTGTTCCTTTAATTTTCCAACAAGTGGTACTTCAACAAATGCCTTCTAACAGTCCATATTTGCAACATCAACTGCACAACTCTTATCATCCCTCTTTGTAACTTCATCAAAAAACACAATCAATTTAGTCAAATACAATTTTCCCTCAATAAATCTATGCTGACTTTCATTTGTTAGCCCTTTTTTAAATTCCACTTTTCTTCTTCAGTTCTCAGGAGGTGGTGGCATCGTGTTATGGTAACCCAGAGACCCAGGCTAATGCATGGGGAACCAGGTTTGAATCCCACCAGGCAGATGGTGAAATTTGAATTCAGTCAAAATCTGGAATTGAAAGTCTGATGATGACCTTGAAACCATTGTTAATAATCAGGGAAAACCCATCTGGTTCACAAATGTCCTTTAGGAAAGGAAATCTGCTGTTCTTACCTGGTCTGGCCTACATGTGACTCCAGACCCACAGCAATGTGGTTGACTCTTCTGAATACCCTCTGAACAAGAGCAATTAGGGATGGGCAATAAATGCTGCCCTAGCCAGTGACACCCACATCCCATGAACGAAGAAAAATAAAAATCTCTGCTCAAAGACAGGGCTGACCCACAGTGCCATGACCTCTACCACAGGTAGAGCAACAGGCAGGTCCCAAATCCATCCCAGCCAGAACAGGAATTGAACCCTGTGCTATTAGCACCAATATGATCCACACTGGTCATCCAGCTAACTGAGTCAAGTGGCTCCCCAAAGACTCCAAGTTGCCGTGGCAGCATACACTTTTACATGCATGTTGTAGTCCCGAGCTATAAATAGTAATGATGGAGGCTCCAGTTTCCTTCCCATCACATGGCTGACCAGGAATCTCTCCCACTCTTACCGCTGCCATTAGTGTATGTTAGAAGGATTTACAAGTTGATACTCAACCTGTTTGGCTGTGTTTGTGAATGCATCTTCCTTGGACTTCAAGTCCTGGGGCTGAATAATACCCTCAAAAAGGGAGTGATTTCTGCATCGGGAGACAGATTGTTGGGCATGATGATGTTGGCAGCGTTTCCAACGTTATCATGCCGGTTTTGAATAATACGGTATGCGGGCAGGCTTAAGTCGGAGCCTCGTCTGCACCATGGTAATCTCAATTAAAGGTGTAATTAAGGTCATTAACAACCCAATTGATTGCCATAACATACTCCGAAGACAATAATACGCCTTTAGAGTCAGAATCATGCCATGAAGGGAATCCATTTTTCCAATTGTGAGCTTGATAGGGTGGATTTAAAAGCTGCAGCTGAGCACAGAGTCTCAGCTTAGCAGTTAGTACATCAGTGACTGCAGGGAGTGATCATTTGAATGAGCAGACTAAGCATTCTGAAACATTTGAGGTAGAGGCCTTTTCTCGGCTGTGGAGTGCTCTGCTGAGTGCAAGGTTGTCTTCCTGCCCATCTCACAGGGCTATAAAGTATCTGTATATCTGTGACAGATAGACATTGTGGTCTTGGTGGAAGACATGATCTTCATTGGGGAGGAGAGGAGGATGAGAAGGAGGTAACCCCCCAGGATGTTGACAGTGGGGAATTGAGAAATGGTAATGCCATTGAATGTCACATATGGTGCAGTAGTGAGAACCTTTGAAAAATGTTTTCAAAGAATCAGGTTCCTATAACCAGGTGTAAAATCAGTTCAGGTATCCATTCAATTGGCATATTGGTCCATGCTGATGAAACATTTCAAGTCATCACTTTGAAACTCAGCAGCTTTTTGAACACTATTTTCTAAGGGCTTGCTTAAATACATTAGCTGTGTATGAACTCCAGGGATGTTGTGGTGTTATTAGAACAAATACTGACTTTTTGTGGCAGACTGGGGACATGTAACTGATGAAAGACACTTTGCAACTTCTTTTTCTTTCAAAATACTGTTAAATTTCTGCTTCTCCTATTTACAGATTACTGTCTCCCTGTAGCTATTTCCTTGTCATTCCTCAAAGATGTTACACCTAGCCTGTCCTTATCACAGGATACCCCAGACAGAGAGTTAATAAAATGCATTTGAGCAAAATGGAGCTGTGGGACTTCAACCTGCTACCATAGCTTGGAACAATGTGCCAGTTGAGTGAATACCATTGACCGGAAATTGAACTGAACTAGCCACATAAATACTGTGGCTACAAGAGCAGGTCAGTGGCTAGGAATCCTGTGGTGAATCCTGACTCCCCAAAGCCTGTCCACCATCTACAAGGCACAAGTCAGGAGTGTGAGGGAAAACTCCCCACTTGCCTGGATGAGTACAGCTCCAATAATACTCAAGAAGCTTGACACCATCCAGGACAAAACAGCTCACTTGATTGGCAGCCCATCAAAAAACTTTCATTCCCTCCTCCTCCGATGCACAGTGGCAGCAGTGTGTACCATCTACAAGATGCACTGCAGAAACTCACCAAGCCTCCTTAGACAGCACCTTCCAAACCCACGGCCTCTACCACCTAGAAGGACAAAGGCAGCAGACTCATAGGAACACCACTACCTGGAAGTTCCTCTCCAAGCCACCACCATCCTGACTTGGAAATATATTTCCATTCCTTCACTGTCGCTGGGTCAAGGCCCTGGAATTCTCTCCCTAACAGCACTGTGGGCATATAAAAACCACATGGACTGTAGTGATTCAAGAAGGCAGCTCACCACCATCTTCTCAAGGGGAGATAGGGATGGGCAAGAAATGCTGGCTTAGCCAATGACACTCACATCCCATGAATGAATAAAAAAAAAGATTTTCCTAGAATATAAAAGGAGTTTGATAATACAAATAAGGAGTAAGCAGTCCAAGTTCACTGCTCTGCATGCCTCTAACTCCTCAAGAATATTGCAACATGATGGCAGTCAAACATTTAAAGATGTCTGTTAAAAAAAACAGGTAAAACGTGTATATGAAGGGGCTGGTAACCATTACAGGGAGAGAAAACCTTGATCTTGATCAGCTCCACTGCCTTCTTATCCTGTTGTTGCCTTCATTTAAAGAAAATAATTAAAGAAGATAAACCTTTTATAACCTGTTTCCTAAAAAAGGATAAAAGTTTGTAAGGGGACAGACTGCTGAATACTTCTCTAAGTGGTTGGTGGTGTAATCTATTTTTTTTCATAATAAGAACATACAATTTCCATAATTATTTTAGACTTTTTTGAGAATTATTAATTATGTCCTTTAGCACCCCAGTAACCTTTCTGTGTGCCTGAACATTTACATATAATTCATAATTAACAAAGACATTAGAACTGTCACTGGAGGTTTCCATGCTTTATTTCTTTCTAACTGGCCAGCACTAAAGCTGAGAATTTTCCCAGTTCAGCGATTTAACATTTCAGGAAATCTTTGAAACACACAACAACATGCCATATATAGAAGTTACTCTGGGAATTAGGTTATAAAGACATGGCGGTATAATTATTCTGCTCTTGTTATTGCTGAAGTTCCACACCTGATCCCTGGCAGAATGTATGTGATTAGTGCATGCTGCAGGTTATTACAGCTGTTAAGCACTGAGCCCTTTCTTATGCCCTGGACTATCTGATTATTTCCCAACTTCCTCTTTAGTGAGATCCATCTTCATTTAATAAATGAAATGCAACATCAGTGATACAATGTAACATATCAGATCATGGGTCCTCATCATAAATGTTTGGATTTTCATTTCAAATACATCAAGCAGTATTCAAATCAAAAGGAGGAGAAAGTTTTCCAAAAAATGATTCATAGGTGCAATGGCCCAGATGCCCCACAGTAATTTTAGAGAATTCCACACTGAAGCATTTTCAAGTATAGTCTGAGCCCAGGTTGATTTAGAATCTTTGCTAAATTAAACTAGCATAAAATGATTGTGATTGGCACAATTCTAGAACTAGGGGACATGGGCTGATTTTTAAATACAAATATTGGGATGTATAAGACTAAAAGACCATTGCTGTTCATCTAATCGACCCCAGTGTCTAGAAAAAATTATAGACCATGTTGCAGCCAGCCATTTATCCAGTTATCTCTTGGATTTTCAAATGTAATCAGGCTCTACTGTCTTTCTTGGCGACCTACTCCACACATAATTACTCTCTCTGTTAAGTTGTTAAATCAAAACTGTCTCTTCATCCTTCTTCCTCCAAGATACATTACATAGAAAGTAGACAGTGGTAAACATATAGAATGGACTGCCTGGGGAAGCAATAGGGCAGATCCTGTGGAAAATGTTAAAGGGGAATTGGATAAATATTTGAGTAAGTGTATAATTGACAAGCATTAGATATGGAGACCAGTCAGATAGAATGCCAAATCTTTTCAGGTCTTGTGCTTCCAAATGTTACAGAATTGGAAATGTTACTGGCACCGGGCAAAAAAAAGCTCAGATCCATAGTGTTGCTGGAGACAGGGCTACGGAAGCCAAACGCTCTTCTAGTGTGCCTCCAGCTGCTCCCACTATGGCCTTGTGCTGAGATAAGTGCTCACGTGGGCGTCCTCTGCATGCACCAGAAGTATCTGACTCAACGCCAACATAACGTCACTTAGCCCTATTGGCTAACATGATGCTCATATTCCAAATTTCAACAATATAGCATTGATTTGTCACTCACCAAAGAACAAGTATCACCCTGCAGCCAAACATAATTCAGGAGGATTGTAAGTGGTGGCCATCTGGCAGGGTAGGAAGAGCCAGGTAGTGCAGGAATCCTCTGAGAGAGTGCTACTTGTTAAACCACTTTTCAGCATTGAACAACAATGATCGTTAACACCTTGAGACAGTGCAGTCTAGACCATATTCATGGTCCCATGAGGCAAAAGAATATACACACAGTGGAGTGTAGAAATGCAGTTGTCATAGGGGTTTCGATAGACAGGTCGATAAACAGGTTGAGTTTTGCAATGGTGTCACATGTTAGTGAGTAAAGGAATAGTGTGATAAGACAGGTTGGTGTAAGGCCGGAGAGGTGATGCAAAAGGGAAAGTTTCAGGTTCCTAGTGCATCGGGGCAGTTCTGGTGCAGGAAGTTCCTGTACTAGGTGGTGTGTTGCACCTTGGTAAGGCTGGGATGTCTCCCTAGGGTGGTTAACTGGTACTGTGGGGAAGATTTAAGATAATTTGGCAGTGGGCCAGAGACCAGGGTGAAGTATCAAAAAGGAGCAAAAAAGTGCACAGGGGACTGGGAGAGACAAACAGCATTAGAATAAAAAGTAGTACAGAAATAGGAATGATTAGACAGGAGGGAAATGTGAAGTAGACCAAGATAGTTTTAAAGTGGAAATTAACTGTGTGTGGTAAATAAGGCTGATGAGATGCAGGCACAAGCAGCCATATAGGATTGTGATATAGTGACAATAACAGACACTGGGTTCAATAAGGGGAGCAATGGGCAATAATATTCTTGACTCCAATAGATTCAGGAAAGATAGAGAAGGATAAAAAGATAAAAGCAAAATGCTGCAAATGCTGGAAATCTGAAATAAAAACAGAAAATGCTGCAGATGCTGGAACAACTCAACAAGTCTGGCAGCATCTGTGGAGAGAGAAACAGAGTTAATGTTTTGAGTCCATATGATTCATCTTCAGAGGAAGGAAAAAGTGATGGTTGGCTATATTGTCCAAAGATACTGGAGGGAATCTTCTGCTCTTTGGCGATGGGCATGAGTTGGGACCATTTCTGGGTCCAGGGCCCCCCAGTTCAATTAAGGATGGTGGGCAGGCCCCTGAGGGGGCAGGCCCAATCAGAGGCCCTGCAGTTTGGAAGGATGGAGTCCTACTAGCAGAGAGGGGGAACGTGAGGTTGTCTCCATCTTGAGGAGATATTAAATTGAATGAAACAAAAAGTGGCCACAGCTGCCTGACCACGCCTGTGGAAGGGGAACCCTTCCACAGGATGGCTGGTAGCAGCAGCTGTGGCCCATTGATAGCTGTGGCTGAGTGGATGGGGTTAAAGCAGAAGGCCTGGCAGGACGCACCCCACTACTACCCCACCGGCCCAGGCCAGCTGCTGGCAAGATCCCCACATCATGTCCAATCAGCCCACAAAAGGATACTTAACTATGCAAATTGGCTACCCGCCAATGCCAGACTGTAGTCTCTGTAGATGTTGACCCTCCTCCAGGGAGATCGACTGCTGACCCGACACATATTTCTCAGAAATTCTTCCTAGTCCCACCTTGAAACCTGCCCTGTGGGACCAGGAAGATGCCGCTCACTGTTACAACACTAGAAAGTGATGATGTGCATAAGGGTTCAGGGGCGGAGTCTATTTGCTTTGAGTTATCTTGTTGGGTATATGCTATAGACCACCAAATAACGCAAAGGGTGCAGAGTAGCAAATTTGCAGGGAAATTGAAGAAGATGCAAAAACTTTAGATAATGTGGGGCTTCAATTACCCTAATATAGATGGGGAAAATAACAGGGAGCGGGGGAATGGAGTTCGTGAAATGCATACAAGAGAATTGACCAGTATGTTTCTAACCCAATGAGGATGGAAGCAGTGTTGCATCTAGTTCTGAAAACAAAGTGGGGAGGCAGAGGATGTTTCAGGAGAGGAAGATTTGGGCAACAGTAATCACAATATTATTAGATTAGAGTAGGTATGGAAAAGGACAAGGAACAGCCATATCTTAAAATACTTCACTGGAGGAGAGACAATTTTAGTGTGTTGAAAAGGGATCTAGCCCATCTGGTTTGGAATCAAAGATTAGGAGATAAAACAGTACATGAGCAAAAACCTTCAAAGAGGAGATAGTTCTGGTACAGATGCTATGACTAACATACAAAATGAAGTAGTCTGCATTTTCTTTCATTAAAGAAGATGATGCTGCTGTTGCTACAGTAAAGGAGGAGGTAGTGGAAAAATTGAACAGGATAAAAATAGTTGGCAGTGTTCAAAGCAGAAAGGTCACCCTGTCTGGACATCTTGGTTGTTGTGGGAAATAGAGGTGGAAGTTTCAGATCCTGCGATCACAATCTCCCAATCCTCCTTAGATGTAGGAATGGTGCTCGAGGACTGAAGGATTGCAAAAGTTACACCATGGCCCAAAAAAAGGGAATAGAGAGACAATCTCAGCAACTACAGGTCACTGTGCCTGATTTTGGTGGTGGGAAAACCTTTAGAGACAATAATATGGGAGAAATTAATTGGCACTTGGAAGATATGGTTTAATAAAGGCAAATTGTATTTAACTAATTTGATTGAGTTATTTGATGAAGTAATTCATGAAGGTATTGCAATTGATGTTATGTATGGACTTTCAAAAGGTGTTTGATAAAGTATCACAAAATGGACTTTTTAGAAAAATTGAAGCCCATAAAATTAAAGGGACAGTAGATACATTGACACAACATTGGCTAAGTGACAGAAAACAGAGAATGGAGGTGAATGGTTATGTTTTCGGCTGGAGGAGAGTGTGCAATGATGACTCCCAGGGCTAGTGTTGGGACCACTTCTCTGTTTGTTACTGATTATTGAACTGGACTTGAGTATACCAGAGGGTACTGTCAAAGTTTGCAGATAACATAAAACTCAGAAATGTTATAAACTGTGAGGAGGGTGGTAACAGAGGTCAAAAGGACACAGGCAGACTGGTGGAATAGGCAGATAAAAATTAACTTGGAGATATACGCAGTGAGATATATGTACAGGCCTTTGAAGGTGGCAGGACAAGTTGAGAAGATTGTGAAACAGATTTACATGATACTTAGCTTTATTGATAAAGGCATGGAGTAGAAATGCAAGAAAGCTATGCTAAACCTTTCTAAACATTTATAAAGCATTGCTTACACCCCTAATGGAGTATTCTGGCCAATTCCGAGCACCACACACTTGAGGAAGTATGTCAATAGCTTAGAGAAGATGCAGAGGGGATTTACTAGCAGAGGTCACAGGTTTAAGGCAATTGGCAAAAGAATTAGATGCGACAATGAGGAAAAAAATAATGTAGTAAGTTGTTATGATATAGTGTGTATTGCCTACAAGGGTGGTAGAAGCAGCTTCAACAGAAACTTTCAAAAGGAAAATGGATAAATACTTGAACGAGAAAAATTTTCAGGGCAAATGACAATACCATTGGATAGCTCTTTCAAAGAAACAGCACAGACGCAATGGACTGAACCATCTCCATCTGTCATATTTTTCTATGATTTTAAGGCCCTGATATTTATGGGGAGGAGGGAAAGGAGTCGATGGAAGTTGTTGGAGGAGCCGGGAAACCTAGAAATGTGGGTAACACAGAGACTTTGCTGAGTTTAACAGCAGGACCTCATTTAAATTCTTTTCCATCCAGCAAGCAGATGTAGAAAGCTAATGGGGGGGATGGCCAGCACTCATATGCCTCAGCTGGGGAGCAGCAAGGAGGGAGGGAGAGATTGTGGGCTGCACTTGACCCCAGCCCACCCGTTCTTGCCTGTTTAAATTCCCTTTTATGAGTCTATAGTATTGTATTCTCTTGTGGTCACTCAGAAGATGGTTTTATGCTTTCAAAACATGCTCTTGATATTTAATGATTGGAAGTTGGCAGCACTTTAGCTTTGTTTTTCTTTCAGCAATACTGAGCCAAGGCAGAGTTAGAGCTCCCTTCAGCTTAGTTTACTTACCAGTTATACAAGAGTAACTGAGAGATAATCCAATCTGACTGAATCAAAGACTAATTACAGTCATTGCTAAACTGGAAAATTGGAATTGCTGGATTTATAGTGTCGATAACAGTTAACCCTCTGCCCTTACAAACCTATTGTCTTACACCCAAAACAAATTGCTTTCTGAAGCAGCAATTAAACTATTGGTGGCAAAGGGTAAACTGCTATATTTTAAAGGCACGTTTAGGAGCAGAACCATGATTGAAAACATTTGTGTTCTAGTTCTAGACACTGCACTCTGACTAATCCTTCCTTTCATTAATAACTGTTCACCCATTTGAAATGAATTAATTCCAATGCAATATTACTGATTGCTAAAATTTCCAGGTGATTGAATAACTGCCAGGGTGACAGAATGCAGAGTTTACTAAGATTTTATCATAATGTTTTATAAATATTCTTAGAAATCTGCAAAATATTTGGTTAACTTGGAACTTTACATTGTTAAAATGTTCCCTTAATCATGTATTTAAACAGTGGCCCAGATGTTCTGGCCTCTGGATCGTTGGAGACCGGATATATGGGTCTGAACTTCTGATGGACAATTCCCCTGCTCCCCAGGCCCCTCAGAAAAAGTCTCAAACTCTGAGTTTGAATCAGAGACTTCGGGCAAACCCAACTTACCTGCCTGAATAGTTACCTAGGAAATGTTAGAAAAATCCTAGTCTAACTCTTGGGTAACTATACAACTGACTCCCAATTGCTAACAATGACCCCCCCACGACTCCCCCCTTGACCCCCTAACTAACCCCTGATCCACTGACTACCCCCTGACTCCCCCACGATCCCCTGACTCCTAACTATCCCTCTTCTACCTACCCACTCACCCACTCTACCCACCCCTCCCACCTCACTCACCTACCACTCTACCCAGCTGCCACCCTACTAATTTACCCATTTACCTCACCCGCCTACCCACTTATACACGTACACATTCACCTACTCACTCATACATTCACTCATACCCTCATTCACTAACACACTGAGAAGGTTGGAGACCATTAAACACTTCCCAGTATACGACAGTTTGGGCCATAAAAAGGATGTGTGGCTTCTTTGCAGATTCTCTTCACTGCTCTCTATGTGGATTCCGGCACTAAGGGAGTTCTTCAGCATCGTGGATTGGAAGTCACAACATTTTCAATATATACAGGTAAGTGGGTAGTTTTCAGTCTGATCAGCATCAGTCACAGGAGTTCCCACTCTCATTGGAAGTTTTGGGCCAATGAGTTTGACCCGACACGAGCTAGTAGTTGATTATTTTTAACAATCAATCTTTGTTCATATACCTATGATCCCATGCTTGTTTCCTTTGGTATTTTTCAGATTTCCTTTCGAGATTAATGTCAGACTTACAATATTGAAATTGTCACATGTGCACTTTTAATGACCGCAAAGCTCAAACTTTTAACAGTTTGACATTTTTCAATAACCGCGGCATGTCTGTTATCACTACAGCAAAAATATTCTCCAAAATCATAGAATCATAGAACTGTTACAGAGCAGAAGGAGGCCATTCATCCCATCATGTCTGAACCAGCTCTCCAAATGAGCAATTCACCTAGTGCCATTCTCCTGCCTTTCCCCATAACCCTCCACATTCTTCCTTTTCAGATAACAGCCTAATTCCCTTTTGAATGCTTCAATTGAACGTCCCTCCACCATACTTTTGCTTATTTTGCCAATTACTTTAAAGCTGTGCTCTCTTGTTCTCGATCCTTTCATGAGTTGGAACAATTTCTCCCTATCCACTCTGTCCAGACTCCTCATGATTTTAAAACCCTCTATCAAATCTCCTCTCAGCATTTTTTTCTCCAAGGAAAACAGTCCTAACTGTCTGAACTATCTTCAAAACTGAAGTTCCTCATCCCCTGAACCATTCTCATGAATTATTGGTAAAAACAGAAAAGAGAAAAATAATCAAGGCCTCCATTAAGATCAATTCTGAAACTGTCAGGAATGGCAGCCACCACTCGATGCCCCGATCACATTAGGCATGCTTGAAATGGTTACTCTATGGCTAGCTTTGCATATAGCTTGGCATTTAAATTGACCTTTACAATTTAAATTTGTAAAATAACTTGGTTAGGCCAAGTTTGGAGTTTTACTTACAGTTCTGGACACCTCATTATGGGAAGGATATTCGAGCCATTGGAAAGCTATTGGGATAATTCAGTTGAATCCAGTTATGGTTATAAATAAAGGCATGAAAAAAGTGATTATTTTCCTAACAGAACAAAGAAGATCAATGCAGCATCTAAATTTGTTTTCAAAATTATAACAGGTTTTGAGAGGGTGAATAATAAAAGATAAATTTCCACTGGTTGACAAGTTACAAGGGGCAGCATTTATTTTAAAAAAGGAAGTCAGAAGAAATTCTATTGCACAAAAAGTTATTAAAATTGGAAATGCTTCATCACAAATAGTTATTGAGGTATGGATTGTATTATCGTTCATAAGGGAATTGGATAAAAATATCAAAATAATAGATTTCAGCAGAATGCAGAGAAATGGCAGTGAAATGGGATCAGGATACATAACTCCATCATAAAGTTAGCACAACAGACTGACTCCACAATGATTAGGAGGGAACCAGGATAGGAGGTAAGCCAATAATATTGAGAAAAATTTTCTCCCCACTGGGGGAGAAGAGCGGGAGCAGGCATGAGCGGCCAGGCTCCCAATCGGCGCCCCCAGTTGGGGGCGCGCTGCCATTTTACATGGGTAGGCCAATGATGTCTGCCAGTTCCTGCTGTGCGCTCCCTGTGAGGGCGGGGAGGATACCCTCATCCGGGAGTGTGCTCTTTCACGCATGCGCGCAAAAGAGCGCACAGACCTCCCTGTGGCTAAGTGCTGCCTCAGGGAGATCGGCTCTGTTTTGAAACTTTTAATAAAGGAGGTTAAAAATTTTCCCTGCCATGTCCCCTCATGTGACACTGTCACATGAATTGGGACATGTCCGTAACTTTTATTGCAACATTTCATTAAAATTTAAAAACCCTCATGAAGCTTCATCCCGCCTGTGGATGAGGTTTCATGTTTTATCACAAGCCCGCCTGGGCTCCCGGCCTGCCCGCCAACCCTAAGGTTGGATGGGCAGGTCCATGAATGAGCTGAATTGGTTTCTTAATGGCTTTAATAGGCCATTGACAGGTCGGCTGCGCGCCCGCCGACCTGAAAATGTAAATGACGCGGGGTGACGTCGTGAGTTCCACCCAACGTCATCCCATGTGCCACTTTGCACGTCGGCTTGTGGGTCCCGCCCCCCACACGCCGACGGAAAAATTCTGCCCATTAAAACAGCTTACCACCTTTGAAGAGATATGGGCAGGAATTGTAGAGGGCATTGACAAAGACACCTTGTTGCACTGCCACAGAGGAAGCAGCCTTTAATTACCATGATCTTTTTTATTTAACTTCCAGACAGGAACCCTGGCAGCAGGTTCTAAGGTTGCTCATCTACGTGCTGCACTAACATAGTCTGATTTCCCTTGTTTTGGAAGCCATAGCCTACGAATACATTTTAAAAGACAGCGCTTTTGTTTATTGTAGGTTTTTTACAAGATAAAATGTCTGCAAAAGTTATGGCTTGTGCCCAAGTACTTCACAGAACATTGAGTTCAATATTTCACTTGCTCTATTTTCCAAGACAGATATTAACACCCTGGAGCTGTCAGTTAGTGAGTCTGAAGAAGGAGCATTAGGTGAAATGCAAATCATGTGATGAGCAGCATGTGGAAATGGCAGGAGAGGGAGCCAAAAGATTTGGGGAAACTTCAAGCCCCTGCCAGTTGCCAACTGTATGAGCAAGTGTCAGATTCCTACCAGGGCTATCTTTAGGTGAGATTAACACAGGAGTAAAAGGCATTTGCAATTGACTTTGAAAGCACTTTGAGTAGATTTTGCAGCAATTGTCATAGAATAGGTAGTATTACACCTCTGACATCCTGCAGTGATATGGGAGAGACTTACTGACGTACAGAGGGCAGCAGAAAGTGGCAAGTTTACCATTCTCTGCAGGGGAGCCACAAATATCTAAGGAAGCAAGCACAGAATAGAGTTCTCTCATGAATGCAGTGAATGGCAACATCAAAACCTTGGGCATTCATTTACAGGAGATTGTCACTTCTGGATCACACAGTGTGTGGCCATTCAGAAATAGCTGGGACAGAAGGTTTCATTCACATCAAGACCTAATGGCAGCTCTCAGATCCTGAAAGCCTGAGAAACAGCAACATATATTGCCCCTCCCCTATTGCCTCCAGAGCTATGGTCTGTGCTTCCATGGAGGAGGATTGGTCCCAAAACACTCATGAGGTGATGAGCTACTGCAGATTACTATGAAGCTGCCACATGCAGTAATAAAGAGCATGTTTACCTGATGTTGCTGCAGTTGAGAGGAAGAGAGCTCTAGGGTAGAGGCAGAGTTTTAGGCAGTAACACAAAATGGACCATAGTGAATTGGCCACCTATTACTCAAATTGCTTGTTTTTTTTTAACCATTTACTTTATCTTCCTTGTTTCTTTCTCCTGTTCAGCCTCCTTCTCCTCTGTTTCATCCTTTTCCTCTTCTTCCTCACAATGTTATGATGGATATTCAGGAAAGAAGAAACTAAGGATGGGAGAGCAATATCTCCTCAGAATTACAATGACAAAAAGGGCAAAGGAAGTTTTCGGCTGCTTCATAGGGATGTGCAGTTGCTGACCTTATGCTAAGTTATGCTCTGGATTTCATCTTCTTCCACAACAGGAGCTGGTGTGTCCTCATCTGCTCCATGGCCTGCTACTCACAGCAATTGGGGATAACCACCTCCAGAGGTCTGCCTCTTGTGGGCATTGTGTGAAAGTTTACCCTTCAATACAATTGAGTGAATTGGATGTGGGCTAGCAACTGAGGGATGTATGCTGGTTGGCATTTATTAGCTGAAATAAGAAATATGGCGACATCACCTCTAAGATGGAGGAAGAGTTTGTAATGTGTGCAGAAGTGGTTGCTGTTGGTGGAAATGGCTGTTCCTATTATAGGATCCTGAGTTAGTGCTTGGCTTAACCAGGGTGAAGGGTCATTTGTGCAGCTGTTAATGTTAAATGGTATAAACCGTGCTGGTGATGGGGTTATAACGATAAGGGAGAGCTGGTGTTATGTTGCCTTGCTTGCCCTGAACATCTTGTGACACTGATCATCAGTCCTGGGTGTTAGGCAGCTTTGGCAGTCATTGCCAGTGTCATCTCCAATTACATGATATGGTAGACATTTTCTGATGTTTCCTCCCATTGATACTCAGCAGTCTGTCTGCTGTATTCCAGTGAGGAATGTTTGCAGGGTTGTCTCATTGAAATTATGAGCAGTTCTTGTATACCCCTGTGCCATGCCATTGTCCCTTCTTTGGCTGCTTCTGCCAGAGAAATCAGTGACAGAAATGCTTGAAAAGTGACACAAAAACTCTCATGAGGCATTCAGCCAAGCTACCTGACTGAACTCAGTGAGCCAAGAACTTTATCAGTTACTGCTCTCCAAGTCTGCGGCTGCAATTTTCAGCCAGAATTAGCATAATAAAAGCTGCACTCTAATTTCCAAACATCCCAGCAGACTACTCCCATTTTACATGGGATTTACACCAATAAATCCTCCAATGGATATGCAAATACAATGTTTCAAACAGCTCTGCAAACTGTCGGCAGGCACAACTAGTCTTGCTTTGGCGCAGTTGTGGCTCAGCTCATCCCATAGCAATTCAGGCCAAGTGAGTATTAATTTTATCCTGAAGAGCTTTTCACTGCAGTGCAACATTGAAGAGAATGACAGTTTTCCAAGGGGAATAGAGATTACAGCAATCACGACCATGTAGATAGCAGAAAATAAATAAACATCTTTTTGTTTCTTATTTTTTCTTTATTTACTGTTTGTTGATTGTGGCCATGACAAAGTTGCAAGTGCTGGTGCAAGGCAGAAAGAGGGCAATGCAAGTTGAGCAATGGAGCTGGGCCATATTCTTGGGACCTACAAAATGTTTCCTTTCGATCCACAATCGGATAGTAGCAGGAGGTGTCCAGTGCTGAAAATATTTGGGGAAATTTTGATCCACTCTACCTGAATGATCACCAGTTCCCTCTGTGTGGCCTCCCCCACTGCTCCTGGGGAACTGCAGATCCCTGATGCACCACAGGCTACTAGTCATTTCTGGATGGACTCTTCTTGAGTGATCCAAATACTGGAAGCTATGCTTGTGCTTTTACTGGTGTGTACTACAGTAACCTTGATATACCATGGGCTTCATCGTATTAATGCTATGTTTCTGTCTGGGAGTTCCTAATGGGTATTCACAACCAGGGCTACAAGACTGGTCTCCTAAAATCCACCCATTCATTCAGCCTCACAAATCCTGGATAAACAGTGGACTACTATAAAATTAAGATAGTTTAGATGCTTCCAACAACACTGGCATTGACGGCAGCATGGTAATTATTTGGTCAGTAATTACTGTGCATTTATGGATACCTTTGGTTTTGGGATTCACATATGGAATAGTGATGACAACATAGGTTACATTAATGATGCCCTTCACTCTTAGAAGCTCTGACACTAGAAAAAAAATCTGAATTCTCCAGTTGCTGGTTCCCTTCCAGTGGGAAAGCTATGGAAGTATTTCCCCTGGCAAGTATGGCTTTTGTGACTTGCTTTATTAATCTGTTTATGGCAGACTGGCTGGTTTGGTTCATGCCCCAAATAGTGGTCTGGAAATAAATTACAGCATAAAAAGTTAATTGTTACTTCACAGCTACAGCAAGCATTCATGGCTGCAGTCATGGATGTAGTCTGAAGATTAACCTGCAGTAAGTAGCACAGACTAGTCATTTCCTCCTTTTTGAAGCCAATGTGCCAAGGACAGGTCTTCTTTGACATTGCCAAGCATTATGATGGTATTGATAGATTTATGACTTGGGATATCACTGAAAGAACTGAGAGATGTCCCCTTGTAAATTCACCCTCCTCATCCAAGTCATACAATGGGATTGGAATAATCATGTTTGCACTTTTCTTTCCTTACACTGAGTGAAGCTGTGGGATCAATGGACAAGATTACAGGCAATTGATCATTGGGTAGGTTGTAGGTTGCAGTTAAAGGCAAAGAACAAAAAAATGAGCAAAAATGGAGGCATCCAAAGTTACCTGAGATTTTCAATGCTACAGCACTGAATTCCCCTGTTCCCACAAAATGAGCCCTCAATAAACAAATACAACCTACCCTTAACAAAACAGGTCAGGCTTTTTGTCATAGAATTAAAGAATTGTACAACACAGAAAGAGGCCATTTGGCCATTGTGCCTGTGTCAGTTCTTTGGTGGAGCTATCCAATTAGTCCCACGCCCCTTCTCCTTTCCCATTGTCCTGTAATTTTTTCACTACACGTATTTATCAATTCCCCTTTGAAAGTTATTATTTAATCTACTTCCAATACTCTTTTCAGCAGTGCATTCCAGATCATAACAACTCACTGTATAAAAAATACTTCCTCACGTTGGCTCTTTTTACTTTCAGTTAACTTAAATCAGTGATCTCTGGTAACTAACCCTTCTGCTACTGGAAATATTATATAAGGGGTTAATTCTAACTGTATAATATGCTAATCAGATACTGTGTACATCATCACAGGAAGTGATGCATCATCACATGATTTGCTCTCTTTCATGCAGCCTCATGGAAGATGCAGCCAGCACAGTGTCTCAATAAATCTCCTATTTTACATACCTTTGCAGACTCAGTTAACATTCTGTATTAGTCTAACAACACCAAGAATATTATATGGTGGTAGCAAGTGAAAGAACAGCTTTGGAAAAATCTCTACATTTACCAGACATCTTTGAGGAAGTGACAGATCTCAATCCAGCAGAAGCATGGCTGAAGTGGTGTCAGAGATTTGCTAGATATTGAACTGTGTTGTGCCTTGCTGCAAAGCTGAGCAGTGAGCAGGTCAGTGTGCCATTATATGAGATGGGTAGCTGTGCAGATGATATCTTCATCAGGCAGGATACTGATGAGGAAAAAGTCACATATGATGAAGTAATCAAAGCACTTGAGGCATACTTCAATCTGAGAAAGAATACCATTGTTGATCAGGCTAAATCTAACAAACGTACCCAACAGCAAGGGGAAAGTGCTGTCATGACCACGGATCATAGCCCCGAATTACTTATGGACATATTGAACTTTTAAGTAAGACGTGTGTTTTTTTTTCAAAAAAAGGACCTACAAGCAAAAGTCGACTGAAACTGTAAAGTAGCCACTTGCTGGAAAATTCCTATGTGGATTACACTTGGCCAACTAGTCCAGAGAGAATGGAATGTCACACCTGAATGGTGCCAAGACCTACTTCAGGCAGAGACGCTTCAAAGGAAGGATGCGATGCAAAAACTGAACTGTAATCTCCTGCGGTAGTGGAGATAATGAAGGCTGATTACCATCTCAGTGGAAACCATCTCCTGTGAGTTATATCCCAGACTGTGGACATGATGTGAGTTGAAAGAAAGCAGTTTCTGGGTGAAAGACATGGTTGTTTTTTCCCTTGTAGGAACCTTGTTATACCACTACAGCAGTTGGCCTTATGAAATACACGAATGACAGAAAGAGGAGGATCTGAGAGAAGAAAACAATGTTAAGGACTACATCATACCAGAGTTTAAAGTTGTAGTTTATTTGATCTTCAGAATATAGAAATGGAAGTCAAAGACATGAAGGGTGATGTAGTATAAGGAGTTAATTCTAACCACTAAAAATGCTAACCCGATGCTGTGTACATTATCACAGGAAGTGATGCGACATTGCATGATTTGCTTTCTCTAATGGCAGCCTTGTGCCAGCACAGTGTCCCAATAAAGCTTCTGTTTTACATACCTCTACAGACTCAGTAACTACTCTGTATTAATCTAACAATACCAAGAATATTACAGGAAACAGTTTCTCCTTCTTTACTGTTTCAAAAACCTTCTCAAGTTTGAACACCTCTATCAAGTTTCCCCTTAGCCTTCTCTGTTCTAAGGAGAATAATCCCAACTTCTCTTGTCTCTCCACATAACTGAAATTCCAAATCCCTGGTACCATTATAGTAAATCTTTCTAAACTCACTCAAAGACCATTACATCCTTCTTGAAATGTGATATCCAGAATCAACCACAGTGCTCCAGCTGGGGTCTAACTTGTATTCTATAAAGATTTAGCATAACTTCTTTGCTTTTGTACTCTGTGCCTCTATTTATAATGCCAAGTATACTGTACATCCTTTTGACAACCTTCTCAATTTTTTCTGTCACCTTCAACGATTACTGTACATACACCTCTATTCCTGAACTCCCTTTAAAATTGCACCAGTTTATATTGCCTCTGCTCATTCTTCTGACCAAAATGTATCACTTCACACTTCAGTGCATTAAATTTGATCTGTGATATATCTGTCCATTTCACCAGTCTGTGTGTTCTCTTGAAGTCTGTCACTTTCCTCCTCATTGTTTAGCACATTTTTGAGTTTCATTTCATCTGCTGACTTGAAATTTTGCTCTGTATACCCAAGTCTAATGCATTATCATATATCAATAAGACTAGTGGCCCTAATACTGACCCATGTGTACACTTCCCTCCAGTTTGAAAAACAACCATGCATGACCACTCTCTTCTTTCTATCCCTTAGCCAATTTTGTATCTACCTACTGCACTCCCTTTAATCCCAGAGGCTTTAATTTTGCTAACAAGTCTGTTATGTGGTACTTTTGAAAATCCAAATACACATCACCCATTAAAGAGCCCTCTCCTTTACTTAGTCAAACAAAATTTACCGTCAACAACTCCATACTGACTTTCACTTATCAACCCATACTTCCCAAGCACCAATTAATTTTGTCCAGATTATTACTTTACAAGTTTTCCCACCAGCAAATTAGACTGACTGGTCTGTGATTGCTGGCTTTATCCCCTCTGATTTGGTTGGGCTGGGTTATAAGATTTGCAATCCTCCAGTCCTCCCTCTATCTAAGGAAGTTGGGAAGGTTATGGCCAGAGCCTCCACAATTTCCCACCTTGCTTATCAGGCCTGATGGCTTTTCTACTTTGAGTACTGTCAACCTTTTTAACTACCTCTTTAATCTTCTTTCCTCCTATTCACTATCATTATTTCCTCCTCCTTGACTGTGACACAGGCAGCATCTTCTTCTCTAGTGAAGACAGATGTAAAGTATTTATCTAGTACCTCAGCCATCCACCTTCAGAAGAAGATCTCCTTTATGATCCCAAATTGACTCCATTCTTCCTTTAACTCCCCTTTTGCTATTTATATGTTTATACAAGGCTTTTGGATTTCCTTTTATTTAGTTGCTAATATATTCTTAAAATCTTTCTTTGGCCCTCTTATTCCCTTTCTTAGATTCCTTCTGAACTTTCTATGTTCAGTTTGGTTCTCTACAATATAGTGAACCTTATATTTGTCATAAGCCTCCTTCTTCTGTGTAATTTTAATCTCTATATTGTTACAATCAGGTGAAGAGGGGTCAAATGGTTCCCCTCTTTTCCCTCTCCTCGCTTGATCACAACAGATATTTTTTTAAATGGATGTACTTGCCAATTCCGTGAGTGTTTAACTGATTATGTGCTGTGACCATTTAAGATATACTCAGACAGATATTCTTGAGTTTTTTTAAAAGGAAAGAAGATAGTTTTTATTGTACTTGACCCGGTCTAAGTGAAATAATAAAAAAAATGCTCAGGCTGTCACGTGCTCACACACTCGAAGTTCACACACATAAAAATAGATTACAGATTGGGGAGTATTCCAGTTACATTGATTAGATCATGGCTGGGAACTCCTCTGTCAGCCAGGGTCCTATTGTCCAAGTGATTATATCTAATGGTTTGTCACCCCCTTATGAGTTTGAGTAATTTAGCATGGAGTAAAATTAAATGGGTATACGGCTCTTGAAGGCTGGTGATTCGGCTGGCTTCAGGCTGAACTCAGTGCTCCTGCCGCTATCGGCACGAGGTGGTTTAAAGGTGTAGACGGATGATTTATCTGTTCTTCTGGAGACAACAGTGCTGGGTTGAGTTCTTTCTAAAATCTCTGTCTGCGGCACCTGTATAGTCAAAGTCAGCAGACAGGGCTCAAAACATGCAAGCTGGGTGGAGAGAGAGAGAGAGTGAGAGAGAAGAAACTCACTCGGGGTCATGTTCCTTCAATGTCTCAGTTGTTTGTCTTGGTCTGCAGGGAAAGCAGGTGCATAAATATACAAATGGATGCCTTGCCACATGATCTCTCTCCAACTGCCCAGTGACCCAAATATGGTTGTGACTAGTGTATTCCAGTTACATTGATTAGATCATGGCTGGGAACTCCTCTGTCAGCCAGGGTCCTATTGTCCAAGTGATTATTTCTAATGGTTTGTCACCCCCCCTTATGAGTATCCATCTGGTTGTCGGGACACTTTAGTAATGGGATGGGAGATAGCTCCCATTCATCCTCTTTCAAGGCTATTGTTCCTGGTGTAACTTTGCAGACAGGTTGTCTCCATTTCAATGGTTTTGGAATGCCAGAGGTACGGTGATAAAAACGTGTAGCCATCTTTGTGATCTCAATTCACTGGAATGTGGCTTTAGTCTTTTTTTAAAATCAATTAGGAGTTTCCAGCCAGCAAATCCAAAGATCATCTTTTTGATATAAAGCATGGTTTCACAACACCTCCGCACCATGTGGAATGAAATGTTACAATGTTTGCGTTTCATTAAAAAAGTTCTTAAAATAAACAGAGATACACATTCATAATTGCACACTCACCCATGTGTACACCAGACACCGTGGCTACAATCTGTAAGCTTGGGACCAGCTTCCCATTCTCCACAGTTTTTGGGATGATTCTGGCTGTGTGAAACTCTGAATAGAGCATCAGTTATCACATTGTTTTTCTCTGCATTATGGGTAATTTTAGGTGGTATGGTTGCAAAAGCAGGCTCTATCAAAACGGCCTTGCATTATGGGTTTTGAATTTCTCCATAAATGTTAAGGAGTTGTGATCTATATAGGCTAAGGTCTCTCTATATCCATTTTGGATATGTATTTCTAAGTGCTTGAGAGCCAGTAACAGTCCCAGAGTTTCCTTCTCTACAGTGCAATATCTCTTTTGGTATCTGTTCAATTTTTTTGAGAAATACACAACTGGCCTCTCGATGCCTGAGCCATCACCTTGGAGCAGGATGGCACCTACCTCTATGTCACTAGCACCGATTGTCACTTTAAAGGGCTGGTTAAAGCCTAGAGCTGCCTCCACCAGTTCTTTGCTTAATATGGCTTTCAGCTGGTTGGCACCTCCCTAACCACAGTAACTTTACATTTCTTCTGTAACAAATCTGTCAGTGGGGTAGCTATAGTACTGAAGTTTGGGATGAACTTGCAGTCGAACCCAGACATCCCGCAAAAAACGCAGTTTTGTAATGAAGTCAGGGAAATCCATCAATATTTGTACCTTCGCTGCCCTGGACAATACCTGACCTTGATTCATAACATGCCCTAGTTAGGATACCTTAACTTTAGCAATCTCATTCTTTGCGAGGTTTACCACTAGATCAGCAGACCTTTGGAGTAGGGCTTCTAACTGGTCCAGGTGGTCTCTGCAGGTGTCACTGTATGCTAGCAGATCATCCAGGTATACTACACAATTGGGTAGGTCAGCCACAACCTGGTTCATCAGCCTTTGGAAGGTAGCTGGGGCATTTCTTAACCCAAATAACATTACTTGGCATTGGAGTCAGCCATCAGGTGTGACAAAAGCTGAGATCTCTTTAGCCCAGGTGGTTTTTGGAACCTGCCAGTATCCTTTTAACAACACCATTTTTGTTATGTAAGTGGCATTCCCTAGTCTATCAATACAGCCTTCCAGGTGGGGAATCCGGCAGGAGTCAGCTCTGGTCACTGCATTAATCTTTGTATAATCAATACAGCTGCTGGGATTTTTCATGCCTGCCCGCATTGGGCAGGTTCGGTGGCTTGAGCGAACAATATGGCTAGAAGGCCAAAAATCGGTTCCATGACATTGTAAAACCAGTTTGTGATTGTGTGCTCCACCCGCTGATGGCGGGCCACATTTCCCGCCATCGGACATTGGGAACCTCACTGCAATACATCAACATATTATTATAAGGCCAGCCTGCCAGACTCATTTCCCCCCCACTAGGTCGTCCACCCGCATTGGTGGGAAAACACACCGACATGTTTCACAACAGCACATAAGCGACGTGCACCTGCCAGGCTGCACTTCTTTTGGGACTCCAAGGTTTGTTTACCTGCCTTGCTTCGGTCAGCACTCGTAGTCTTCAGCGCCAGGCTTCACTGACAGCACCGCATCACTTTTAGTGGGGCTCATGGTAGGTCTTTACCTACCAGATCAGCCATATGTGGGTGGCTTTTCAATGGCTGCAGGGCAAGGTCTTGTTTGAGGAAGGGGAGATGTAGCCTCAGGCATGCGAAGATGCTGCAGGTCAAGAGCTGTACCGGGTAAGGAGGGTATCCCAGTGTGTGTGGGGGCACATGTTGATCTGTGCAAGTGGCCTCAAGATGGTGAGGGCTGAGGAGACAGTCTCCAGAGGAGATGAGGCCAGTTGGACATGTGAAGGTATGTGTGTGAGAATGGGTGGTGATGTCCCTTGAGCTGGCAGTGAGTGAGATGCCAGTGAATGTGTGATGGGCTTGAGGTGTGAATTTAGAGTGATGAGATGGTTTCCATACCCTAGCTGCACAGATGAGATCATTCATCCTCTATCTGCACTAGATGGCCAATCTCTTCTGTGCAGCATTGGCACTGACCACCGCTGCCACTGCCTACCATGCTGGATTGGTGATGTTGCTGCCCATCCTGCAGCCAGGGCGGGGTAGAGGAGATCATGATGGGCCTTCACGGCATCCAAATGGCATTCCAGTGACACGTCATTAAACTTGGGGGCTGTAGTCTTTTGGCTTTTCGTGGGCATCTTCCCTGCAGTAGTCGAGGGCTGGAAGCACTGGGATGTGTGTGCACAACTAGACTTTAAATATGGTGGCTGGAGTGATGAAGCGGTGAGGCCCCGCCCACCATGGAAACAGTGTGTTTCCCACTATAAGTAATGCGGCTGGCTTGGGATGATACTGTGTGAAAACCCACCATCATGGCCGGCTGTACCACACCTAGTGCAAATCTGGGACGATTCTGCCCAGTGTCTTGTTGAGCTATTGGGCTTGGGCACAAGCACAACGGGGATCTCCAGCTGCACTGGATGGGCTCAATCAGGTTGCGCTCCACCATGTACTGAATTTCTTCCTGAACCTGGATCAGTTTCTAGGGACCTAGGCGATAGGGATTTTGCTTTATGGAAGGGTTCTCTTCCACATACACGTTGTGTAGGGCCAGGTCATGTATCCTGCTTTGCCCCTACAGATCTCTTTAAACACTGTAAGCAGCTTTGTCAGGTCTCCTCTCCCTGCTCTGTGTTTAAGTAAGAGAGCACAGTGTCTAATCTCCCTAACAATTACAGGTTCGATTTGGGAATTGTCCAGGCCTCCATCTCCCTCTAACTTGTCCTCACTGCCTCTCTTTCCTCACTGCCCGACAGACCTATGTTTGTTTGTCCCCTTCCCGGCTTGATATTGTTTTCACATATTGACGGGACACAGCCGTTGTTTTTTCCTTATGGCCTGGTGTGTCGATCAAATAATTCACCTCGCCAATTCCCTTGACGATGCAGAATGGGCCACTGAGCTTGGTTTTCAGTGGTTCACCCTGTATGGGTTGTGGCACTAACTCATGGGGCTGCAATTTACTTGGTGGGGGGTGGCGGGGTGGTGGAGCAGACTGCTCACGATCTTCTGGAAGGAAAGTTGGCCAGAAGCTGACACAACCGGAGCAGCCCGTCCTGCAGCCAAAACATGCTGGGGGCTAAAGTGGTTGAGCGTGGGACTTGCACCCCTCAGTGGGAGCAAGTCCCTCCATTTGATTGGTCGGCAGGTCCAGCATTCCTGGCGGTGCCAGGGTTCAGTAGTGGGCACTGCCAGGACTGCAGAAAGGAGGATGAAGATGATCAAGGCTGCCGCAGTGAGGTAAGTCCCAGGGCTTTAGGGTAGGGAGGGATCCAAGGACCCAGGGAGGAGGAAGCAGGGAGTGGGGGTCCAGTTTTAAAGGACAGGCAGTGCAGAAAGAAGGGGTTGGTGACATTTTGAAGGGATTACCCTGATGAGTGCAGGGCACCCCCCACCCCCGAAATGAGGTGCCCCCGCTTCCTTCCCACACTTTATCACCTAAGCATTACAAAACAGCCTGCCTCCTCCTGCCGCCTGCCTGGGCAGCGTATTATTCAGGTCACTGGGCTTTCTAACAAGCCTAATTGACCTGTAATTATTGATTTACATATGGCAGGCGGGCTGCCGATTCCAGCGCCCACCCACCTAACGTAATACGGTGGTCACCTCATGGGTGGGCGGGAAGGTGGTGGGCTGTCCACCCAACATATCTTACGTGCCCCCATCTTGAAAACATGCCCAGTGAGAGCACATAAAATCCAGCCCATGGTCACATGGCTTGAATATTCTGGCCTTGGCAAGCTTATCTGCCTGCCATTTCATTGTTTTCTGGGAAGCTTTAAGATGGTTCTGAGCCACAGCACAGACTCTTGTGAGCTTCTCACAGAACATGGATATATAGTTTAACAGGGATGACTCTTCCCCTTTCTCTAAAAATCTCTCCTTGCTCTGTTTAAGAGGACCTCTTACCTCATGTTCATAATCTAATTCCAAGGGAATAAAACTGGTGGATTCATTGAGTGAGTCCTCGGTAACAAACAGGAGGAATCCCAGCCCTTTGTCCCAGCCATGGGGTACTCGTAGGAGTATAACCTCATCATTGTATTTAGGGTCTGATCATATTGTTCCAAAGCCCCTTGTGATTGTGGTTATTAGGCTGAGGACTTTATCTGTGTTAGTCCTGGATTACTCTTAAACTTTTGGAAAATACTGGACATAAAATTTGTACCCCAATCCAACTGGATCTCAGTAGTCAGCCCGTATGGGGTACAGAATTGAGTTAGCCTCTCAACCACTACTTTGGCTGAGATAGTTCTTTGGGCAATGGCCTCTGGAAATTGAGCATCCACATCCATGATGGTGGAAAGATACTGGTAATAGCCTTTTATCTTCGGCAGGGGTCCCACACAATCCACCAACACTCTGCTGAATGGTTCCCCAAAAGCTGGTACGGGAAGTAGTGGAGCAGATTTTGTAGCAGTTTGGGCTTCCCCACAACCTGACATGTGGTTAGTTTTACAGAACTCCACCACATCCTTGTGGAGGTGTATCCAATAAAAACACTAACAACGTGGGCTTGGGTTTTTCGGAGACAAACATGCCCAGATTGGAATCTCGTGGGTTATCCTCAATATTCCCCTATGATACCTCAGCAGCACCACTACTGGTGGACCATGGTCCACTCTTCGCCCACAGATCTATGCGGAAGTCTCCACTTCCTCATCAGTACCTCATTTTTTAAATAGTAGCACTCTGGAACTCCCCCTGCTTCAGCTTCATTCTGGGAAGTCTGAGCTAACTTTTTAACACTGTCAGTTTGATGGGCCTTGACAAAAGAAGACCTGCTTAACGCTTTCCTTGGCTCATCTCTGAAGAAAATTTCAGATAGCCTGACAGCGGTGTCATCCTTCTGTAGTGCTGGTTCAGACTCTCTGATGGAGTTTGTTGGGCCACATAGTCAGGGAAAATTCCAGGACCTTCTCCTCCAACTGTTTTGTCTCCCTGCCTCGGTTCAGCTTCTCTAAGACCACTGGTGAAACTACCACATTCGCCCCGCTCATTCGTTGGTGAGGAACAGGTCGACCCCGTCCACAGGTAAACTCGGGACAACCCTCTTGGTTACCAGTCCTGAAATAAGATAGCACTCCAAGTGCACCCAATATAAAGATATGGGCATATACTTCCCCTTGATACTGTTCACTATTTTTTATTTATTTGTTCATGGTATGTAGGTGTCACTGGCTAGGCCAGCATTTGTTGTCTATCCTTAAGTGCCCTTGAGAAGGTGGTGGTAAGCCACCTTCTTGAACTGCTGCAGACTATGCAGTGTACGTACACCCACAGTGCTGTTAGGAAGGAAGCCCCACTCCCATTAAGCAATTTTATGCTTCATTGTTCTTTGTCCTTTTCTGCAACTATTCTATGTCTGATGATATTATGATCATTATTTCACAAATGTTCCCTCACTGAAAAATGCTCTATTTGCCCCACTTCATTTCCTAGTACTTAATCCAGCATTACTTCCATCCTAATTGGGTTAGAAACAGATTGATTGAGAAAGCTCTCTTGTGTGTATTTCAGGTATCCCTCCCCCTCTTATTCCCTTTACATTGTTACTACTCCCATCTATCTGAAGATAATTGAAGTCCCCTGTTATCAATGTTGTATAGTTATTTCATATGTATGTAATTTATTGGTAAATTTGCTCTTTCCCAGCATTTGTTGGCCTACAGCATTCATCTAGAAGGGTATTGGCTCCTCTATCATTCCCTAATTCTTACCAGGGAAGTGGCCAGTTTTCATTAGTAGGGATAATGCTTTGGCTGAAACTTCATTCCACTTTAGTCTACTTTAGATGCTGAAGATCACCCACTAGAAAATAATGAATGCACAAGGTTTTGTACAATTGATGCCACAGGATCTCAAGGGCAATTGGGACTGGCAACAAATGCTGGCCTAGTCAGTGACGCCCACATCACATGAATGAATTTTTAAAAATCCATCCTTAAATATCACAATGTGTCCTGTGAAATGCATTAAAATGTTATTAACACTAGTAGAAGAAAAATAAAATAACCTATTTGCATAATGCACAATTGAATAAAATCAAGACATTGGGTGGAATTGTCCCTGGTTTGCAGTAGCAGTCGGGAAGAAAGTCGTTTTACCCGCCAGGCGCAATGGCAGGTTTTCGCGCCGCATCATTCTATTCCCACCTCATTAATTTTGCACCCACAGGAAACATGCTGCTTTGCTGGCGGGCAGCCTTCGATTTGCCCACCACAATGCTACCTCACCGCTTCCTCATTCAGGGCGCCACATTTAAACTGCAGCCGCGCACACTTCTCAATGGCCCACTCTGCACGCTTTCCCCCCTCCACACCAATTCCCCCCGGAACCCCTTCCCCCCTTCACACCTCTTCTTCCCTTTGCACCCCTACCCCCTTCACACCCCTTCACCCCCAGAACCCCTTCGCCTCTTCACACCCCTTCCCCCGGAACGCCTTCCCCCTTCACACCCCTTCCAACCTTCGCACTCCTTCCCCCCTTCACACCCCTTCCCCCCCGGAACCCCTTCCCCCTTCCCCCTCCCCCTTCCCTCTTCACACCTCTTTCCCCCGGAACCCCTTCCCCCGGAACCCCTTCCCCCTTCACACCTCTTCCCCCTTCACACCCCTTCCCCCCTTCACACCCCTTCCCCCCCCTTCCCCCGGAACCCCTTCTCCCCTTCACACCCCTTCCCCCCTTCACACCCCTTCCCTCGGAACCCCTTCCCCCCTTCGTACCCCTTCCCCGGAACCCCTCCCCCCTTCATACCCCTTCCAACTTTCGCACTCTTTCCCCCCTTCGCACCTCTTCCTCCCCTGGAACCGATTCCCCCCCAGAACCCCTCCCCACCCAGTGCTCCCACCCCCCGCTCAGTCCCTCCCTCTTCGTGACTCCTTCTTCCACCCTTACCTCGTCAGCCACCCTTAGTCCCTCCCCCTTCCCGATTCCTTCCTCCAGCCTCACTTCTTCCTCCAGCATTCCTCCTACTCCCTTCCCGACTCCTTCCTCCACTCTTACTTCTTCCTCAACCCTTATTCCCTCCCCTCTCTGCATCCTTCCTCCCCCACACTGGACGCCCTCCCCTGTCCGCATACCTTCCTCCCCTGTCCGCACACCCACCCCTTCCTCCCCCTGGACCCCTTCCCCTCTCCACGCCCCTAATCACCCTGGACACCCACCCCCTTAGCACCCCTTCTATCCCTCCGGACACCCTCCCCTCTTCGAACCTCTTCCTCCCCCTGGTCACCCGCCCCTCTCCACACTGCTTCCCTTGCGCCATCCACCCCCACTTACACCTACCTCCCCAGTTGCAGTCTTCAGCCCCGTTACCCCCTCCTTTCCCTGTTCTCTTCCCCCCGCCCTCCCAACCTCCCCCCACCCTGACCTCTTTCTCTCCCAGACAACATTAGCTCTTCCTTTCCCAACCCCTTGACCATCACCTGTTGTGAGCATCAACGGCGACTTTCCAACTTCCGTGAGCTGCTTCACAGCAGAGCAATTCCATGAGGATCCACCCAGCATGCCATGGACATTCCTCCAGTGTGCCATTGCTATCGACCTCCAGCATCTTCTGATCCTTGGATGTCCGCGATGTGAGCAAAGCCCTGGTGGGTAAGTCCCAACTTCTGCTTGTCACACTTGTCAAGATGTGTTCTACACTGGCATACTTTCCTGCTGACGTGGGCGGACGATCCAGTTGTCGGGGGGAGCAATTATGGAGGGCAGGTCTAATAATGATCTGTTGATGTATTACAATGAGGTTCCCGACATCTGATGGTGGAGAACGTGACCCTCCATCGGCGGGTTGAGTGGACGATCGTGAACTGGTTTCATGCTGTCGTGAAACCGATCGCACCATATTGTCTGATCAGGTCACCAAACACGCCCAACACTGGCGGGCACAGAACATCCTGGCCACTCTCTCACACCCACCCTCACATCTCCATCTGGTCTCATCTCCTCTGGAGACTGCTTCCTCAGCCCTCACCATCTTGAGGCCACTTGCAGATCAACATGTGCCCCCTCACACACCCTGGAATATCCCCCTTCCCCAGTACAGCCCTCACCCTGCAGCCTCTTCCCTTGCCTGAGGCCACTTCTCCCCCTTCCCCAAGCAAGCCTTAGCCCTGCAGCCATTGAAAAGCCACCCCTGTCTCACGGTTGGTCAGGTAGGTAGAGACCTGCCCATGAGCCCACCCAAAAGTGATGTGGTGCTGCCTGCGAAGCCTGGCGCTGATAACTGTGTGAGCTGCTTGAAGCAAGGTAGGCAAACAAGCCTCGAAGTCCCGAGTGAAGTGCAGCTCACCAGATGCACGTTGCTTATGCACAGTTGTGAAACACGTTGGCGTTTAATCAGGCCGATGTGCCCAGATGATCCAGCATGGGAGGATGATTCTGGCAAGCAGGGCTTATAATGAGATGCTAAAGTATTGAAATTAGGTTCCCGATGTGCTGCAGTGGGAAACGCAGCTCACCATTGATGGGTGGAGTGGACGATCGCAAACTGGTTTCACGGCAGTGTGAAACCAATTTCTGGCCTTCTCATCATATATTTCCCCACCGCCTGCCATGATGCCCGATGCCAATGTGGCTGGAAAATTCCAGCCATTATTTTAAGAGGTTAATAGTGTCATGTTCTACCACGGGGTCGCTCTGCTCGTGAACCGGTTGCATGCTTATCTGTCGGCAGGTGAGTGGATTACAATATGTTGCAGATGCAGAGACCAATATAAAATGAAGCACATGCCATTTATTTACACAAACAACAGAGCACTAACGTGATGTGTGTTTCTCCAGCCAGACCCTACTCTAGACTAACATCAACATGGTAACCCGCGTTACACAGTTATTGGGTCTTACAGTCATGTGGTCAATCTGCTCATATTCTCTTAAAGGTGTATTACACCTCAGATTACCACATCCCCCCCTCTTTACTTGAAAGTACATTTTACAATATATTAACTATTTACATAAATAAACTATTTACAAATTCAGTATCTCAGGAGGCTTTTTCAAACATGTCGGTTGTTGTAGTTCTATGACTTCGAATGGTTTATCTGAGGCCTCCCTCTCAGGAGTTATCTGTCCACTAGCCTCCCCAGTAGGAACCTGAAAGTTTACCTTTTCGATTCTCTCAGGCTCAACGGGTCCTACAGGTACTTCCAAAGCAAGAGGAGTTCCTTCTATCTGTGGTATAGACTCCAGCGGGAATGTTTAGCTTTTCTTGTGGATCTGTTTCCCTTTTCCTGAGGTGATCTACATTTCTTCTGATTATCCAACCTTCAAGTGATATATGGTGGGACAGGGATCCTGTCACTGCACTGACTTCACCTGATAGCCATTTGGGCCTATCTCCAAGGTTCTTTGCAAAAACTGCTTCTCCTACAGTGAAGTTTCTTTCAAGACTGTGGTATTGTGTTCATTTCTCTGGGCCTCCTGACTGCTCTCGACCCTTCCCCCTAAATTCAGCATTATGAGGCTCGAACGTGTCCTGAGACGCCTCTTTATTAATAACTCTATGGGGGCAATACCAGTGGTCGTATATGGTGTAGTCCTATAGCTGAGCAGGAAATGTGATAACGTCTTTGCTATAAATTCCCCATCTAGTTTTCTCATTCCAGCCTTGAAGGTCTGGACTGCCCTCTCGGCCAACCCATTGGATGCAGGGTGGTATGGTGAGGACTTGACATGTGTTATGCCATTGAGACTTGTAAATCTTTGGAATTTCCTGCTAATGAATGATGTTCCATTATCAGACACTATTATCTCTGGCAAACTGCGTATCGCAAAATCCTGACACAATCTGTCTATGGTAGCAGTAGATGTGGGTGATCTCACCTCATATACATCCATCCATTTGGAGTGAGCGTCAATAAGTGAAAGGAACATTGTGCCCAAAGAAAGCCCCACGTAGTCAACATGGAAGCGGACCTATGCCCTTCCTGGCCATTCCCAAGCACATAGAGGAGCAGAAGGAGGCAATTTCTGCACCTGTTGGCACTACATGCAGCTCTTTACCATGTTTTCGATTTCAGTGTCCATCCCTGACCACCACAAGTAGCTGCATGCCAACATTTTCACTCTGGAAATGCCGGGGTGAGCGCTATGGAATTCTATCAATAATGGTTGTTTTCCTCTGGGAGACACAATGACTCTCACTCCCCACAGTAAGATGCCATCCTGGCAGCTGAGCTCGTATCTCCTGTTCAAATAGGGCTTCATTGCATCCAACTTTGGCTTGTTAGACCATCCCTACAAGACTTATTCCCTGATGTGAGACAAACTGGATTGTGGTCTGTCCATTCTCTGATCTGTTTGGATTTCACTGGTGATGAATCCAGGAAGTTTAATAACAAGACAAGTTCTTGAGGGATGGGGATGTTCAGATTGCTGTCCTTTAGAGGTAGTCGGCTCAGTGTGTTGGCATTGGCAATCTGGCTCACTGGCCAGTGGATTAAAGTATATTTGTAAGCAGCTAGAATCAGTACCCACCTTTGCATGCGTGCTGAGGCAATGGGGGTATTGTCTTATCTTCCCCAAACAAGCCTAGTAGTGGCTTGTGATCGGACAAGATGGTGATGTGGCGACCATGGATGTATTGGTGGAACTTCTTAACACCAAATATAGTAGGTAAGCCTTCTTTCTCTATTTGTTAATATCTTCATTCTGCGACACTGGGTGTTCTTGAGACGTAACCAATGGGCCATTCGGAGCCATCCGCCATCCGGTGGGAGAGTACTGCCCCTATTCCGTAGGGGGATGCATCGCAGGTTAAAATCAATTCTTTCTTTGGGTCGAAATGTACCAACAGGGCTGATGAATGTAGTAACTGCTTTACTGCCACAAAAGCCTGTTATTGTAGGGCTTGCCAAGTCCACCTGTGGTTTTTCTTGAGTAACCGGATAATGGAGCCAGTGCTGTCAACAAATTTGGGAGAAAATGACCGTCGTAGTTAACCATTCCCAAGAAGAACTTGAGTTCTGTGGCAACTTTCAGGCTGGCGCCTCATGAATAGCTCTCACCTTGTCTTCTACTGGGTGAAGGCCCTGCTAGTTGACCCTATGACCCAGATAAATCACTTCTTTTGCTTGGAAGAAACATTTTTCCCTTTTCAAACATACTCCGGCTTGTGAGAAACACTTCAATACCTCTTCCAAGTTAGCCAGGTGTTGTTCTTCAGTTAGTCTTGTTACTAGGACATCATCGAGATAAACTGCCACATGGGATAGACCTTGAAGCAAATTTTCCATAGTCCGTTGGAAAATGGCACAAGCTGATGAGACTCCGAAGGGTAACCGGGTATACCGGCATAACCCACTATGTGTGTTGATAGTTACAAAATCCTGTGAGGCCTTTCCTAGCTCGACTCGCTGGTAAGCATGGCTCATGTTGAGTTTTGTATATGCTGTTCCCCCGCCAGCTTGGAGTACAATTCATCAGTTTTTGGGATAGGGTGCCTATCAAGTCTGGCCACTTTGTTAACAGTCAACTTGTAGTCCCCACATATTCACACACTCTGGTCAGGCTTTAGTACTGGAACTATGGGTGCTGCCATTCAGAAAATTGTACAGGTTGTAAGATTCTCAATCTTTCCAGCCTGTCCAATTCAATATCCACTTTTTCTCATAATGCATAGGGGACTGGTCTCACCTGCAAATATCTGGGGGTTGGTCCAGGATCCATGTGGATTTTAGCTTGCAGCTCCTGAATCTTCCCGAGCTCTTCCCTGAACACAGGAGCATATTTCTGTAATAATTCTTGCAGATCTTTCATCCTGAGTTGAAAAATCTCAGTCCACTCCAACTTTATTTCCTTAAGCCAGTTCTGCCCAAGTCGAGTTGGACCCTCCCCTGCTACCACTATCAGGGGTAGGTTAGCAGACTGGCATCCATATTGTACTGGAACCTTGTATATACCTTTTACTCGTATGTTTTCGCCAGTATATGTCTTTACGCTGGCATCTGAGTTTTCCAGCTTTAGTGAGTGGCCGCCTCCATTCAGATACATTATTTTTATTCATTCACAGGATGTGGACTTCGCTGACTGGGTCAGCATTTATTGCCCATCCCTAGTTGCCCTTGAGGAGGTGGTGGTGAGCTGCCTTCTTGAACCACTGCAGCCCATGTGGTGAGGTACACTCACAGTGCTGCTAGGAAGGGAGTTCCACTTAAATGTGTGTTCCCCTCTAACTGTTGTGGATGCTCCTGTATCCACCTCCAATTAAATGGGTTTTCTGTTGACTTCTCCTGTCACGTAGATTGGCCCTATTTTACCCATTTTTAAGTTGTGTAGCAAGTAAATATCTGACTCTATTTCTTCTGGCTCCCATCCCTCGGAAGAAGGACCCCCTACCACACTGCCACCTCCTCCAGGAGGGCAGCTAGGCACTCGTCTGAAAAATGAGGGGCACACTGCCCCGCTGGCCTACCCTCCGACCTGGCCTGCCCCAATGACCTACCCTCTGGACTGGCCTGCCCCGATGGCCTATCCTCTGGCTTGGCCTGCTCCGATGGCCTATCCTCTGGCTTGGCCTGCTCCGATGGCCTACCCTCCGGCCTGGCCTGCCCCGATGGCCTACCCTCCGGCCTAGCCTGCTCCAATGGCCTACCCCCTGGACTTGCGTCACCTCCATTGCCCCTCCACAGAGCCCTTCGCCCAGCCATTGCGAGCAGCCTTTCCAAGGCTGCCAGGCCTTCCTTTATACAGGCCGCCAGATTGCCATTGGACCCGATGGGCTGAGTGCGCCCGCCCACTCCCGCTATGCACGGGAGTCATGAAGTACGCTGGTGGGCCTTAATTGGCTCGCCCACGTAAAATGATGACGTGGACTCGATCGCGGGCGGTGATCGTGTCTGCGTCCGCCAGTGACCGCTCCCGCTCGGCCCGCCCAACATGGGGAAAATTCTCCCCATCGTCTCGTGGTCAATCTGCTCACATTCTCTTAAAGGTGTATTACACCTCAGATTACCACAGGTAGGTTCTCTGTATTTGTTTCAGAGTGCACAGAATTAGTGGGCAAGTTGAAAAAGGTAAAGTGGACCACTCAAGGAAAAGTAAGTTGTTTCAAAATGGGAGCACAATTCAGCACAATAAGGTGCATAATGTAAATTAAAATACATACTGTCTCAGTAAATATTGGGAAGACAAAAGCCCTGATAAAACTCACGATGAGAGGTCTGACCTATTTTAAAATCCTGAGCTTCATTATCATTTGACAGACAGGCTGCCCTTCCATTTGCCTTGGGATTCTTGCAGCTCACCCACATGACATGTGCAATTTGTGCCAAGCATTTGCCGAGCCACCACCAAAGCCTATTTCAAGTAGGGATGTATTGCTTCAGGCTCAATCACCCAGAAGCTGTGGTCACCAGAATCGCTGACCAATTAGCTGGTCCCTCAGTCTACTTGCTGCCAGTTGCCTTCTCCACAGGATCAATGACTGTGCTGCATTGCCCTTGGTTTTCTAACAAAATTATATTTCCAACAAATGAAGTTATTCTATTTTCTTTAACATAAATAAATTTATTTTTCTACCCCTTCGCCCCTCTGCTTCATTCCACACTAATCTTCAGGGCAGGGGCTGAGCAAATGACCTTTATACTAGCCACTTCAGAAACTGCCCTCTGCCTTCTGAGAGGTGCTGCTACTGCTAGTGCTCCTCCCCCTCCAAGTATTCCTCCATCCAAATGAAACCAGCACTAAACTGACCTATAATAAGCAGACAAAGATCACTGAGTGTGACATGGCAACAAGAACGGGTGAAAGAAGCGATGTGAAAGCTGGAATCCCTTCTAGAAAG
Source organism: Cetorhinus maximus (assembly GCF_964194155.1). Taxonomy (NCBI): domain Eukaryota; kingdom Metazoa; phylum Chordata; class Chondrichthyes; order Lamniformes; family Cetorhinidae; genus Cetorhinus; species Cetorhinus maximus. The sequence goes on from NC_135892.1 coordinate 54,235,703, forward strand.
CCAGGCAAAAGATCCTATGATCTACCTACCTGCAATTGAATGAGCCTTTAAACACTAGAAATCAATCTCATTGTATTTTTTTATTGCTGGGTCAGGCACTGGACAAGAATTCTGTGATTTATAGTTAAAATAGTGTTGTGGTCCTAATTGTGTTATAGGATACAGATTTAAAATATTCATGAAACCCTTGCCTGACTGTGACAGGCATTTGGCCCAAAACTAAAAACTGCTCAGTTAAGATGGTAACAGGAGGGAGCACATCGGGAAAGGGCGCCTTGCTGCCTCTTTTCCTGTCAGCCCGGCGTCATTAAAATTGGGGCTAAAACCTCAGGGGTGTTGTTCAGGGAACTTAGGGAATGTAAACTCCTTTGTCTAATCTTTCTGGAAACCTTTGAAGTCAAAATTTCTATTTGTTGTATCCTATCTTTTATACCACATAAGCCATTTTTTTTTACAACGATTTTATACAAAACCTATTAAGGTGAGAAGATCTTTTTGACAGTGTGGAGGAGAAAAGGTTGATGTTCCAAATGCTGCTTACAAAAGCATTTTAATAAAACCAATGCATTAGATAACATAAAGTTAAATATTGAATTGTCAGGCATTAGGAATGGATCTTCATTCTGATTTGTTCTATTTCATCCTTCATCAAAACATCCATGAGAGTGGTTATAAACTATGTCAAAGTCCCTCTGAAGGTAAAACATTAAAAAATGTCATCACATCACATGCTCATGCAAGACTTGGCAAGAATATCAGATACAATGTGGTACAGATTATTACAAATTGCAGCTTCAACTAGGTCTGTGGCTGGAAATCCTGATATTAAAGTTGGTATCGTTTGCTCTCTCTGGTGGGTGTAAAAAATTCCATGGTGCGATTCTTAGAAGAGCAGGGAATTTCTCCTCTGTGTCCCTGCCAATATTTATCCCTCAACTAACATGACTAAAAACAGATTAACTGGTCATTATCATATTGCTGTTTGGAGACAATGCTGTGGGCAAATTGGCCACTGTATTTCCAATGTGACCACAGCACTGACAGTACTGCAAATGTACTTCATTGGCTTTAAATAATTGTGGGACATCCAGGCTCATGAAAGGCATTACATAAATGCAAATCTTTCTTATTTTATTGGGGAGCTATGAGTTGGGGTCCTATACACAGTACTATTGAATGCTAGGATAGGGATTCATGCCTTGTAAAATCTCAGATAGAAAGTTTTACACCTTGGTTATTACATCAGAGATGGTGCTTTGGCAGAGTTGTCACTTCTCAAAATATGGATCCACTCTCACTTATCCACTAAGGCCAAGAACAAGGCAGTTTCTGTAGAGGCTGGTGCACAGGTTATTTGCCAGCCCTTGCCCTGAAGATGAGTCTGTGGCTTAAGTAGGGATGAAGAGGTAGAAAAATAGGTTTGTTCACAGTAAAGGAAATAGAATAATCTCATTAAGTTGGAAATATAAAACAATATTGTCATAGGCCTGAATCTTGTGCTTGTCGGGCACACGCGATCAACGGGCCTGGGAGCGGACGGGAAACGGTACCCAGACCGTGATTTCACACTGGCTGACCAATTAATGGCTAGCTAGCATGAAATGCACCCTGAGAAAGGCTCAGCGCTGGCGGTGGGGGCGAGAAGAGGGCGGGCGTCGACGTCACTGCAGGTGCTGGTGAACGCTTCCACTGAGCTCCCTGAAGGCCAACAGCTGCCTCAGGGAGCTGCAGACCTCCAAATAATAAAAGGAAGCATAAAGCCGCTGCAAAAAAATGTCCATGCAGAACATTCAAGGACCTGAAAGCATACTTCATAAAAATGCTGTCCCCAGATATTTCTTTTTATTTTATATTTTAACGGAGGTTTCACCCGCCCTTGGATGAGATTTCATCAAAAATGTAAAGCCCGCCTGGCTGATTGGCCCATCCGCCAGCTGTAAGGTTGGATGGGCCACGGAAAAATCGCTTACAATTGGGCCATTAATGAGCTTAATTGCCCTCATAATTGTTGGCGGGCGCTCTTCCGACTGCTATGCGTACCTGCCGAGCAAAATATTGATGCTCGCCTGATGTCATCTCACACGATTTTATGCCCGTTTGGGTCGGGCACCCAGCCACCCAGGGGATGTAAAATTCTGGCCATAGTCTCAAGGACCCAACAAACTGATGGGTTCACGGTCGATGTGGGTCACACTGGTCGCTATCTGTACAATGCCCATTGCAACAAGTGGAGCAAATTTTAATATGGAGTAAGTTTCGGACAGGAAACTTTTCCATTTACAATCCATCAGTAGCAATAGGTCACAACAGTAGCCCAGTTGAAATGCCGCTAGTCCACTTCTCACCTGAAACAGTTAGAAAAAGGGTACAGTGTGACTATAAGCAGATGAAGATCAGATGGCCTTGGCCATCTGTCAGCTTCTAGGTGAGACTGTTTCATGAGGTTCTCGCAAGAGGGAAGGGGATAGTCAGGACAGGGAAGGCAGTACCTTCCCCTGTGGCACGTTAAGAAGTGTTTACAGGGGCAGAATTCTTCCATCCCATTTTGTGGCTGGCGAGAGCAGAGAATCCATCGGCAGGCAAAAAGTCACATATCCCCCATCGTAAAAACAGGTAGCAATTCTCCCAGTAGTGGGTTCATGGCGAATCGATTATCCCACCCACTAGTGGCACGAACACCATTTGCATTCATTAACATCTCATGAATTCTCATTGAAGCAGCTGCTCACCAGAATCTTGTCAGGCCTTCCAATCTTACGTCACACCAGCGGGGAATTATGTTGGCCTCAAATCCATTTGAAAAGGGGTGGTGTGCACAAGTCAGACCTCTGTTCGTTGGTAACTTTGAGGTGAGTGGAATATACATAACCTACCTGCCATAGCGCTGCACCGGTCTTGTTGCGATGAATGCCACACTGCTGGGGCTGTAGGGTTGGCTTGTAGGATCTTTGCCTATATTGTCCCGAGGAACACCACTGTGCTATGGTACTCATGCAGGCCCCCACTTTCAGAAACACTTCAACCGGGGGTGGGCTGTGAGGCGAGGGTGGGGTTGATGAACACAAGGGGGGCAACCGGGAGGGAAGACTGTGGAATGGCGATGAGGGGGAAGGGCAAATCCGAGGGGGACCTTTCTGGAGTCACCCTCTAGCCTCTTGTTGCTGCAGGAGCGAGCAGGAGTCTGCTTTGAAAGAAAGGAGGAAGACCTCCTTGTGATGAAAGCCACTGAAAGCCAATGGCTTCATTAGCACTGTTAAAGGGCTACTCAGAACTCAGCGACTTCACATCACAGTTGCTGCATCTCCAGAGTAACACATAGGAATGGAGAATTTGGGAATGCAGGCAATAGTGAAGGAGGCACAGCTGCATCATATATGACAGTCCATCAATGAAGGCCAGTCACATTTCAACAGATTTGACACTCCTAACGGGCCAAAGGGCATCCACTCATTGACCATGAGCAACTGATTGGTCATTAATATACCACATCAGAGATTGGAGCACAGAGCTAGGTTGGGTCACTCATCTCAAACTTTAGAATCCCACGTAGGGCTCAAGATGTTACATATCTGCGATACCATCTTGGTCACCTCGATGTCTGTGCTAGTGTCTCAGGGATACGGTGGCATCAGCCATCATGCAAGTAGGGCAGGAAAAACTATGGACCTTTACAGTCTCCAAATGTGTCATCTTCTGAGCTTCACTTTCTTTCCCCTTGAATCATTAATGTCTTCAATGCTTCCTTTCAGAGAGAAGGCAAAAGCAGATATGGATCCAGGGCTCAATGCTGCCTTTGCCAGGGTTCTAATGCAATGGAGGAGGTGAAGGAGGGAGAGGTGACTCTGCGCGCAGCTCCAGCAGGAGGGACATGGTCAGGCGGAGTCAGAGCATGAACAGGAGGGTCACAAGGAGAGACCCAGACAATGGGGGCAACTCGCCAGACCTAGGGTTTATCGTAGAAAAGTCTCCTACTTACAACTGAGTGACAGGCAATGCCGTGCATGTCCGCACTTGTCCTAAGCTCTGGTACATCACAGATGCCACGTTCTTCGTGAAGACCTGATGCCACATGGAGTTGGAGGGTATCACCTGCGGTGGCTTTGAAGGTGACCATAGCACTCAATTTCTTGGCCTTTAGGTCTTTCCAAGGATCAACAGGGGGCCTGTGTGGCATCTCTCAGTCCACAACACGTCGATGCATAAAGAAGGTCACAGATGCCCTTCACAAAAAGGCCCATCCTTATGTCAGGTTTGCTCTGGATGAAGATAGCCAGGCTGCGAGATTCACCGGCTTCGCCACCATCTCAGGCTTCCCAAGAGTGCAGGGTGCAATAGACTGCACCCATGTGGTTATACAGGCTCCATGGCAGCAGGCCTTAATGTTTATAAACCGCAAGGGCTATCAATCCATCAATATGCAACTGGTGTGTGATCACCGGAAGCACATACTGCACAGAGCACGGTACCCTGGGAGTTGCCTTGACTCCTACATCCTGAGTCACTCCCAGCCGCCTGGGATTTTTGAGGGGCTATTATGCCTGCAGGGATGGCTGCTTGAGGATAAGGGGTACCCACTGAAACTCTGACTGATGACACCGGTGTGTCTTCCTCAGAGTCGTTCTGAGGAGAGGCACAACGCTGCTCACAGCTCCACAAGCTCCCTTAAAGAGCAGACCATAGGGCTTCTGAGATGCTTGCACCGCTCAGGTGGCTCACTCCAATACACTCCCGACAGGGTTTCCCGCATCATCGCAGTGTGTTGCTGAACATTATGTAGTCATCAGAGAAAATCCCCATTCCTGACCTTATGATGGAAGGAAGGTCATTGATGGAGCAGCTGAAGATGTTTGGGCCGAAGACACTACCCTGAGGAACTCCTGAAGTAATGCCCTAGAGCTGAGATGATGTCCTCCAACCGCCACAACCATCTTCCTTTGTGCTAGGTATGACTCCAACGAGCAGAGAGTTTATCCCCTGATGCCCACTGACGCCAGTTTTGCTCGGGCTCCTTGATGCCACAATCTGTCAAATGCTGCCTTGATGTCAAGGGCAGTCACTCTCACCTCACCTTTAGAGTTCAGCTCTTTGGTCCATGTTTGAACCAAGGCTGTAATGAGGTCTGGAGCTAAGTGGCTCTGGCGGAACCCAAACTGGGTGTCAGTGAGCAGGTTATTGCATAGCAAGTACCGCTTGATAGCACTGTTGATGACCCCTTCCATTACTTTACTGATGATCGAGAGTATTCTGATGGGGCGGTAATTGGCTGAGTTGGATTTGGTCCTGCTTTTTGTGTACAGGACATACCTGGGCAACTTTCCACATAGCTGGGTAGATGCCATTGTTGTAGCTGTACTGGAACAGCTTGGTTAGGGGCGTGGCAAGTTCTGGAGCACAAGTCTTCAGTACTATTGCCAGAATATTGTCTGGCCCCATAGCCTTTGCAATATCCAGTTCCTTCAGCAGTTTCTTGATATCACTTGAAGTGAATCGAATTGGCTGAAGATTGGCGTCCGTGATGCTTGGGACCTCTGGAGGAGGCCGAGATGGATCATCCACTCGGCACTTCTGGCTGAAGATTAAAGCAAATGCTTCAACCTTATCTTTTGCACTGATGTGGTGGGCTCCTCCATCACTGAGGATGGGGATATCTGTGGAGCCTCCTCCTCCAGTAAGCTGTTTAATTGTCCACCACCATTCATGACTGGATGTGGCAGGACTGCAGAGCTTTGATCTGATTCGTTGGTTGTGGGATCACTTAGCCCTGTCTATCTCTTGCTGCTTATGCTATTTGGAACACAAGTAATCCTGTGTTATAGCTTCACCAGGTTGACACCTCATTTTTAGGTATGCCTGGTGTTACTCCTGGCATGTCCTCCTGCATTCTTCATTGAACCAGGGTTGATCCCCTGGCTTGATAGTAACGGTAGAGTGGGGCATATGCCGGGCCAAGTGGTTACAGATTGTGTTTGAGTACAATTCTATTGCTGCTGATGGCCCACAGTGCCTCATGGATGCCCAGTCTTGAGTTGCTAGATCTGTTTGAAATCTATCCCATTTAACACGGTGGTAGTGCCACATAACACGATGGAGGGTATCCTCAATGTGAAGGTGGGACTTTGTCTCCACAATGACTATGCGGTGGTCACTCCTACCGATACTATCATGAACAGTTGCATATGCGGCAGGCAGTTTGGTGAGGATGAGGTCACCTATGTTATTCTTTCTTATTGGTTCCCTCATCACCTGCCACTAGACCCAGTCTAGCAGCTTTGTCTTTTAGGAGTCAGCCAGCTTGGTCAGTAGTGGTGCCACCTAGCCACTCTTGGTGATGGGCCTTGAAGTCTCCCACCCAGAGTACATTCTGTGCCCTTGTCACCCTCACTGCTTCCTCCAAGTGGTGTTCAACATGGAGGAGCACTGATTCATCAGCTGAGGAAGGGCGGTATGTGGCAATCAGCAGGAGGTTTCTTTGCCCATGTTTGACCTGATGCCATGAGACTTCATGGGGTCCAGAGTCGATGTTGAGGACTCCCAGGGCAACTCCACTGAGTGGGTGGCTGGACTCCAGCAGCCCTCCGAATGCCGGAGACCTGGGCTGTCCCTGCCTCCGACTGCTGCGGGAATGTGTCAGTGAGATGTTCTCCAGCAAGTGAGCCCGAGCCTAATCTACATCTGTACCCCACCAATGTGTGTCTCTCTGAGCTGGTGGAGGGTGTGTGTGAGCGCTGTGACGGTTCTTCCAGAAATTTCTCTTCAAATGACATCTAGGGGCTGGCGCTGGTGCTGGACTGGCTTGGGGGCCTCGATCTGCTGGTGCCAAGAAAATAGAAAATAGAGTTTCAGTTAATGAGCATGAACTACATGAGACTGCACATGACTCACTGTAAATGTCAGGATTTGATGAAGTGATGGAGCTGTGATCCGTACAGGGTTGGTTGGAGAGGCCAAGCTCCCCTTCCCCAGAGGAGCGATCCCTGTCCTCTTCAGCCAGCTCAGCTGCAGCCTCCTCAAACTCAGTGAGGGCAATGATGTCTGCTGTCCCTCCCCCAGTCTGCAATCTCTCGCGCCTATTGTGTGCCAGCTTGGCCTGTATGAAGAAGAAAGAAAGACATGCGATGAGAAGGGATGGAGCAGGGGTTGGGTGAGGTACATGTCCCCTGTGTGTGGTGAGCTCTACCCAGAAGGGCCAGAGGATGGAGTATGAGCAACATGGTAGATGGGACGGTAGTGATGTGAAAGTGTCAGTGAGAGAATGAGTATTGATATGTGTCCCCCACTAATGGTTGTGTGAGATCCCTGAAGAGAGTAGCTGTCTGAGTGCATGATGCCATGGTGAGAGTTTGATATTGGAGGGAATTGAAGGATGACTTACCCTGGTGGAGCGGATGAGATCATTCATCCTCTAACTGCACTGAATGGCATTTCGGGTGCGTTGCCAGCTGCGTTGATCTGCTCTGCAATGGCCTTCCAGGCTGGAGAGGTGAGGCTGCTGTGCTTCCTGCAGCCATCCCTGGGATAGAGTGTGAGCCTGTGCATCTGTACCCCTCTGATTAAGGCCCAGAGGGCCTGGTGGGTGAAGCAGGGGTGCTGCCGTCTTCTTCAGGCTCTTGGCCTTCTTCTTCTGGCTGCCAGACATCTCTGGTGGGCTGGAGGGAGTGAGATTTTTTAAAAATCTCCTTTAAAAATGGTGCACCGAGCTTCAAATGTGCCAGCTGATGGTGGCCGCAAGAATCAACTTCTGACCCGCCAGGTGATTCAGACCAAAATGCACCATCGCATAATTAATGAAGCTCCAAGTGTAGAATCAGGCGAGAGTTCCCGCCTTCCCAGACAGCAGGGTGGGCGCAGCTGAAACCGCCCACCACCGCACTGCGTCTCATTAATGGAAAATTCCACCCCAGGTCTCCTGGCTTCACAAAGGAAAGTTTTAAACTTACGAGAAGTGAGTCCCTTGTGTTCAGGTTAGTTATAGACCTACTTGTGTCAGGGGTGATGGTAACTTCAGCCACTCACCTACTTAAGAGCCAGTTAAAATTGTATCAGAGTTCTATTTGCACATTGGGAGCCTAATTGGTATAAATTTATGAGGCTCCAATTTGCTTTAGATGTTTCTTCATGCTCCTTCATGTTCCTGCAAAGCCCCTTAGGTTTATATTTCAAGTAGCTGAGATCTAATCAGGTAAATAACTTACACATTTTTAGGTGATCAGTTTTTGCTGGGTGGGTAAGTTTAAAATCAACAACATTTATTTGTGTTTTACTTTGCATAGAAATCATTCTGAATAAACCCATATTCAAAAAAATTAATAATTAACTTTGACTCATCAAGAGTGCTCTTTCAGTAAAATGCTAAAGAAAACTGGAACAAACCTATTATTCATTGGGAAGTGTTGCTTTTATCATATGCTCCTCCAATGTTCCCTTTAAATTTTCTTTGTAATGGGTGGGCTCGAAGCCTATTTCCACATGTTGTGCACTTCAGATTGCGGTCTTGCCTCACATGCATACACCTGAGAGGGAACTTGCTTTATTCACATTTGCATGGTCCCATTCTCCCTCTCCTCTCACTGTTTTCATTATACCTCCCATTTCACACATTCGATTCTATCAATGGTAGTATTCTATCTCTCCTCACATATCCTATTTTATTGCCTCTGACTGCTGTGCTAAGTAGTATATCATAAATGATCAGCTGTCCTTTTTACTAACAGGCAGCTTGATGTTCATTCTTGATCATGCGCAACTTAGAATTATCAGAAAGCATTCTGCCACTCCTGACATATTACACTCAAGCTCTATTCCCAAATGACCCATTCTAACTCTCTGCTCAATTGTTGCATGCTCCCTCTCCTCATACATCCCATTCTACCTGTCCTCATATCTGTACCACTCTACCTCTCTTCACACAGCCCACACCTAAACTGTTAGCTTCCCTTTCCCAACCCAAAAGTTCACACATTCAGGAGAATCGTGAAAGGAGTGGGGAGTATACACAGAACTCAACAGTCTGGGCTTAGATCATAAACAACCTTAAAAACCAATCCTCTCGCCAACAGTGAAATAGAATACAAGTAATCTGGTCTTTCAATCATTATCCATTGGCTGAGGCAGCTCCAATTAACATGCAGCTTCCAGACTGTCAATGCTAAAGGTAGGTCTTCACTGGCCATGCTCCATATATATTATCGATAACCCAATCAGCATCCAAAACCTGTCCACCAGCCTCCAGGGTTACATGCTCGCACACAGTGGGTAACCAATCAGGCTTATTAAGAGCTTAATTGAGAACAACTAAAGGAGGCCAAGTGGAATTTTCCAGTCCGCCACCAGTTTCCCACCAGTTTAGGTGACTGGAGGAGGGCACCCAGGGGTAGGCAAAAGTGTGGGTGGACTGCACTCCAGGATCTATCTGCCTGGGTGAAGGAGCAGCCACAGCAGGCCCTGTAGAGTGGCTCCCCTCACCCCAGCCACCCCCAGAGATTCTGAATCTATTTTTTAATTGATTATTTCTTTAAAAGTTGAGAGATGGTGCTTTCATGTTGAAGCACCCTCTCACTTACTTACCTTTCATTGCAGCCTGCTGTTTCTTTCAAGCTGGAGGGCCTCTGATTGGCCCTCCTGCTTTGAGAGCCTGCCTGCTATCCTTAATTAGATGGGGAACCTGCTGCCTGGCCAATAATTGGCTGCCCCCAAGGAAAATCACAGGTGACGGGTGGGTTCAGGACCAGAAACAGTTCCAAACGCTGTTTCCACCCCAACTCCACCCCGAGAGAAAATCCAGTCCAATATGCCTATTCTGATATCAGCTAGCAATTTATTAGAAGTACTTAGATCTTCCTAGCGTGCAGAAAAAAATCCTATTGCATTTATCAATACGAACCAGCAATAATTGTTCCACAAATTCTACCCCTGAGAAACTAATATTTTGTTTTAATAGGTAGCAGTTTACCTGAAATTTTACAATAAAGTAGCACTTACAGAATTAAACACACACAATAAGAATCCTGAGGAATGGAAAAACTGAGTGGTGGAATACAATGGGACAGATGCTTTCTCTTTCTCATTTATAAGGGACTGACATGAGATGATTTTGAGAGTCCACAGCATAAAACTGCCCTTGTCCCAAATTACCACCAGATGGAAAGTTGCACTTGGAGAGGTCATAAAAGTGGCTGACATGGAAATTGGAAGCATTCACAGTGCTCTTGTAAGCAGCACTCTTTTGATGTTATGCAGAGGTACTTTGCTGGAGCAAAGTAGAGGAAGCATAGCTCTTCATTCAGTTACCCTCTTAATAAACCCCGGTGTGTAATGCCAACACTGGGTGCAAGAAGTAGTATTGTTGTATTGCATACACATTAAGGAACACAAAAACATTTTCAAAACATTAGAAAAATAAAACATGTATGATCAATCACTATAAACATACAAAACGACATTCGGAGAGCACTTCAAGGCCATCAGAACATAATGGGATCAGCATTCACATGATGAGAATTAAGCAGATGTTAACATATAGCTCTCCCTTTATCAGGTTAATAGCTCTATATTCTATCTGATGATTTGCTTTCACAGAATTACTAGTTTCTTTCAAGGTATAGGGCTGATTTTCCCATCTTAGATTCTTTTCTGGATGGTAGGCCATTTTCAAGTCAGGAACCCAATTGCCGCAGCAGCATGACTGCAGTACAATCTTCCTGGAAGTGTCCAATTAAATGGGTGCTTCCGGGGTTGATGACCAATTAGGGGTGGTGGGCGGGTTGAGGGGATGGGCTGGCGATTCAGCCGCATGATTGCAAGGGCAGCCAACAGCCTTCACTGTGCCTGCAAGGTGGTTAATGGGCTGGGCTGGGGTGGTGGTGGGGGGTTGATGAAATGGAGCTGCGGAATGGCAGCCACTTCTTTGCTACCAGCACTATCCATGACATCAGTCTCTAGACCAGTCTCCAGGAGATAATCATACAATTGCAAGGCTCTGTGCGTGTATGACCTCAGGCCCACTGATTTGCACCTTCAAATTGCAGATTGCATATTATTTTCATGACGCTCTGACCTCCCACTGTGCACTCGCTTCCTGTGAATTGACAAACTGGAGACAGTGATGGGTGGGCCCCATGCTCCGCTAGTGAAATTCCATTGCCCGCAGAAAATGGTTGCTAATTGCTTCATTAGCAACTTCAATTGGCTTCTTGCCACCGCTGGGTGGGTGCTGTCAGTGAACAGAAACCGTGTCCGGGAAAAGAGGAACAGGTCGGCATTCCTATCCAATGTATTTTTGAAAACTCTTCTCACCACCCTACCTCACCCCACCACCACCAAACCTGCCTCCAAGGGCCCGGTAAAACTCCCCACCATAAATTCAAAGGCTTTATTAAAGTTACAATTTTGACACAGAGCATCAAACTGAATTTTTAAAAAATGATTCAATTCTTGTTTCAATATCTATTCATTGTCTCTTTTTCTGGAAAGAATACCTGGGCAGGTCATAAATTGTTTTTAAAAGAGATCATCAACGAATTGATGTCGATTTTTGAGATTTTGCTGCAGAGCTCCCCCTGCAACATCTGTGCTTAGTACCACATGCTCCTGGAAATTTGCTGGCAAAATACAGGAAAACAACTCTATATGAGTTGGGCCTGCTGCCAATTGCCACTGCACTTCAGCCAAGGAATGCCAATATGGATATCACAAACAAGAGAGATTTGGGGCAAATTGTGACTTAACCATCTGATTTAATTGACAGAATGAATGCACCTGTCAGTGTGTAATATTCTTTTGATTAGTCTTGGCCTCGATGATGAGATAATGTAAAAGCTTGTCAGTGCAATAAGGCAGCACCGAACCGTACAGGGATTCTACAGCAGTGTATTCAGTGATAAAGATGGGCAATTGCAAGTACTGTAGAATGTTAATGCATTCACTTGGTACTAAAGATGAACTGACTGTACATTAGGAATCCATTAATCATGAAAAAAATGCCTCTTTTCATGAGGATAGCTGTTACCTTTGTACAAATGCCAGGATCCAAGAAATTAAATCAGTGACAGTTCCAGAGATATTTAGCATTTACGCAGGTTATGCTTTTGCCAACCACCTCCATTTGCCTAGTTCTTAAAATCTACTCATCTTTGCATCATTACCCTCTGACAGAAAGAAACACACATGGAATACAAGCCCTTTTGTGATCTCTACTACTTCATGCATTGGGTTGGCAAAAGCAAGCCAAACTGGAACAAGAATGAAACCTTGGCTGTTGCAGACACCTGTTTCTGCAGCAACTGTGGCACTTTTCTTAATACTTGTTGCATTCCAAAGATTGGCATAAAACTGGCATTATGGATTCGCCACCTGTATTTGAAGCCATTAAGTTTTCATTTCCATAGATTTAAATGGAAATGAAAATTAGTCAGGTTCAATAATAACCTGGACAGATAGTTCAAAACTTATCGTTTTGCGTCATGTTGCTTAATGACCGGATCTTGCAGTAACAATAACAGTGAAGCTATCAGCGTTCTCCATTATTATGGGGTATATTGAACGGAACTTTGTGTGTCAGCACATGAGCGCTAAACACAGAAATTTGGAAGTTGTTGCCTGATTTATCCTGTTGCTCCACAAACTTCACTACACTTGTACCTCATTGATAACCTGGGCATTGAAATGCATTTAAGGGTCATTATATGCCTATTAAATGCTCCAGAAAAAGTTAGGCTAGTCCATTTCATTGTAAGTGAATTTTTCACTGCATGATAAGTCTTAATTGTCTGCCAAACAACCACCCTGGCACTGAAAATTAACCTTTACAAGCATGGACTCTCATTCCTTTAGATGTAATTATTTCTGAAGTTTTAAATATAATTTATTTTTAAAAACTTTTTTTTGTCTCTTTTATCTCTCTCTTATAATTCCATCTTTTTCTCTCTTTAGTTATCTTTCTGTTATGGTTTCCAAGCGGGATTGATGAGTTTGTGCCAGGATCCCTGAATCCTTTGGAATTTTACCTCAATAATAATTTTTTAAACAGATTCCTCATCTTAAAACTAGTGTCAATGACAGGCTTGAGTGGGGAATACTGCAGAAGAGGCTGGAGTCTCAGAGCAGATAGGTTTCCTGCTCCTGTGATACAGATTGCGCGAGAGAAGGGTGGGTGCAGTGTGGTTTTGAGGGCCAAAGGTGACTACTGCTGATTGAAGAGAGACTGGGGGAAGAAGTGGGTTGTTGGTGATCACTGGGTGACAGTCAAATCACAAGGAAGAGGAAAAGAAGCAGGTTAGCGTTGGCGGGGGTGGGGGAGGGAGGGGGAGAAATTAGGACCTTCTGGACCTCCTGGTCCTCTACCAATACTGAAAAAGCACTTACCTATTTCATGCACCAGTGCCTGCCAGGCTTTAGCTGTTGAGTTTCCTGAGACTTGGAGAATTCAAGCTGGCTAGCATTAAAGCAGGAAGAGAAATAAAATCTGAGGCAGGAAGCCACATTAAAATATTTAAATGAGTGATCCATCTCCTGGAAGTGGTCACCTGCAGGAATACTGATCAAGTGGACTGCTCTGTTCTGAAAGGCTTTGAGCTTCTTGAGTGTTATTGTGGCTGCACCCTCCAGATAAGCAATGACTTTTCCCATCACGTTCTGATTTTGTATCTTCTAGACAGTGGAGAGGCTTTGAGGCATGGGGAAGTGAGCCATTCATTGTCAGGTACCCAGCCTGTAATCTGCCCTGCAGCAATGGTGTTGATATCGCTGGTCTAATTTGGCTTCTAGACCATGGTGGCCAATGAGATGTTGATGGTGGTGTACCTGGCAATGGCAGTACCATTGAAAATCACAAGAAGCTGATTGGGGTTTTTTTGGCTTGTTGTTTGTGGGCCCTTACTGTACGCAAGTTGATTACCATTTTTCCTGCACACCAATAGTGACAACACTTCAGAAGTAATTCATTGGTTAGGATGTGCTTTTTGGAACAACCTGAGGGTGTGGCAAGGTGCCAAATCAATACACTTTCCTTCTTGTGTCTTAATTAAAGTTTGAGCTTGAGTTCCATTAATGGAAGGCTTCATTAATAGTTTCCAGCTTGTTAGTGACTGTGTGCTCAAAGAACAAATCCAGGAGAAACTGCAACTGATCTTGAATAGTCTTGCAGTAATAGTGAAGAATTATAGACTTACCTACAAAAGGTGATATATCAACCAGCACCAAGTAAACAACATATTAGCAGTGGTTATACTGAAATAAGTGGTGCAAGGGACTTTACCTCCCTGGGAAATGTGTTGTCAAACACCCTTACTATCAATCAGGAAATGCTTACTCACATCATGAAGGCAAGTTGTTACCTTGGCAGACCGAAGCAATGATTTGATGTTCAGCACAATGTCAGATTGTACAATAAACTTAAAGTCTAAGGTACAATTGTGCTCTTAATTCCCTTCCATAGTTTTGAAAGCTGTCAACAGGTTTCACCTAATCATCACAAATTGATCATGCTTAACAAATAGCAAGACCATTGGAAGGTGCCGAAAAGTGGAAAATCAAAATTTTGTCAAGACAGTGCTACGAATGGACTGTTTCTCTGGGGAGTTAAATGGATGAAAACAGATTTTGTAAACATATGGCAAATTCAAACATAGCAAATGTTCCTAGGACGGGAAGAGGAAACATCTTAAGGGTGTCCCGAAGCATGACCTGAAGTTGACTTGCATTGACATGAAAACATAAGAACATAAGAAATAGGGAGCACCATCAATGCAAGGACTCCAGCTGTTTAAGGGGAAGGCACATCACCACATTCCCAGGCAGCTGGGTTAGGCAATGAATGCAACATTACTAACTTTGTTCATATCCTGAGAATAAATAATTTAAAAAATAAAATGAGTGAGAAGTCGAATTTATTGAAGGAGGAATGTTAGCCAAGGCTCCAGGAAAACTCCCTGTTCTTCTTTGAATATTGCCATGGCATATTTTAGTTTCACCTAAATAGACAGTTTTGGTTTAACATTTGATGTGAATGACAATGTGCTGTCCCTCAGTACTGTGCTGGAGTGAGGCTTGAAACCACAAGCTTCTGACTCAAAGGAGAGAAAGCCAAGCTGATATTACTGAACCCAACTGACATGCAGCAGTTGATTGCTAAATTATAACAATCAGTCCCTTTTCAGGACAGCGAAACTTTTGCATGTGACAGAAATTGTTGCATTTGTCCATGGAGACAGAGAATGTAAAAACTCTTTATATGATTTGAAAGGGGTTGTATGAAAAAGTTCTCAGACAATGAGAAAGAGAAACAATTGGCTGCCCTCCCTTCCCATTGTCAGATTCCTGAGAGAGAAGAAACTTGAATAACTGCCTCCTGTATGATCCAGTAAGCTCATTTACAACACACCGTCAATATCATACATTCACTCTGCAAATCTCTACTGCTTGTAATTTGATTTTATACAAGGGAAAATATAATTTTATCATAATTGCATTAATTCAGAATTCACATACACTTGATGATTTATTCACACAGGTGCCTTCAGTGTAGAGACAGCCTTTGTGATTTTTGAACAGAGGGCAAGAACTTTAAAGACTTTCAAGAGACTCTGAAAGTTCACTAGGGTCAATAGGCTGATTTTAACCCTGTGCAAGCAGGTGGATTTTGAATGAGTTAAAATTGGGCCCAAATATTCCTGGAATAACTAACAGCACTGAAGTGACTAGAAGGTATCTCCAGATAGGAATCACCATTGAACTACGCAAGCAAGACGCCCAGAGTGTCAACCATTTAACCTGTGAGAGAGGAACTGGAATATCTACCACACAGATTTGAGTCTTCAAAACACTCACCTTATGCAGGGTAACCCTTTCTAGAGGCTGGAGTAATTTAGCTCAGCAGCTTGGTCTAGAATCTGCTAACAACGGTGCAAAACCCAATACCATACTCCGTGCAGTACAGAGGTTATCACCAGTCAGAACTCCAATGAATCCTTTCCAGGAGACCACCCTTGGTCTGCAACAGCTGATGTGTTCATTGCCTCTGAAGCTGAAGCTTTGTACCACTGAATCTGATAAAAAAAATATAATTACAGTTATAAATATTGTGTTTCATAATTAGGATAGGCCAGGAGCTAAATAATTTATATTTGGATTTTTAAAACCTGGAAATGAAAATATATTTCATTTGCTTTCATTTATTTGAAGGCTTGTTAAATTAACCATTGATTTTTGCAATTTCTACTTCCAGTCCATTATTTTGCCACGAAGCTAGCTAGTTACCTTTTCAAAAATCGTATTAAAAATGATATAAAGCTCATGCAGCATGATTGCCCCTTCCCTTGTGAGCAGCACTTTTACTTTCTGAAGCATCTTGGCACATGTGGCACTGTTTTATCCTCTGGGTCCTCATTTTCAAAATTTATGCAAGTTGAAGGTGCCTCGGTTGGTGCCAATTAATTAGCACAAAAATGTTGCATAGTGTGCACATTCAAATCATTATTGTTAGTGCCCTTTTCAAACATACAGAATGTAATCAGAAGGATTATATTTTTAATTAAATAAAAATGCATCAGCATGGCATGCTACCATATATTAATGAGGTCCTACAGTTGCATCTTCGATAGAAAAATCATGTATATTTTGAAAAGAGAACAATTGTGATCAACTATCAAGTAAACCAGTGGGAGATATTGAACCCAACTTCCAATATGACTGATGGCATATTTGTTTGACTGCCTGTTGTGATCGATCTGGACAATTCCATTTTCCACCTGAAGTAGTTTGAAATAGACTGCCAATGATTGCAGGTCTGTGAGTATTTGGCTTCCTTTGTGAACTGCTTAAGGCACTTATGCTTTCACTGGCAAAACAGGTTGAACTAGAATGGAAAGTATTCGTGTTTATGTTATAAATTAAGTATTAAATAATTCATTGACTATCGTACCTCACTGAAAAAAATGAACAATATCTGTCTTACTTAGTCAAATGAAATCAGTCCCAGCAATTGTCCACATTGTTGGTTTAATCAACATGCCCTATTCAATTAAGTTATGCCTAACACTACAAGGATGTTACAGAGTCACTGTAATTACTGGAAATTGCATTTAAGTACCAGCAATAAACATTGCATTCAACCAAAAGGCCTGGATTTTCAATCCCGGGTTGGGTGAACAGAATCAGGGCATTTCCCAGCTGTGCAAATCTGACCCAGGGAAAAGTGGCTCAGAAGGCCAGATTTTTGTTCCAGGATGGCAGGGTTCCCTGGGAGTTAGGCTGGGCGACCCTGGAACGAGTGCAGAGGATGCTGGGTGCGGAGACAGGCTGGATGCATGACATACTACCATATATTAATGAGGCCCTATAATTGCATCTTCAATAGAAAAATCAGGTATATTTTGAAAAGAGAACAATTGTGATCAACTATCAATGTAAACCAATGGAAGATTTTGAATCCAACTTCCAATATCACAGATGACGTATTTGTTTGACTGCCTGTTGTGGTCGATCTGGACAATTCCATCCCTCTGGCCCTTCATACCCTCCGTGTCAACATATGCCCTGCTGCTGAACCCCCATGGCCCCTCAAATCCTTCATGCCAACCCAAGACCCTCTGCCTACCCCCATGGACTTTTATAGCCACAATACCAACTTAGTACCAACTCTTGCCAAGCATGCTGCCTACCCACCACCCTTTGCCCTTGCACCTACCATACTAACTCACCCAGTATCCACCACGGGCAGACCTCAGGACCCATGCTAAAATGAAATAAAATAAATTCCTAAGTGCCTATTGCAGAATTTTTTTGAACAATTCAGAAAAAAACATTTACTACATTTACATTCCTTCAACTACATTATCCCTTATAACAACAAGCATTTCATTCAATTGCATAAATCTTTATAAAAACAAGTTTTGAAATTCAAAGTCCCACTTCAAAGAGTCCATAACCACTTAGAGCTTTCAATCAAACTGTGAAATAGCAGGCACTCTACTGTGATAAAGGACATTATGAAATCAGCCTTGCAGCACTAATCGAGTAATGATAATCCTAAAGCTTATGTCAACAGACAGAGCGAAATAACAAGCAATCAGTTTTTAACACTATGGACAGTTGTTTGAAAGAGTTAAAAAACAGGATTTTAAATAGCTTGACAGCTCTCTTTGAAAGTTCATCTTTACACTTTTGACAGTTGTTTTTTGACATTTCCAATGAGCTTCACAGTTCATGCACTTTATACACATATCCATACCTATTTTTAGAAATAGCAAGGGGAACTTGACCTCTCCCAAAAGGTACCTGACCTCCCCCAAAGGGCACCTGACTTCCCCCAAAAGTGTCCTGGGACCATACCCAAAGGGGTATCTTACATCTCTAAAAGGGTACCCTGGCTATCCAATGAATCTACAAAGTTCAGATCTGCCCTTACAAGGTCTAACCTGCGCATGTTGGCTTTCAGACACCTCTCACACCCAAATCACAAACGAGTGGAGACAGATGCTGGTCTTTATGGGCAGCTACCTTGGTGAAATGCATATGTGGAAATCTCGACCTGGGCCCATTCTGCCACTGGGAAAATGGTAGGTGCTGTGTTCAGGACTAGCACTTCTGGACCTGAGCCTCTTCTGCCATTTTTACAATGATGGTGGGCTCTCTGTCATTGCAAATCCAGTCATAAATGTGGCTCAATATTCTTACATACTATTGCATTGTAACTGTGAGAATTGTGATAACTGTGGAAGTAAGAAAAAGAACGTGTCTCTGGGATCTTTCCCATAGTGATCTCGTAGAACCAATTAGCACGGTCAGAGATCATTCAGCACATCATTCTCATGCCAGATTCTTAGAGGAGGTAACTGATCTTTTAATGGGAACAGCAGTGCCAGAGTGTGGCTTGCATAGATTACACAGCATTACCTCTATGCTATAAAGGGAAATTTGAAATTGCTGAGAATGCATTGTGGTTTTCCCCCTGCTCCTCCCCCAGCCATGATTCATGCTGTAGAAAATCACCCTATATTCTCAATTGCAATCAAAACTTCTGTTCTTTCAACATTTGCAGAAGAACTAAAAATCTCAAATACTTTATGGAATTGAATTCAAACAAAGTTCCCAGTGTCTAACAAGTAAACAGGAAATTTTTGTTTGTGCTGAGTGTCTGAGTGAAATACAGAATGGGAGAAACTCCAAGTTTGAAAAGGGCATTTCACAAATTACTAGGCAACCTTCCCCCTGACATGACAGCAGCCCAATCTGTGGGCAAGTACTTGGTTTGCTGCTAACAATTTCCATTTCCACTGACAAACAGAAAAGGCACGAAACAAAACTCACTGGATTACCATGTTGCTAACAGGCATCCATATACCAAGGTGAATGTATTTCTGCAGTGCTCCACAGGGCTCTGTAATTAAAGTTATTTCATGTATAGGTAAGAGCTAAAGTACCCACCTCATAAATACATTGTGAGCCTCTCACCATCTGCTTGTGTTAACTTGCTGTAGCAAAGATCAATTTCAGCAAGGACTTGTTTGTGTATTCATTCCATTGACCTCCACATCTAAATCCCAGTTTCTTCCCATTCAGGAATCAGGAACCAAGGGATGTAGAATAGAGGTGCATGACATAAGCTCCTTAATATTATGCTACCAGTATAAAAATTAACTATAAAAGCTTAAGTAAACTTGACCTCTTAAATAAACATGGACCTCTTTAACTTAAAGGCAATGCATTGACAGCTTGACAATTGCCTTTGACAATTCATTTTGGCATTTTTGACAGATGTTTGTGACAGTTTATTTTGACACTTTTGACAGTTAATTTTAATACTTTTGACAGTTGCTTCTGACAGTTCATTTTGACACTTTTGACTGTTCCAATGAACTTGACAGTTAATTAGTTTATGCACTTCTTACGCACATTCATGCCTACATTTAACAATCCCAAGGAGCATCTTACCTCTCCCAAGGGACACCTGACTGCTCCCAAAGGTGCCCCAGGACCATACACAAATGGGTACCCTACCTCTGCAAAAGGGTACCTGGCCTCTCCAAAGGACTCCACAAAATTCAGCCCTGCTCCTATCAGGTCTAACCTGTGCACATCGTCTTTCACATTCCTGGGTTGCCAGAATTAGACATGAGTGGAGACAGCTGCTGATTTATATGGGCAGCTGCCTCTGTGAAACACACATGCGCAAATCCTGACCTGGCCCATTCCTGCCCCCACGAAAATGGTGGGTGCTATGTTTGGGGGTGGGCCTTCTTTATGTCTACTGCTGTGAAAATCCAGACCTCTATGTTTATGTGGAGGGAGATCAGTTATTTAGCACTACAGATTTCAAGCTGTAAGGCCTTAAAATCTTTCTTTTAACCTCAAGGAGAAAGAGGAAATTAACTTCTGCTATTTTTCTCTTGCCCAGCTGCTGTAAGTCCAGCAGAAGATATGTACTTTACACTGACTTTTCCTGTGTGTCTATGGCTCTTCACAAAGTCACACAGTGGGCAAGTTGGAGAACCTCCACATAAATTCATTCCCTCATGTTAAAATGATGAAATATAGGTTCCTCAATGCCTTAGTGGATCAGTGCAAAGTAAAGAGTGATACAAAGCTAGGTTCAGTTCCCAGCATCTGTGCTGAGTTAGCTGATCTCAACCCAAGGCAGCAGCTGAGCTCTTAAAATTGGCCTCAGTGCCTCTGATCCAGAGAATTAAAAATAAAAAGCCAATATTCCTGATCACTCCTGCTGGCTCGTGTACGTGCATCTGTCATCTGAGGGCAGTTTTGGCTTGGTTGCAGTGCCTTCCATGGTCAAGTAGCTTTTTGACTCTCGCTGCCTGGGTTCACAGATGAATAATGGCCACTGGGGCACGGTGGGCACCAGGGGGCTGTCGACAATTGAAAAATAAACCTCAGCAAAATTCAGTGTCATCAGGTGAAAATTGGAGGGAAAAATAATTGAAAGTGGTTGTATTTCATTTATAGTTCAATTGATTGTCCCTGCTCATGCCACATGTGTAAAAACTAAAGTGCATCAGAAGCAGAGATAACACATCTGGCAGTAGCTGTTGCTGAGTCAGAAATCACTGCTCCACACAAACATTTAATCAAATCAACATCTACAGCACAAATCAGAAGCCAAGACACATTTAATCAATCACACCCAAAAAAAAAATCATTGTGTATTTCAAAGAAAAACCTAAATATGTCTACAAATTTGCATCATGTTTTTCTCTCAGTTTAATTCAAAAAATTGATATTTTGATGTGTGTTCTTAAAAAACGGAAAGATTTCAGGGTCATGCCATTTTAAACTTACACCGATCTTTTTTAAATGACCTTCAGCTCTTCCCCAAATGTCTGATTGTGTTCTGTGCTAAGACAGTAGTCTTAGGAATTCCGCTATCTCTCTTCTCTGGAGGCTGCAGTTGGAATGCAGCCCAGAGCAGGGTGACTTTGTGACGGTTGTAAAGGATCCCAAGTGAAATGAATTTGAGCAGCCTTGGAGCGCATAAAGATGCTTACCTGCTGACATCCTGTGGCCATTGACTCAAAATCCAGAGGAGGCTGACATTCCAGCCTGTCTGCCATATGTGTTGTAAGTTCCTTCAGTTTTCACCTGCATCCCACTGAAAGGGGAAAAATAGCACTGCAGCCTCCAGATAGGAATGGATGTGAGCTCATCCATGCATGAGTTTGGATGGCCATCAGGCCAAACTGATGGATTAACAGAGCTGCATTGTCACCTACGCTGTGGGGAGATTTTTCAGTTCGACTAATCCTGCTGAATGAAGGTTAGTAGAGTTATAGCTCGGAACATTATCAAACTGATATCAGACCACGGAATGGCAGTAAAAATAAACTGCACATCCTGTTAATAATTACTTTAAGCCTTGTTAGCAATAGCGGCCTCAAAATTCAATGTGCCCATTTTGGGCTTGTGGAGAACGCAGGGTTCAATCCCTGTGTCTAAATGGATAGGCCCTAGGCTGACATAATATTAGGCTTTGGACTTCATTAGCATCGAGCTGCTGAGCTGCAAGTATCAAACAGGCAGCTCACTGGCAAAGAAAAATGGAATATGGGTTGCTGTGAAACCAACGATGGCCTCAGTTAAATGGTTAATGAGAGGGTAGCTGGGGAGAATGGCAATCAATATGAGGGTAGTTGAGAAGGGAGTGATTGGGGTGGGTAAGTAATTGTTTTGGAGGGAAGGTGATCAGGTTGGTAAAACAGCTGATTAGTAAGGAGGGTAGATGATTGGTCAGGAGGATAGATGGTCACTCAGGAGATTGGGTAATCAGTTGGGAAGGTAGGAGAACAGCCAGGAGGGTAGATGATCTGTTGTGAGGGTAGATGATAGGAAAGAAGGTCCCATCCTCCACCCTCCAGGAACATTAGCTCACCCAAAACTCTGCTACCTAATCCTAACTTGCACCATGTCCTGTTCACCCATCACCTCATGCTCATTCTTATCCTTTCCATGGCCTGACTCCTTTCTGCCTCTGTAACCTCCTCTAGTTCTGCAGGCCTCTGAGATCTCTGTTCACCTTCGATTCTGGCTGGCCTCTTGCACATCTCCAATTTTAATTGTTTCAATATTGGCGGCCAGGTCTTCAGCGGCCTTGGCCCTAAGCTCCGGGATTCTCTCTCCCTGAATCTTTACGCCTCTCTCTCTTTCTTTAAGACACTCCGTAAAACCAACCTTTATGGTCAAGCTTTTAGTTATTTGTCCTAATATCTCTTTATGCTTACTCCCTGCCAAGCCACACTGGAATCTTAGGATGCCGCTTAGTGCAGAGAAAACAGGCGCTATATGGGTAAATTTCCAGGCCTGCATGTTTTCAACAATGATTTAACAGAAGCATCCTGTGATTCCAAAAGCACAGTTGGAAATTCTTGAGCTTTGTCAGAGCGAGAGATTGGACAATGTGTGTTAAGGTTGAGAAATTTCAGCCTGAGAATTTCTGCAAATGGACAAAGCTATTGCACTGATTTGGTTGCGAATATGTATTCATTTATTTTCACAAATAGAAAATGGGAGGACTGTGGTTATAGCACATTTAAACCAGCCTCACAAATTCATATTCTGTAACTTGATTCTATGACTCAAGTTTGTAAGATTTTTAGACAAGGACAAGATATACACCATCAACACAGACAAGCTTCATAAAATCAGTGAACTTTCATAGTCAATGTGAACCTGCAGCTATAATAGGGATGAGTATTGCACAGTAGAATTAAAACTGGTTCATCAGTTCCCTTAAAATGTTGGCCATTGCCAGACATCCCAGCCATCTGAGAACTTCCATGATAATTTTTTGATTTTCTCACATGTCAATTAGCTCCAAAAAAATCTTCATAAACATAAAAAATCTTTTGATTGACAATTATCTTAATGATAAGTACTCCATGTGCATGCATAACAACCTAGAAAATGAGCAAAGGATGACAACTCCAAAACAACCCTAGACATAGGCCTCTGGCATATAGCGAACACTAAAAGCAGAGGACATGGTTTTGGCAAACCCTAAGCTGCAAACGTATCCAATGTTCCAACATTTGAAAAGGTAAAGACTGTGGCAAAAATATTTCGGATCTTTTCTAGTTTCTTATGGAGGAATTGAAGTTTACTGCAGATATGTATTTGTGCTCCATAGCTAAATATGATTATTTAATAATTTTTGAGTTGCTTTTCCAGGGTTGTTATATTGGAGGCAATCTTTTCCCTCTTCAATCTCTAGTTCATGGAATCACTCCTTTCCGCAATTCTACCATTTAACAATCTCAGGAATAATCTCAGATACTTTGCTTACTTTCCCAGTTCATGCTGAGACTCAATTTTATCAATTCGCCCTTCCCCAATTCCCCATTGATGCCACTCTTCTTTCCTGATTCTCCCTTCACTCTGAACAGAAGCTGTAGTTCTGGCAGATCAAAACTATCATAGGATAAGGAAATGTCATCCACAGTGTGCAGTAGAGCTTGATTTCCTTGAGCTGTAGTCTCAGGCAGGCATTTAGAGAGAATCGGGGAGCAATGGTGAATTCAGTTCACAAAATCAAACAAATGGACAGCAAGTCTTAAACTTTGACTATCTGCAGTGAAACATAGATAGCTGGCATGCATACATGTTTGTGGAGAAATGCATCATGAAAATATATTTCATGAAACACTTCTAACAGTTATATACAGCCTGATCAAGGGTAGGAGAAGGGGGTGGTTTAAAAAGTTCATCAACTGCATTATGCTTCAGGATGTTTCTGTCTATTCAGTCTCTATAAAGTTCCTGTTTTGACATACTGTTGCCAAAAAACATTAACCGTATGTACACAATGGGTAGAATTTTTCACCCATCAGGGGGGTTGTGCAGGGGTGGGCACAGATGGGCGTGGACCAGATTGGCACCCCTGATAGGGTCCATGCCACCATTTTACGTGAACGGACCAATTAAGGCCCGCCCAGCGTGACGCGCACCCGGAAACGCTGTGCGCTCCCTGTGCAGGCGGGGGGTTGTCTGAGTTGGGAGTGCACTCACATAAAGTGGAGAAATGATTTTTATGACATATCCCCTCATGTGAAACTGCCACATGAGCTGGGACATGTACATTAGTTTTAATAAAAATTTGTGTAAAAATTTAAAATCATTCATGAAATTTCATCCCACCCATGGATGAGGTTTCATGAAGAACGCGAAGGCCGCCTGGGCTCTTTGCCTGCCCACCAACCTTAAGATTGGATGGTAAGCTCAGGTAATTGCTTAATTGCCTTTTTAAGTGGCCATAATAGGCCTTTGACAGTTTGGCGGGCGTGCAGCCGAGTCGGCTGTGTGCCCGCCGAACTGAAAATCTAAATGATGCGCGGTGACGTCGGGACACACGCCCGACATCACCCTGCATCATTTTATGGCTCAGCGAGCAACCCTGCCTCCACTCGCCGAGCCGAAGATTCAGGCCAATATTTTGGCTGCACACAATTTAAATGTGTACATCCACAGTTATTCTTACTTCCATATGGCTATCAAGTCCCTAACCCTGTAAATATTTTTACATGCAATACACACTAAGACCTTAGCCCCCTTTTGCAGTGTTAAATGACTTGTATTGTATGCCAAATAACATGTTTTAGTTTGTAAATAACACATATCTGGCAATATGTGGATTCTGTGATTCAACTGAGGGATTCAACTGTATGATTTATGACATCGTCCCAACCCCTTGGCTGAATTATAACCTTGTAAGAGGCCATTGATAATTGTCATGTTTTTTCTCAGGAGCACAACAAGTTCTGTTTTGCATTTGTCCTCCCAAAAGCATAATTTAAAAACATTATGGAAATCTATCTTTTTACTTA
Organism: Cetorhinus maximus; assembly: GCF_964194155.1. Taxonomy (NCBI): domain Eukaryota; kingdom Metazoa; phylum Chordata; class Chondrichthyes; order Lamniformes; family Cetorhinidae; genus Cetorhinus; species Cetorhinus maximus. The sequence goes on from NC_135892.1 coordinate 54,261,022, forward strand.
TATATGTAAGTAGAACATTAATCCTCCTCCCTCAGAGTACTTCTGGAATCTTATGGGTAATGATGAAATTATGGATGGCCTTTACCTTACTCTTAGGTTTCAATTATTCTATATCAAAAAATAATGAGCTGCGTGTTATTGGTTGATGTTTACTTTTGTAGGGAAAACAGTAGCAGCCACTCCAGTAAACTTGTTAGATATTTCTCTTCATGGTCAGACATTCCAGTTAATTATGACAAAAATTTCCAATGAATAGGGTAAAAATGAAACACTTCTTGAGTGCCCATTTTATATACACATTACTGAACACATGAACTTCCAAATCCACATCCTTTTCATCACAAGGACTGTCTACTTCACCTCCATAACATTGCCTGCCTCTGCCCCATCTCAGCCCATCTGCTGCTTAAACCCTCAATCATCCTGTTGTTAACTCCAGGCTTGACTATTCCAATGCTCTCCTGGCCAGTCTCCCACTCGCCACCTTCCAAAAACTTAAACTCATCCAAAACTTTGCTGCCTGTAACTAATCCTGCACACCCATCACCACATCCTCAATGATCTATATTGGCTTCCAGTGTTCTACCACCTCAAATTTATATTTCTCATCCTTATGGTTTAATCCCTCTAAGGCACCACTTCCCCCCGCCACACAAAACCCCAGCCCTCAACTCTGTAACCTTCACCAGTGCTAGAACCCCTATCTGAACTCTCCATTACTCTGACATTTGGCTCATTATGCTTAGACCTCTCTGAAGTACTTTGAGGCTTTCTTATATTAAGGGTGCAATATACATATAAGCCATTGTTATTAATTAAATATAACAAATACATTTCTACCGCAATTATTGGACATGATTAAGTGCTCAAAAGTCATTATCCTAACTGCTTTAAGTCCGCTTTACCAGCCTGGATGGCAAACTGGAAGAACAGCAAAGTGTTTCTGGAATTCTCCTAGTTTAAGGCAGTGATCAACGTTATGCTCAGTATGTATTGTTCATTAACTTCAACAATATAGACCTGACTTTTTGTTGACTCAAATCTGGGACATTCAATTATATATACAATGTTCATTTTTATACTCCTGTTATGCACTGTTGTAAAAAATCCAACAGCTCAATTCTGTGACATGCGTCATATAGGATCATTTATTTTGAGAAGCCATTACTACAGAGTTACTAGAGTTATTAAGGTATAATTTGGAGTACCTTACAGGGAAATTATATACAGGAAACTTAAATGATGAGGTGAGCTTAATGGGCATAGTTACTTCACTTCCTTATCCTCATGTTGGAAACTGAAAAACATAAAATGTGAAGAAAGATGTTTCAAAATGATTTATCATTTCTTACATTACTCGAACACTTTGGTTGAAAATTAGGGAACACCTGAATTTAGCACCCATAAGATTCTGTAGAGGTGGACAAAAAAAAACTTCACAGTTAAAGAGGTATAGGGGAATGTACCACATAAATACAAAGAACTAAGGCCAATGCTTCGATAAGCTCATGCTTATAAATTGCATGCTCCTGTGACTGAGATAATAAAATGGAAAGTTAATAAATGTCTATGAAAGCTAATATGTTCACAAAAAGCACATACAGGATTACAGTCAGTCCATGAAGATGAGCAGAAAATATCAGTCTGCCAAGTTAAGCGTACGGGTCAAGTAAAGGTCCATGGTTGTTGATGTCTTGTGGATCAGAATCCTAGATGCAGGATATAAGAATCTTTTTTTTAAAAATGTTTTAACCTGCTCCTGTGCATAACTGCAGGAAAAGTAATAAGTTGCTGAGTTTTAAAGCTTAAATCTAAAATTGGTCAGCTCAGCTATGACAGCATAGTTTCTTTCAGAAAATTTGCCCACCAAGCACTAAGCTTAGTTAATGCGCTGTGCCCATTATGGGATAGATTTTCAACTAGTTGCCAGGGTAGAAAACTGGCTTTGCAGATCACTTACTAATTACCGAAAATGCCAGATTTTATATCCATTGAAATAAATGGAGATGAGCATCAAGAAATTTCTAAAACTGCTGTTAGATCTATAACACCAGCTTTATGTCCAATGTTATAGGCCGAGCAATAGCTATAGAGACATTTTCTTTGAGAAGACTATCCAATGGGGAGCTATGCCATAGAAACTAAGAAAGTCCCAGACTCAATCCCATTTCCATACTGAATTAGCAGATACTTGCTGTGGTGATTGTACAATTAGACTCAATGCCGCAGAATGAGGCAAGAGGAAATCGATCAGGTACTTGCACCTGATTACTGGCTACTAGATTCCTGTTGACTGTGTATGTGTGGATGTTAGGTGAAGACATAATCTGGCTAAATTGTGATTCCCACCAAGATTGTACAGCTTGCTGACACCCACTATCAAGGCTCATGCAAAAATAATGGTCATTTTAAAGAAATAGAGAATGGTGAGGGGACTGTGAAACGTACCCCTGTAAGTTGGCAGCAATGCTTTCAGCTGAAGGGGTGGTTAGGGAGGGAAAATACTCACAAAAGAAAGGGGGAAAAATATTTTCTTAAAGAGTACAGGTAAAAACGCCTTCTAACGATGAAAAACCTGCAGCTTACATTGCAGAGAACAATGTTATGTTCATGGGTGAGAAAGCGATCAGACAAAGGATTCAGGCAAGTGTTTTGCTTTCCCTTCTTATGGTAACAGCTTAATGCTCAGATGGAGAAGCGAAACTCAAATGTCAAAGTAACTCAGACAAACGCTGAAAGCCATAAAAAAAGTAATGTATTAATCAAAGCACAAAAGATTTTTAAAAAGCTGTGTCCTGCACGTAAGGGTTATCTTTAAAATAACACACGGACTATGTTACCAAAATACATCGATCACTTTGCATTTTAATATACTGTTACTGCAGATAACAATAAATCAATAACTGCCTTTGGAAGTATTTCACAATGATAACATTCTTGTCACATGTCTTTCAGAAAAACTGTCATAAATCAGTTGTTGGAATGATCGACTCAATAATGCAACCACACTCATTGCATCTACCTACCTCTAAATAGTAAGAAAATTAACACAAATTTTAAAAACTAGTCTTTTATGTTTATTTTAACTGAATGATTGGGAAATGAAAGCTGTAATCCAATATTATGGTTCACACGGTGTTTGCAACTTGGTGGGATTTTATTTTTGCCGCTTACTGTATGGCTTAAACCTTTTGTTTATGTTAACACTTCCAGCTTCCTGCTTCATCCTGATTATTACACAAGTGTGATAAGAAGCATCGATGTACTAGTAATTTATGGTGACATACTTTCTCTAAACCAAAAATTATGTTTAGAACAAAAATGAGTGATAAATTGAAAAGCAATGTAGATCTAATTGAAAATGCTAAGTCCAGTCACCTAGATATATCTGGAAAAGACCAACAGTGGCATCTACTGGTGGTGTTCCCTCTTCACAACATAAAATATCTTCTTGGAAAATACCCAACTCTGTAGGTATTCACAGATAATAATCAGTTTCTCTGGGCTTGTGAAACTGGCTCATTAAGCATCCTTTTTAACAGAAAATATTGGAAGCGATTAAGCCTGCTTTACTGAGCGGGCATGAAATGGCTAACCTCCGGCCACCCACAGCTCTTCTGTGGCTGGCACCGATTATGCCCGCGGGATTCTACCTTCACTCAAAAGGTGTTTATCCATCACCTGCATATTTATTTTCTTGTTTTTGGCAGCAATATCAATCAATGTTCAAACACCACCTGAGGTTATTTGTCTTTTCATAACATTCAGGACATTTTCAGCACTGCCCACCCTAGTGCCACAAATGGGCTTGACAGATTTCATGCCTTGGCACTGAGCCAGACAACCTTTCTCCACACAAGCGGCTTTCTTCTTACAGTCCGGCAGATAGTAGCATGTCAGATCTTTTTAGTGTTGAATTTCAAAGCAGACCTCAGCATTAATTCCTCCCTCTTGATCTTAGCTCTGGCTTTCAGCTCGTCAGGTAGGCTACATCTGAATAAATACTTCTGTAAGTGTGCTGGTGCTTAATGAAGCTTCACATTTTATTTTGTCATACAAAAAAAAACAAAATTATTTCAATTTTAAAGACATTTTTTGCAAAGAATTAGAGTGCCATTATTCAAAGTTTTTTTTTATGCTAAAGGATGCCATTATCTTGCATAAGAGGATATTATCTGTTTCATGAAAAATTCAGGAGTTCAGCTCGCGTTGGTCAAGGGGAGAAGAGGTGGAAAAAAAACACAAGATCAGGCGCAGAATCCCTGAGGGGGTCACATTGCATCATTTAGCAGGAAAATGAGCAGTGTGGAAAGAGCAGGGGTGATGGAGGTTACAGCCCACTTTTCTTATGGTGTTTTTGCCCTGCAGTCCAAATTAATCCCTGCAGCTGTAGATGGGGACTACTCAGGGCAGCTAAAGCAGGATACTATGACATTTTTATCAGTGTTCTAAGAGATGAAAATAAATGCAACTGCAAAGTAAGCTGGCAGCCCAACACTCTCTTGTCACATTACAGAAATGAAAGTATTGGCTTGAGCCAAACAATGCTGGAACAGCCAAAGGTGAATTTTAAACCGCATGAACCCATTCTTGAGGTCCAATTTCATCAGATAAATGCGTACTTTCTCATTAATCTAAAGGGGCCTGGAACCTGCTGACACGATAAGCCAATACTTTTAGAAATGAAAAAGAAACAACATAGGTGTGTGAGCTTGTTCATAAAAACAAGGAAGTTGTGTAATTTGTTCCCTGTGCTGAGTTAGCTGATCCTATTAGCTGCCTACACATGGCCTCCATGCCTCTTGGGTAGAGAGGAGAAATCAGCCAGGGCTCCCAATACTTATTGCTATCTAGTGACTCCTGTTGGAAATGTGTTGTGTGGACATTGGGTGGGAAAAGGATTAGACTCAGCAGAGATATTCCATTGTTGAATAGCATGCTGGCAATCACGGTTAAGGTACATGGCTTCTGGTGGAGCATTTCTAATGAAAGGTCAAACCTGAAACAATTTACATTTCTTCTTCAGTTATTACTTTGCCCTCCCTTCTGTACGTTCTAACATTAGGCTGGATTTTCACTGAGTCAGGGTGACTCGAGAAACCTTTAAAAATGGTGGGTGAATCCTGATTCAGGGATTCATGACCCCATTTCTGGGGTTTCTGATTTTCAGGAGTGCCTTTTAAGAGTGCGGGCTGGTTCGGGTCACAATCCGACACCCTGCACTCCAGACTAATGCGTGGATAGATATATCCTAGTCTTCCGCAATTTTCAGGAGTCAGGCCAACTTTTCAAAGAGTCATGATTCATGGCACCTCAGAGGTGTTATGAACCAGAGTCTGCATGAGGGAACCTTTTGACAACTAAGTTCAAAAGGTCCTCTTCATGCCCCTTGTGCCATGGTATGCCCCCACCCACCCCCTATGGCCCCCCCCATGCCCCCCAATGACAAGTCATGGCCCCCAAACAACCCCAATGGCCCTTTAAGACCCTCCATGCTAATGGATGCCCCTGAACCCACCACCTATGGTCCCTCATGCACCAATGCCAAGCAATGGCCCTCAAATAATCCTTATGGCTCCTCATGACCCATGCCAACGTATGCCTCCCACCCACCCCTTTTGGCTCCTCATGTCCCCCATGCCATGGTATGACCTCTAAACAATCCTTACGAACCCTCATGTCTCCAATAACAAGGTATGTCCCCTACCTAGCCCCTATGGCCCCTCATGCCCCCAATGCCAAGCTGTGGCACTTCCATGCCCATTCACCCTCTATACACTGGACAGATGAATGCTACAGTGACAGTAGTATATGTAAAAAAAAACTTTAAAAAAAATGTCATTCATTGATAATATTCCACTTTCTTGAAAAAAACTCCTTTTTGCTCCAGCCCAGTGAAAATGTCAATCGTCCAGACCCTTTACGGTATCAATAGCTGAAATTGCAAGCACTTGAATCCTCTTTATCTTGTGTAAATAAACATTGTGAAATTGACAGCATAGATCAGAAATCCACAGCTGTCAATCAATCAATGTTTTCCTTGGGGCTCACGTGTTTCAACCTGCCATGTTTCTTATGATATAGTCTTGGCTAATAGCCCAGACAGCCCGTTGATAAAGTGGTTTCAAGTGCTTTTAGCATCTGCTATTGATACTTTAAACCATTTTAGGCACATTTTATTTTGATGTTGTAAGTTTCTTTGTGATTTGTTTTTCTTTTTGCAATATCCCTTTAAGGAGCTGCCTCTTACTTTGTCCCTTGTTTTCTTTAATTTAGTTTAATTGGTTAACTCAAAAGAGTAAGAAGGAGTTTTTTTAAGCGAGTGGAAAGTTATCAATGAATGACTTTTTAAAAAGTTTTTTTAACACACACCTTACTGTCTCTATAGCGGTTGTTGCTTCTTTACAGTGTATAGTAGGTGAATGGGCATGGAAGTGCCATACCTTGGCATGGGGAAATGAGGGGTCATGTGGGTTGTTTGGTGGGGCATAGCTTGGCATGGAGGGCATAAGGGGCCATAATGGGTAGGTGGGGGACAAACCTTGGCATGGGGTAATAAGGGGCCATAGGAGTTGTTTGGTGGGCATACCTTGGCATGGGGTTAAGAGAGGCCATAGGGGGTGGATAGGGGGCATGAAGTGACATGGAGGGGGTATGGGGAGTGTGTGGGCGTGAGGGGGTGTGAGGGATGAGGGCTAGAGGGCCATTCTGTTTTAATTATAACTGGGACAAAGTTCCATAACACCGAGGTGAGCCTTTTAAATAACCCACCTCCGCACCCGGCAGCCCCTGTGGCTGCCTCCCAACCTTTTCCCAGGTTGGCTGGCCCAACTGCAGCCCACACCCACCTCCCCCACAATGAAAATCCCATTTTTGCGGGAACTTCCTCCCGGATTTTCCTGACTCCTGCTACCTGCCTCGAGGATGAAAATCCAGCCTGCTGTTTTAACTGTTTTCCAGTAATAATGGTTGTTCTTTTTATCGTATAAACTCTCATAACAATTCTATTCAGCATTTTCTTTTTCTTTGCCCACCACATTTCTAACTGTCCCATTTCATCTGCAATTTTTCAGCTAAGAGGGTGAACAGGAGGTTCACCCCAAGGCCTTTGGTGTTAGTAGGATACACACGGGGCTGTATGAGGTATATATATAATATATATATATCTTCTTATGGTTTTCTATCACCATATTTGGTAGCTTCTCCCCTCAGCTCATCATTTTCCCCTGATAGCAGAAACCTGCATGTACCCCAGGTGATGGATGGTGAGTATAAATCTATGTCCTACCATTCCATGACGGAACACTTTGATAGCCAACATGTTAATCTACTGATTATGCATACAAATGACAATGGATTGCTGTAGTCATGCATACCATTCCCGGTCAAGCCATCTCTTCAGGTTTTCTATTATTATCGAAATAAATGTAACCATGAACTTGCTTATTAATACAAAGAAAGTAAACCTTTAATGTTAAGTATCATATGTCACTTTTTATTGTTGCTTGCAGCTAGAATTTCCTATTCACAATCATTCAGAGACAAATCAGTTTGATAGTGATCAAAATCTAAGTCCACAGGCTGAAGAGTTTAAAGAATGCAGACTCCAGATCAAGAAGATTGCACTTATGAAACTTCAGAATAAACATATAAAATTCATGGTGGCTTTGCAGTTCCCCTGTAAATCAAGCCAGTTATTTAATTTGTCCTAAGCTACTATAAATATTGTACTGTCCCCTCGCCTTAAAGGACAACACTGTAAGCTCTCAGCAATATTCCAACTGGCTTGATTTTGGAACTGGTGCAGAAAGTTTGCCCGAGAAAATTATGCACAAAGTAATGTGCACTATTTCCATTAATGCCATCAGAAATGCAAAGCACAGATTCAATAATATTGACCTTTGTAACCATGGAGGCATGTTCACATTTTGTCCCATTGAGTTTTTTATCCTGATGAAATTAAATTGTGGCTGATCGCTATTTATGGTCATTACTATGTGAGACCATTTTGTCCCATGTTATGCAATGGAAGGAATCTAATTGAAAGGCACTGGTCAACGATTCATTACTTATCCCATAGCAAAGTCTTACAAAGAATGCAACATCGTTCATGGGAGAAGGAGAAATTAAAGAGTGACCTGCATATATTCTGCAACAATTTCAGGTTTCTTTGTATATAACTCAGGGCTTTACAAATATTTACTGTGTTGTCTGCCAACTAGCCACATAAGCGTACTGCAAACAATAACAAGCTTTATGCAAGGTTCCTCAACATAATGTACCCTGTTCAAATCTGGTTTAAATCTGATATTATATTGTAAAAATGTGCATGGCTGATGCAGAGGCTTTTCAAACATTTAGTGCACCATATGGAAGTTTGCTGAAAAGTTATTAGATCTTGTGTAACCTTGCTGCAAGGCAGTGTTAACTAGCAGGAGCATTGCCAGGAAGTCAGTTCTAGAACTTAGTGATTTGGGAAATCATCCTGAGGTTGTAGTTAACTAACATTTAAGGGGGAGCATGATCATTTTTTTGTTTCTTAGAAGGGCAATTTCAAGGCTGAAGGATGCCTCTATTCAATTTTTATTTATATAAATATTTAACTTCTTATTTACATCATTTGCTACAGAGATTAAATCAGCATCATCACTTCTACGAAATTATTAGGGTTGCCTTTCCATGCTCTAATTGTGAATGTGAACAGAGCTTGCACTGTTGAAAAAGCTATCACATCCTTTGTGCATATTGTGGCATTCAACAAAAATGATTCTCAGCTCTTCCAAGTTGAAGCAATTGACGGCAGTCTTTTAATTAGTCCCAATTTACACTGGCAGTGGGGCAGTGTCTAGTGCTAACTCTTTTCACTGTCACCAGAATGGAATATTTTTTGTTTCACTGCTAGTGCTGGATCGTTTTAAATAAATAATCGTTTTCATTGTCAACAGAACTTCAGTGCACTTCACCTGCCTTAAAGGGCCAGATCAGTCTATGTCGGCAGCTGCTGCATCAACATGAAATGGCTGTGAGGTACTCCTTATTTTCACTTATTGTTGATTTTCCATAAACAGATCACAATCATGGCAAAACTTCTGTACCGATTTTGATATTCTGGGTACCTGTTTTATAATCCTAATACATCCTTCAAGGTGAAGCTAGATTTAACTTCTGTTTGACATGGGCTGGATTTAATGTCCTCGATGTGGGTCCCACCAACCAGGTGGAGAACCGATAGGAAACCTACGTTGCCTTGGAGGGGGAGGCCTGAGGGCCGGCACCGGGTCTTCTCGGGATTTAGGACTCCAGCAGTGGAAATCCCACCTGCTGGGAGTTGCCAACCAATCAGAGGCTGACAACTCTCCGTTGCCGGCAGTGCCACCGGAAGTGATGGCTGCTGCTGGTAATAAAGTGAGGGCTTCACCAGAGATCATCGTAGCATCCCTGGAGAGAGGTGAGTGGGGTGGGCTGGGGTTCACAGGGAGGGGGTCATCGCCAGGGAAGAGGGTTGGATGCAAGCGCAGGAGGGTGACTCTCAGGGGGCACTCCCCCTTCCCGATTCTGGATCTCCCGATCCGGCACGAGGTGTCTTTTAAAGAGGGGCCCCTGGAAGGCCACTGTCAGACCCAACAGGGTTTGCTGGGTGATCTTCAGGAGGCACAGGAAATCTATGTGAGTTCAGGAGAATCCATGAGCCACCACTAAATTCCGGTGTGCTCAGGAATAATGATCTTTACATGACTCAATAA